>NC_085136.1:337023654-337673654 GCF_035046485.1 Aedes albopictus | reverse complement strand
AAAAATGTGTACACCCCTGCGGTTTATCGGCGGATTCTGTCAAATTGGTCTACCATTCAGTGAGTGATTGTTTACTTTCACAGTTTTTTTTGTAATTTCTTGTGTATTCGGGATTTGAACAGTGGTTGTTGATGTTCCGACGTAGTTCCGCGGGTGTGCTGTGTACTGGGCCAAAGCCGATGAGTGCTCGCGGTTGTCTAGAACCCATTGATATGCGAAGTGGCTGATCTGTCGGATATTTTAACTCAAAGGAGAAATCCGGAGATACAATTTTCAAGGATGCATGGTGAATTGAAGTCAATCCTTTGGAGCCGGAGGGGTCAATATGACCCCGGCGATGAAATCGGATATAATAAACGTATTCGACATCAGCGATGTTGCGACACCAGCAGCCAAACAATCCGGCTCCTAAGGGTTAAGGAAGGTAAGTTTGCAAGTGCTTTCCGATGGTAACGGCAGCGTGAGGTACAAAGTATCAAACGCGTTCCAGCATTTAGTGTGCGTGTTTTTTTGTAAAAAAATCCGGATTAGGGCGTTTAAATAAGGTAACAATGCAAGCCAAGGTGATGACGTTTTATTTCTACTATTAACTCCTGAATACAGTGAAAACAAAACAGCCGAAAACATAGTTTTGTTCTTAATTTTATGGGAAATATGATTATTCAAAATTATTCATGTATTATTCAATGCATCATTATCATAAGTTTTATGATTCATGAAAAGTCGTGAATAATTGAATTTTTTCAACCCTAGTAATTTTATCATAGCACGATGATTAGTTATATAGTTATCATTCTACCAATAAACATCGTATGATATGCACGATACCAAGAATAATATTTTTCTATGCGGGAAGGTGGAGATATGCGACATCCAGCGTTCGGAATGCTCACTCATTCTCACGAAAATCGAATTCACCCTCACGCCAGTTTTCAGCGAAAATCTGGTTTGCGAAAACTTCCTTGCGAACAGGTGAACGAAAAAACATTTTCACTCACTCCCAGAGCTGCGAGATTTTCGATTGCTTCGATTGCTCGATCATGTTGTCTTTTCTTGACTCCTATGACGACAACGATGGTTTTATGGAACAAATTTATTCCCTCTTCTGTGTAGTGGTAGTGTGATTTGTTGCGACAGCACACAGACAGACTACTAGAATTTTTCCGATTTCGTAACCATTTATTGCCGGTAGTTGGGTTTGTAGGGTTATAAAATTCCTTTAGGGGAAAATCATGGGAAAATACAATTTTATAAGAGTGTGTCTATACATTTTTTCATGTTGTAACATATTTGTGCGTCGATTTCAGTGTTTAGGATAAGTTTTAAATTCCTTTTAGGTATAGATAATCAGAAAACTACTTACGTTTAATGTTCCTAGTCACTTTGTTTCTGTCTGTAGTGCTGACAACTGTTCGTTCGACCGTACTGTTACTGTGAAAACGTGTTGTTTTAGGTTAATTTTTCGCATGAATTTTAGTTGTTACATTTACCTGTAGTATTTGTATAGTTTTAGATAAATTCAATATAATTGGGAAAAACGGCACTTGCCGATTAAGTTTAGCACTAAATCTAAGAGAAAATTCAATTTAGTTATAATAGGTTTACAAATTTTCCACAATTTCACCTGCACGCTATTTTTGCACCTTCACTTGGCTCGCTTTTTTCTATTCTGTCTACTCACGCGGTCTGTCTGTCAGTCAGCGCGCGGTCTGTCTGTCAATCATCCGTCAGCCTCCCGTCAGTCGGTCCGCAGATGACAGTTCAGGAGTCAGGGCCGGAGCTACTTACTGTTCGAAATCAAGGTTGATGTAGAAGGAGGTGCGTTGCATTCCGAAGGGTTGCAACACTCCCCCTCGGTACGCCACTGTGGCTCAAGTGGCTTACCTCCGCTAGCACCGACGTCCAATACCGCAACCTTAGTTGCAGGCCTCTCCAGAAGTCCACTTACTGTCTGCACGGTGACGCGCCGGACCTGTCCGTCCTTTGCTCTGACTGCCTGGATCACACGTCCTCTCGGCCAACAGTTTCTGGGGAGAGTACCGTCCACAATCAGCACCAGATCGCCTTCCATGATGGGTCTGACGGGTTGAAACCATTTCGTCCGACGTGTCAGCGTGGGAAGATATTCAGCCACCCACTTTTTCCAGAAGTTGTCTGCGTACAGCTGTGCCATTCTCCACGATCTCTTCAGTACAGTAGGTCTGTCGTCAAACGTGATCGGGGGCTTACTCCCATTAGCGGACCCTAACAGAAAGTGATTTGGTGTTAGGGCGGGTTCAGTGTCATTGTCTAGCGGTATGTCAGTGAGCGGTCTTGAGTTCAGGATCATCTCGACTTCCATCAGCATCGTTCGCAGAATTTCATCCGATGGGAGTCGGGGAGGGTCGAAATCGTTCATGGTCTTCTTGACTGACTGAATCAAACGCTCCCAGCAGCCTCCAAAATGCGGTGCAGATGGCGGGTTGAACGTCCACTTGGTATCTGGACTGACAAACTCGTCCATGAGCTTCATCTCGTTGACGTGTTCCAGTGCCTCGCGCAGCTCTCGTGAAGCTCCGATGAAATTCGTTCCTCGGTCGCTGATAATCTCCAACGGTGTGCCTCTTCGTGCTATGAAGTTGCGCAATGCCAGAATGCACGAGTCTGTCGTCAGCGAATGTGCAACCTCGATGTGTACACCCCTGGTTGTCATGCAGGTGAGCAGAACTCCCCATCGTTTTTCGGATCGTCTGCCGACTAGCACTGACATCGGCCCGAAGTAATCGATTCCTGTGTAGGAGAATGGTCGTTGAAACGCTGCTAACCGGGCAGGCGGTAGATCTCCCATTGCTGGGGGCTGCGGTCTTGCTCGGCGAACTTTGCAACGGTGACAGTTTCTGCGGACACGATCGAATTCTGTCCGAAGACGAGGAATGTTGTATTTCAGCCGTATCTGGTTCAGTGCTGTTTGGTGGTTTTGATGTCGGCATGTCGCGTGGTAGGCAGCAATCACCAAGTTGGTCACGTAGTTTTGCCGCGGGAGTAGAATTGGATTTTTGACCGATTCATCTACCCATTCGCAGGCATTGATCCGTCCTCGCATTCGTAGAACGCCGTGTTCGTCGATGATCGGGCTGACCTTGTACAACGGACTACTTCTCGGCAAGATTTGCTCCCATGGATTCGTCTGCGGAAATCTGTCGCGGATCAACTGAATTTCGTCCGGAAATGCTTGCTGCTGAACTAGTCGATAGATGGTGTTCTCTGCAAGCATCAGTTCTTCCTGTGTTAGCGGCCCAAGTTCCAAGGTCAGCTTCATGGTCCGCTTCCGGAGGTTACTGACAAAACGATGAACGTATCCGACCGATCTCAGCAGACGTTTCCATTTCGAAAACCGTTCGAAGTCCACCAGTATATCGCCGACTCCGACTGTATGATGTAGAATACTGGGTCGAATCTCCTCCATGGTTGCTCCCAAATCTCCGCTATCTCCTGGCCATTGGTGTACAGACTGCCACAGAAAATCGGGACCACGAAACCAACGGCCGCTTGGTTGAAAGTCTGGCAGCCTTTGCCACTTCGTCCCTTCATCCGCTACGTTCTTTTTGGTTGGCAGCCACCTCCATTCGCTGGCTTGTGTAGTGTCAAGCAACTCACTGACCCTGAACGCTACAAATTGGCTATAGCGTCGATGATCAGATCGCAGCCAACAGACTACGTCGCGGGAATCGGTCCAAAAGACGCGGCGACTGATCTTCATCCGGTGGGACTTGGCAATGCAATCTGCAAGGCGAGCTCCTAAAACAGCAGCCTGAAGCTCAAGGCGAGGGATTGAGAGGAACTTTAGAGGAGCCACGCGAGTTTTTGACCCAATCAAAGCGCATTCCACTTTTCCTTCTTCTTCGAACCTGAAGTACGCCACGGCTGCCATCCCATTCTCGCTCGCATCACAGAAAACGTGTAGCTCTACGTTGTTTGTCAGTTCAGCTGATGTTTCGATTCGGTAACAGCGGGGAATACTGACCAAACGGACATTCGGCAGCGCTTCAATCCATGTTATCCACTTTTCCGCCAGCTTCCCATCAATCTCGTCATCCCAACCGCATCCGGAACGCCAGATTTCCTGCAGTAGAATCTTTAGATAGATGAGAAAATTGGCAATAAGTCCCATTGGGTCATAGATGGCCATAAGCGTCCTTAGAACTTCACGTTTTGTCGGCATCCTGGCTCCTGACAGCAGCTCCGCGTCGTGCTTTGGTGACAGCTTGAACGTGAATGTGTCGGTCGTGGTGTCCCACCACATTCCAAGTACCTTCTCCGTTGCCATCTCCGCGCAGAAACTCAGATTCTTCTCCGTGGCAGAGTTTTCGTGCAGACTCTCGACGACGACACTGGAATTTGATAGCCAATTGCGTATCTCGAAGCCTCCTTGAGCATGGATCGAACGTACATCACTGGCCAGCTGCACAGCTTCTTCCTCGGTCTCAACACTCGCCAACATATCATCGATGTAATGCTCGTACTTGATGCACTCGACCGCTCTTGGATACTGTTCCTCGAATCTGTCAGCATTCCGGTTCTTCACGTAGTGTGCACAGCTTGGAGAGCACGCCGCCCCGAACGTCATGACTGTAACAGCGTACACTTCGGGTTCGTTGTCTGGATTCCCATTATTCCACAGGATCATCTGACTTCGCTGATCCTGCTTCTTCATCTGGACTTGGAAGAACATTTCTCGGATGTCTCCCACTACGGCGATACGGAATTCGCGGAACTTGTACAGAACAGCGAGTAGCGATACCAGTTGATCAGGTCCCGTAAGAAGAAATGAGTTCAGTGAGACGCCGTTGACTTTTGCCGCTGCGTCAAATACAATCCGTAGTTTTCCCGGTTTGTTAGGGTTGGTAACCGGGAAAATCGGCAGATACCAATCGTTGGAATGCTTTTCTGCCTTCTCTGCTGCCGATAATCGACGGATGTAGCCCCTTTCTTCATATTCAGACATCTTCGCTCGCATTGCTACCGCTAGGTCCGGTTCTCGCTTCAGTCGCTTCTGCAGACATGCTAGACGCTTTAAAGCCATCCCCTTGTTGTCGGGTAGCTGAAATTGATCATACCGCCATAGTAGGCCAGTCTCGAAGCGGTTTCCTACCAACCGTGTTTCGGTTGACAGAATATTCATAGCTCGCTCCTCGTCCTTCGACGGCAGCGATTTGGATGGTACAGCGATACCTATCGACTCTATCGAAAAGTACTCCTTCAGAGCTGAATTCAGATCCTTATCCTCCTCCTTGACGCACGGGCAGATGTGGAAGCTGTGATAACCGCCAGAGTTTGTCGCGCCAGACTTCATTGAACAGGGACCATACACTATCCACCCCAGACGGGTTTTCGACGCCACCGGCTCGTTTTCGCCTCCTTCTACGCTTCTCAACGCATGGCCTAGACGACAGTTGTTCATTCCTATGAGAATTCGTGGAGAAACATTGTCGTAGGATTTCAGTGGCAATCCCTCTAGGTAGCTGTATTTAGTTGCCATTTGCGGAACTGACAACGACTGTTTCGGAAGCGAAAGATCCCGAACTGTATGCACCTCCGGTAGCTCGAATACTTCGCTGCCTTCACCCATTCCGGAAACCTTCAAGGCCAATACAACGGACTCCTTTTCTTCGCGACGCTGACCGCCTGTCCAGTCGAGACACAGTGGATAGGTTGCTCCTTTGAGGCCTAGCTCTTTCAGTAGACCGTGCTCGATTAAAGTCGCCGACGATCCATCGTCGAGAAAGGCAAAGGTTTTGATTTGCTTTCCTCTACCGTAGATAGTCACCGGTACGTACCGAAATAGCACCTTTGTCGCTGCCTTCGAATGCGTGTTACGGCTTTGTGTCGTTGGAGCCTCGTTTGGCTTCTCTGGTGCCGGAGCCGCAGGCTTGCTGTACCGTTTATCGTCATGCAACAGTTTGTGATGCATGAACGAGCAACCGTTCTTTCCGCATGGTATTTTGACCTCACAGGCACCGAAATGCTTCCGAAGACACTTCCTGCACAGCCTCTGGTCCTTGACAACTGTCCAACGAGCTGCGACGTCCATGTCGTTGAATCGTTTGCATTTTTCTGGACCGCTGCACTCGTTCAGGCAAACAACGCATCCTTTCGAAGTAGTAGTAGCTATCGGACGAATCTTCGCTGGAGCTTCACTGCTTTCTGAATGGACGTTGATGTAGTTGTCTTCCTTCCTTCCACGTCTTTCGAGCTTCGGAGCGCTGATGGACGGTATCGTAACGATGCTTGCCGCTTCAACTAACTTTCCTAGCCAGTCTCCGAATTCCGCCAACGTAACTCTGTTCAGTCCTTGCCGGTGATACGCCCAGTTCAACTTTACTGACGGTGGCAGTCTCTCCGTCAACTCCTGCAACAGGGCCACGTTGCACATGTATTCATCCAGACCTGAAGCAGTGATAGTTGCGCAAACATTTTGGACTGCTATGCCGAAGTCAATCAGTGTCTGCAACTTCTCTGCTTTCGGTGATGGCATCTCCCGTATCCTGTTCACTAGTGAATGAACGATGATCTCTGGTCTTCCGAAAAGAGTCTTCAACGTCGCCAGAACTCCCTGCAAGTTCGCTGGATGTAGCAAACGACAGCGGACCGCTTCTAAAGCCTTACCCCTCAGGCTTCGTTGAAGACGCAACATGTTCTCTTCGTCGCTGTATCCGCAGATCCTGGTGGAATTCTCGTAGCTGGCCAAGAAGAGTGGCCATTCTTCGGGATTTCCGGAAAATGGTGGAAGTTCCTTGTTGACGGCTTGACGCGCAGAGATTTGGCTTTGGCTTAGCGAAGAAACACCCAAGACACCGCTAACATTCGGTCGGAACACCGTCGCCTGAGGATTCAGTCCAGCTCCTGCACTAGCTGCACCTCCGTCGACCGCTGCATACCGTTGTAGAAGTTGTTTCCGCTCCTCCAAATGCCTTCTTTCTAATGCTTGTTTATCCTCAAGCAACTTCAATTCCTGAGCTAGGACATCGTCACCGTGGCTCACGTCTTGTACGTTGATTTTTGGCAGTGGATTACTAGTCGAACTCGCCGTCGGCCCTGCTCCAAACGTTAATTGCAACGGTTGATTGCCAATAGCATCTGTCGTTAATCCACCACTGGCCATCGGTAATCCGCTTCCAAGCAGTCGAGGGTTTTCACTTTCAGTCGAATTCGCCGTCCATCCACCACTGAAATCGATTTGTACGGGCTGATTGCCAGTCGAATTCGCCGTAGCTCCGCCTCCGTCCGAGCTGATTCTCCGATGCTGCCTTTCCACCTGCTCAAGTACACGACGCTCCGTATCTTTCAGATCCTGCTCGTATCTCTTCCGTTGATCCTGGAGCTCCTTCAGACGCTGATCTTCTTTCTCCTTCATCATCCGTTCGAACTTTTTCTGCATCGCCACTAGCTGCTTCCGTAGATATTCTTCCAGACCCGAATCCGTTGGCTTGCTGGTTCCCGACTTTGGCAGTGTTCCAGTATTGGTATTAGGTGTAGATGTACCAGATGGAAGTTGTTTTGCTGTCTCCAGACATTTCCTGCAGCACCACTCCACATCCTGTACAGTCGAATCCACACTAACGCACTCAAAATGATACCACTGCCCGCACGAATCACACGCTACCATACGGCTGTTGTCCGGCTTCCGACATATCTCACAACTCACTACCGGCGGTGGGTTTTCGTTCACTGGAGAAGTTCCCCGCTTCTGACCGTCACCTTTCTTTGACATACCGACTTAAGCCCCCGATCGTAAACGAATTTTATAAAATGTTGCGACAGCACACAGACAGACTACTAGAATTTTTCCGATTTCGTAACCATTTATTGCCGGTAGTTGGGTTTGTAGGGTTATAAAATTCCTTTAGGGGAAAATCATGGGAAAATACAATTTTATAAGAGTGTGTCTATACATTTTTTCATGTTGTAACATATTTGTGCGTCGATTTCAGTGTTTAGGATAAGTTTTAAATTCCTTTTAGGTATAGATAATCAGAAAACTACTTACGTTTAATGTTCCTAGTCACTTTGTTTCTGTCTGTAGTGCTGACAACTGTTCGTTCGACCGTACTGTTACTGTGAAAACGTGTTGTTTTAGGTTAATTTTTCGCATGAATTTTAGTTGTTACATTTACCTGTAGTATTTGTATAGTTTTAGATAAATTCAATATAATTGGGAAAAACGGCACTTGCCGATTAAGTTTAGCACTAAATCTAAGAGAAAATTCAATTTAGTTATAATAGGTTTACAAATTTTCCACAATTTCACCTGCACGCTATTTTTGCACCTTCACTTGGCTCGCTTTTTTCTATTCTGTCTACTCACGCGGTCTGTCTGTCAGTCAGCGCGCGGTCTGTCTGTCAATCATCCGTCAGCCTCCCGTCAGTCGGTCCGCAGATGACAGTTCAGGAGTCAGGGCCGGAGCTACTTACTGTTCGAAATCAAGGTTGATGTAGAAGGAGGTGCGTTGCATTCCGAAGGGTTGCAACAGTGATTAGAGTGCGCGTGTCGCGTTAGATTTTAGTCATGTTGCAGGTTCGAATCCCGTGGCGACCACACTTTGTTAAATTGCTTTGAAAATCTTCTCGTGAGAATTTGGTGAGTAAAAATTTGTCTGAACGAAAAAGAATTATCCGCGGTGATTTTCAGTGATCATTTGTCGTCACTCTCCAGAAAAGTAGAGGGAGCGAAAAGTGTTCCTCACGCAAAAAGGTGAAAATAAACACTCCCACTGGCGTGAGAATAGCGTTTTTCACCTTGAATTTCGTGAAAACTAGAAGAGTTTGAGCGACGCCAAGAAAGAGCAGACATTAGGAGACAAGACTGCCGTAGCTGCGAAGGTAACACAGAAGCAGGCAAGAGGATCGAACAATAGACGCGTGTGCTATGCTTGCGGTAGTTCCACTCATCTGATACGTGACTGTGACACTTTGAAGAAAGTATGGAATGAGTCGTCAAGAGGTGCAATGAAGCCAAAGATGCGTTCTATGGTAGCAACTGAGGAGGAAGAAGCGTTCCGAGGAAATGTGTGTTTTGACGCATTCGAGGAGGACACCCGTGAAGGCTGGTTCCTAGATTCAGGAGCATCGAACCATATGACTAGTCGAGTTGACTTTCTGGGCAATATTATGGGAATGGAGAAACGAAGTGTGCTCCTGGCAAATGGGAAAAAGATGCTATGTGAAACGAAAGATGAGGCTACCGTGCTAGCAGATAATGGACAGAATGCCTCTATAACTGTGTTATTGAAAAATGTAATTGTTGTCCCACCCTAATAGAAAAATATGATACAACGTGCTTAACAACCCTTTCGGGCTATCATCTTGATCAAACAGGGAATGATACAATCATTTACCCTATCAGCAGTGAATAATACATTTTTATTAGGGCAGGCTTGCCAGCGAATCTAATCTCAGTTTCGGTAATAACTAGTCAAGGTTTTGCGGTTATATTGAAGACAAACGAATGTTTGATTATGAAGGATGATAAAATTGTATTGGAAGGAAAGAAAGTAGGAAAACTTTATCGTTTGAATCAATGATGCAAATTATCACCTCACTAGTGCTCATCACAACTCATCAACTGTATATTTATCGCGTGCGATTGAACTGTGCACTGATCAGCGATGACCAGCACCAAAGAGGTGGCAAAACGAACATGATGTAAATCACAAACGATTTTGCACACATCTGACTGTGCCGCCACACGCACGCTCGAACAGCCGAACCATACCGAATAGGTTGGTTTGCGAAGCTACGGCACGAACGCTCGACACGCACACAGAAGCAACATTCGCATGTACCGATACCATACTAATAAAGCTTCCAGCCAACGATGCTTCGCGATAAGCTGTCGAAAAGCATCGAAAGCGATGAAAAGAGATGCTTGGCTAGAACGCAACGGCTCAACGGCGAAAAGGAAGAGTCAACTATGCTGATTAGTGTTGAGTCCGTTCGTGTGCTACTCGTATGGGAGGTTGATTGAATAAAGCGAGGATGGGTGAAAACTAGTAATCCTACATTATAGAGATCTGCGGAGGCGGCCATTGTAAGCCAATCGTGCAGAAAGAACTGTCAAAGTGTGAGCCAAATGAACAGGCTGATCGTTCGTAAGAAGGCGTCGATTGAACGGTATTGCAATCCAAACTAAATAAATTAAAATTATTTATTTTTAATATCGAGAAATTGACGGTATATGTAAGTTTAGTAAAAAGATAGAATTTAATTAATTCTGCTTTCAAAAGCTCAAGCTTATGACGAAACTTTTGTTGCTGCACTTCTCGAAAAAACTTTCATTGCTGCTTCTTGCTTCATTTCTGCCGATATGTTTAGCTTAACACTTTGCAATAAATTTCAGATTTCATCGATTGCTCCGCTATTTTTTTCAAAATTTTGAAAAAAAAATCTACTATAATTAGAAAATGTAAACAAAACAACTTGAACCACTACGAAGTCACGCACAAAGTTTGAACATCTAGCTTTGCAGCAAGTGTTGGCAGCTGATGTAAACAAAATGAACAGCGTTGCCGAATCGACATATGTAACTTCCGCTTATCTCTATGTAGAGGATTTCTAGTGAAAACGTATTCGTTGTCGAAAGCAAATCGCATCATTTCGCGAATGTTTTCATCAAATAGCAAGCTTGGTTTGAATTTGTAGTAAGGTTGAAAAGATGCAGGAGGCAAATAACTAGATATGCTTCCGTTATTGAGGCGGAGAGTTGGGGATATGTATAGCAATAACGTTAGCAATTAGCAGATCATAGTAGGCGGGGTGATGCAATGCAAACATATTTTTTGTTGTCAAACGAGTCGCACTGTTGAGTGAAAATAAATTCATTTTTATTTCGTGTTTCGTACAAAACCTGGTATTGCACTGCCTCAGTTCAACAGCTAGGAAAAACAGCCTATGTTTAAAAGAAGGAAAATGCACTAATTGAACATCAGCAGTTTCGGTTCAAAAAACTATTTTTCTACAGTGAAACTATTCTTTCTAGTTTCACTGTATAAAAATAGTATTTTGCTCCGAAATTGGTTTTCGGCATTAATTGATGACTATGTTAGATCCATAAAGTAACATTAGTTTTCTATTTCGTGTTCCTATATTTAAAAGAAGGAAAAATAATTATTATAACAGTATTAAAGGGGAAAACGAAAAAAAAAAATACATGACCATTCGTCATAATAACTTTTTGACCTAATGACCTTCGACCAAATGCTCTTCGACCCAACGGTCGTCAGCCTGAGTCGGGTGTTGTTTAACTAAACGTCATTTTGCAACATATCTATATGAACTGTGAATATGAATTTGAACTATATTGTATTAATCACCTTCTTATATTACAACTATTCAGTTTACTATCAAACTATACTGTTCTTCGATATCTTTTAGTACTTTCTAGTGGCAAAATGCACATTTTACTGTTGTCTAACTACGTCGACGTCACCAGAGATTTGTTACACCGGGATGCATCTGGGAACCTATAGAACTGGTACGTATTATTATCGTTGAACGCAAGAGTGATGCATATGACTGTTACATTTCCCGAAGCGACACATTTTAAATACCTCCAGCAGCACCTTATCTGGAGTTCTCCCAGATGTTTCTCCGAGAGATTTCCTCGGATTTCATCTGGAGTTCTTTCTGGGATTTCTTAAAAAGCTACTCGTAGCATTTTTTTTCAGGGAATCCTTCTAGGACCCGTCCATGAACTTTCGCAAAAGCACCTTCTAGAATTACAACGGGAGTTCTTTTTGGCATTCCCGCAAAACTTTCTTTCAGATTTTCGATTTCGGATTCCTCCAAGAGCTTTTGCTGGATTCCCACTAGGATCTACCTAGAAATTCCTCCAGGATTTCTTACTGCGTTTTTTCAAGACTCCTTATTCGAAATCCTTCACGAGCTGCTTCTGGAATTCCTTCTAAAGTTCAATTTCAAAATTCACACTAACTTCCTTCTGGAAGCTCTCCTGGCACTACTTCCGACAATCTCCTAGGAGTTCTTTTTGGGCATTCTTCAAAAGTTCCTTCTAAAAATCCACTAGAAGTTCCAGGGAATCTTGCAGAAGTTCTTTGCTCCAGGACAATTTTTGAATACCTCTTGGAACTTCTTGTGGGAATTTTCCAGACGGTTTTTATAGGAAAGCTTAAGAAGTTCCTTGTGAAAATCATCCCGGGGTTTCTTCTGGCAATCCTCCTGGTGTTAGTGAAGAAATCTCCAGATCGAGTTCTTGGGCCATACTGTAGGATTCTCTCGAGGGTTTTCTAAAGGATTTGCCAAGAATATCCCCAGGAGAATTCTATGGAGTGCGGTGCGGCTTTTTGACAGTTCGAAAGGAGAATTAAAAGACGGTTCGATTGTTGATTATTTTCGGTGATAACACACACTAAAACTCCTTCAACAGAGCTTCTTTGGTATTATTTTTGTTATGTTATTCCACAATTTCCACAATTTCTAAATTAGGAAAAGTTTAACGGTATTAGTGTGCCACGATTTACCTTGAAAATATAATAATCTATTTTTTCCACAATTGTATTCGACGTGTTTGGGAAAAAGTTAAAAAGACAATGACCAAAAAAGTTGATAAATTGTGGTATACCGAAACGTAACTTCTAAAATGGATCTTTTGTGTGGCTTCATGGTCGTGCGGCTAGTGTCACCGAGCATTTAGTCGCATCGTGATGAGGATCGCAGGTTTGATTCTCGCCGCAGCTGTCAGGACAAGTTTTTGGCTGAGCCAATGGGCGTTGCACGCTAGTTCGTTGCCAAGTGTCATGCTTACTTCAAAGAGCGAAAAGCTTACTGGAAGTTTTCAACGTGTCCGCGTTTTTTCTAGTCATACATTCGGGGTCTCCAGTTAGCCAAGTGGTTAAGGCTACGGATCGCCAATCCGGAGATGGCGGGTTCGATTCCCGTTCCAGTCGGGAAAATTTTCTCGACTCCCTGAGCATAGTGTATCATTGTACTTGCCTCAAAGAACACTAAGTTGAAGCGAGGCAGACCAAGTCCCAGTAGGGACGTAGAGCCATAAAGAAGAAGAAGCAAAAGAAGAAGTTAGCTAACTAATGTTGAAAAGAGGTTTTCACCAGATTCTGCGTTACTTCGGGAAGCATCTGGGAACTTATAGAAACTGAAATTTATATATCTGTCTATTATCGTTGATCGCGAGAATGACGCGATATTCGTATTGATAGAAATGTTCCCATCGTGAAGCAACTCGCGAGTGAAAACCCAACACAAGGCCCGCCTGCTTCGTGAGAATGACGCAAAAAGAAAACAAAAATACGCACGAGTTTTTATTCATGAAGAACTCCAATTTTTTGCATATTAGTGTGGTTTGGATAGCAAATCATGAGATTATCCATCAAAAATTAATGTTTTGCCAAATTACTGCTGAAAAGCAGGACTTACAATCGAGAAAATGCGTTTTCCTTCAAACTGTGAAAAGCTCAGAACTGCTTCGAACATCACAGGCAAATCATTTACTCACGGATTAAAGAAGTGCGAGTATTCTCGGGCCCCTGTTGTTCACGAATAACTTGCTTTACGATTATGTATGCTCAGCTGCAATCTTTACCATTTTCCATCCCTGCTTCTGAAGTCTTTCTGTGAAATTTTTCCAGCGCTTCCTCCAAAAGGATTCCTCAGAATTCGTCTGGAATTGTTTCTCGGGTTCCTCAAAGAGTTTCTTCTGGCTTTCTTTCAGGAAATCCTGAATTTCTCCAGAAGTACCTTCTGTGATTGCTATAGGAGTTCTTTTTGGTATTACCGTAGAATTTTCTTCTAGATTTTCGATCTCAAATTTCTGCAAGAGCTCTTGCTGGATTCCCTATAGGGGTTTTTCCAGGAAAAGTCCTTTCTTGAAATCGTTTAGAAATTCCATCTGAGAATCTTGAAGGAGTTCCTTCTAGAAATTCTTCAGGACTTCTTGCCATGATACCTCTAGGATTTTCTTAAAGCAATCTTCCAGGAGGTTTTCCTAGAAAAGCTCCAGGAGTTCCTTCTGGAAATCCTCCTGGAGTTTATGGAGACATCCCTAGATTGAGTAAAATCGCTTAAAAATTTTCTAAAGGACTTCTTACGGATATCCCCAGAAGAAATTCCTGGAGGGTTTCAGTTTAAGCTCCTGTACATTGCATTACAGATGGAGCTTCAGAAGAAATCCCAGGATTACATGTCTAAACTTTGAAAGGAAATTGCTGGAGGAATTCCCGATAGCATCCCTAAGAGTAATCCACAGATGGAGTTTGTGGAATATTCTCCAGACTATGCTATGTAACACACATGAAACATCTTACTCTGGTTTGTTTGTTCAGATTAGGTTCCAAATGTGTTGCGGAAAACTTGCGCGTCTTTTCATTTTGACAGCTTTCTAACTTGTGGCAAAGACGGTACAATGAAGTAACGCGTAACTTCAGTATCTTTTATGGTGCATTGAGCAGCAAAAATTTCACAGCGCTTCTGGTGTTGTGTGTAAGGTGAGTTGTTAATACTCCTGGTGTCCATGGTTCGAGTCTGAATATATTTTTTTCATTTTTTTTATCATTCCCCCTAGCTCAAGTTGCACAACGATTTAAAATTTGCGCTTTTTGCGTTTCAAAGAAGAAGTAATTGTGTTCTGTTGTCCTTAATTTGAACAGTGAATAAATTGCACTGATGTTGCTGGTACTGGCTTTAAAACAAGTCGTGTTGCTTGGGAAAGAACCAAGACGGCATTTCAGAAAAAATAAAATCAGATGGAGTTCTTGGATCATCAAATGAAGTTTTTGAATAGTCTCGAGAATGAAATTCCTTAAAAAATCCCAACAAGAATTTGCATCCTTTGACAGATACGTATTTCGACCTCAACTGTAAGGTCGTTTTCAGTGTCTTGTACTTGACTCGACAAGAAGTTTCTTGAAAAATTCCTTCAGTACCTTTTTCTGCAACTTCTGCAGACAGATTTTGGGAAATTCATCAGAAATTCCTCTAAGCATTCCTCCAAGAACTACTCCAAAAAATTCACAAACAATGTTTCCTTGGAATTACTTTCAGAGTTGCTCTAGAAGTTTCTCGTGATTTTTTTTAAGGAGATATCTTAAGGAGTTTTTTTCAGGTATTTTCCCAGATATTCATACAAAAAATCATCTGGAGATAACTTCAGAAATTGCTTCAGGATTTCTTGTACTTTCATGAAAACTTGCGAGAATGTTCTAGAAATCTTCATAGGTACATGCGGAGTTTTTTTAAGGGATTTCATCAGGCAATTCTCCAGGGATTTCTTTAAAAAATCCTTCAGGGGTTCAATCACGAATTCTCCCAGTAATTTTAAGTGCAATTTCTGGAAGAATGTCTAAAAAAACCTGTAGGAATATTCGAAGCTATGCCTGCACGGTTTTTTAAAGATCCCAGAAATTTTTGCGGAAATCTCCATATAAATTCCTGCAGAAATCTTTGGAATTCCTGCATTCATCACTGAAAGTAACGATGCAAGAATCTCTGGTAGACTTCTTGAAGTGATACCTTACAATATTCAAAGATATCTCTGGAACATTTTCTGGAACAAATCTTTGAAAGAGTTCCTGTAGAAATATCTGTAGAAAAGTCTGTATCAGCCCCAGGAGACATTAGAATTTTCTACACGAATCCCTAGAAAATTTTCTAAAGTAATCTCAAAGTAATCGGAATTTCCGAAAGAACTCAACAGAGTTGAAATTTCTGGATAACTTCTTGACGGAAAATCTGAAGGATGCCCTGGCGAAATATCTTATAGAATCTCTGAAAAATCCTATAAAAAATCCGCTGCAGGAGTTTCTCAAACAAACCTTGGTAGATTCTGAGACTGAACTCCTGGAATAAGAATCTATGAAGCCATTTTGGCAGGAATTCATAGAATATTTCCTAAAGGAATCCTTTGGAAAAAATTATGGAGGCAACTTCGAAAGAAATTCTATATAAATCTTTCAATGAATTTATGAAGAATCTAAGGAGGAATTTCAAAGGAATCTCGTGGAAGCTTTTCTCGGGGAGGACTTTCTGAAAGGAATTTATGGAGGATTTTTTAAAGGAATCCGTCGAGAAATTTCGAAAGGAATCTAAAGAAGATTTAATCAAGGGTTTTTTTAAATTAATTTCTAGGCTAAGAAACTTTGGTGACAATTCTATTAAACATCTTAGCATCTATTGGAAGCTGCTTTTGGTCTGGGCTCTTTCTAAGTTGAGGATCGGATTTTTGGAATAAAAAAGTGAGGACTTGGTCAGGTGTTTGGAGCTGAGTGGGTTTATTACATTATAGATGGTAGCGACATCAGCAATGTCGCTAATTCGTCTCGGGTAATGGCAATGAGTATATGTATTCAACTCTACAACTCCATCCAAAATTTGTGCAAGTATTCATGCTATATAGCATGTTTTGTTATGTTAAGCAACTTTGGAGAAAAAAACCTTAAGAAAACTATGCATTTTCTAAGGTAATCCCTGAAAAAATTCCAGAGAATTCTAAGAAGGCTTTCCTGTCAAAAGTTTTTTAAGCCTGGACGGTTTTTACCAGGAATTTCTGAAAATATCCATTGATGGTTTTCTAAATGAATCGTTTGATACTTTTTAGGAAAAATCTATCAAATAATATATAAAAGAATCACTAAACAATTTCAATAGAAATTTATGTAGATATTTGAAGCAATCCATGCAAGATCTTCTAAAATTATCTTCTGAAGAATTTGGAAGCAATATTGAAACTTCTGAATCAACCCCTGTAAGAAACTTAAGGAATCCTTCGAAAAAAGTTTAGAATAAATCTTTGATCATTTTTCGAAGATCCGTTAGAGGAATATCTAGGTGAATTTGCGGGGTAATACTTGAATAAAAATAAAGTCCGAGGGAAAACCGAGACGAATTTATGAAAGAAAACTTGAAATATTTATTTTATTTGGAAGCATTTCTGAAAAAAGTCCTAATATGACACAGTTTTCTGTGCACGTGAGTTCACAAAAAAAAAAGAAATTCGCAAAGGTAACTCTTTCAGGTATGAGGGCTTGAAATTCGTAAGTGGTTTTCTTATATTTAGGAAAAGAAATTTAAAAAAACGTATGAAATTACAACAAACTAACATGAATTAATACTCTATGTTTGTGAGAGCACAGAATTAAAGAAATCAGAAGGTGATTTTATAATATTCAGGAAGGGAGCATAAAACGAAGAAGTGATTCTCCTTACAATTTGGTGAAGAACAAAAATTTGAAAAAAAAAAGCACAGGATAGTTTTCGTATATTTACAAAATACGCATATAATTTCGTTAATAAAAACATATGCGCAATTACTGTATATAATACAAGAGGCTCTTCCGGAGTTTACAGTTGGGATGATGAGTATTTCATCGAGAACCCCTCGTTTAATTGGCAAGTATTATAGTATGTTTCTACGGAAAGTTATTGAGAATTCTGTGAGAAAATCCGACACAGAACAAACAAAGCTGAGCCTCAAATGGAATCGCTCAAGTAATTTGAGTTCAGTCAAAAATCCATCACAAATTTAATACCGGTTACAATCTGTTACAACGATTGCTGTGATTGTTGTCTATAATGAGACACTTTGAACAAGTAAGAATCTAACAAATCAACTGACAATAGAATCTAAGTCGAGCACTCGACGCTGAATAAGTCTGTAATCCATTATTCATCAATAGTTTCGTTTTTTTAGTTTTTCTTTTGTTAAAGTGAAGTAATAACGCTTTTTAAAACTTCTCACTCCTATTTGACATCAATTCTATACAACTCGGGTTCTCCAGTTAGCCTTGTGGTTGACGCTATGGATCGCCATTCCGGAGACGGCGGGTTCGATTCCCGTTCCAGTCGGGAAAATTTTCTCGACTCCCTGGGCATAGTGTATCATTGTACTTGCCTCACAATATACAAATTCATGCTATGGCAGGCAAAAAAAGCCCTTCAATTAATAACTGTGGAAATGTTCATAGAATATTAAGTTGAAGAAGGCAGGCCAAGTTCCAGTGGGAACGTAGAGCCATCAAGAAGAAGAAAAATAACTCTTTAAAATCCACTAATTAGGTGACGGATTTTTGTATTTTTTTTCGCAAGATTTCTACTTTCATCTCATAGTGCAGTGCTAGAAGCAGAAAGAAGGGTTACCATTTGATGTATTGGTGTTGATCCCCCGGCGTTCCATTCACCCTTCCACTTTGTTGGTAGAGGGGAGGGGGTTGACAAACTACCAACAACAACAACCCATCAGAGACATCACCTGATGTATGGAGAACGCCAACGCTTATTATGATAGGTTGGTGATCGTCATCAGCGTCACCACTCACTTACTGCGATGATGATGATGGTGATGATGATCTAGCTTCCCTTCTTCCACCCCCGACGAGGGGGAACCACCCGCGCCAGCACACAACACGGGAGGTATTTGAATTTCTGTTTCGTGTCGTGCCGTTTGTGGCGTTGTTTGTGAGGTTCGTGTAACAACCGCATCAAAGTAGGCATTGTAGCTAATGTTGTTTCAGCTGTTGTTTTGATACATTTTTTTTTGTATTCGTTTTTCGCAAATTGCCAAGGACAAGTTTTCTCGACGGGTGTGTGTATAGATATGTGATGCGCTGTGCTGAGTGGGGATGGAAAACCATCACCACAGTAGGCCTAGGGAGAATGAAAACAATCGATTACTGTATAATGGAGCAACACAGAGCAGTAGGCAGTAGGCTTTGACTGAGCAAAGTACCAAACCACCGCACTGAGTCAGGTTAGGTAACTCTTGTGGTGCAGGGATGTCTGTGAGCGCAGTTGTGCCTGCCAAGCCATACGGAAAGGGATTTTATTGCTTCATATAAATACTTATATGAACAAAGTGAGGATTTCACAAGGAGAGAGCAAACACAGAGATAGTCACTAACTAGGTAGCTAGGCAGTGAAATGTTGTGTAACGTTCGTTTTGTTGGTAGGATTGGACACCTTTCCGGTTGCTCCATGACATCTGATGAGGTTGATGTAATTTATTGGATTACATTGTAGGGTATTGTAGGCTTGTGTTAGAAGGTCGTACGATTTTTTGCTTCTTGTTTCTGGTACATCCGTCTGACTAGTACAAAATGGTTATCAACTAATACCGAATTCGAACACTTTGAATTTTTAATATCAAAACGCTTTGATATCCATGTACACATCTTACGTAAGCACGTGTTTGTTGAATAAATTGAAATTTAAACTGTGAAAAGAAATCTACTGGCTCCGGTGGGAATCGAACGCACGACTCCCGATTCGATAGACGAGCGCCTCTACTCCTCGAAGCTACGGTGCCACTTGACTGTCTCTGTCGCCTGAAGGCGTAGAACTGAACTCGATTCCACCATTGCACATGGTTTGCTTCTTTTGACAATCTTAATCTCTTTCGGATGTCATAAACAGTTCACCATTAAAACAGGCTCGCATGCCACTAAGCTGAACGGAGCCAAGATTGTACGAGATTTTCTTTACAATTTAAGCTTGACTCTTAGTATCTAACGTTAGCTGTGAGGAATCATCTGTCCATCTTCTTCCTTATAAATTGTATGCAAGAGATAACATTAATATTGTGTCTAGTCAACCAAACTCTTAAAATAATTCATCATGGTAGAATTTTCTAGATTCGTCCCATGGCCTTTCGGAACGCAAAGGGCATGATACCAACTAACAGTAAAGAAAGAATGAAACCTGTGGTGGGCAAGGTTATGGGTCACATCCTATTTTATTGACAGCTTCTCTTAAACTAATCAGTATCTACCAGGCCTACTAAGAGCAGTCCAATCTACCACATCTCCTTTTGTTTCAAATTAGAAAATGTGTAGTTTCCATTCACAATATAGCTGAGAGCCACCATCGATCGACGATCTTTCTTCATGTTCATTCTAATGGGCATCGTGGGCATCCCATATTCATCTTTGGTCAAACTCCTCCATCTTGATTTAAGTAGAATAATTATATCAGGTTCTGTTCCCGTTCGAGTTTTTCATCAATACGCTAATGTAATTTGTGATGAACTCCAGATATCTGCAAAGAAATAAGTAATATGATTGGACATACCTTATCCGAGCCAAGTAACTGCATAAACACTTTCGTGACATAATTCTCAGCGTACTCTAGAAGTGTTGATTGCATTTAAACTCCATCAATCTTATCCAGTGTTGTCGTGCTCTGCATTCTTAGCAGTAATAGTTCCGAATAATCTTGTTTATTATTTCATCGTCTTTAATTGTTCAAATTTTAAGCTGGATTGTCTTTTCCTTTTTCCAATTGTCATTTGGATTTTCCTCAACCTGTTTTGAAGTCATCTCACTCTTTCCTGAAAACTGTACAAAGGTGTTATTTTGCCTTCTCTGGACCAACGCAGTGTTAGTGCGTTGTCCATTAAGGACTTTGTTTTTTTACCTTCTCCGAGCCAAAGCGCTGTTAATGTTTTGCTCGTTAAGGATTTTTTTAGTGCCTTCCTCGTCCAACGCGTTGCTAGCGCGTTGTCCGTTAAGGACTTGGATAATTTCTCTTGCGTTCTCCGAGCCAACACGTTGCCAGCGAGTTGCTCGTTAAGGACTATGATACAACTTTGCCTTCTCCGGACCAACGAGTTGGCAGCACGTTGTCCGTTAAGGTCTTTGATATGTCTACCTTCTCCGAGCCAACACATTGCTAACGTGTTGCTCGTTAAGGATTTTGATATTTTCTGCCTTCTCCGGACCAACAACTCATCGCGTTGTCCGTTAAGGACTTTGATTATACATACCTCCTCCAGACCAACGCGTCGTCGCGATGTCTGTGAAGGTCTTTGACGTCTATCTTACATATATTTACCTATCACAGAAAGTCCTCACCAAGAATCTTCGTCCAACAAATCATACGCCCAATTTGGATCACTTTGTCGCCATAATTATGGAACTATAGAATACTCCCATTGATTCGATGTTTTCTTGACGTTGTTTGAGGCATCTTTTCCATGACTTGTCTTGGCAATCACTGGATTTGTTTGTGCTGTCGTCTCAAGCGCAGATTCGATTTTTCATTCCGGTTCTCCTTCATCTACCAGCATCAACTATTTCTGCAATTTGTTTTCAACTGCCAATGCTCTTTCAAGTTCTTTGTCCTTAACAGCATCACGACTTCAGTCATTAAACTCAAGGGAAGCTACGTATGAATCGTATGAACTACCACTACTTCTAGATTCTCTTTGGTCATTGTGTGTGATTCGGATGCCATCCTCGTCAGCCATTTGTGGTGGGCAAGGTTATGGGTCACATCCTATTTTATTGACAGCTTCTCTTAAACTAATCAGTATCTACCAGGCCTACTAAGAGCAGTCCAATCTACCACAAAACCTATAAAATAAGTTTCGAGTTTGCTTCTCAAACAAAAAACCTCAACCCGCAAAGTCACCTTTCAATTCCCAGAAAATCAACTTTCCAAAAACCATTTCAATTCGCCGTAACCAATTTGTTCACGCGCTTCGTATACGCTTCTTCTCGTCCAGGAGAACGACGATAATCAGGGGTTTCCTTCAGCGCTGGCCATCAAAAATTCTGCCACGATTACATAACACACAAAGAATTCCCCCTACTTGATTCACCGCTCGCTCACATAACGAGCCGGCTTCGGCTTCTTGTGCTTCCTGTTTCGCCTCATTCCTACCAGCGGCACTAAAACACACATTTTGGCACAGAGAAGTAGGCCCCTTTTGCCTCCTCCAGCAGCGCCACCATCAAACATAATAATAAAAATAAAGAAACGCACCGGCGAACGAAACCGGTTTCAGCATTTGCCGAATAATGCAAAACTCGAATAAGCGAACCAAAGAACTCCTCTTTTTTTGTGCGATTCGCTTTTTTTTCGCAATCCTCTTTGTGCACTGTATTCTTGAGCGCCCGCACGCACCGCTCGCCACCCACCACGTACCGAAACCGCGCGCGCGCCCGCGCTGTTATGGAAACGGGTTTGGAGCGAGCATGACTTGCTCCTCGCGAAACATCTAGCAGCAGGCCGGGTTACTTCGCGTTTGCGGGTCGTCAAGAGGGAAATGAGTTTCAATACTTTGCTAAGAGGAAGAAGTATAAAATTCGCACAAACTTGGTCTTGAACTTGAAAACTGAGTAGTTTGTAGTTCCGCGGAGGCGCTTGCTGAGGTAGGGAAAGAAGAGCTAGAAACACAGAAACCTGTTTTCTGTAGGTCCCCTGTTCTTCCTTCTTACGTCGCTTCGTTCGGCCAACTGTGGTTGGTTCAAGTGGATCGCAGTAGACGGCCGATGGATGGTAGGAGTTTAGTTTACTTGGTTTTTTATATAAAGTTTCTTCAAGAACTTAGGTATAGGATACCGCGACACGCGCAGATGGTCTCCTGCTTCAGTCGGATGAAAAGCTGGCAACACAGCAGCTCTTCAACGCACGGTGACATCGAGTTATCGAGTCAAGCTAGTGGGTTGAGGAGTTAATTTCAATCTCCTTCTAGTAAGTTGAAGAGGAACTTCACAGAACAGAAGCTCCTCAACCGAACGAGGGAATCTGGTTTTAAAGTAAATCAAGTTTCAGCTGCAGCTCCACTTTGATATCGGATGGCTCTTCATCACCTTGCATGCCCCATATAACAGCGAATCCAGGCTGCATTACGTAAGAAAATCGCATTCTCTTTCGGTTTCATGTTTCATGTTTCGCGTTCCCCACATCTCCACTTACCCACATCGGTGCGGTTGATTTCTCCCCTTTTCCTCGCGCCACTTCTTCCTCCCCAATCCCCATGTGGGGCATCTTCTTGTTTCACTCTCATACAGCAGCGGAGCGCAGTGCAGTGAAGTCGAACGCGCGCGTTCACTCATACCCCCACACGAGCCGGCTTTCTGCTCTTGAACTTGATCTTGAAAATCTTGATCTTGCTCACTTTTGTTTCTTGCTCCTCCTCAATGCAGAAGGCAGGTTTTCTTCGGCTTGACTTTCGCGTTTCGTTTCGCTTCGATTGTTTCGCGGATTGGCGAATGCTTTCTTTTGCGAATTTTCTTCGTTCTTTTCCCCATCAGAGAACTTGCGAGATTCTCTGGGCTCTGGGAATGGAAACGAAGCGAGAAATGAAACATGTCATGGCATGCTGTTCTTGAGAAGCAGAAGAAGAAGAGTTTGGCATAGCAACCGACTGACTGCTAACCTGGAAAGATTCGCCGACCGAATCGGTTTCCCGGCCAACCAATGTGCAGCAATGTGTTTTGTGTAACCAAGCGACCTACTGCGACCCGATGGCGATGGAGGTGCGTGGTAATTGGGGAAGCAAAGAGAGGTGAGGTTTCCTGCAGCAAACTCTTCTTTTGGTTTGGCTTCCTTTGTGATTATGCACTTGTGCAGAACTGGTTTTCCTCTTGGAGATTGCATACGGGACGGGTTGGACAGGCGGAAAGTGCAGCACTGAGTAGGTACTTGCAAGTACAGTCCTGTATGATGTGCTTATTATTGGCTCTTGGAACTATTGAACAGTGACAGCCATGCTTTTTGGCTCTTTGACTGTCTGCAATATGATTGCGGATACTCGTCACGTACAGCGAAGAGACGCAATGGTTATATTCATAATGTGGGATTCCCAGGTTGAACAATTGTTTTTCGTCCAAAGTTTGTTCAAAAGTCGATCGAATTTTGAATATTAGATCGCCTAAAAAATGGCACTTTCTACGAGATCCGGTCAATTTGTTTGCTTGGCGGACTTCGTGGAAATCATCACCAGACTAGAATATTTAAAAAAAACTGCGATCAAAAAGATTCATCGGTGTCAATTACGGTACGGACACGAGACATGGAAAATGCTCGATGAGGAGGACCTGAGAACTCAGAGTTTTCGATCGAAGCGTGCTAAGAACGATCTTTGCTAGTGAGCTTGCTGTACTCTACGGCGAACCTAGCATCCAGAGGGTGGCCAAAGTCGGAAGCATACGGCAGGCGGGACATTTTACAAGAGCGCTATGTAGTGTTCGGAGTACTCTCAAAACACCATCATATTTTTCTTTGTAACACGTTTATTCATCACGAACCTAACCAACAAACTGACGTTTAGATTTGAATCCGCCGGTGCGGATGCCTACTATGATTGAACTTTTTCTACAATGACGTTTTTACAAATCACTTCTCTACTGCTTGATTCATTTGCTTATGTCATGTTATGTTATGCATCTAATTTCACATTTTTTTATACATCATGATCTCAACCTGTCGGACAGCAGCCCGGCAAAGTTGGTGTTTGCCATAGATTTGGATGGTACAAGAACGTTTTCTTAGCGGCTTGCTTCGGTAATTTTTCTAGTGATTCCTCGAATTTCTGGAAGGTACGCGTCCGATTTGCCCAGAAATTTTAAGAAAAAATCATTTAAAATCATCTATGATTTCTTCAGAAATTCCTTCAGCGATTCCTTCTTCAAATCTTCCATGGATTCTTCAAGCGATTATGCCTCAGATTACTCTGAGGATTGCTTAAGGAATTCTTCTAGGCATTCCTTTAGAAATGCCATAGGTTCCGTCAAAAACTCCTCCGAAGTTTTCAATTGATTCTTCCAGAAATTTATACAAGAATTCTCGGATAGTTTTTCAAAACGACGTATCAACATAGGATTTTCGTGCATTACACGTCGTTTTGAAAAAGAATCGGAGAATTCCTTTATGGAATCTTTTATAAATATATTCCAAAATAGTTCTATGGATTCTTTTAGAAAGTCCTGCAGGGATTCAATTCAGAAAATCTTCCACTGATTCCTTCAAAAAGTACCCCAGGGATTCTTCAAGAATATTTTTTGTAGATTACTTCAATAATATATCATTGAATTTCTTCGGATATTTGCCCAGAATTTGCTTCAGCAACTCCTCTAGATCCTCCTGAAATTTGCACAAGAATTGCTTTAGACAACCCTACATGCATTTTCTTGGAATTTCCTGCATGAATTCTTTAACAAGTATTTTTCAGGACTACCAAAAATTCCCAAAAAAAATATCTTTGAGAAGTTTTCCGCGGATTGCTCCTGAAACTCCATCAGAGATAAATTCAGCAATTCTTCTAGGCATTCGTTTAAAAAATCTTACAGGGATTCCTTCAGAATCGTCTCCATCCAGGGATTTCTTCAGAAGTTCTCATCTTCCAAGGATTCCTTCAGAAATTCGTGCATGTATTTCTTAACAAACTCCTCCAGTTATTCCTTGAAAAATGTCTCCAGACATTGCATTGAAAATTCCCTCAGAAATGTTTCCGTAAAATTGTCAGGGATTCATCCAGAAAATTATGCAATAATTCCTTTAGAGCATCTGCAGAACCTTATCCAGGACTTTCTCCTTTTATTTTTCCCGAAATTTCTTATAGACTTTCTCTTGGAATTTTTCCTCGGATTCTTTAAGATTTTAAGATTCAGCAATATTTCCGAAGAACTTCCACAGGAACTCCTATAGAAACTTCATAAAAGACTTTTCGAGCGATGTTACGGACATTTATCTAGGTGTTTCTTCAGATATTTTTTTACTGGGATACTCTAGTAAGGCTTTTCGAAAAGCCCCCAGCCAGCTTACTCCAGAACTTTTGATGTTTCATAAAATTTCAATAAATTCTTATAGGAATTTCACTAAAGATTTTACAAGGAGTTGGGGTTCGTTTAGAAATTGTTCCGAGGTTCCTTCGGATATTCCTCCAGGGATTCTTCAAGAATACCTCCAGGAATTCCTACAAGAATTCTTGTGAAGCTTTCTTCAGAAATTACTTCACGGATTCATTCTGAAATTTATCCAGAGAATCCTTCCAAAATATCTCCAAAAACTCTTTCGATATTTCCAGGATTTTTTCTGGATTTCTTTTTGGATTTTTTCTTGGCTTATTTTTCGGAAATTCTTCAGAGTTTTCTTCGGGAATCATTTCCAGAACTCCCCCAGGAAAAAAATACCGGAGGAATTCTTGGAAGAGTTCCTGAAGTAATCCCTTGAAGATTTTCTGACGGAAGCACAGGAACACATTGGCGTATCTAGGATTTTTTCCTAGGGGGTGCCTGGGGGGTGCCAGTTTGAGTGGCTTCCAGGTTGTTTTGCTTTTTTTGCAAAAAGAAATACCGATCCACCTTCAACTTCTTAGTACAAAAATATCGCGGGACAAATAAGCCCGAAATTTTAAACGCGCTTTATTTTAAAGAACAGTTTTTTTTTTGTTTTTGAAAAATCCGAACCGTTGTACTGACTTAACGCTCATGTGAGGTTTGAGAACTTGATAAGTTGATTACCTATAATGGAATTTGTATTTTCAGCTGGAACTTTACAATCATCACAACCCCTTTGTGGATTGAATATATTGATTAAGAATACGTTTTCAGAGCAATTATTAGAAGTGTAAATCTCGGAAACTATCAAATATCCACAAATTTGTGTTTAACTTGTATTCTTCGTGACATCCTCTTTGTTTTATTACATGATAACAACCCTTATAAAATAGTTTTCAAGAACAATTGTAAGAGTCTTTTTTTTTTCCTCCCATGTTGTGGAAATTAAGCCACTGCGTCCAATAAGCTGAACTTTTGTGGCATTGAAATTGTAAAATCAGGATATATATTTGCATTTTTGGCTTGACTACAACATTAATAGCGAACTTCGATTTTTCTCTTCAGGATTCTAATTCTATGCAATAATATAATAAAGAAATTTGTGTTTTCGGCAAAACATTGTTTCGGTTATTCCTCAGGGAATATTCCCGGCAACTTATTTGGAAATTGTTTTGCAATTCATTTGAATTAAGACTTCTTTATGAAATCTCTCAGTAATTCCTTTGAATTTGGCAAATTTCTTCGGCAATTCCCTTATATGTCTAGAATTTGATACTGAACACCTTTTACGCATCCTTTGAAAATTTCATCGGAAATTACTTTGGAAATTTCTTTGGCAATTCCACTAGCAGTTTATTTGTTTTTTTTTTTACTTCATTAGCAAATCCTTTGAAATGTTTTCTCGGGAGTTTCTTCGCCAATTTTTAGTAGTCTTTCAAGCGATGTTTTGGTAATGTCAACAATTCTATTGATAATTGCTTATCTAATTTATCTAATATTATATTATCTAATTTCTCTTCAGGCAATTCCTTTGGAAATTATTTTAGTGAAGCCTTTGGTGATTCATTCGACATTGACTCTGGGAACTTCCTCACAATGTATTCGGCAAGTCATTCTACTTTTTTTTCGATTTTCGTTGATTTTTTGGAATTTCATTATCCATGCTAGGTATTTCTTCACCAATTCTTTTGAAAACTCCTTCGGAAGTTCTTTTATAAATCGCTTCTTAAATTTAAATAGAAATTCTTTAGACAGTTTCTTCTAGATTTCTTCAGTAATTATGTAAGGAATTCCTGCAGCAGATGATTTCAGAACATTTTGGGCATTTCCGATGTTACTTGCATTGAACATTTATTTGGGAATTTTATAAGCAAATCCTTTTGAAATTTTGGAAACTTTTAATATTACTTTAAGAACTTCTTCGGTAATTTCTTTGGAAATTTATTGGACAATTTTCTTAGAGATTTCCTTTGGGAATTTCTTTGAAAGAAATCTCTGGCGGTTCTTTAAAAAATCTGTCACTGCAATCACTTTTGGAATTCTTTCTAAATTTTGTTCAGAAATTCCTTTGAAGATTTTGGAAAATTCTTTGAGAATTTCTTCGATTTTTTTTGTGAATGTTTGTGTAAATTTTTATAGAATATATTTCGGCAATTTATTTTGAGATTGGATTTGGCCAATTTCTTTAAAAAGCCTTCCGGAATTTCTCTGGTGATTCTTATATGAATTCTTTTGGCAACTACTTTGAAAGTTCTAAGGTTATTTTGATGATTTTTTTCTGACAATTGCTTTGGGAATTTGTCAGGAAGGTTTTCGTGAATTTTGAGGATTTTTTAGAGCAAGTCCAGTTGAGAATTTCTGTATTTCCAGTTCAGCAATTTTCGGAAGCAATATATATAAATACAACTGAATCATAGAGAATAACAAAAGTAATCACGATAAAATTGCCTGAGAAAGTTGCAAAATAACTGAAAAAGAAATTGCTGAAATAAATTCAGAGGAATAGCCATTGAAGTTATAGAAAAAAAAACCAAAGAAATTGCTGATTAAAAGCTACCACAGAAATTTTCAAAGAAAAAAAACATGCCGAAGGAACTCTCAAAGAAATGTTCAAGCGAATACGGAGGCGTGGGTTCGAATCCCACCAGAACGTGATTTTTTTTACAAATTCATCTCTCAATTTGTCAAATAGCAACATACGGTGCCTTCTAATCAGTAAGTTTTTCCCGTTCATTCCTATAGGATTTCACTAGAGATTTGTCTAGTAATACCTCCTAGGATTTCGCTGGAATTCCAACTATTCTCGAAATTCGTAAAGGAATTCCTACAGAGATTTCTGTTGGGATTCCTTCAGCTGGAATTCTTTGAAGAAGTCCAACAGAGTACTAGAAGTAATCCCATGATTAAAAACTCAAGAGGAATTCTCAGATGAGTATTTAAAAAAATCCCTAAAAAACCCTAGAAGAATCCCAGCAAGAATGCCTTGAGAAATCGGTAAAGGGATTTTTGCAGGTATCACAGTGAGAATTCCTGGAGGAGACCTAGGAGGCATGCCTGAAACATTAGAAGCAGCAGAAATCGCTTTAGAATCCCAGGAGGAATTCCTGGATGAAAGTCAAGAAGAGTTCCTGGAGGAATCTAATGAGAAATATTTGGAGAAATCTCAGAAAAAAAAACCCTTTAGGATTTCCAGGAATAAACACCGAAGGTACTTCTGCAAGGCTCCTAGTAAGATTTCCTTGAATAATCCCAGCAAATTTTTGAAGGAATCCTTGGAAAAAATTCATAGAAGAATCCCTAGAGATATTCCGGGTAGTAAGCAATGATGCAAATGATCACCTCACTAGTGCTCATCACAACTCATCAACTGTATATTTATCGCGTGCGATTGAACTGTGCACTGATCAGCGATGACCAGCAGCAAAGAGGTGGCAAAACGAACATGATGTAAATCACAAACGATTTTGCACACATCTGACTGGGCCGTCACACGCTCGCCCAAACAGCCGAACCATACCGAATAGGTTGGTTTGCGAAGCTACGGCATGAACGCTCGACACGCACACAGAAGCAACATTCGCATGTACCGATACCATACTAATAAAGCTTCCAGCCAACGATGCTTCGCGATAAGCTGTCGAAAAGCATCGAAAGCGATGAAAAGAGATGCTTGGCTAGAACGCAACGGCTCAACGGCGAAAAGGAAGAGTCAACTATGCTGATCAGTGTTGACTCCGTTTGTGTGCTACTCGTATGGGAGGTTGATTGAATAAAGCGAGGATGGGTGAAAACGTATTCGTTGTCGAAACAAATCGCATCATTTCGCGAATGTTTTCATCAAATAGCAAGCTTGGTAGTAAGTAGTAAGAATTTCTGGAGGAGTCCAAGGAGGAATTGCTGAATGAATTACAGCAGAAATAGCTTGAGAAATCCAGCTGAAATTCCTGGTGGAAGGCAAAGAGGAGTTCATGGGAGAATATCTATGAGAAAATTATGAGCGAATTTTTGGATAAAATATCTTGGATTAAATTTCCTGGAGGAATCACCGGAGAGCTTCTGAACAAATCCCAAAACAAATCTCAGGAGGTATTCTTAGAAGGATTCTGAGATGTATCATTGTAGAAATCTCAGCGAAATTGCTGGAGAAATTTCTAGAGAAACCTCATCAGGAATGCCTGGGGGGAATCTAAAGAAAAATCCTTGAAATACCTAGAGAAGTCCCTGCTAGAACCGGTAGAGGTATTCTGGAAGAATATGTAAAGAAGGCCCTAAACGAACCGCAGGAGGAATATAAGGAATATATGAAGGATTCTCAGAAAGATTTATCCGATATATTCCAGCCGCCACTATGCTAGGATAAATTCATATAGGAATCTCTAGAAGAATTTCTGGCCATATCATAGTAAGAACTTCTGGAGAAATTGCTGGTAGAACCACAGGAGGAGTTGTTTCAGAAATTCTTGGAGGAAGGCCAAACGGAGTTTCTGAAGGAATTCCATGAGGAATTTCTGGAGAAATCTTTGGATAAAATTTCTTGAGGAATTCCTGGATGAGTTTTTAGAGAAATCCCTGGTAGAACAACCAAAAGATTTTCTGCATGAATTCCAGGAAGATTCTTTGGTAAGATCTCTGCAGAAAAGCCAGGAGAAAGCTCTAGAAGAATCCGTAGCATAATTTCTGAAGTACCACGGTTAGAATTTCTGGAAGAAGAATAGCTGGAAGAACCGCAGAAATTGCTTGAGGAATCCCAGCTGAAATATCTGGAGGAATTCCCAGAATTCCGGGAGGTATCATAGAAGTAATTTCTAGAGAAATCCTTGAACCAGGGATGTCGGGGGTATCCTAAGAGAAGATCCTCTAACAAATGCCTGGAGAAATACCTACAGTTCTCCTTGAAATAATCGGTAGAAGTATACTGGAGGAATCCCTAATGGAATCGCAGGAGAAATCACAGGAAAAATGCCAGAAGAAATCTTTAGAAGTATTTCTGAAGGAGTTTTAAAGGGGATTGCTTGAAGAGTTCCAGCTGGAATTCATGGAACAAGGTCAATAGAAGTTCTTGGAGAAATCCCTTGTGGTATTTCTAGAGGATAAATCCTTGAAGAAATCTCTGGAAGAATCACCGAAGGGATTTTTAGATAAATCACAGAGAGATTTTCCGGAAGAATTTCCAGAAGAACTTCCCTAGTAGAATTCCCAGTAGGAATTGCTGGAAGAATCTTAGCTGGAGTTGCTTAAGGAATTCTAGCCACAATTACCGGAGGAAGGCCAATATAACCTCCTGGAGGAATTCCATGAGAAATTTCTGGAAGAATCTCTGAAGGAATTCCTAGAAGAATCACCGGAGAAATTGCTTGATCAATCTCTGCAGACATTTCTTGTATGTAAAACCCCATCAGGAAGCAGAATCCTAAGGAAAGTTTATTGAAGAAATATCGGGAGGAATCCATAAAGGAGGCATAGAGAAATCATTGAATAAATATAGAAGTCTGTTCATTGTTCTTACCAATATCCAAAACGGCAACACGTACAACAGTTGTATAAGTAATTATAGGTTTGTTTATGTTTTGTTTAAATGTGCCATCAATATTGGAATTATTGTGTGAAATTTTAAATTTTAGGTGCCAGTCAAGGAAAAAATTCTAGGGGGTGCCAAATTTGTTCTAGGGGGTGCCAGGCACCCCTGGAACCCCCCCTAGCTACGCCAATGGGAACAACTCGCTGAGCTTCCCATTCCTCCACGAACTACCCACTTCAGAAAATTTCCAGAAATTTCTTCAGTATTTTAAGGATTTTCATTTATTATCAAAAGTTCTTCCTTGGGTAATTTTCCAGAAGTTCTTCAAGGAATTCCTCTGAAAAATCCTCCAGGGATTTCTTCGGAAATTCTTTCAAAAATTCTTCGAGGAAAACCTTGAGAATTTCCATCAGGATCTTTTTGGATTCCTTCAGAGATTACAACATGATTTATTAAAGATACTTATTGTTCTAGAGATATTTTCGAAAGTTCTTTTAGAAATTGCACAAAAAACTACTGGAAGAATTCTTGAAGGGATTGAGAATTTTCTGACGGAATCCCTGGAATAACACCTGAAGATTTCTTTTCCTCCAAAAATTCCTCCACGGTTTCATTCAGTATTTTAGGGATTTTTCCAGGAATTTTAACAAGAAATTTCTTCAAAAGATCTTCTTTGGATTATTTTACAGAAATTCCTCTGAAAGAAAAGGATTTGTGCAAAAAATCAAGATTTTTTTTTCAAACTACTCCTTCAATTCCATCAGAAATATCTTCTTGGATTCCTTCAGAGAGCTATCCATGATGTATTTAAAATATTGCTCTAGGAATTCATTCGAAATTTCTTTCAGAAATTGCACACAATCGTAAAATATTTCAATGAAATACCTCTGGATGCATTCCTGGAAGAGTTTCATGAGAAGCTTCTGGAGAAACCCTGAAAGAAATTTCATAGAAAAGTTCCTGCAGCAATTTTTGGAGTAATTTTAGAGAAATTCTTGAATGAATTCCCGGAGAAATATCTGAAAAAATGCCTGAGGAAATTTCTAATTTGTGGTTTTTTGAAGGAATCCGTAAAAAGAAAACTACAGGAATTACTGAACAAATGACAAACAAATGTACCGGAAGAATTTTTGAAGAAATTCATGAATATTTTTTGTAGGAATCCCTAGAAGAACGCCTGAAGATAACTCTAAAGGAATTCCTTGAAGAATTTATTATACAACTAGCTGTCCCGGCAAACTTTGTCTTGCCAAGCTGTGGTGTTTTGACAACTGTTGAGCTCATATACTAAAAAATTCCGGAGAGGATCTTGGAGAAATGCTTACTGAAATCATTAAAGCATTTTCTGCAAAAATCTTCTTCCTGTAAAAGTTCCCGAAAGGTTTCAGTAAATTCTGAAAGAACTTCTAAGGAATTGCTGGCGGAGTCAATATAGAATTTGTAAAGGAACACAAATAACTCCAATAATTATTTGAGGTGTTGCTTTATACTACTCGAATATTTCTAAGAGTTCCAGCAAGAATACCTCTAGGAGTTTCCTCAGAAATTCTTCCGAGAGTTCAATTGGGAAGTGCTGCAGGATATGTATCGGAATTTATTTTGGAAGTTTATTCCGAGATTCCTGAAGGTTTTCCTACAACAATTGTTTCAGGAGTATCTTTAGAAATTCTTCAACAAACTGTCCTAGAAGATCCTGCAGTGATTCCTACAGGAGTATTTTCAACTTTTTTCCCACAATCATGCATGAATGTCCATAAGAGCTCCTGCAGATATTCTTCCAGGATTTCTTGCAGGTATGCCTCAAGAAGTTTCTGTAGATATTTCTGTAAGAGTCCCTACAGGAATTGCTGCAAAAGTTCCTTTATTTATTCATGCTGGAGCTTCTTTAGAAGTTTCACTTGAAGGTTTTCTAGGGATCCCACTTCATTCTGGTGTTCTTCGAAGAATTTACTGAGGAATATCATACGTTTTAGAAATAACACAGAGAAACATACGTCACACTCCAATTACTTCCCATCAAATATTCAGTAGTTGGTCGATTGACCACACGCGGCGCTGGCATCGTTTTTGCTTGTTTAACGTTTGCTCACTACCGCCACCTAACGGTGGCCCGGCCAAACACAGTTCGTTTAGCATTGGGCGATTACGTTATTGTGACAATGATTTTAAATGAAATTTGTTGTTGTTTACGTGGTGAAAGCTTTGTTAATAAAGATAAAAACAATAACAATCTTCTCTTGGGGTTCCATTAAAAATTGTTCCAAGAGTGTGTCCTCTATGAGTTGGTCTCAAAAATCCTCTAGACATTGGAATTTGTTCGGAAATTTCTCAAAAAGTTTTTTTTTAGAAAATCCCCCAATAGTTCCTTCAGAGAATCCAGGGAAATTCCTTCTCAAGTAAATGTAGGCAATACTGTAGTAACTCCCCAAGGACTTCCATTACAAAATACTTCAACAGTTATCCAAGGAATACCTTGAGGAAATCCTCAAATTGCAAATTCTTTCTGGAATCTTTCTGTAAGTTTCTGCAAGATCCTTAAGGTTTTTTTTCTCAGAAATTCATCCATGGATTAATTTTGAAAAAATACTGTAGGATTTCGTTGGAGAAGTATATTGGGAGTTCCTGAAGCAATTGCTTCGGCAGTTGCTTTAGGTATTCCTCTAGTACCGTAATCCGGGGTCAAATTGATCACTTTAAAACAACTTTTGCGGATAACATCAGTGCCAATTCAAATATTACCAAAAGAATTTATGTAAAACCAGTACCCTGTGGATCTCCATGGAATGATGTGACAGAATTTTGTTCAACAAATTTAAACTTTAAGTTAAATAACTCCAAATGTAAAAAATTGAAAATGCCACTTTGGGGCGAAATTGATCAGTATACAATTAAACATCGTTTGGAAAGGCAAATTTCCTTCTCCGCTTAATTTTGCTCTTCTAAAACCGAATAAAGCGTTTAAAATCTTATACCTAGTGAATTTAATACTTTAAATGCAAAATTAGATTTTGAAATTTTCCTTTAAACGCCTAAAGGTAGGCAATTTCATTTGAAATAAGTGATTTCTATCACACTAAATGACTATTTCATCATTAAATGAACTTTTTTATAACTATTTCATGTTCTGATTAGCTACATAATTTCCCAACCAAGGCTCCACAAAAATGTTAAAACAGAAAATTTACGGGAAGTCCTATTAGCAATCGATTGTTTAGTAGGAATGATTTCAGCTAAATGAGAAATACACTGCAAATTCCTTAAAAAATAAGGCAAAACTAACTTTTTTCTAAAAAAATAAAAGTCTACACTTATCTCTAGACATCTACGAATCAGCTGACGTAAAAAGTTTAAGATAATTACGACGCTTTAGAATTCCTAGTATGGAATTACAATGTAGTACCCGAATGATCAATTTCACCCCACTGATCAATTTGACCCCGGTTTACGGTATTTGTTCTACGAATCGCTCCAAAAGTTCCACCAGGAGATTTACCAAAACAATATCTCTCAGAATTATTTTCAGAAAATCTTCCTTTATCTTCCCTTATCTGTTCTAGCGTTTTCACAACTACTTCCAATATTTAGAAATATGTATTATTGTATTTTGGTGAATATCAGATATCCTGTTGCAATTGAGCTGTGATGGACATTGGTTGATACATAGCACTCAATCCCAACTAGGCACCCCCTGAACCAGGGGTGCCAGATCCTAACCTCTACGCCCACTCAAACATGCCCATCTGCGCCTACCATCTACCGTTGGTTGAAATTTGTAAACATCTTTTGTTTAACTAGTTACTAGCAAATGTCAATTTCTTGATTTTGCTTTGGCTGACCAAGCCATGTGGGAAATTACACTGTTGAAAATGCTTTGACATCCATGTGCACAACAGAACATGTGCTCGATGAACAAATTGAGATTTGAAATTATGAAAAGAAATCCACGTACTCCGGTGAGACTCGAACTCACGACTCCCAATTCGCTAGACGGGCGCTTCTATTCCTTCAAGCTACGGAGTCACTCGACTATCTCCGTCGCCAGCAGGCCTAGAACTGAATTCGATTCCACAATCGCACATGGTTATCTTCTTTTCACAATCCAAACCCCCTTCGGATGGGATTAGATGAACATCTAACACATTGTCTGTTGTGCACATGTATGTCAAAGCGGGAGAGGAAGTTATTTTTAATTGTCGAGAGCTTCGGGCACTGCCTTCCAATCACTTATTGGTATGGCAATTAGTGTGCAGTCGGACTCTCGACGGGTCGGTCCTCGGCCGACCGAATACGGTAAGGGTGACCGTAGCATCAAGAAATTGACATTTGTAAGGTGCTACGGTCACCCTTACCGTATTCGGTCGGCCGAGGACCGACCCGTCGAGAGTCCGACTGCACACTAATTGCCATACCAATAAGTGATTGGAAGGCAGTGCCCGAAGCTCTCGACAATTAAAAATAACTTCCTCTCCCGCTTTGACATACATGTGCACAACAGACAATGTGTTAGATGTTCATCTAATCCCATCCGAAGGGGGTTTGGATTGTGAAAAGAAGATAACCATGTGCGATTGTGGAATCGAATTCAGTTCTAGGCCTGCTGGCGACGGAGATAGTCGAGTGACTCCGTAGCTTGAAGGAATAGAAGCGCCCGTCTAGCGAATTGGGAGTCGTGAGTTCGAGTCTCACCGGAGTACGTGGATTTCTTTTCATAATTTCAAATCTCAATTTGTTCATCGAGCACATGTTCTGTTGTGCACATGGATGTCAAAGCATTTTCAATAGTTACTAGCAGACCCAACGTGGCTAGCCACGTTCCTAAAAAAAGTAGTTTTATTTATACAATCAAGAAAATTCTACACAGATAGATATTCTGAAAACTACACGTGACGTAAATATTAGAACGCCTAAATTTCCATTTCATTTCATACGATTTTACATAGAAGAATGTGTTGCACGCAAAGTTGTAAGCAAGCTCCATACTGGAGACAACCTGTAATTTTACAATCCGATGGAGTATTGTGTTGAAAGCGATGGAGGTCATTTTGTTACAGCAAACTCGATGTAACAATTTTGAACTGTGTAGAATCTCCTAGAAGGAAATTTCTAGACGCTTTCTTGTGCATATATGAAATATTCCACTCAGCATGGTGCACCTCTTTGGAAAGCGCCAGAAGGTATACTATTACATATTCAACATTGGCTTGTATATTACTGTTGTAGGATTCTAATTCATAGAATGAAAGAAACTTCTAGATCTTTCTACAGGATTGATGCAGCAATGCAAAGGTGCACCAATGCAAAAATGCAGCGATGCAACAATACAACAATGCACCAATGTACGACAGAACAATGGAAAGATAATACTTGTATACTGCCGTTATAAGCATAGTTGTCCCATGTTACTTTTTGACGATTTTGACTTTTTTGCACCAGGCACTCTATTTATACGTATATTTTCATATAACATTAAAAAATAACATACTTTGTTCGAAGACTCAATAAAAAGCATGTCAAGTCAAATTGTCCCACTGTTGAATTTCTACGCATGTCTGTCCCATAACTGAAATTCTACGCATAACAGTCCCACTATAAAATTTCTACGTAAAACCGATACATTAAGCATTTCTAGTAACTTACTTCACCTTATAGCATGGCTATTTCAATACTGCATGGTATAAACTCTTCTTTTATGTTGGCATTACGCTCCAGCTGGAACCAAACTTGTTTTTCAGTTAAACAAAAACTGTTATATCTTCGCAACTTGCAGTTTCAATCTAAACTCAAATATTGCTGCAATGCGCGTTGAGCTCATAAACCAAACATAAACATTTTAACTTAATTAAGAGGCTCAAATGTCGTAAAGCATGACGAAGCCGATCCAATATAATGACAAAGAGGTTGCTGAATTGAATGACTGGTGTATGTGAAAATTTTCAGAATTTAAGCAAGCTTAAAATATTGTTGGTAAGTGAGTTGATGAGTTTCACTTTTTTATTTCAATATGTTATTCCAATAATTTGATTGAATTAGTGTGTCGGTAAGTGATCGGCTTAGTTATCGCCTATTTAGAAAACAAAATGAACACTTTTGGGTTAAACCCAAATCGAAGACGAACTGGTGGAGGTACTGAACAAGCAATCAATATATCAAATAATGAGAGATCAACCGAGTAAGTGAATTGAAGTGTAAGTGAGTGACTTGGTGAGCGAGATTTTGTAAATGTGTGGGTTGATGAGTAAATGAGCAAGATGATAAGCGAGTGATTTGATAAGTGAGTTGGTTTATTAATGGGTTGATGGGTATGTGAGTGACTGCTTTGAATGAATGTGTTAATGAGTTATTGAGTAACTTTATAAACAAGTGACCTAGACGCTCAGAGACTTGATGAGTATGTGTATTTTTGAGTAAACTGTTGTTAGTAAGTTGTGTCGTAGAGAAGCGGCTTTCTGTGTATATGCAAAAGAAATGAGAGAGCCCGAACTCGATTATCCGGAGTCGGGTTCGGATGCTTCTCAAACCTATATCTGGGGAACGGAATGATCTTTAAAGCTGAAATTTTGACATTTTGTTAATCCAACTTTGATTCTTGATCAATCAAAATTTCAGCTTTTTACAGCATTTCGTTTGCGAGATATTATTGTGGGAAGTATCAGAACCCGACTCCGGATAATCGAGTCCGACCTGTATTCTTATTATTGTATTTGTATTAAAAGTGAACATAGTACCGTAACCGCTTGTTTTCGAATAGGATGAATATGGAACCGTACCATTACCAACGGCATTCTGACCCTTCATATTCAAATAAAGATACATAAAGCATGAAGCCTCTAATGGCAAATCACTCCCAATCTTTGCAGGGGTTCCTATTCATATGACCCATACAAGCGGAGGAAGGCATGGTGGAGAATGTTTTGAAACTTAAGTTGTTGTACATATTTCAATGATATTGCGGAGATTCCACCTGTTTGGACTCCTGCGCGAAAATTAGTTGCGTGGATTTTTCTTGCGTGGGCCCACAGATTCATAAACAGACCACGTCCTACGCTACGTATTACGCTACGTTGTTAAGTACACATTTAATAATAGTTTTGCATTCTAAACAAACATTTGTAATGCACCTACGCTGAAAATGGGCCTAATCATTTTTTTGCATTGGAATCTATAAATCTTCGCAACGGGCAATATGTACATATTTCTTGTAATTTAAAATTTATACAAAAGCTTAATCAGTTGTATGCTTTGTTGGTCATTAAGCAAAACAGGCCATTAGGTCGAAAAGGTCATTAGGCCGAAAAATTCATTAGGCCGAATAGGTAATTAGGCCGAAAAGGACGTAAGGGTCGAATAATTCAGGTATTGAACAAGGTCATTTCGCCAAGACCTGGCCAAAATACCATTTCGGCCTAAAGACCTTTTCGGCCTAAAGACCTTTTCGGCCTAAAGACCTTTTCGGCTAAAGACCTTCCCAACCTTATAACGTTTTGGCTTACGTTCTAATCGCTTATTTCGATAATACTGTATATATTTCGACGTAAACTGCGATGAAAGAGCTATTTAAGTTAAAAAAATGGATCCATTTACGTAATGAATACATTTAAATATCCCCGACTTATTTCTTTAATGGAGATTTGAGTGTACGACACCCAGTGGCCCAATAAAGAATACTTCGTTTGATGAAAAGTTTCCTCAGACTGGAGTGAAAATCGAAGTCACACTACGTGGATATCAATACGCCTAAATGGCTGGCGCTGCTAACCGCACGGCCACAAAACCCATACTTTATAACTCACTTACTAACTCACTAATTCACTTACTAATACACTCACTCCTACGGAATAGATCTCACATACTCATAAACCAACAAACTCACTTATTCACTATGTCACTCACTGACTCACTAACTCATTTACTTACTAAGGTACACCGGGGCAAGTTGAAACGGGTGGGGCAAGATGAAACACGAAGTTTTGAAACAGATTTCAATACAATTTATCCTTCGTTAAAAGATTGTTTGAATCAAAAACTATGTGTTATGGCGATCAAACTGTTTATTATCATTAGAAAACATCATGTTAACCCGCTGTTTCATCTTGCCCCACCCGTTTCAACTTGCCCCGGTGTACCTTATCCCACACACTCATTAACTAAACAATTCTCTTACCAACACATTAAAATTAACGGGGCAACTCCCTATAAACTGTAACTTTCCTAATTCGTAACTGACTTAATCACCAACTCACTTAAACTTGGAGCACCTCACATTCACTAATTCACTAATCACACATCAAATCTTTAATCAACTTCTTATTCACCAACTCACTCACCTTGTTCCTACTTACCCGATTATTAAGAAAGTGTTAAAATGTGATGTCACTCTTATGTGGTCTGTCGGCTCCGTTTTTCCTTGAGACATTTGAGCCTTGTGCAAGAGAGTCTTAAAATGTTATAAGAGAAGTTAACATTGTTTGTTATTAAAAAATAAAACAAAAAAGTACAGAACAGACCACATCGAGCGTGAAAAGAGACGACTAATTATCGTGGGACTGATATGCGTAGAAATTACGCCAACAGGACCACATTTCTAGGCATAACAGTCCCACTAATCATTTTTTTGCTTAAAACACTATATTTTTAAAAATATTTGATTGGAAATACTTCAGGCATGAAAATATAACAGATTTCTTACGATACTATGAAAACTTAAATCCGATTTGGTGTACCATTTGGCCAAAAAACATGAAAAACCTGTTTGAAACTTCAATCGCGATTTTCTCAGTTTCAAGTTTTTCAACATGGGACAACTATGCGTAGAACGGCAGTATAATCATGTGAAACAGTTCAACGAAGCATTTCAAACGTGACGGAAGAATGGACAACTCTGGGATTTCATATCTATTGTTTTTATTCACAGAATTTTCTAGAAGGAAACTTTTTAAAAGATTCCACGAAAGCTGTTACGTCAATGCATATGTGAAATATTTCACAGCATTGGGCATCTCATCGAGAAGCGCCAGAAGGTATACTTCCAAGCATCCATCTTTTGACTGTAAATGACTGTTGTAGGGTTCTGATCCATAAAATGGAAAGACAATTTTAGAAACTGCTCAATTGATTTAACAAAACAATGCTTTAAAAATCCTACGACGCATTGATGTACGACCATTGCAACGATGCATCAATGTACCAATGCATCATCGTGTACGTCATACAGGAACATTTTTAAACCCCTAGTGTGCAAAATGTTGAATTCTTTAACGCCAAGTTAGACCCGAGGTTCGACATTTTGAACTCGTCAAACGGTCAAACTTGAACTGTTAACCATGATTTCGAGTTTTTTCGTTATTATTTCGTTTTTTGAGTTCGAAAAAAGGAATGTTGTGATTAGAACACCATACCTTATCAAATTATTCAATAAGAACTGATTTTTTTTGTTTTTATATCAGAATCCTATATCTCTAGGAGTTCCGTCAAGGAGTTCAGGGGTGTTCTTCAGGAGGTGTTTGTTGTTTTGAATTTCACTAAGTGTTTTTCAATGATATTATTCGGTAGGAAATTTTTACTAAACTTGTAGGGAAACATTCGGAAAACATGTCTGCAAGAAATTCAAGAGGAATTACTAGAAAATGTTATGGGGAAACTAATGGTATATCATAGAGTTTTCAAGTTTCCTTATCCATTCTCACCCTTTCGAGAGGGACAGGATCCTGCAACTGCTGGAAACTACAAGGATGAGGCCATAAAATTCCTGAATCAAGATTTACTATATTTGCTGAGATATCTGAGATAACTCAATCTCATCCCTCTGACCTATTTTGTTGAAGAATTTTTGTAAAAACTTGTACAATAACAATTAGCTTATCTCCTGAAGGATCTTGTGTGAGAAATTTTGTGGAATTTTCGTGGAGCTCTCAGGGAGTTGGATGAACAATTTGAGATATTCCCAATAAATTTATTGAAAAAAAACAATAATTTCTGAGAAAACTCTTGATGGAAATTTTTGGGAAAATCAAGTTAATTTTTAAATATTCTCACAACCAAATGATGGCTATCTATTGACTTACCTTAGAGGATTTGAAGCTTCTGGAAGAAGTCCTGGAGGAACTCCACAAGAAGTTTCCAGAGAATCCCTTCGAGAAGCTCTTGGAAGAAGTCCTGAAAGGACACTTCGAGGAGCTCTTGAAGAAATTCCTCAAAAATTTCTGACAAGAACTAAAGACTTTATAATTAAAATCTTTGAGCAGCTTTTGTAAAAATTCAACCAATAACTTCTAAAAAAATTTCCACATCAATATCTAGCGTCTCTCATGAAGGGGTTTCTAGAGAAATGCTTGGCAAAATTGCTGCCAGAAACTCTTTGTAAAATACGTGGAAGAAGAAAAGCAAATCTATGAGAAAATTTCGGATGAACATTTTGAGAAACTTTTTCAAGAAAATTTCAGAAAAAAACTTTTGAAGGAACTTCTGGTGAAAATCCTATAGAAGTATAAGTAAAACTATCAAAATTCACCCAAAAAAGTGTTGTCGGGCTTAGGGAATTGTAACACCCAGAGGAGTTTCTAAAGGAACTCCACCAGAAATTCCCAGCTAATCTTTGTGGGATACTTTTGAAAGAAAATTTCAGGAAAATCTTGGAGAAATTCCTGGAGGAATTTCTTGGGAAGCTCGTTGAATAACTTTAGGACTTTCTGAAGAAATTCTTAGAGGAGGCTTTTGTAGACACTCCTTAAAGGTTGGCATGTAAAGCAGCATCCGAGAAACACCTTGAATGTCTTTCTTGAAGAGTTCTTTAAATGATCCCTTGAAAATCTCCGAAAGAATGTTTGAAAAACCCGAATTCCTTGGAAAAATATCTGTAGGAATCATTGAAGTTCTTCATCGAGGGACACTAGATAAAACTGCCTGAAATCAGGAAGGCAATCTTGAGGAACATTACCACCAGTGATCTATTTGCAAGTAATTTTTAAAAAGCTTCTAATTTTGAAAGTCTTAGCATTTTTTTTAAGAGATTTCTAAAAAATATCCCACAACCATTGGCGAATCTACATTTTTCTTGCTCTCTCTCATAAACAAACACGAGAAAGAGAAGAATGGAAAGGGGTTCCGTGGCACCCCTTTGCATCTCGCTCTTTCTCGTGTTCATCAAGGAGGATGAATGAGAAAAAAAAAGAAAAAAAAAGCTAGATTCGTCAATGCCCACAACATATTCTTGAAAGTTTTTTGGTAAAATCCTGGAGAAGTTTGTAATAAAATCTGATTACAACCATAGGCTCCAACTTAGGGAGGGGCAAGCATGGTTTCGCTCCCCCCCCCCCAATATTTGACGATTTTTCGATTTTCCCATCAGAAAAATCAGGCTTTGCCCCCCCAATAATTTGACCAAGTTGGCGCGTCTGATTCACGGGGTTGATCACTTCAATAATATTAGCAAATTTTAAATATATTTATGCAAATTCCATAAATATGCATGCTATAAAATTTCATTCACTGAACTGAAATGATAATCTTCAATCGCAGCAATCATTGCCGTCCTGTTGTTGATTGTTTGTGTCTGACATTTTTGGAAGCGATGGTTTTTTAAATTTAGGTAAATTTGATTGCATTTTACTTAATCTCTCTTTAATTGTAGGGTGAATGAACAGGAAATTTCTGCGGATTTCTACCTGCATTTTTGATCCTGCAGACTATATACAAGTTTAACGGTCAATGCTTTATGAACTCGGATTTGAAAGAGATATAACGGGAATCTATGAATTCCCAACATCTGAAGCTTGCATTTAGAATTCTACATAAAGTTCATATTGGTAATAAAGTGCTTAAAAATTAAATTATTGTTAATTGTGTTTATTATCTAGTAGAAGAAAAGATTGTTGATCTTAACGTAGAAAAGTATCACGCATTTCCTACCCCACTGTACAGTTTTCGTATTTCGTAGTTATCGCATAAATTTGAAATGACATACCGAACAGAGGAAACAGTCCAGCGAGGTGGGAAATGCGTGATTTCAAAAACATGGAATGGACGAGCAAATCCGTTCCTATGTTACTCCTACTCTTCCACCCGCTCCTCAGTAGATCCAGCGGAACCCACATTCTACGGATGCTTCACTGTCAAAATGAAGTGCAGAAGTCCTTTGGAATAACCAGAAACATGCCAGAATCTGTCCAGAATTACATTTGTTCTACGGTTTGGTCAGTTCGTGGGATCTTCAGTTCCCACACGACAATTGCTGGTGACTCCAGATTGGCAATTCAATTGGAAATGCTTGTTTCTGGGATTGAGTAGTCTTGGACCACCTTGGACTATAAAAAGAGCTCCAATTTTGTCATTTAAAATTAAACGTCTGTTGGAGAACCCATTAGTATTTTGGAAGTAAAATAAAATGATATGAAAATGGTTCCCATTCGATACAGAAAGATGATAGTTTTTTCCTTGACAGTCAAATAAACAATTAAACAGAGAATTGAACGAAGTTTGCTGCGATCTAAATTTCAGTTCAAAGATTTTTATAGCATAAACTACTGCCATAAAATGATAATAGTTATTTATGTAACGAGTTGCAAAAAGTTGTTTTTTTCAGCACGAGTCGTACATTTATTCATCGAGGCTTGCCGAGATGGATAAATACGAAGAGTGCTGAAAAAATCGAGTTTTGCAACGAGTTCCATACAAAATTTTATGCAATGATTTTTTTCATTATACAACTCATTTGGGTTGCATAATGTTCATAATGCAACTCAAATGAGTTGCATAATGAACATTATGCAACTATTTTTCATTATGCAACTCATTTCAGTTGCATAATGAATCAGTGTGGAAAAATGGGCCATTATGATACCGAAATGAGTAATATAAAATAGAAATTATGATATTGAATTGCATAAATATATTTATGTGTGTTAATATCCATATCAAATATTATTGACGAAGTGATCACCCCCGTGGTCTGATTACAACTTTTGGCTGAATCTTAGCAGAACTTCCTGGAGGAGCACCTGATGCAAATGTTTGAAAACTTGAAGAGCTCAAAAAAAAAAAAACTATTGGGAACACTCTTGAAACCGAATCTGGAGTGATGGTTTAAGCACGTGACTATCACACCGAGGACCGGGGATTGAATCTCACTCCCGACTTCAATGAAATATTCTTGGCGAAGATCCAAAATCCCCAGAGAAAATGTCGGTCAATTTCACTGCAAATTTCTTATTTGATTGTTTACATATCAGTTTCTGAGATATTGTTATATATAGGGAAGATTCAAATATTACGTCCATCGTTTTTCGGGATTTCTAGACCCCCCCTCCCCCCTCTGTCACGCACTTTTCCTATACCCAATACACGTACTGTCACACTTTTCTAGACCCCCCCCCCTCCCCCAAATGTTGGACGTAATTTTTGAACGTTCCCATAGGCGTGTAGCGCCCGTACATTCATTGTCTTTGTTTATTTTGTCCATTGCGGCAAAAAAAAACAAACAAACAAAACATCACTCGAAGGAACACAAATCCCTTCCACAACCAAATTCGATTAACATCCAAGCAACCAGATGACACGTGCCAGCGTCAGTGTGCTGCACTGTCGTCACCATCAAAGATGGCGCTGCCTGCCTGACTACCGTTCCAGTGTTGTGTGTTTTGTTGGTGTCAGTTAAGCTCTGAGCTGCACCAGGAATCGATTGTGGTGGCTCCTCGCACACTTCCTGCACTTCCAATCCAACCAACCGACCAAGGTAGGTAGTAGCTTATAAAGGTTGAGAGGAACAACTGTCTCGTTCCAATATAGGTGTCGTCACGTCAGCTATACCTCCATATAAATACGAAAAGGCACATCACATCGCATCGGTATGTAGGTAGGTAGTTATATTGAAAATAAACGTGTGCGGCCATCTTGAAAACAAACCCCCCGTTGATTTGCCGTGTCATGTTCCGGATCTGGTCGTCCGGGCGATCGATCAAACTGGACGCGCGCGGTGGAAAAACATCAGCTGATGCTTTGAGTTTCAACTTTGTGAAAATTTGGATCGATTACAAAGAGAAGCAAATGAGCTTTGGTGCACTACTGGAAAATTATCGATTTCTTGAAAATTTTCAAGTCAGGCATTTGTTTTTGTTTTTGTTGCCGTCGTCAAGGTCACACGAAAATGATGAAAGAATATGGAAATATGCACTGATTCAGGGCTTACTTGGATGGATTCATGTAATTTCGTTGTCACACTGTTTTCACTGTTCACTTGGTTTCATGTTTTTTTTTGTTGACATTGGAACCATTGGCTCGAATTTTCAGAATCAACGAATCACTTGTCCAATACCGAGCTGCGACCAGCAGCGGAAAATTTCGTATGAATGAATCCAATGGGAAACACACAATGAACTTGAACTTGGAAAATTTTTCCCTAATTCCATCACTCAAGCACAGCTACATACATAAGAACGGTGGGCGCGCGATGACAACACAGACGCGTGCCTGCTGAGAGTGAGTTCCGTTTGAGAGTGGGAGAGGAAGGCACTCATTGAAGAGCACACGAGTGCGAGGTATTCTCTAGTATATTCGCGGTCCAACACACATGGCATGTGTTGTGAACAGGGTTACCACTATTTTTCAATCACTGACAAGTCAATACAAAATCTGGCACGTACATCTTAAACTTTGATTATTGTTGTTTTTATTCAAAATTAAAAGAGAAAAAGTATACATTATAACATTAAATCAATGTATCACATGTAACATAACATGTAATTTCATCGATGAAAAATCTACTTCGATATAAATTATTTGTGAAAAGGAATTGTTTCCCTTTTATTTTTTGCCACCCTAGTAAACGAATCTGTTTTAAATTGCAGAACAGACTAACAAGCAAGCGTGTGTAAACAGAGAAACCCGATAACCCCAAGCCTGCTTTGCCGTGGGTGGTCGCTTGGACACCCAACAGCTGAGTGTCCTACCCCTTTGAGTGGGGGATAATGTTTACTTACCTTACGAGAGAATGTGCCCGTCCGTATACCGAGGCACCAACACACGCCATTTCTGGATGCGGCCCAATGACGACTGATGACTGATGTCGTGTAGCTGTGTTGTTCGTCGCACTCTTGAGATCCAACCAACAACCGCGAGCAATGATGATGACGCCACTTTTCGCTTCGATTCAATTCGGGAGGAACAGATTCCCCCTTCAAGAAAAATCAATAATTGCTATGATGTTTGAAAACACTCTGCGTTGCACTGGGCGTTCGTTATTTATGCAATTGCCAATATTTCCGCTCTTGACAGCTGTCAGGCGACGAGCAAACGAGTATTGCGCATTAACTTTGAACATTTTTTTTTTCTCCCGACTTGAAACGTGTCACTTTTTCCAGCACTTGGCACAAATTAATGACCGAGGGGTATGCTCCAATCCAATAGGGAATTTTGTGCTTGTTACGGAGTTATCAAAAAACTACATCCAATCGGTGCCAGCAAAATCCGGGCAATTTCAAACAAACAACGCAATTGTCGACATTTTTTTCACCAACACTATCACACCCGAAGCGGCGGTCCGACATTCTTTATCCAACGGGAACATCATCGCAGTAGGCTCGCGCAGTGTTTCCAAAATAGATATCTTCTTGATGATCGAAGTCACCGATTTCGACGACTGCTTCGATTGCTTTGCTGAACTTCACCCGAGGACACACCTTCACGGACTGATTTGCTTCTGGTCTGCGGTGCTGAATGTTCCAGATTCGCATCCCTTGGAGGGTCAGCAGGATCTCGGCCTGGACAGGACCGTTCCGTTGGACTTTCCGACTGGCAATGAGCCTTCGTCTAGGTTTTTCGCTGGCGGTGGAGGCGAAGACGAACGTTGCGAAATATTTTTGTGTGCTATATACATATACGGACGCGCGGCATCACAGCAGCAGTGCGGTAGGCATTATTATTGTTATTGTTGTCGTTGGGTTTTTGGGGTGGGCTGCGGGGGGTTGGGGACCGGTGGATCCAAAGGGGTCCGGGAGGGCTGTTATTGTCGTTCCATTTGCTCGTTCTCCAAAAGGGGACCTAACCTGTGGGTGCGTGAGCGAGACGGGGCTATCCCGGACGGCACACGCGAGGAGGATCAAGGTCAAGGGAGATGAAGCTATTGGCAGCGGTTCCCAAGCGGATGGGATAGCGGTCCAATATTTATTATGGGCGAACCTAATTTTTTCGCGTTTCATGAATTCTATTTTACAAAGACCCAAAGCGGTAAGTATGGACGAAAATTAAAACTTTTAAAATTACTCAGATAAAAATAATGAGATTTACATGTCATGTAAACTTCATTTTACTCATGTAAACTTAATGCTATGATGGTTTACATGATATATCATGTAAATTTGTGTTATATGTTATATAAACTCTCAGAGTCATACTGAATTACATGACATATAATGGAAGTTTACATGATATTTCATGAACTTTACATTATATGTCATGTAAACTTCTATGATATCCCACGCTCTAATTATGTGCATCATATGTCACAGAATTTTACACTCTTTTTTCGATATGTGTAGTACAACTTGACTCGAGTCAAGTATAAGACACTGAAGACGAGCTTACAGTTGAGATCGAAATACGTATCTGTCAAAGGATGCAAATTCTTAGTGGAATTAAAAGGAACAGTGCTCAACCCGATTTTCGTTTTTCCACTAACAGGTTCATCAACATCAGGCTCCTAAAGCCCTTTTTGGTTTAAACCACAAAGTATGTTCCAAGAGAACATATTTACTCATTTTTTGGCGTTTTTATCGGCCGTGATTAAAAATATAAAATTTTAAATTTTTGGGGTCTCCAGTTAGCCTAGTGGTTAAGGCTATGGATCGCCAATCCGGAGACGGCGGGTTCGATTCCCGTTCCGGTCGGGAAAATTTTCTCGACTCTCTGGGCATAGAGTATCATTATACTTATCTCACAATATACAAATTCATGCAATGGCAGGCAAAAAATGCCCTTCAATCAAGAACTGTGGAAGTGCTTAAAGTGTAAGGATGATCCTGCAAGGACCTCCGAAATTCTAGCTTAATGCGCCAGACGTCCTATGCCGTCTGCTAGAATTCACGTTTGCCCAGCTAACTCAAGATCCTGTCCTTTGCAGAATCCACCTCCTTCGTTTCCCAACAATTCCCAAAAATTTCTCCCCAAAATTCGGTTTTCATCCCAATGTAAAATTCACTTAAAATTTCTGTTAAAAAGGAACGAGTTTATTTATTTGCAGAGATTGTATACTTGAAGCTGGTCAAAAGAATCGCGCAGAAAAAATGTTTATATAAAAAAACTTTTAATCTAAATTAACTTCCAAAAACTATTTTACAGATTCAGTTTTGTATTTGGTTGCATGCAACATCTTCACTTCGTGAGTTTTGTATTTTGCGCTTGAAACAACATTATAGAAAAAAGCCCTATCCGTGACGTCACTTGCGCACTTCTAGTGTTGGTGATCTGTTATAAAATCTGGAGCAACATTTGAAAAGGGCCCAACAGGTCTTGTGTCTTTTTTCTAAAACGCTCCGTAGGGCATAACAGCAGCCCGCCCACGCAAATGAACACCGTTATCCGAAAGATCGATGTTTGCTCTATCTGATAACGGTCTTAATTTTTGTGAATAAGCTGAGGGGAGCTCAGGAGCGACGTGTGAAGTCATTGTTTACCAATGCTTGTATGCCCTTTTCAAATGTTGCTCCAGAAATTCTCTCTTGCCCTCTTCCCTACTACTACTACTGTTATTGGGCGATACGGTTAATCGTGATGGTAAATCGGTATCAGTGGTGGTATAGGTATAGGGTTTCGGTACTTACAGCACTTCGTGGACAGGTAGTTTACCTTGCTGGCCCGCGTTCGCGGTGTAGAGATCGACTCCCGGCGCCGACCTTCGGCTCTCGGACGTCTCTCTCCGGAAGGGTCGACACGGTAGCTACCCGCGTTCTTGCTCGGCTTCGTGCCGCTCGACGTCGCCGTACCGAGGTTGTTGAGACGGTTGGCGGTCGTCGTTAACGAACCCAACCTTCGAAGTCTGGTTGTGCTCGGAATAGCGTGCTGGAGGTAAACGATGTCAACAACGCCTCCCTGCGACGCTCGTTGGTGGGGTGGGGTGGAAGCTGATCAGACGGGCCTGCTTGCTGTATGTTCCCGGGACGTGAGTCAGGACGATTCACTCTGGCGATGGTAAACTTTCCCCGCTCAGACGTCTCGCGAATATCGGCAACCACGTGGTGACGGGTGGTGCTCGCGAGGCCGAACTCCTATTCCGATGGCCACGCACTCTAGAGATATTTTTTGTGACCCGAAGCCACGAGGCGAAAAATACTCTAGGGGATCGTCCCTCGTCTGATCACTAGCACAAGACTAACGATGGGTGCTATTTTTGTAAGGCTTGCAATCTGCCTGCCTTGAACGAGCGAGATAGCTCTTCTCCACACTCCACACTTCGGCGGACTACCGCCCAACGGTCGTCGTCACTGTTGATGACTGTGAAAGTCGAAATATTTAGCACCAAATATACCCATCCATACCGATTTCGGAAATTTACCTCCTTCGTTGTTTTCTTGAAATTTCAGGTTATTTTTTCTTCACAGGCTTCGAATACCGACTCACGATTTTTCAGACTATAATAAATTTTGATTAACTTTACAACATTAACACTTTAATTTGCATGTGCTTACTTTTTTTACTTTCTTCCTCAACTCGACTCACGATTTGATTTAATCTGACTTTGGTTGAACTTAACTCTGAAAATAGCCTTTAAGAAATATTTCACCTTAAAACTTTGAATTACTTGATTAAATTAACTTCTTACTTCGATTTACGACACTTTTCACTAACTTCACTTTATATTTTTACGATCTTCTCAGCTCGGTGGTCTGAACGGGAAAGATCAGGTTGATTTTCTCTCCGCTTCAAGACCCCGGACTTTTCTGATTTTCTTTTTGATTTCCGGTTTCCTCTTTCTTGATTTTATTTTCTAAGTTAAAATTTTCTTGTCCAGATTCCTGGTTACTTCTTATCAACAACTACTCCCTATTACCATTCCACTATATTACCCATATTCAACTATCCTATTGATTCGAGCACTTCTCATCGTGTTGCCTACTCGACAGGCGCACACTCAATTATAAATTTTAGGGATGTTCATGAAACGGTAGTACAACCGTTACAAAAGAACAATAAGTTGATGCGAGGCAGGCCAAGTCCCGGTGCGGACGTAGAGTAATACTTTGAGGGTTCAGGTGGGCTCTCACCGGCGCTTAGGGACATCTCAGGGGGCATAAGGAGATCTCAGGAAGTTTCCAGGAGGGCTAAGGGACGCTTGAGATAGCCTTGGGGGGTTCCGTGAAAGTTCCAGAGGTTCTCAGGGGCATTTCAGGGGATTCAAGAGAGAGCTGCGTTAGATGTCAGAGGTGTTTCATGGGGCACAAGGGGTTCTGAGAGGGGGGTGAGAGGGACCTTAAGGACACTTCAAAGGGGCTCAGGGGGTTCTAGGAAAGATCCAGAGGGTCTCAGGGGCGTTTCAGTGTGTTTCAGGGATACCAGTAGATCTCGAGGGTTTTCAAAAAGGTTCCAGAAAATTTCAAGAGCGTGTCAAGGGGGTCCCAGGAGATTTCAAGTGGTTTCATGGGTCTCAGGGGTGCTTCTATGGGTCTTATGGGGAATCCAGGATGCCTCAGGGACGCATCAAAGGATCTTAAGGAGCTCCAGAGATGTTCCAGAGGACCTCAGGGGCGTTTCAGGGAGCTTCAGGGGATATCTGGTGATCTCAGGGGCAATTCATGGTTGTCACAGGTGAACTCAAAAGAGCTTTAAGAACGCTTCCAATGGTCTCCGGGGTTCCAGGTAGTTTCAGAGGGCCTCAGAGGTGTTTCAGGGAGTCTCAGGGGTGTTGAGACCTCCTCGTACACCTGAAACCCCTTGGGACCCCTTTGAAACGCCCAAATGTCATCTCCTGGTATCACTTGAAGCTCCCTGATATGCCCTTGAGATACTCTGGACTCCCCTGAAACCACCTGAAACCCCTTGAAGCGCCCCAGAGGCCACCTAGACCCCCCCCCCCCACTATGGCTTACTAATACTCCTACTATTTTTTTTTCCAAAATATTGGTGCATTATATGCTATGGTTTAGGAGTTAGACACTGTCAAAATTGTGATTTGAAACAAAAATAATGTTTCAGAAGTAATAATAAGATACCTTAATAAATAAGTTTTTCTAGCTTAATGTAAAAATTTAACCACATCTTTGCACACTGTTGAAAAGCTTACAGAAAATGCTACTTGGAAAAATTAATAAGTGATAAATTTGAATTTTGAAGTTGGCCAAATATGGTAGCTACATAGAACACATAAAATGGTAAAAATTATCAAAAACTTTGTCCCAAGTTGTCCCGGGCTAAAGTTGGCATTGAAGCATTCTTACATAAGTCTGTTAACAGTTCGTGAAGAGTTCAGCTGCACATGTTTGTACCTTTTTAGGGCAAATTATATTTTTTTGTGTTTTTAGCAATTTTGCCCATTTGTTGGCGACTAATCATCCTGTTGGAGGGTTTCAAATCCCAAACCATCGGACATCGGAGTGTTAATCGTAAATGTGCCTTTAAATAATATTTTTGTAAAAAACACAGTAATTAACTATTCACCCTTTTCAAAAAATTGTCTCGAAAATCATTGTTTAAAAATGTTTGAAAATCTGAAAATCTCTTGAAACAACCCTGAGACCTCGACGTATCGCTCTGAAACCCGCTTAGACCACCTGAAACGGCCCTAAGATCTCCTGGCATCCCTTTGATAACCCTCGGTACCCCCTGAAATTCCCTCAAACGCCCCTGAGAGCCTCTAGAAGTCCCTTGAAACCTCATAAGACCTCTCGAAGTACTGAGATCACATGGAACTCCCCTGGGACTTCTTGAAAGCCCCTGAAACCCCTTCGGACTCCTTTGGATTATTATTTTTAATTTATTATAACGATTTTCAGCCCTAGGCTGGTTCGTCTCTTAAAGGACCTCTTTGAAGGCCTCTGTAAGTAGATAACAGATGATTATCTTAGAACCAAATTTAAACCTGTGTAAAATCTGTATGCATACATTAGTATAACATCCTGTTACAGGCTTTACTATCAGAACTAGTGTTTTGTGTTGTCCACATCATCGGTTCATGACTACAAACATGTCATATTTTAAAATATATGTATTTATTATGGTTCAGGTAATTTAAAAAGTGTTGAAGTTAGTAGACCAGGTTAAAAACTTCTAGGCTTCTTTTTCTCATTCTTTCATGGCTCTACGTTCTGACTGGGAACTTGACCTACCTCTTTTCAACTTAATGTTCTTTGAGAATTTTCACAGTTATCAATTGGGCTTTTTACTCTGCATAAGAATATTTCATAACGACGGAAACTATTGCAACGGTGGCCAAGGGGTGTTTACAGAGGGGAGCAAAGGAAGGTTACAGGTTCGTTTTTGGGTGTTTCTGAAGGTCTCATGTGCGTTACATGGGGTCCGAGTGGGGGTTTCGGAGTCATTTCAGGAAGTGTCAGAGCATTTTAGGCTGGTTTCAGAGGCGTAACGGAGGCGTTTTTTAGGGGTTTTGGTTTAGGAGGTTTTGGTTTTAGGAGGAAATACTCCAGAATTCCCCGTAATCCCATGAAAACACCAAAAAATCTTGACAGAACACCCTTAAAGGCTCCTCAAATCTCCCGAAACAACCCCTTAAAACGCCCCTGAAGCCCCTTGAAACCCCTTTTTTGGGCTCTCTGGGAACTTTCTGGAAACTCCCTTAGCCCCACCTTAACTGCCCAGGAGCAAGACCTGTTCTCGGGAACTAGATTCTCTAATTAAAGCCCAAACTTAATTTATGCGAAAAATATCCCTCTTTTTATGCCTTTTTTAATTTAAGCACAATTTTTATTTCTGCAGTCCCAGCCATGTGCATAATAAGAGGTTCCAGTGTATTATGGTTAAAGCTTCTAATTTAGTTCTGAACAGCAAGACAGGTTGTACAACACACAACTTAGTCAAACAAACCCTTCAAATCCACTTTGAACTTCATTGCGGAGAGTAAGAGAATAAGCACCGGCTTCATAAAAACTATTCGCGTTGTGGATTGGCATCTAAATCGAAAGAGAGATGGATTTGTGAAAAAATGACTGTTCTTGGTGTGGCTTCGGAGTCAGTTTAGTTTTCTTTTCTGCATAATCGTGTTATTTTCTGTGGCATAGTTGGTTGAAGCGCCGGTCTAGCGAATACGGAGTCGTGGGTTCGAATCCCACCATAACGCGATTTTTTTCACAAATTTCATCTCTCAATTTGCCAATTAGCAATATTCTGTGCCTTCTAATTACAAGTTTTTCCAGTATGGCCATTTTCATGGATTCCAAAACATACATGGTTGATTATGTAATGCTTTTGTCAGACATGTGATTCTCGGTTCATGAATAAAAACTAACAAATTTTACTACTTGTAGTATCTACTCTGAAGAAAACTGCCCGTAACTTTCGTACTTGCGAAAGTTGTTAACTTATAGCTATATTTTCATCAATTGTGTTATACGATTCAAGCCAGTAAAGCTCACAGCGTTTATTACATTGCTGATTGAAGAAGTTCTGTTTACTTCTTTCGAACATGAATTTTTACGATTTGTATGTAGTACAGAAAAGTAATAACAAATATGTTTCCTGTAATGCTGCATGTCCTTACTAGTAGCTTGTGGTTCTGCGAAAAAGTTGAAGATTCCCCTGGTTAAGTACTATTCGAAAAGCATAATCGATCTAGAAATTATAAAAAAGCGATCAAATCTGACTGCTCCTCCAAAGCATAATCGATCTAGAGGGACAAAAGGAGGGCTCCCATATCTAGAAGATCTCTCTCTCTCTTCTTGGCGTAACGTCCTCACTGGGACAAAGCCTGCTTCTCAGCTTAGTGTTCTATGAGCACTTCCACAGTTATTAACTGAGAGCTTCCTCTGCCAATGACCATTTTGCATGTGTATATCGTGTGGCAGGCACGAAGATACTCTATGCCCAAGGAAGTCAAGGAAATTTCCTTTACGAAAAGATCCTGGACCGACCGGGAGTCGAACCCGTCACCCTCAGCATGGTCATGCTGAATACCTGTGCGTTTACCGCCTCGGCTATATGGGCCCTATATCTAGAAGATATTTGAGGCAATACAACAACGGTTCCGATAAGAACTGCATGATGAATTTTGAATCAGAAATTCCAGGAGGCTGACTCCAGAAATTGCGTCTGGATTTTTTCTGGAACTTCCTTAGGGATACCTCGTGAGATGCCTTCCAAGATATCTCACAAGATTTCATTCATATCTGTTCACGGCATTTTTGTTGGTATTCCTTCTGAATTCCTAACGGATATTCTTCCGGATTTTTATTTGGATTTCAAGATACGAGCAATACTTTCCAGGATGTCTCTTTGAAAATATTCCAGGATTCAATAATTCCGCTTGATTTCTCCTGGAGTTCTTCACGGGGCTCCAACAGAATTATTCCAGAGTTTTTTTCGGTATTGCTTCAAAAGTCCCTCACCAGATTTTCCCGGAGTTTCTTCTGCGTTTTACTCTAAGAAGTTTTCGTGAGATTTTTCCCAAGATTTATTACGGAATTACAGGAGTTTCGCTGATGTTGTTGTGGAATTTTTCTTAATTTCTCTCGGTATTTCTCTCCGTCCGGTGTGTTTCCACAGGAGTTCTTCCAGAGTCTACAGGAGTTATTCCTGGGAATTATTCAACTGTTTCTCCAAGAATTTCTTCATGATTTTTTTTTTTTTAGAAATATCTCAACAAATATTTTAGCTGTATTAGAGTTGAACAAACAATTCCCTGGATATCTCTCAGAGTTTCAAGATTTATCCAGCACATTCTCCCAAGTTTAGTTTCCGAGTTTTTTTTTTGAACTTCGGAGTTTCATTTAGTATTTCTACAGAAGCTATTGTTGATATTGCCCATGAGCACCATCTATTTTCAACGATCTCGATACAAACGGAACCAGATGAATATGATGCAATAGTTTTTTTTAGAATATGACTGTAGTGTCATAGGGAAAACCCAACTACCAGCTACTTGATTCAATAGTGGAACTATTGATGAACAATAATAAAAACCTATTAGTTTATAACTAAATTTTGTTTCGTTGATTTCGAAAAAAAAAATGGCCAATTCACAGTTACTTTTGTTCAAGCAGTTTTGTCGAACACGCACTCTTGGCATAGAAATAGTCGTTCAAAGTCGGGGGAAGGAAAGGGTTAAAAGGTTTCTGCAGCCTTTTCCTCGTAGTTGTTTCCAGAATTTCTTGCAGTATTGCTCCTAAGATTGCCTGAGCCTTGGACTCTTAAGAGATCTTTCCAGGATTTGTCCAGGGGTTCTGGCTTTTGTTTGGATTTTTCTTAAAGAGATCTTATTTGATTGATTCTTGAAGGAGTTTACTAGGTATACCAATACCAAGGAGAACTAACGAATTTTCTTGTAAAGAAGTCTCGGAGAAATATAATAAAGAACCCAGGTGAAATCCTGCAAGAAACTCCGGGCAGATCTATAGGATATCTCGAAAGAATCGTGAGATATCCTGAGAAAGCTGGAGCAACTCTGGTAGTTCTCCCGGGGAGAAATATAAACAAAAGTTCATGAGAAACTTTGAATATCTCTAAAAGATATTCCGAAGGAGTTACGGGTGAAACCCTGCGAGGAAATCCAAGAGATACCCCGGAATACTTTCTAGAAGAAATTCTTGTTTTAAATTTTACCAAATCTCGCAAAAATTCTGGGAAAAAAACTGTTGGAAAACCATGAAAGAACTCTGGATTGTCTTCGTGATTAATTTTGACTGGATTTCCTGAAAGAGTCCGGTGAGAAACTCTGGGCGAGAAATATATCGGGGATTCCTCTGGACCCCGGATGTACTCCTGCAGAGACAACGAAAACTCTTGCAGAAATCTTTATAGGAGCTCAACTATAAACCATACGAATCACTCTCGGAAATCCTCAAAGGAACACCGGAATAATCTTGGCAAAAAACGGGGGAAATCCATAAAAGCAAAGTCGGCAAACTTACAGAATTTTTTTTGGTAAATTCGAAAAAGACTTTGAGAGAAATTGCGAAAGAATTTTAAATAGGAATTGCGGTAGAAATTAAAAAAGGAATTCAAGGAAGAACCCTGGATAGAGTTTCAGCCAAAATCCATCGATAAATTTTAGGAGGCTTCCAAGAAGTCTCTTGTGCGCTTCAGTGGGTGTCAAGGGTGATTCCCAAGGGGTTCCAGGGAGGTTCCATGAGGTCTCAAGGGTGCTTTAGAGGTTCTCAGGGAGGTTTCAGAGAGTGCCAAAGGGTATCAGGGATGTTTCAGGGGGTTCCAAGGGATTTCATGGGTGCTCGGTTTCAAGGACGCTATATGGTTTCTCAGGAGAGTTACAGAGAATTTCATGGGACCTCGGGCGCGCTCAGGGGTGTTCCAGGAGGACTCAGGACAGATTGAGGGAATCCCAGAAGGTTCCAATGGCGCTTTTAGGGGTCTCAGGGGCATTTATGGTGGATTACAGGTGGTCTAAGTGGCGGTTTAGGGTATCCCTAGGGGTTTCAGGGGAATTTCAAAGTGCCCTAGGGGTGCTATAGAGGATCTGAGCAGCGTATCATGGGTCTGAGGGGCATCATAATGTTATTTCGTTAATAAAAAATATCATTGGAGCGTTTCAGAGGGCTCTAGGGGGTCCATGTAAATCTTAGGGATGCTTCAGGGGGTCCCAAGGGGTATTAGGGTGTTTCAAATGATCTTCTGATTGTCTTGGAGTTGATTTAGGAGGTCTCAGGGGCGTTCCAGGAGCACGGGATTTTGGGGGGTTTCCAAAGGGTCTCTGGGGCGTTTCATACTATTGAAACGCTCCTGAAATTCCCATAATCCCTTTGAAATAGTCCCTGAATGCCTCTTGAAGCTTTCTGAAAAATCTTGAAACGACCTCCAAAGACCCCACTTGAAAACCCCTTGAAACCCTTGAACTCTCTAAAACGCCCTTGAAATGCATTGAAATAGCCCTGAAACCACCATAACTCCATTGAAATCCCCTTGAAATACCCGTAAGCAATTTCAAACGACTCTAAAACCCCATGGAATACCTTTCGAAGGCTCAAGAATATGGTGAAAACACAGCACAAATCTGAAGAAGCGAATATCAATTTGCGCTGAAAATTTGATCGGTTGGCCACCACCAGTGCGCAATAAATCGATCATCTTTTTAACGCGAACCGAAATTTGGTTCTTCAGATTTGTGCTCTTGAAAATTCGAGGAAGGTAATTTCACCCTAAAGCCACTTAAAACGTCCATAAAACCCCCAAAATCCAATTGAAACACCAAATAAAACTGTCGGAACGCCCTTAAAAAGATCTTGAAATCCCTGAAACAATCCCCCGAAACGCCCCTGAAGCTCCTTGGAACACCTTTTTTTTGGGCTCTCTGGGAACTTCCTGATGGGAATCCCCATGGCCCCATCTCAAATGCCCAGAAGTAAGACCTGTTCTCGCGAACTTTACTGCCGTGTGCAGCATAGTTGTCCCATGTTCTATGGAATTCCCTACACAGAAAAAAATATTCATGTAAAATTCAACGAGAAATCATACACATAAAGGGAATGCTAGAGTTAGTGCATATTTACATGAGATATCATGTAAAATTACGTTACAATAGTGTAAATTTCCGCTAATAGTCACGTAACCGGTTGGAGTCCATGATGTTTTACGCGATGGTTGGCGGAAATTCACACGATGGTGATGTAATTTTACATTATATCTCATGTAAAAATGCAATAACTCTAGCATTCCCTTTATGTTCATGATTTCTCGCAGAATTTAGATATTTTTTCTGTGTATTATCATGGAACAACAATGCTGCACACGATAGATTATTCAACAGAATTCATTGAGCTCTACTGCCGTTCTACACAGATAAAAATAATGAGGTTTACACGTCATGTAAACTTTATTTTAGTCATGTAAACTTAACGGTATGATGGTTTACATGATATGTCATGTAAATTTGTGTTATATGTCATATAAAAACTCAGAGTTATGCTGAATTACATGGCATATAACGGAAGTTTACATTACATTTTATGACTTTTACAAGATATGCCATGTAAACTTCTGTGATACCCCACGCTCTAATTATGTACATCATATGTAACAGAATTTTACACTTTTTTTCGATCTGTGTACGCATAATTGTCCCATTTGACATGAGATTCCCATATAATATGGGACAATTGGGCGTAGAACGGCAGTCTACTTCCAAACAATATGAAATTGACATACAATGATACCGAATGTAACATTTGAGAGTCGCTGCCCATCTAGAGCCAGCAGTTGAATCAAGCTCTGCCCTTATAGAGAGACATTTGGAAGAAGCGCAGTTGGACACAACGAGGGGCACCTGGAGCAGAGGATTCGAATCGTTCGTTCGTTTAGTTGGACGAGTATGAGTGCGAATGAGTGACACAGGACAGGAGAGATGCAAGTGGGGTTCGGATGCAAACAGGCGACGGACGACTGGGGAACCACTGCTTGTTCGTGTATTGGTGTATGACACATATTTCGATGGTAATGGAAACACCTTCTTCATTGTGTTTTTTTTTGTTCATTCTCGCAACTAAGACCCGATCAGCAGGTGGAAGCAAGGGCAAGGTTACGGCGGCATGTGGCACAAGCGAGGCCAACCCGAGCTGGAAAAGCTTGCCCTGCACGTTTGGTCGGTTCGGACGGAGAGACAGTTTCAGAAGCGGATGGAAAAGGGAAAAATCGATACCGAAATTATTATCTGTGTGAGGAAATAACAGCGCACGTTGCACGATCCAAGCAGGCCTCTGCTGCTGCTGCTGAATGTTGCCACGAGTGACACCAGCCACATGTAAGGCTACGGGCAAAGAGCACAGCCTACTTCGGTTCATATGTAGGTAGTTCGACTAATTTTAAAATCTCTAAAATGATTCCAGTTCGAACCGGATGGATCTACCTTCCTAATGGGCGTTGCGTTATCGGGTCCAAGCGGGTCCCTTTATTTTCCCGTGAAACGAAGCGAGAAATTATCATCATCAGCGTCACACAAAACTCGGCGTCCGATCGTGTCATCGCGGAGCTTTAGAACGAGTCAAATTGTGGGAACCTCACGTTATACTGAAATACTGATTGTATTGTGTGGATTTTTCAGCTTTTTTTCGAACTGGAAACAGATACAAGAGGATCTAATTACACATACTCCTCGTCTCCCCACCTCTTAGGTGCTCTTAGCTAGTTCCAGCTCTCAAAGGCAGAAAGGTGATGCTTGGGACGTGCAATTAAGTCGCGATGTTTGTTAGATCATCATCACGTTCCAACTGTTCCAGGAACAGGTGAAAACATGACTTCGGATGGATGGTGATTAGGTAACGATGTGTGTAGTGTAGATAAACACAGCTGGCGAGGGCAATTTACAGATCGTATATGTGGAGAAGGGGTTGGGGTGCAACAGCTGATCCGATGACGACGCTGAGTTGCTCTTTTGAAAGGTTATTGATTGAATAACATTTAATATGCAGAGATGATTCATACAAACCTATATTTGAATGTTGAACCGCCATCCAGGATTTTAGACCACCATCTTGGTTTTGAAACCGCCATCTTGGATTTTAAATCGCCATTTTTGGAGTTTTTTGAAGTTCTTCTCCATACCAAATATACCCATATTGTATGGTTTCAGCACAGAGAACAGACATTTAAGCTCGAACAAAAATACGTCGAAATCGTGTGTAAAGGATTTAAGTGTACCTCAACGCCACCAACGGAGACTGCCCCACATATAAAGTCGATTTGACCCCACGATGGCAGTGTTCAGCGTTAAAATACACTAGCCCACAAAGCGACACGAGCGCCAAACGGCCAAAAACAGCGAGCACTGGAAACAAATATGACAACACAACAATGTAAGTGATGGGACGCTAGCGCCACGCAACGGGAGCATAACCACATACTCTGATATGACCGTTACAAAGTTTTACACAAGACAGAAAGCAAAGATAGACTTCTGTTCTCTGTGGTTTCAGGTCCAAAAACTCCATTAAACAGTCGCCATCTTGTATTTGAAGTCGCCATCTTAGATTTTAGACCACCATCTTGGATATCCTGGTTGCCATTTTTGGACTCCAGACATCTCCCTCATACCATTGCTTGGGTTTAGAACCTAAAGTTCTATTGAACAGCCGCCATCTTGAATTTGCAGCCGCCATATTGAATATTAGCCTGTCATCTTGAATTTTGGGCTGACATCGCAGAATTTCTGGTCTCCAGTGTTCTTTTTCGCATTAAATTCGTCAACCGTGCTAAAGGTTACAAAAATCGCCGCAGCTTGATGTGTCGCATGACTTGGTTCAGTTTTATATACGGCCAGTTCCACCGGTGCAGGTCCGGATCACTGAAATGGCCATAACTCCGGAACGCCTCGACCGATCCGAACCATTTTACATAGCAAACTATGCGGTAAAATTCCGGTTCGATTCGAGCTATAATCCAAAAAATCGGCTAATGGGAAGTGCCTCGAAAATGAGTGAACTTTTTTTGCGCACAGACATACACACATACACACATACAGCCATCATCTCTATCCGTCGAACTGAGTTGATTGGTATATGTGACTTGACCCTCCGAGCCTTCTATCGAAAATTCGTTTTTTTGGGTGAACATATAGCCTTTTACTACACTTGTACGAGAAAGGCAAAAACATCGGATGGAGCTCCCGAAAGAATTTTGGGAGTAGTTCCTGGAGGAATCCCGGAAAAAGTTCCCGGTGGAATTACCATAGAAATCCCAGAGTTCGAGAGTGGTTCATTTAGCCGGAAAATGCTCTTAAATAGGTTATGAAGAGGTTTTGAGGTATGAATCAGTGTTATTGGAAGTTTTAATAAATTGTTTACGAAAATCTCTTATGCAGCAGAATAAACCTAAAAATGTTACTTGGGATGCAAGATAGCACGTTGTAGGCGGCATACCTAAATTGTGATCGCTCTGAAATTCTCCCAATACCAATGTTCGGCTTTTGTGTGAATTGGGCAGATCATCCCTCCCTTCCACGTCTCCGGTAGCTTTTCAGTTTCTCAGATCCTGACTATCAACCGGTAATAGGCAGATGGAAAACTCTTCTGGGTCCGTTTTGATTAGTTCGGGTGCGATACCATACTTTTCAGCTACTTTGTTGGTCTTGAGCTGGTGAATGGCACCCTTACTTGACCTCAGAATGAGAGTTGGAGCAGTGCTTGCAGCACTGGCGAAGTCGTTTCCTGCGTTTCCCTAGTCTTCCAAGCCGACGTTCTTCTCGCATTTAGGTACGCGCATCAAAGTGCTGCTCCCACCTTTCAATCATTTCACATCCGCTCACCGAGAAGCTCACGTCCTAATCCTAGCATATTTCAGCTTGCGACTCGGAGCTGTTGGATGATGCGTTGAGTTTGTGGTATAACTTCTGTGTTTCTTGAGACTGGCACAGTGTTTCCCCATTTCCTCACACTTCGCTGGTGGCGTTTTTTGTCTGCTTCTCCGCTTCTATTTGTAACATACACAGATAAAAATAATGAGATTAAACGTCATGTAAACTTCAGTTTAGTCATGTCTAGACCTGTGCGCCGACTATATTTTTTTGGCGGCGGCGTGAGATCCAGAAGGAATACCCGACGGAATTTATGGAAGAATTCCTGAAAGAATACCTTGAAAAATCCCCGAATAAATTTCAGGAGAAATCCCTGCAGGAATCTCAGGTGGAACTCCTGGAAGAATTCTGAGAGGAATCTCCGAAGGATTTTCAAGCAGTATAAATGAAGAATTTTGAAGAGAAATTTTCAGAGGAAGTCCAGGAGTAATCTCAGAATGAATTCCAGGAGGAATCCCCGAAGGAATTGTAGAAGGAATCACTGAAGCAATTCCAGAAGGAAACCCCGAAGGAATTCCAGGAGGAATCGCCTAAGGATTTCTAAGAGAAATTATAAAAGAAATTTCAGGAGGAAATCCCGAAGAGATTTCAGGAGAAATCCACGTTAGAATATTAGGAGAAATCCCCAAGAGAATTTTAGGAGGAATCTCCGAAGGAAGTCCAGGAGGAATCCCTAAATGAAGTCCAAGAGAAATTCCTAGAGGAATTATATGAGAAATCCTCGAAGTAATTGCAGGAGGAATCTCCGAAAGAATTCTTAGAAAAATCATCAAAGAAATTCCAGGAAAAATTCACGAAGAAATTCCAGGAAGAATTCCCGATGAATTTCCTGGAGGAATCCTCGAAGGAAGTTCAAGGGAACCCCTGCCGGACGTCTAGGAGGAATCTCCGAAGAAATTACAAGAGATATTCCTGCAGGGATTCCAGGGGAATACACGAAGGAATTCCGCTAGGAATATCCAAATGATTTCCAGGCGAAATCCTTGAAGAATTTTCAGCGGATATTTCCTGGTGGGGCGATGGGTCACTGCTCTAGTCTTCGCCTCCTAAATACATAGTTCATTTTTTATGTATGAAGTGGTGAAGATTAGAGCAGAACTTTGAGAGGTGGGCAAAGTCTACCATTTACCATTTAAAAATCCTTGAATTTACTTCGGGGGGAATCCCTGAATTCTCCTAGAGGTGTCCTTGGATCTTCCTATAAGATTCTCTGAAGGAACTTCTGTAGAGATTTCTGAAGGAACTTCTGTAGGAATCACTGAAGAAATTCAGGAGGGATCTCTGAAGAAACATCTGCAAGAATCCCTGCAACTCCTGGAGGAATCTCTGATGGAACTCCTAGACTTATTTCTGCAAATACTCCTGTAGGAATTTCAGAAGAATCCCTGCAGGAAACTTTTCACTGGACTCTTGATGGATCGCCAGGTGGCATTTATGAATCCTCCTGAAGAATTTTTAAAGGGACTTCTGGAAGGATTCCTGAACAAACTCCTGTTAAAATAGCCTGGGGAACATCTGAAGGAATTTCTAATGAACACCCGGAGGTACATATCCCTGAATCCTCCTTGAGCTACTGGGGAGCCCTTTAGCGAACTCCTGGAGAGATCACCGAAGGAACTTTTGGAGTAATCCTCAAAAGAACTCCTGAAAGAATGTCGGATTTTTTTTATTCATGAGGCATCCCGGAATAATTCCAAGAGGAATCCCCGAAGGAATTTCAGGAGGGTTTCTTGAACAAATTCCAGGAGGGATGCTAGAAGGAATTCCTGTGGAAATGATGAAACTCCTAGAGTTATCCCTGAAGGATCCTTTTGAACAATCCCTACAAAACGTCAAGAGAAATCCCTTGTTGGAATTCTAGAGGAATTTCGGAAAGATATCCGAGAGATCTCTAAGGAAACCCCTGGACTAGTTCCTGAAGAAACTCCTGCATGAATTCTTGAAGGTACTACAGTACCGTAATTCTGCAAAGTGACGTAAGCGCCATTCAAAATTTCGATATTTTTTGGTATCATCATCATATTGTCTGTCCGGTGACTAGCCAACCAGACGCAGCACACGGGGAAATTCTCTCAAAAAATGAAATATTTGAAATTTCAATTCCTTTTTACTATCAGATGCAGAAAACAAATCCAGTGACAACCATAGACAACCAGACACAGCATTCGATGAAAAAGAGCACAGACAACAGACGTAGCATTTTTTTTAAATAAATTGAAATGAAGTTTCAACTTCAATTCTTTTTTACTATTAGATGCATAGAACAAAACCAGTGACTACCTTAGGCAACCAGACACAACATTTAATATAAAAATCACAGACAACAGACGCTGAAAATTTTGATTTTTTTTTAAATATTTGACGCTTTAACTCTCTTTTACTTTCAGATTCAGAAAACAAAATCAGTGACAACCAGACACAACATTTGATGAAAAAAATCACAGACAACAGACGTTGAATTTTTTTGATTTTTTTTAATATTTGACATTTCAATTCTTTTTAACTATCAGATGCAGAAAACAAATTCAGTGATAACCATAGACATCCAGACACAGCATTTGATGGAAAAAATCACAGACAACAGACGTTGAAATTTTTGATTTTTTTTAATATTTGAAACTTCAATTCTTTTTTACTATCAGATGAAGAAAACAAATCCAGTGACATCCATAGACAACCAGACACAGCATTTGATGGACAAAATCACAGACAACAGACTTGGAATTTTTGATTTCTTTTTAAATATTTGACACTTCAATTCTTTTTTACTATAAGATGAAGAAAACAAATCCTGTGATGACCATAGACAACCAGACACAGCATTTGATGAAAAAAATCATAGACAACAGACGTTGAAAATTTTGATTTTTTTTTCAACATTTGACACTTTAACTCTTTTTTTACTAACAGATGCAGAAAACAAAACCAGTGACAACCTTAGACAACCAGACACAGCAAAAATCATAGACAATTCAATTCTTTTTTTACTATCAAATGCAGAGAACAAATCCAGTGACAACCATAGACAACCAGACGCAGAAGAATGCAGAAAAGAATCTGTCACTCTTAGATAATCGGATGCAGCGAAGTTTTTCAGATATAAAAATGCTGCATTGAACTCGCCGAATAGAAACTCTACTCAAAACGTAGAAAAATGTAATGCTTTTCTTATTTAAAATCTACAAGCGTGAATAACACATGAAACGCTTGACACGGGCGCTACTGCGTCCACAAATAAACTAGTATTATATATAATATCTGATGTAATAATAACACCAAGGATGGGAACGCTCACTTGCAAAGAGTTACACTCACTTGCTATTTCCTCAGCCCATAAGCAAGCAGTCAAAAAACGATGTATGAACGACTTTTGTCTTGTGGTTTTGTCTAGAATTTTGCCGAACAAAGTAGGGGTCGTACACGCATACCGAGGTCGTGAGGGAGCTGCAAAGGCAACTCTCCACGAGGTGAATGTAAACTACACTCACCTCGTGGAGAGTCACTTCCACAGTTCTGTCACGACTTTGGGGTTCGTGTGCGACCCCTACTCTATTAGGGTGGGGCTAATTTCAAAAAAATCTCTCCGATATATGATTTCTCAAGTGGAAAGTGATCTACTAGTCGAAATAAGTCAGCTGTACAAAAATGAGCGATTTCGGTTGATATTTAGGGGTGGCGCAAAGGGTTCAAGTGAAATTTTTGCTAGAACAAACTTTCAAAAATCATTTCAAATTTAATTTTCAAACTTATTTTTTCTAGACTAAATCGGTGATTCTAGAACCTAATTGGGCCAAATTTGTGCTCAAAATTGCGATATCTCCACTGGTTTCCGAGATATTTGAGAAAAATGTCATATTTTGGTACCAAACCCAAAAAATACTGAAAAACGACATTTTTTTTTTAAATATCTCAGAAACCAGTAGAGATATCACAATTTTGAGCACAAATTTGGCCCAATTGGGTTCTAGAATCACCGATTTAGTCTTGAATAAATAAGTTTGAAAATTAAATTTGAAATGATTTTTGAAAGTTTGTTCTAGCAAAAATTTCACTTGAACCCTTTGCGCCACCCCTTTCCACTTTCCACTTGGGAAATCATATATCGGAGAGATTTTTTGAAATTAGCCCCACCCTACTACTCTATTCGGCAAAGTTTTAGACAAAACCACAAGACAAAAGTTGTTCATACATCGTTTTTTGACTGCATGCTTCTGGGCTGAGGAAATAGTAAGTGAGTGTAACTCTTTGCAAGTGAGTGTTCCCATCCCTGAATAACACTGTGGTATTCCTGCTATATTAGAATGCAAGATCTAGTCGAAATCTATCATCTATAGAAAGAAACTTAGAGGATGAACAAGAGTTTTATGCATGATAACCAAAAAAATGGGCCGAAACTATCAATGTCGCTTACGTCATTTTGCAGAATTACGGCAGTACAGAAGGAATCCATGAAGAAACTCTCAGACTAATCTCTGAAGGACCTCCTATATCCCTGAAGGATTTTCTGGATGAATTTTTATGTATCTCTAGGAGGCATCCCTGAATCCTCCCGATAGAATTTCTGAAGGAACTCCTGGAGTTTTTTTCTGTCGAGATCTTCCTGATAGATCTACTGAAAAAAAATCAATGATAAAACTCCTGGAGGCGTCCCTGAAGAATTTTCTGGAGGAATCTCAGGTGGATCTCCTGGAGGCATCACTGAATCTTCTGGAAGAATCTTTGAAGAAACTTCTGGAGAGATTTGAATGAGGAATAATTAATACAATCTAATAAACAAAACAAAAGTTCTAAGAGTTGAGAAATCAATTATTGTAGTCAATCATTTCTGATAGTGATCGTGAGATTTTTTTTATCTCAATTTTATGTCAACTTAATTTTGTTCGTGCACTGATCACCAGCGCGAAAAATGAAAATCAGCGGCGTGACAAACAGCGGCGTATGGCGCGCCGCCGATACCTCGGTCGGCGTCGACGTGGGACAAAAAGTGTCGGCGGCGGCAGCGCACAGGTCTAATGTACACTTAGTGTTATGATGATTTACATGATATATCATGTAAATTTGTGTTATATGTCATGTAAACACACAGAGTCATGCTGAATTACATGACATATAATGGAAGTTTACATGATATTTTATGACTTTTTCATGATATGTCATGTAAACTTCTGTGATATCCCACGCTCCAATCATGTGCATCATATGCCACAGAATTTTACACTCTTTTTTCGATCTGTGTACTACGTTCTGTCGGGCTTCATGCTGCAGCATTAACGCCCGTGTTGCGTTCTTCTCGTCCAAAATCGATAAAAATAATGAGGTTTACACGTCATGTAAACCTCATTTTAGTCATGTTAATTTCCAGTTATGACGGTTTACATGATATATCATGTAAATTTGTGTTAAATATCATGTAAAAATTTTGAGTCATGCTGGATTACATTACATACAATGGAAGTTTACATGATATTTCATGAGATTTACATGACATGGCATGTAAACATCTCTGATATCTCACGCTCCAATTATGTGCATTATATATCACAAAAATTTACACTATCTTTTCGATCTGTGTAGTTTCATCAAAAGATCCTCATATATTATCTATTTTACCAATAAAACGAAATGACAATTTGCCAGATTTCTCCTCACAGTCAGCTTGTTTTATTCTGTTTCAACACAGCTTACGTAACACAGCTGTTTGTGACTAAGAACCATTCTGTGATCTGTTGCGCGGGAATTCCCATATCAAGCATTCATGTAAGTTTTTGTTTTACAATAAATAATACGTTTTTCTATACTTGTCTAAACTACAATAAGTATATTGCACGCTATAGAAGAACGAGGAACCATGTTACATATTTACCCTTATAATGCAAGATTTTATCTTTCCTTCTTTGTTCAGCCCGGTGAGGATTCCTCAAATTCGATCGATTTAATTGCAAGTCATCTTTCCATAAAACAATCCACGGGAGTGTTCAAAGCGCGGGCCCGTGCTCCTACTAAATATGACGCGAACCAAATGGCACTGTCACGTGTTGTCAATCTACTACGGTGGAGAAGCAACCAACTCCGTTTAAATTGCAATCAACCGGCGAAGGTCAATTAGATTAATCAAATTACTAGTAGCGAATAGTGTGCCTGTCGCTGGTACCTACTGTAGCAACCTAGCTACCTCTCTAGGTTCTAAAATGGGCAACGAACAGCGCAACCGTTTATCATCGACAAATCCATATCGAACGCCTCCACCTCAGCAGGCTGGGAAACGAAGTTGTCCAGATTTGCGCTGTCATTTGCATATGTGAGACGATGTTAACGAGTGGGTGGTTGGTGTACACTGAGGAACAGTGCATCATTATTCTTTAGAGACTTCGGAACATGGACTACTTTATATACTCAATTTGCGAAAAAAAAAGCATGATAATTCATCGAAAATTCACCTGACGATTTGCCTCAGTGTAACAATTGACTGGAAGCATTTACTTTATAGGATGATGTGACAATGTAATTTCAATCGAACAGCTTACTGCGATCAACTCGGAACTGCCACATTCGATTAGTCGATTATGAACATATGTACATGCATCTATGCGGTAGGTAGGTTAAACGTAAATCTGTTCGTTTCGCTAAGTTCGTGAAACCAATTCTGCATTGGTGGGGATTTTAAATAGTGCAGGATTTGCTATTATACCTACATATGTTGTTCGATTTAGACGCAGTAATACGATTGCAGCGATGATGTTGATGATGATCGAAAGATGACGATGACTCATTTCTGTGCACTAGTTTTATCCCTCCTCCCCCTCATTGGCGTAGCCACTAAAGTAATTTACAGTAGGGAAGCTATATACCTATTTTCCATGGCATTCAAGTTTTCTCACGTTTTAACACATTCTGTGCTTGTTATTGTTGTTGATTTGGGTAGTATTCCATTGAGCGTGATGGAACTTCAGGAATGTCCTAGATATGCGGTGGTTTCGGTTTTAAGCTGGATAAACTATAAATTCACGGTGTTCTACAGATGGTGGTTTGGGGCAGCAGGACACAGTCCCGGGGCCTGATGATCCCCCCTACTTTCGAATCAGCCACGTAGTTGTCGACTAAGAATAGAACTACTAACCCCAATTCAGGGTGTCAAGCGACCCGTACCAAGGAATGAGTGATCGAGGGGGTGAAAAAGATGTTCTATCGTTAACGGAGCCTGTGGGGTACCTGTAAACCCCCACAGTATTTCGTCCCTTACCGCTTCCCGTGCAACTTGTGGGATCCAACAATGAGTTTAAACAAAAATTATCAAAAATCTAGTGGTGGAAGTTCGCGAGAAGTGGGTTGGCTAGGTCTCCGTTTAGGAGAGGTGAGGAGGTAGGAGCAGGAAGCTGTGCACGCAGTGCCAGTCGATTCATACCCGATTAGCCTGTCGGAGAAGCAAGGGCGTAGCCAGCTTTTCGGTCAGAGGGGGGCAAGAACCATTAGCAAATTTGTACCTACTATCTTTTAATGGTAAACGCAATACGATTGAATTGAATTTAATAACATTATATTCTAAAATCATCTAAAATCATTCATCAGCCATGCTGTTGTATTTTGTACAATACGTTGAAAAAGCTTGCCTGATCTACACAAATCAACGTGGTGCTTGTAGTGTAATTTGTAGACCAATTTCTGGAAGATCAAGAATTTTTATTTACTCGTGCATTATTTTGCAATGATTTTTTTGTTAAACATTAAAAAAATATAGCTTAAATCTGGAAATTACGAGTGTTTTTTTAGGACTACCTAGAATTTCCTGATTCCTGTATGCGTCCTTTTTAAATCATCTGCCAATATTGTTTGCTGGAGGAATTCCTCCTGAAATTCTCGATGTATTTCAAAACAAAAATCATCAGGTAATCCTGGAGAAATTCTTGGGAACATACATTCTTGAAAAGATGTTTGAAGGATTCCTGAAATATCCGACGGAACTTCTGAATAAATTCTTGGAGAGCCTGAGAGGAATTCCCCCCCCCCCCCCCCCAGAGGACCATACCCTCGAAGAATCCCCGATTCAATTCCTGGAGCAATTCCTACAGTAATGCCTGAAGAAAGCTCAATGGAATCCCTAGAGGAATTCCCGGAGGAGTCCCTGGAAGAATTTCTGAAAGTATACCTGGAGGAATGCCTGGGATAGATTATGGGAGGAATACCTAAAGAAATTTCAAAAGATATTCCATGAGGAAATCATAGATAAATTTCTGGAGGATTCCTAGAAGAAAATACCGGAGAAATTCCTAGAGGAATTCTGGAAAGAATCCCTAGAAAAAAATCAGAAGGAAGGAATTCCCAGAGAAAATCATAGAGAAATTACTGGAGGAATTTTTGAAGGAATTCTTGGAGAAACCCCTGAATAAATTTCTGGGAATATCTCTGAAGAGAATCCTGGAGGGATGCTTGGAGAAACTTCTGAACAAATTCGTGGCGTAATTTTTTTTTTTTTTGTTTATAGAGACTTTACCCTGAAGGGGCATTCGTCTCTAAGTGGCGTAATACCTGAAGAAATTCTTAGATGAATCCTTGGAGCAATCCCTAGAAAAACTTCTGTAGGAATTCTTGGTGAAATCTCCAAAGGAATTCTGGGAGGAGTTGCTGGGGAATTTTCTAAAAAAAACCTTAAAGAAATTCCAGAAGGATTTCCTGAAAGAACCCTTTGAGGAATTACTTGAGGATTTCCTGGTGGATTTTCTGGGAATATCACGGGGAAAAACGTGGAGAAATCCCTGGAAATCTCTGCAGGAATTTCTGAAGGAATGTATGGAGGAATCCCTGTAAAATTCCTGAAAGTACTCCTGGAGAATTTCCTGGAAGAATCTCTGAGGAAATCCCTAGAGGATTTTCTAGAGAAATACTTGGAGGAATTGCTGACATAATTTCTGAAGGATGTCCAGCAGCAATTCCTGGAGGAATTCCTGAAGAAATTCCTGGAGGAATGCCTGGAAGAATTCCTACAGGTTTTCCTGTGTAGAGGAATTCTTGAAAGAATTACTGGATGAATTTCTAGAGGAATCTCCAGAGGAATTCTTGGGGATTTCTATTTCTGTTATTTTTGCCATTTTTGAAAAATTCCTAAAATCCTGGAGGAATTTCTAGCTGGATTTCTGGAGGAATTCCTGGATAAGTCCACGAAGGAATTCCTGAAAGAATTCCTGAGGGAATCCTTGAAGAAATTTGTGGAGATATCCCTGAAAAAATCTCTGTAGAAACTCCTGGAGGAATACCCGGAGGATTCCCTGAAAAAATCCTGGAGAATTTCCTGGAAGAATTTCTGAAGAAATCCCTAGAGGATTTTCTGCAGGAATCCTTGGAGAAACTTCTGAAGGATTTCCTGAAGGAATTTTAGAAGGACTTCCTGGATGAATCCCTGGGAAAATCCTTGAAAATTTCATGGAGAAATTTATGGAGGAATCCCTGACGCAATTCCTGATGAAATCTCTGGAGAAATGCCTATAGGAATCCCTAGAGGAATTGCTGACATATTTTCTGAAGGATGTCCAGCACCAATTCCTGGAGAAAATAGTGAAGAAATTCCTGGGGTAATTCCTGAAGAAATTCCTGGCGGAGTTCCTGGATAAATTCCTGGAGGAATTCCTAGAAGCATTCCTGTGGGAATTGATGGAGTAATCCATGATGGAATTCCTGGTGGAATCTCTAGAGGAATTTTTAAACAATTACTGGATAAATTTCTAGACAAAACTCCAGAGGAATTCTGGAAGATATATATTTCTATTTCTATTTTTTTTTTTCTGAAAAAACCTCTTGAGAAAATCCTGGAGGAATTTCTAGTGGAATTTCTGGAGGAATTCCTCAATAAATCCTAGCAAAAAAAAATTCTGAATGAATCCTTGGAGAAATCCCTGGAGGAATCCCTAGAGAAACTTCTAGAGGAATCCCTGAAAAATTCCTGAAGGTATTCCTTCAGGAACTTCCTGGAGAAATTTCTGAAAAAAAAAACACTAGAGGATTTGCTGGAAGAATCCTTAGAGGAACTTCTGGAGGATTTCCTGGAGAAATCTTCGAAAGATTTCCTGAAGTAATCCCTGGAGAAATTCGTGGAGAAATCCCTGAAGCAATTCATGAAGAATTCTCTGGAGAAATTCCTGGAGAAATGCTTGGAGGAATTCCTGAAAAAAAATCCTGAGGATATTCCTAGAAGAATTTCTGAAAAAATCCCCGGAAGATTTTCTGGACAAATTGTTGATATGATAACTGAAGGATGTCCAGGAGCAATTCCTGGATCAATTCCTAGAGAAATTACAGGAGGAATTACTGAAGAAATTCTTGAGGTAGTTCCTAGAGAATTTCCTGGATAAAATTCTGGAGGTATGCCTGGAGGAATTTCTTGAGATTTTCCTTTGGGAATTGCTGAGGCAATCCTTGAAGGAATTCCTGGAGGAATCTCTGGAGGAATTGTTGTAAAAAATACTGGATGAATTTCTGGGGGAATCTCAAGAGCAATTATGGGAGAAATTTCTGGAAAAAATCCCTCAGAAATTCCTAGAAGAGTTTCTAGAGTAATTTCTAGAGAAATCCTCGAAGGAACTTCCCTGAGGAAATCCATGGAGAAATTTGTGGAGAAATCCGTGGAAAAACCCCTGATGAAATTCTTGGATGAATTTTAGCAGAATTCCAGGAGGCAAATCTGAAAGAATTCTTAGAGGAATTCCTGGAAAAATTCCAAAAGGTATTCGTAGAGAAAATCCTGATAGAATTTCTGAAGAAATCCTTGAAGGATTTCCTGGAGAAATTGCTGGATGAATTGCTGACATAATTTATGAAGGAATTCCTTTATATATTCCTGGAGTAGTCTCTGAAGAAATTCCTGGAGTAATTTTTGGAGGAGTTTCTAAAAAAGACCCTGGATTAAATCCTGGAGGAATGCCTGCATGTATTTCTGGAGGAGCCCCAGGAAGAATTCCTGAAACAATCCCAGGAGAAACTCCTTGAAAAACTCCTGGGAAATTCCTGAAGGAATTTGTGGAGGCGTCCCTAAAGCAAATTCTGGAGGAATATCTGGTAGAATCCCTGGAGGAATTGCTGAAAAAATTCCTGGAGAAATCTCTGCAAGAATCCAAGGAAGTATCCTTGGGAGAATGCCTATGAGAATTCCTGGTGGAATTCTTGGAGGATTCCCTGAAGTAATTACTGGAGAAATATTTGGAGGAATTCCTATAAGAGTCTCTGGAAAAAAAATCCTTAGAGAAATTCCTTGAAGAATTCCTGGATAAATTTCTGTAGGAATTTCTGGTGGAATTCCTGGAAGAATACCGGAAGCAGTTACTGGAGGAATCTCTGGAGGAATGGCTGAAGGAAGTCCTGAATGCATTGAGAAAACCCTTGGGAATTTCTTGGAATCTCTGAAAAAAAAATCTTGTATGAATTCTTGGAGGGATTTCTGCAGGATATTCTAGAGGAATGCCTGTAGGAGCTCCTGGACAAATCTCTAGTGGGATTTCTGAAGGAATCTCTAGATGAATTCTTGGAGAAATTTTTAGAGATGTTCCTGCAGGAGTTCATTGCGGAATCAATGGAAAAAAATCCGAATGAAATTCTTGGATGAATCTCTTAAGGAATACGTACAAGAATACCAGGAATAATTCCTGAAGAAATCGTAGATGGAATTCTCGGAGAAATTCTGAAGCAATCCTTAGAAGAGTTCTTAAAGAAACTTTAGGAGGAATCCCCGAAGCAATTTTAAGTGGAATTCCTAAGGGAATCCCCTGTAGGAAGTACTGGAATAATTACTGGAGGAGTTCCTGAAAGAATTCCAAAAGCAAATCCTGAAGGAATTGATAAAAGTGTGCCTGGGGGAATCCTTGTAAAATTTAAAATAATCTCTGGAATTGTTCATGAAAGAAACACAGAAGAAATTCCCCTCTGGATAAATTCTCGAAGGAAAACCTGGAAAAATTCCTGAAGAAATTCCATGAGGAATCCCGGAAGCAATCCCATTAGGAATTCCTTAGGAAACCCAGGAAAGCTTTATCAACAAATTTCTGGAAAAAAAATCTGTAAAAAATATGGAGTAATCCATGTCTGCAAACATTTTTGGACGAATTATTGTTGGAATCTTTGGATGGACTCCCAAATTCATGAACTCCTAGATTAATTTTTAGCTAAACTCTAGTAAAATTTCCTGTATAAGGGTTTCTGGAAGATATTCTTGCTGAAATATTTTGAATCGTTCCAGATTGAATTGGAGCAATCTCCAGTGGAATTCTTGAATTAATATATGAAGAAATTCCTGAAAAAATCCCTGCAGGAACAGAAAACATCAAAGAAATTCTGTTGACATTCCTTTGGAAATTCCTTGGAGTAATTCCTGGAGAAATGGCTGGTGAAACCCATAGATTCTGGAGGAATTCGTCGATGCATCCTTGCAGAAGTATCTGATAAAATTTTTGAAGGAATCGTAGGAGGTATTCTTGAAGCATTTCTTGGAACTAGCCCTGAAACAATCACTGCGGGAACCCAGCAAGATGCCCATAGAACAATTAATCAAGGAGAAACTCCTGGAGAAGTCCCTTGAGAAATTTCCGAAAGAATCCCTGAAGAAGTTCCTGAATAAATGCCTAAAGGAATTTTTGAAGGTTTCCTTGAAAGACTTCGTAAAGAAGTCCCAGATATTTCGCCTTTAGCATGACGTTTGTTTGAATAGAATATTAGTAAAAATTCGTGTAGCAGTAGCACTTAACTGCACTCTATAGCAGCATATTAAAATTATTTGGTAAAATTCAATGATAAGATTGAGAGAAATACTTGGTGAAATTTCTCGTGATTCTCGAGTGAAAAGGTTCGATTATTGTGGATCAAAGCTTTAATTTTAGAATAGTTATTTTTAAGCTACCTGTGGCGGACGCAAATAGGTCCGCTAAAGTAGGGAAGTTAAAAAGTGTGTCTGGAGCCAAGACACAAGTCATGGGACTGTAAAGGGCCTAACAGGAGCAAGCTGTGCAGGCGATCACAGTGATTGAAAACGCGAAAATCACGATCGTGAGTATTTTGAGTGTGAAAATGTGAAAATAATATAAGATGTTGTTCTGCAAAGTTGTTTTGAAATTTCTGGAATACTCTGCAGGTTTCGGAACCCTTATCATGATTTCAGAATCCTTTATAATTTACTTAAGAAATTCCTCCCGGCATTTCTTAAATTTTCACCCAGACACATTGTAGAGAAGTTCCTCTAGCGAATTACTCAGAAGTTTCATCGAAAATTGCTCCAGTTATTCCTCAAGAGATTCTTGCAGAACATTCTCCAGAGGTTCCTCCGAGTATTCATCCCGAAATTTCTCCAGTGGTTCCTTCTGAAATTCTGAGTTTTTTTTTTCGATGAAATGTTCGATAGAGCTCCTTGAGAAGTTCCTTTCTGAAATCCCTTCGGAGATTACTCCTCTCCTCTAGATAGATTCCAAAAGATTTTCCTTTAGACATTTCTCTAGAAAGTTTCCAAAACATTCTTCTAGAAGTTCTTCTCGGGGTTTCTCATAAGTTCCTCAAATATTCCTCCAGGGGTTACACCTTCTTTTGGAATTCATTGGGACCTCTCTTCAGAGGTGTTTTTTCAGAATTTTTTCCCCTCAAGAGGGGTTTTTTCAAAAATCACTTCCGGAATTATTTCTTGGCGTTTCTTCAGTAATATCTCTGAAAATTCTTTGTGGAACGCAGAGCATTCTCCAGATTTCCAGGCATTCTTTGAGAGAAGCCTTGGAAAAAAATCAATTTCTTTAGAAATATATTTTATTATTTCCTATAATAAATCTTTAAAATTTGTTTCGAATTTCTGCTGAATTTCCTCCGAAAATTCTTCTAACGATCTTATTAAAAAAACATGTTTCAGAGATTTTTTTTCTACTAAGGTATATCTTTAGACATTTTTAATTTGAGGACTCCTTCAATACCTTTCTGCAGTTTCTGCTCGGAATCCCAAAGAAATTATTTCAATGATTCCTCCAGAAACTTTCCGGGGTTACTTCAGAAATTCCTCAAAAGTGTCCTTCGGAAATCTCCTCAGGGATTTTTTTTTCAGAAACCCTTCCAAGAAATTTTCCTTGAGTTCCTCCAAAAGCTTCTCATCAAATTCTTCCAGGAATTCCTCCAGAGCTATCTTAAGGGTTTCTCCTGTTATTCTCCAGGGGTACCTCCAGAAAGTCCTTCAAAGATTACTTCAGAGAATTTTGTTCAGGAATATCTCTATGAAATTTTCAAAAACATTTCTTAAAATCTCCAGAAGTTTCTCCAGGAATAACTTTAGAGATTTCATCAAGGAATCTTATTTAGAAAAAAATCCCTAGTATTTGTAATTTCATGAAGTACTTCTGTAAAATTATATAGAAATCTCTGAAAGAATCCCATGAGATATTTCTAAAGGGACTGCAGAGCAGCAGTATCGCAAAGAAACCTTCTAGAAATTGCTTCAGTAACCCTTGGCAAATTTTCCAAGGGATTTATAAAGGAGTGTTTTTCAAAATTTCCGGAAAATCACTGAAGATTTAAAAAAAAAGCTCTACATGAATTTTTGGAAAACAAAAAACGTGGAAGAATTTCTGATAAAATCCCGACATTCATGAAAAAAGTCTATAAACTACTGAAAAGGAATTTCTTGAAGGTTGGGGTTGAAAATAGACGAATTTTGCTTGACGCTTTACATAGATTTCTTACCAATAGAGCAATTTAAGAAAGAATTCATAGAAGATTATTTACTAAAATTCTTCAGAAAATTAAAGATGGAATCCCTGCAGAAATTTGTATTGAAGTCTCTCGAAAAAATTCTAAAGGGAACTTGGGAGATATTGTTTAACGAATCGCTGGTGAATTATCTTAAGGCATCTCTGAAAAATATTTCTGTTGGAATATATGGAAGATTTTGTGCAGAAATCTCTGGATAATTTTTAGTATTTCTAGGAAAAAATCCATGGATTGTTTTCTGAAAGAATCCTCGGAAATTTCTGAAATAATGCAAATCGTAATTTTTCATGCAACACAGGTTACATAGAAAAATTGTTGGTGATATTCCTGGAGTTTACGAAGTTCTACGTGGGAAATTTTCTGAAAGCAAACTATGGCGGAATCTCTAGACAAATTCCAGAAAAAAAAATCTCGGTATTATATTGAATATTTAGTAGGATCAGGAATCTAGTTACCCGTCGTTGGATAGGCGATTCCAAGCCTCAACTACAGACAAATAGACGTAACACTCTGATAAGCCCTATCGTATACCGATTAAACGGTCTATTAAAAAAAATTAGTTCATCGACTAGACACCCGTGGCGCTCGCAACGTTTTTGTTCGAGTTTGACGTTTGCCCACAAACGCCACCTACTCGAGGGTTGGCCTATTGAGAATAGGATTTGGAAAGACGCATATCTCCGGAGGAAAATACTTCAATGCACAATAAACGTGTATATTACGTCCGAACAGCTTGAGCACTTGAGAAGAACTGGGTAAGAACTTTTCCTAACAAACTGTGTAACCAATAAGGGCGTTGCTAAGGGTTGCAACCGTTACCGATTGCCTACTTCAACATGGCCAAACTCAGTCTATAGGGCACTGCGTTAAATTCTCTCCTTCTCCTTCACTCTCACATACATTTTGTAAGCAACAAGGCCAAGAAACGTCAAAACCCCATACAAAATCATAACAGTGCAGTGCCCTATTTAGCATTGGGCGAATATGTTTCCGTGACTCTGATTTAAATCGAACATGTTGGAAGTGTTACGTCTGTTTGTCTGTCTCTCAACAAATACGATTAATAGGAGTTTAACCGGTAATCTGTATAGAGCATGGTTTCCCAAACTGTGGGTCGCGACCCCCCAGGGGGGTCGCCGGCTTTCATCCAGGGGGTCGCAAGGGACAGTAAAATATTTTACTGTAACAGACAACAAATGAGGGAATTTCTATGGGGGGGTCGCGAAAACTACGTCTGCTGGCAAAAAGGGGGTCGGATGACCTGAAAGTTTTAGAACCTAAGGTATAGAGGGAATTGTAAAGAAGTCACCAAGAATTTGAACGGAGATCCTCCAAGAATGTCCTACGTTAATTATCATAAAAGTGCTTCGAAGCGAGGATCTTCAAAGCATTGCAGTAAGAAATGTTTACGATAATATTCACTTTGGTGTACGAGAAAGGCATCGTTTGTACTCTCAGGTTTGTATCTATTCTTTCACTTCCAACAAAACATACGACAACAAAACAAACAGCGCTAAATACCTTTATTTAAGTAGGGTAAAAATACGGGCTCTGTGAATAAGATGGGTGCCGTTCCTCAATATGGGCTCTCACGCGTTGATCCATACAACTCCAGGGGGCGCGACGAAAAACCCCGATAAAACCCGCAAATTTTTTACGGGTTTTACTGTTTTTTTTTTTATTTTTTTGTGTTTTTTTGGTTTGGCAAAACTAGTGTCACTCCCCCTGTACAACTCTTTATTACAGAACAAAACTCAACCTCTAAAATGTTCGACAGATCACAGGTCAGTTGACCTGAGCCTACTATGTGGATGTACAGTACACCGGTACATCCACGCAACCCTTTTTATTTTTATCAGAGCAGGTTCTCTAGTTTCTTCAACTTGGTTCCAGAAACATTTTCTACTAGGTATATTATTCCTATTCATACTGGGATACCATCAGCAGATGACGGAGGCATCTACTGGGCAGGATATCATAAACGTGGCAATAATATTCCATGGAAAAACCCTCACCCATGCCGGTATAATGTCGCTCCATCTGATTTTCCGTTCAGTTGGGTACCTGGAGAAGCATTCCACACCTCAATCCACAATAATCGTCATAATTTCGCCCAAGATTCATGAGCTTGAGTTTCGATGAAAGCCACGCGCATCGCCATTTTCGTATTTGTTTTTGTTCCAGCTCCATGAAGGACGAAATCCAAACAAAACCATCCTCCAGCTCGAATCATACAACCTACAATAAAGAAACCCTATCTCCCCCCATCAGAGTAGGTACAAACACGGGAGTGGGGGTGACGAAAGTGATGACCGGCGACGGCGGAAACGCAGCTGTGAGAAGGTGAAGGACTCCGCACGGGCCGGGCCGGGTGCCGGGAAAAATCGATTGAACTTGAGCTTGAAAATTTTTCGTTTGGCCCCGTCATCATCATCATCACGCCACGGTCACCACACCAATACCAACGGACGTAGAGTAGTGTGGAATATGGAAAGGGCGCGCCGGACGTCGTCGTGGTCGTGTGTGGGCCGATGATGCAGAGATGATTGGTGAGAATGAGTGATTTTTGGGGAATGAGTTCCAACTTCACTCTCTCTTTTTTCTTAGGCACGCTTGAGAAGCATTGATTATAGAGTGAAATTCAGTCGATGCTGAGAGAAACGGTTTCTGGCGTGGGTGGCTTGACAATTCCCTCTCATTCTTTTTTGGTGAGTGGCCGATGGCTGCCCACCCCTGGAAGAGGGAGGGGAGAACGTGATGAGAGTAGTCCCTTGCTAGTGTTGGTGAAAAGTGAGTTTATAATCCTTGATGTGGACCTTGGTCTTGAAAATGTTCCGCGGTTTGGGCTTCGTGAACGGAATATTTGATGGGATGGAAAGCTCTCTTTCGTGTTCGATCATGTGAACATGGTGGAGCATCATCTGACACGTGAGGTGGAAATGGTAGAAATAGAAACGAAGGAACGGAAAACCTTGAACTAGAGCTGGTTTGTTGGGGTTGATAGAGTGTTTGTTTTGTTTGGAAAGATTTTATATATGAAAGTTATACATTGTGAAGTTTATGAAACAGAGATTGAACGATATGAAGTTATAAACCAAGGCTATTCTAACAATTCAAATCTTTCGAAAATATATGGAAAACTCACTGTCAATTTGTCTTGTATAGTTGACATGCAGAAGTAACCAAGATTCTCATAATATCAATCCATATCAATATCAATAGATACAATTTTTGGTAAATTCATTGATGGCTATGGCACAAACAAACAGACGTAACACTGACGAAATTCCCATCGCCTATGGCACAGAGAACAGACGAACATGCTCGAACAAAATTGCTTGAAAATCTTGTGTAAATAAAAAACAAGCTCAGTAGCGCCATCGACGGTGACTTTCCCACTCAAAAACTTGTTTCGACACCATGATGGCGCTTTCTGAAGAAATATTTCACTAGCGCACCTTTAAATTATCCTACTCAGATTCTGAGCTATATTTGCTTGAATAACAAGATGTTTATGATTATTTCACTAATCCAGCAATAAAATTTGAGCAACCCATTGATAAAAAGTTTCATTATATTCAATAAGAAACAAGTTGAACAAGAATTCAATTATTGTTTTCCAAGTAAAACCAACACATTCTCTTGGTGGAACTATACTAGGGTGCACACTTGGCGACACTAGCGCCAAAAGGTAAAACAACGGCAAATTTGTACCCTGATTCGAAATTTGACAGCGCCGCGTAATGGCCACATTCCCAGTTATTTCAAAACAACCGTTGCAATGCTTTACACAACTGCACTACATGAGCTTGGACGTCTGTTCTCTGTGCCTATGGTTTAACCAATCATTTTAAATCTCCGCAGTTGTTACTTTCACGGCCAGAGGTGCACGCATCGTTTTTGTTCGCGTTTGACGTTTCACACTAGCGCCTGCTGTTGACGATATTGCAAAGCTCAGTGCTTCGTGCAATATCGTCACCAGTAGGCGCTAGTGTAAGGGGTTTGTTCCAAGTGTTACGTCTGTTTGTCTGTGGCTATGACAGGTACTCTTCGATATAACGTTCAAATATTTTTTTTTTCTTTGTAGGTTATATCGAAGTGTACATTATATCGAAGCAGTTCCATATAACGTACACTTACTTTTTCCCTCGATTTGCGCTAATTCTGGGTAACAAGGCCAATACTGCAGTAATGCAATGATTTGAGTGATTTTGTAGTTTATCTGGGGGTTAGTAATAGAAAAAAAGTTTCTATATTGTACGTTATATCGAATTCGCTATATCGAGGGTACGATGTATCGAGATTACCTGTATTGATAAAATGGGCCGCTTTCCCGAATCTTCGCAACCTGCTTCGTTCAGGTTGTTCTTTCTGGAGTTCTTTCTGAGATTCCTTTAAATATTTATCAAGCGATTTCTCCAAAAGATTCGTTTGAGATTTTTATTTGTTTATTTATTCATTCTTCGATAGCTTAGTTCTCTAATACCCAACCCCGCCTTAATACGGGGTATAGTTCGAGCGTTTTTGTAGTTTTCTTTCCTGGTCAATCAAAACTTTTTTATTTTTTTGGCCTATACATATTTTGAAACGTTCTGTAAATCTCTCAAAATGGTTTTTAGTGTCTTTTAAAGCGTATTTGTTTTTTTTTTCAAATCATTGAAAAATTGGTGTTTTGGTCACGTTTTACATGTCATTGTTTCTTTTGTATTGAATCGTGACTATTAACATTTTTCCTTAATCATTCTTTTATAGTGAAAGATTATTTTTTCCCCAAGGGGTGATGTACAAATAATGTCACAAAAAATCGACCTTTTTCAACCCCCGCCTGTCTTTGTATGGGACCTCAAATTATTTTGTACGGATCGTCACGTTTTGCCAAACCCTCCTCCCCCCTAAAAGCGTGACGTAATATGTGCACGGCCCCCAATCATTTTATTATAGTAAGAGAGTTTAGGAGAGTTGAAGTTATGTGGAAAATAAATAAATTTGTAAGAAAAAAATTGAAACAAAATGAAAATTAGAAAATTCAAAACAAAATTCATCAAATAGCGAATTTAAAAAAAAAAATAACCATTCAAACATCTTTAATTTGATTTTAAATGACAAAAATCAATGATTAGATCAAAATCTAATTTATTTTTTCATTTTGGTTTTCTGGGATTCTTCCATAAATTTCTCTGCGACTTCTTGCGTAGGATTTTCCGAGATTCCACAAGAAGTTCTTTCTGGGGATTCTATTAACTTTTTGTCTATACTATTTGCTGAAATTATTTTGATTACCTTGATATTTTTCTTGGTTTTCTCAATTTGATGTTTTGTGTGAGCGGATCTTAGATTCCAAACGAACTACAAGAAATTCAATGAGGTACTACTGGAAGAATTCCAGAATTAAAAAAAAAAGAAAAATTATATAAGGAACTTCTGGAGAGATTCTAGAATGAATTTTTCTCGTAGAATCAAAGCGGGATCTTCTGAGGGAGTCCCAAAAGAAATTTTTGAAGGAATCCTAAGAATTCCTGTAAATATCCTATAAGGAACTCTAGAACTCTAGGAAGAATTACAGAAGAATTGTGGGGAAACCTAAGAAAAACTTGTTCAGGAGTACCTATTAGGAAGATCTTCTCAAGGAATCCCAGAAAAAATATCAGAATCAAATCCTGGAAACAAAACGCCACAATAACTATACTAAATGTATTTCAGAACGATACAAACAATCTTAAAAGGCCCAAAGTTCACAGAAAAAAAAACTTATGTGATCCTGGGTATTCTTCTGTGATTCCCTAAGGAATTATGCTTCTGAGATTTCACAAGGATTTCTTTCTAGGATTTCTAATGGACTCTTTTTTTGGCATTTCTCATGGAGTTCGATCTGGGAGATCCTTTTGGAATTTCTAAGTAGTTTTTAGGTATGTATGTTTTATAAATTAGGCCGGAACAAATCTTATTTTCTTCTTTTGTCACTTTGCTCGTTGACTCGTCAAGGGAGAGGACGATAAATAATAAACGTGTTTGATGTAAAATTACCCAAACAATTAGGCGAAATCATTAAACTCATCGGATTTGTTAAAGAACTTTTTCGGCGACTCTAATTGTGCCTTAAAAATTTTAAATTTCTTGAATAATTTATTTGTGTCTCCCCTCAAAATGTCTAATTCCGACCAACATTTTCCGAGGGGGGGGGGTATTTTTCTTAAATACTATCATACCTCGATATGACCTTCATTTGGTGGTAATCAGATGCAAAATAACAAAAACGAATACCTTAATATTGTATGAATCACACGAAGAAAATAACAAGCCTTGTTATTCCAATAATGAAGACATATATGAAATTTCAAGTGCTGTATTTGTTATCCAATAGATATTGAATAACAAAGTGATAACATTTTCTATAACTTGTACTTTTTTCCGACAGTTTTATGGTGTGATAACAAAACTTGTTATTAAGTTCTATGCACTGTTAAATAAAAAAAACCCTCAATATCATGGTGTTTTTTCAGGAATTTCCATTGGCGTAACTAGGATTTTTTCCTGGAGGGGGCCCAGGGGGGCCTGACTTGAGATGAATTTTAAGTTGGATGGGCGCCCGATATGTGAATATGCAAATCAGTATTGTAGTTTTGAGTAATCAAAATGACTGTTTCAGATTGGTTCATAGTTTTGTAAACTATATGAGTACGAACAATTCCTCCAAGATTTTTTTCCATAGCTTAATTCAGTGATTCCATCTTGGCTTCTTCCAGAAATTCAATCAAGAATTCATCTAGGGATTCCACAAGACATTTTTTCGGGGATTTGTCCTGGGATATCTTTAGTGGTTCCTCCAGTAATTGTTCCAGTAATTTTTCGAAGTTTCCTTCAGGAATTTGTCCAGAGATCCTTTAAGGTATTTCTGCAGGTATTCAGAGATTTCTACAGGGATATCTCCATATATGCCTTCCAAAATTCCACTAGAGATTGCTCCAATAATTACATCTGGAATGATTCGAAGTATTTCTGCAGGAATGTATTCTAGAAATTCTTTTAGAAAATTTTACTTAGAGATTCTTAAAAAACACTCCAAGAATTGCTTGAAAATTTTGTACAAAAAACCTTTAGGGATCCTAGTTTTTTTTTATGTGTATTAACGAGATTTTTAGCCCTAGGCTAGTTCATTTCGGGACCCACGCTTTACTTCCCTTCCGAAGGAAGAACTCACATTTTGCGAGTTTGTCGGAAGTGGGATTCGATCCCAGGTCCTCGGCGTGATAGTCAAGTGTTCCAACCATCCCACCAGGTCCGCTCCACTAGGGATCCTAGTATTCCTTCAAAAACTACTGCAGACATTGATTTCTTCATTTTTTTTATCCAGGAATATTCCTACAAAAATTCTTCCAGGTATTCGCTAAGAAAGCTCTCCTGAGATTCCATAAAGAGTTCCTAATGGGGCTTGCTTCCGGGATTCCTCACCGGGTTTCTTCATAAATTACTTCAAGAGTTCCTCCAGGGATTCACCGGAAATTTCTTCTGTTATTCTTACAAAAACGAATTCCGAGAATATTTTAAACATTTCTAGAAGAACTCTTATTGGGATTCCTTCAGAAACTCCCGCAGGAATTAATCCAGGATTTCAGGATTTCCTCAGGAATTTCAGCGGTTTCTTCAGTATTTCCTCTGAGAATTCTTCAGAAAATCCTCCTGGAATTCCCTCAGAAATCGAACTTTGTATTTCATCAGGAATGAATCTTGAGATTCCTCCAGGAACTCCTTCGGAAATTCCTCTCGGATTTTTTTCAAGAATTATTCCAGGTATTGTTCCTGGCATGCCTCTAGGATTTCATTCAGGCATTTCTCCAGAGACTTCTGCAAGAGTTCTACCAGGAATTTCTCCAGGTATTACCCCAGGTATTTCCTCAGGAATTACTCCAGGAATTTATCCAAGTTTGGATCCAGGAATTCTTCCATGAATTCCTCCGAAAATTCTTCCAGGAATTTCTTCTCTAGGGTTTCCTCTGCACATTCCTCCAGGATTTATTTCATGGATTACTCCTGGAATCCCACCGATGATTCCTGCAGTAATTCCTCCAGAAAATCTTCCTGGAACTCCACCAGAAATTCCTTTCTGAATACCTCTAAAAATTTCTCCAGGAATTCCTTCAAAAATTTCACAATGGATTCAGAGACGAACCAGCCAAGGGCTGAAAGTCTCTTTAATAAAGACAAATCAATCAACCATGGATTCCTTCCAGAATTCCTCTAGAGATTTTTCCAGGAATTCATTCAGGGATTCTCAAGTTATTCATTTAGGGATTCCTCCTGCAGTTCTTTCATGAATAGTTCCACGGATTTTCTCCAAGATTTCCTATAGAGATTTGTCCAGGAATTCCTCCTGAGGTTCTCCCAGAAACTGTTTCAGGGATTCCTCCAGGTTTTTTTTTTGCAAGAATTCCCCCAGGGATTCTTCCAAGTAATTCTCTAGAAATTCCTCTAAGGATGCCTCCAGGAATTCCTCAAGAGGTTACTTAACCCTTCAGCGCGCGCGCTGTTGTAAAAAGTACAACTGTTGTATTACGTAGTATTTGATCGCCATACGAACATGTAGTTTGTGTGCGACCCTTTGAATTGTCATTGAATTATGTGCACATCTTCATTCACCATCTCCCTTTCATTCATTCGTTATCCGAGTGCGTACGAGTACGGAAGCATCAATAAACGTTACTTTGTAAAATCTACACCGAAATATTTTATTTGATGACCGAATAAAACATGGTGTCAGAAGTAGTCGTGGACTAAAAAGTATTTTCCGACGTCATTCGTATATCGTGGAAGTGTTTTTGAGGAATTGTTCGGTCCGAGCGGCGGGAAAATCATCAGCAGCAGTGATTGCGGAAAGTTGTGCGGTGAAGAGCAAACTTGTTGGATCCTGTCGTGCGCCATATTTTTTTCGCTATCGTGTCGGACTCGAGTGTTTTCCCGGAAGTGTGAATAAACTTGAAGAAAATGGATGCAGATCAGTTTTCGCGTTTTATGGAAATGCAAAGGCAGGCGATGCAGGCTCTGATTGGTTCAGTGAAAACCGTTCAGTTGAACCAGCCTGCGGCATCGGTTGTAGGGAGCGCAGCCGCGTCGTCTGTTCCGCTGCCGCCGCCGCTAGAATTGGAGGGCGACATGGAACAAAATTTCAACTTTTTCGAAGAGAATTGGAAGACCTATGCCAGTGCGGTCGGCATGGATGCGTGGCCGGCTGATCAGAACAAGCAAAAGACGAGTATTTTGCTATCGGTGGTTGGAAAACACGCGCTGAAAAAGTTTTTTAATTTCGAACTGAATCAGGCTCAGCAAAATGACCCGGAACTGGCTCTCGCGGCGATAAAGAGCAAAGTTGTGCGTGAACGGAACAAGTTCGTCGACTGGTTTGATTTTTTTTCGCTGATGCAAGATTCCGCAGAAAGTATTGACAATTATTTGTGTCGTGTGAAATCGCTCGCGAAACTCTGCAAGTTCGGTGTGCTCGAAGGGGACATGATCAGGTATAAACTTGCTACATCGATCAAGTGGATGAAGCTTCGTTCCAAGTTGATCACGACCCAAAACTTGACGGAAGCGCACGCCATGGATTTGTGCCGTGCTGAGGAAATAACTGAGAGGCATCCGGTCACAGTGGGTCAAGCAAGCGCGGAAGTGAACATGGTGAAAAGAGAAAAGATGAAGTGTAAGTTCTGTGGGGCAAAGCATGATTTCTCGAAAGGTGCTTGCCCAGCGCTGGGGAAAAGGTGCAATCGTTGTGGTGGAAAAAATCACTTCGAGAAAGTGTGTAAGGCGGATCGGAAGAAGAAGCTAAAGAAGAAGCTCCGAGTGAAGCAAGTGCGCGAAGAAAGCAGCTCCGAAAGTGATTCAGCGGAGAGCAGTGATAGCGACAACGATGAGTCGTCCTGCGGTGAGAGGGTGTCAATCGGAAAAATCATTGATAAATCCGGTAGTGGTGGACATGTTACCGCGGACCTGGACTTGCGAATCGGTGGGAAATGGCAGCCCGTGAAATGTGAGTTGGACACTGGTGCGAACACAAGTCTTGTGGGGAAAAATTGGTTGGAGAACATAATTGGCAAAGACAAAATCGAGCTGCAGCCATCCGCGTACCATCTCCAAGCATTCGGCGGGAACAGCATTCCGGTGATCGGGCAGGTAAAAATTCCATGTCGGAGGAAAGACCGTAAGTACAACCTTGTTTTTCAAGTAGTCGACGTTACCCATGGACCGCTCCTCTCAGCAAATGTGTGTCGTATTCTGGGCTTTGTAAAATTCTGCAACACGGTGAATTTCACTGCACCGAAAACGGAACAAGAACTTCTAAATGTATACCGTATAAAAGCTCAGAATATTGTCAAACGACACGAGGAGGTTTTTCACGGTATCGGTAAATTCGCCGGAGCCGTGTCTTTGGAAGTTTCTGCCGACGTCTCACCTTCGATCCAGCCACCTCGGAGAGTTCCAATCGCATTGAGAGAGAAGCTGAAGGAAGAATTGAAGAATCTGGAGCGCGATGGGTTGATCGTGAAGGAGAATCGCCACACCGAATGGGTTAGCAATATTGTGTTGGTCAAACGCAAGGAGCAGAAATCGGAATCAGTTCGTGTCTGTCTCGATCCGATACCGTTGAACGCAGCGCTCAAACGTCCCCATATGCAATTCACCACTATCGACGAAATTTTGCCCGAATTAGGAAAGGCGAAAGTATTTTCAACAGCGGACGTTCGCAAGGGTTTCTGGCATGTGCTATTGGATGAGAAGAGTAGCCGATTAACAACGTTTTGGACACCGTTTGGGCGGTACCGATGGATTCGTCTACCATTCGGGATCGCTCCCGCTCCGGATATCTTTCAGATGAAGCTACAGGAGGTGATTCAAGGATTATTGGGGGTGGAGTGTGTTGCTGACGATTTGCTGATTTACGGCTCAGGAGACACGTTGGAGGAAGCTCTGGAGAACCACAATATCTGCTTGGAGAAGTTGTTGGTTCGCTTGAAGGAATGCAACGTTAAACTGAACTTCAGCAAACTCAAACTGTGCGAAACGTCGGTCAAGTTCTACGGACACGTGTTGACGAACAAAGGACTTCAGCCGGACGAAAGCAAAGTCGCATCAATCAAGAATTTTCCGCGTCCGTCAGATCGAAAGCAGCTTCAGAGGTTCATTGGAATGGTGAACTACCTCAGCCGTTTCATACCAAATCTCAGCGCTAATTTCACCGTCCTTCGGCGATTGATTTCGGAGGAAGAGAATTGGGTTTGGTCAGAAAAGGAAGAAGAGGAGTTCGATCGTGTCAAGCGTTTGGTAGCAGATGCTAACACACTGCGATACTACAATGTAAACGAGCCAATAGTGATCGAGTGTGATGCTAGTTCTCACGGTCTAGGGGCAGCTGTTTTCCAAAGCCATGGGGTAATTGGATACGCTTCACGTACCCTCACGCCTACCGAAAAGAACTATGCGCAAATCGAAAAGGAATTGCTCGCTATCCTCTTCGCTTGTGTACGGTTCGATCAACTAATTGTCGGAAACCCTAAAATCACCGTAAAAACTGATCACAAACCGTTGGTTACCGTGTTTCGGAAGCCGCTACTTTCTGCACCGCGACGTCTACAGCACATGTTGCTAAATCTGCAGCGCTACCGACTGACGATCGAGTTTGTGACGGGGAAGGACAACGTGGTGGCTGACGCGATATCCAGGGCACCGTTCGACGAAAACCTTGCTGATGATAGGTTTAATAAGCGGAACATCTTTCGAGTATTCCGTGAAATCGAGGAAGTCAATCTCTCCAGTTTCCTGAAAGTGAAGGATGAGCAGTTGAACGAGATCATTGCAGCGACAGAAGCGGACACGTCATTGCAGCAGGTTGTGCAGTTCATTCGTGATGGTTGGCCGACATCAGTTGATAGAGTTCCGGATAGTGCCAAAATGTTCTTCAAGTACAGGAACGAGCTTAGCACACAAGAAGGGATCATCTACCGTAATGACAGAATTGTGGTTCCATATACGTTACGTCGGAAGTTAACAGCTAAGGTGCATGTAAGCCACAACGGTATGGAGGCGACTCTTAAGTTGGCACGCGCCAACCTTTTCTGGCCTGGAATGAGTGCCCAGATTAAGGAAGCTGTTGCACAGTGCGGTGTGTGCGCTAAATACCAACCATCTCAAACCCCAGCACCAATGCAGAGTCACCCAATTCCGGTATACCCATTTCAGTTGGTATCAATGGATGTCTTCTTCGCAGACTACCAGGGAAGGAGTAGCAAATTCCTAGTTACCGTTGACCATTTTTCGGATTTTTTCGAAGTTGATCTCCTGAAAGATTTGACACCGAGAGCGACTATTGCTGTCTGTAAATCCAACTTTTCTCGACATGGAACGCCGCAACAGGTTATTTCAGACAACGGAACAAATTTTGTCAATCGAGAGTGGAAGCAGTTTGCAAGAGAATGGGACTTCTATCATTCAACATCAGCACCTCACCATCAGCAGACTAACGGAAAAGCTGAAGCTGCCGTAAAGATAGCTAAACGATTGTTGAAGAAAGCGGAAGAAGCTGGCAACGATTTTTGGTATGCATTGTTGCATTGGAGAAATGTACCGAACAAAGTGGGTTCCAGTCCGGCAGCACGGTTGTTTTCTCGAAATACTCGCTGCGGGGTACCGATGTCTACAAGCAATCTGAAGCCAAAACTTGTGTCGGGTGTTCCTGAAGCGATTGAAGAAAGAAGGCGAAAAGCAAAGTTCCAGTATGACAGGAAAACAATAAATCTGCCAAATTTGGAGACAGGATCTGCAGTCTACGTGCAACTTCAACCAGAAACATCTAAAAAGTGGACACCTGCCAGAGTTAGCAACAAGTTGAATGAGCGGTCTTACGTAGTAGACGTGGATGGTATGCAGTATCGGCGTGATTTGGTGCACTTGAAACCACGTAATGAACCCCAGACGCCTGAAGTGAATCCAGATCAAGTCGCCATGCCCAACGTTGAACCGGTTGCCACGGAGCAGATGGCGCTGCCGGTCTCTGATGGAGCTGTGTCTAATCAGGAAGCGACCATCAGTGTTCCTGATACCATTAATCCAGAGGCGACGTCAGCAGTGCAGCTACCGAAGACCTCGAGAGCTACCAGACCATCCAAGGATTCGTTTGTTGAGGAAGGTCAAAGCAATAGGCCTAAGAGAAATGTCAAACTACCAATGCGATTGAAAGATTATTGTCTTGAATAATTTTTTTTATAAAACAGGGAAGATGTTGTATTACGTAGTATTTGATCGCCATACGAACATGTAGTTTGTGTGCGACCCTTTGAATTGTCATTGAATTATGTGCACATCTTCATTCACCATCTCCCTTTCATTCATTCGTTATCCGAGTGCGTACGAGTACGGAAGCATCAATAAACGTTACTTAGTAAAATCTACACCGAAATATTTTATTTGATGACCGAATAAAACAACAACACTACCAAAAAACCTCGCTTTTCGTATACAGTGCGAGCGCGGTGCAGTTTCGGTTGCTTGATGGCGCGCGTCCTGGAAGGTTAAGTATTACCTCAAGAATCCCTTCAGAAAGTCCTCCAGGAATTGATCCAGGAACTCCCATAGGAATTCCTTCAGAAATTACTACTGCAATTCCTTCAGGAATTTCTCCAAAAATTCCTCTGGGAATTCCTCTAGAAATTTCTCTTGGATTTTCTTCAGAAATTTCTCTTGGAATTTCTTCAGAAATTTCTTTTGGAATTTCTTCAGAAATTCCTCCATTAACTGCTTCCAGATTTTCTCTCGAGATTCCTCCAGGGATTCATTCAAGAATTCTTCCAGGGATAGTTCCAACTGTTCCAAGGAATTTCCACAAAAATTCCTTTACAGATTAATCCAGGAATTCTTCCTGGGATTCCACAAGGAATTTATCCAGAACTTCCTGCAGGAATTTGTCCAGAACTTTCCAGGCATTCCTCTTGAGGTTTCTCCAGAAATAGCTTCAGGGATTCCTCCAGGGATTTTTCAAAGAATTTTCCCAGGGAGTCTTCCAAGAATTTCTCTAGAAATTTCTCTAAGGATTCCTCTAGGAATTTTTCAAGAGTTTGTTGTTTTAGAAACTTCTCCTTTGAGTTTCTCCATTAACTCATCCCGGGATTTCTCCAGCAATTCATCTAGAGATTGCTTCGGGAGTTCTTCTAAAAACTCCAAACTCCACTAGATTGCTCCCAGAATCCTTCTGAAAACTCCACCAAGAACTCATCTAGAAATGTATCCATGTATTACTCCAGGCATTAGTCCAGGAAATTCTCCAGGGATTTTTTAAGGAAATTCCCCAGGGTATCCTCCAGGTATTTCTAAAGGAATTTCTCGAGAGATTCCTCCAGGAATTGATACAGGCATGTTTCCAGGAATTTATCCAGGGGTTACTCCAGAGATTTCTATAGGGATTCCTCCAGGCATTAATCCAGGATTCCTTCAGAAATTACTACCGCAATTTCTCCAAGAATTTATTAGAAAATCCTCCAGGGATTCATTTAGAAATTAGCCCAAGAATTCCTCCCGGAGTTTATCCAAGAAATATTCCAATAATTCTTCCTGGGATTCCTGAATGATTTCCTCCTGAGATATCTCTAGGAATTCCTTCAAATATTTTTTCAGGAATTCTCCAGGAAATCATCAAGGGATTCTTTTAAAAATTTCACCACAAATTCTTTCTGGAATTTATTCAAGAATTATTCCAGGTATTCCTCCTGGCATTCTTCCCGGATTTCATCCAGGCATTTCTCCAGGGACTCCTCCAGGAGTTCTACCAGGAATTTCACCAAAAATTACCCCAGGTATTTCTTCAGGAATACTTTCGGTAATTTATTCAGGAATGGATCCAGGAATTCCTTTAGGAGTTCTTCGGAAATTCGTACAGCAATTCCTCCAGGAATTGTTCCAGGAATTCCTCCAGAAATCCTTCCAGGGTTTCCCCCAAGAATTAATCCAGGAATTTCTTCTCCGAGGTTTCCTCTACTCATGCCTCCAGGAATTATTTCATGGATTCCTCCAGAAATTTCTCCGATAATTTCTCCAGTAATTCTTCCAGAAATTCCTTATGAAATCGCTCCTGTAAGTCCTCCAGAAATTCCTCTGGAAATTTCTCCTGGAACTCCATTAGAAATTCCTCTCAGAATTCCTCTAAGAATTTCTCTAGGAATTTCTTTAGGAATTTCTCTATGAATATATTCAGAAATTTCTCCATGGATTCCTTCCAGAATTCCTCTAGAGATTCTTCCAGGAATTCATTGAAGGATTCCTCAAAGAATTGATTAAGGGATTCCTCCTTGAATTCATCCATGAATAGTTCCATAGAATTTCCCCAAGATTTCCTATAAAGATTTGTCCAGAAATTCCTCCTGAAATTCCACCTGGAACTTGCCCGGAAGTTTCTCCAGGAATCCCTCCTAAGGTTCCTTCAGAAATTTGTTTCAGGGATTTCTCCAGGGTTCTTCCCAAAAATATCTCCGGGGATTCTTTCAAGAATGTTTGCAGAAATTTCTCTAAGAAATTTTGCGGGAATTCCTTATGAGGTTTCTTCAGAAATACTCCAGGAATTGCTCAGAAATTACTACCGCAGTGTCTCCAGGGGCTCCTCAAGAAATTCCACCAAGATTTACCGTAGGTATTTCTTCAGAAATTCCTACAGGAATTTCTTCCGAAATTGATCCAGAAATCCCTCCAGGAATTTCTTCGGAAATTCCTACAGCATTCCTCCAGGAATTTCTGCAGGAAATCCTTTAGAGATTGCTTCCGATATTCTTTCAGGAGATTCTTCAGGAAATTCTATAGGAATTTTCCAAGGGATTCCTTCGGAAATTCTTTCAGGTTTCCTCTAGGAATAAATCCATGAATTTCAACTCCAGGGATTCCTCTAGAAATCCGTCCAGGAGTTATTTTACGGGTTCTTCTAGAAATTCCACCAGGAATTCCTCAAAGAATATACCAGTAATTCCTGCAGGGATTCCTCTAAGGATTCTTCCGTGACATTCCTCCAAGAATTCCTCCTGAAATTCCTCCAGAAATTCCTCTGGGAATTCTTCTGGAAATTTATCTTGGAATTTCATCAGAAATTTCTCTAATGCTCCAGGAACTTCTCCAGGGATGCCTCCTTCAGAAATTTATCCATTAACTTTGGAGCCAAGGGCTGAAAGTCTCTTTAAAAAAGACAAATCAATCAATCAATCCATTAACTTATCCAGGAAATCCGCCAGGAATTTGTCCAAAAAATTTTCTTGGATTTTCTCCAGAAATCCATCTTGGAATTGCTGAGAAAATTTGCTTATGATTTCACAAAAAAAAATGTGCCTATGATGCTTCGTTCTTTGATTTTTCAAAATAGGTGGTGTTTGTGGAAAAGGTTTGATTTTCACTGGAGTTTTCCACAAAATTAGGCGACCCTGATTTTTTTCAATTTAGTTTTTCAAATATATATGATCCCTACCTAATTTCATTACCCTTCAGAAACTTCATACCAATTTGTACGATAATAAAAAATCCCCTAACGCTCCAGGCATTAGTCCAGGAACTTTTCCAGAGATTCCGCATGAAATTTTTCCAGAAGGTTCTCCCGGATATCCTCCAGAAATACATCTAGGAACTCCTCCTGTGATTTCTTGAAGAATTCCTCTAAGGATTCCTCCAGGAATGCATCCAGAAATTCCTCCAAGGATTCATCTAAAAAATTTTCTAGTAATTTCTACAGGGATTTCTGATGCGGATTCTTCAGATATTTTTTTTCCTGAAATTCCCAGCATAATTGCTTTTCGGATTCCTCCAGGAATTCATCCAGGGATTCCTCCAGGTATACTTTCACAAATTACTACAGGGATACCTGCAGGTATTGCTCCGAGAATTCTTGCAATGATTTCTTCCGAAATTTCTCTCGGGATTTTTTTGAAAATTTATTCAGCGGTTAGTTAAAATATTACAGTATTCCGTTCATATTGTTTTTCAGGGATTCACCCCAGGGTTTTTTTTAGGATTACTTGCAGATTTTTTGAATAATTTGAAGGATTTCTAGAGGAATTTCTCCAGCGATTTGTATTGAAATTCTTTTAGATAATTTTAGAGGGACATAGAAGCCAAGAAATTCTCCAATCATGAATACCTTCAAACTTACGATTACATTTTGCAGCACCAGCTTTTAAATATATTAGAACTTCCTCAATGACCATTTGAATTATTGCGTTGTTTGATAAACGCAAAAATACCCCTGGCCCACGAAATAAAAGAAATTAATAGTGACTGACTAGAAATCACCTCCAGCATGGTTTTAATGAATACACTCGCGTTTACGCTTCAGCTACGTACATCCATTCTCACTAGGAATTCACAAACTTTTGCTGGAATTCATTGCAAATTCAACCAGAGTTTTTTCCCACATGATACTTGATTTCCATAAAGAATCACTTAACCATATTTTGCAGTAATGCTGCTAGAAAATTCAAAGATTCTTTAAGATTCCCATCCAGGAATTCCTGAAAATTATCATTAAGATTTAATTTCTCAGCGATTTAAAAAAGAAGATGTACAAAGTATTGCTTTTTATATAATTCTGATTATATAATATTTCCAAACAAAACTAACTAATTACATAGACCATTTTAAACAATGATCTTGTACAGAAAGACAAGTTGAGAATTGTCTCCAATAACTGTCAATTTAAACACATATTATGCCAAATAAATTTCTATTACTGCGTACGTTCAGTTGAAACCCGGAATTTTCGACTAGCGAAGTTGGATTTTTCTCCACTTCCGAAGTTAGGTCCGACGCACGGATTTGGAGAAAAATCCAACTTCGCTAGTCGAAAACTCCGATTTTCAACTAAATTGAGAATATAGATCTATGTTTGTCACCACGAAAGGGATTTTCAGATATTTTTTTCTAATTTCCATATATAAAGTCATGAAAAATTTCTGGGGGGGGCCTGGCGGATTCTGGGGGGGGCCTGGCCCCCCTGGCCCCCCCTCTAGTTACGCCAATGAATTTCTTCGAAAAATTCTTTTCAGATTCCTCAAGAAGAACTTCTTCAAATACTTTAAGGAAATTCCTTCTGGTGTCCTTCAAGAAGTTCCTTCTCCGTCTTCCCAATAGAACAGATTGATGACTTCATAGTTCTCCTTTTCTACAATGAAATAGTGCAAAAAGCGTGGGTATTATGATGCCTTGCCTAATTTGATGCTGTTTGTGCAAAACTTTGGGCAACAGTGTTGTTGTTTTCTCCATTTCTTGCAACATAAACAACATAGTTATCCAAAGTTTTGCTCAAACAGCATCAAATTAGGCTAGGAATCATAATACCCACGCTTTTTGCACCATTTCATTGCAGAAACGGCGAATTGACCTTCTCACCATACAAAAATTCAGCTCATTACTACAAATCTAGTACTACACCGAACGTGCCCCATTGTACATTGAAGGCGTAGCGTTCAAAACTGGGACAAAGCCTGCTACTCAGTTTAGTGTTTCATGAGCACTTCCATTGTTATTAACTGAGTACTTTCACAGTCTATGTCTATTATGCATGTGTATATCGTGTGGCAGGTACGAAGATACTGTATATCCAAGCACATCAGGGGTACTTCCTTTACGAAAAAATCCACGACTGACTGGGAATCGAACCCGTCACCCTCAGCATGTCAATGCTGAATACCGTATCGGCTATATGGGCCTCGTATTCCTACTTCCTCCCAGTTAAAAATCGTGAACTTTTCTCCAATCCTGTTTCCACATTTTAATTTTTCCACATGATATATAGACTGCCGATATTGAGAAAAAAGACTTCTTAACACTCCAAATACCGCAATAGGAACAAAGTGGAACTTTTAAATTGAGCAGCTCGTTCTCAACCGCTTGTGAACCGATTTGCCATTTTTTTCAGGGATCTTCGACACAACTTTTCTACTTTTATTTTATACAAAATTCCTCATTATTCTCCAGAATAGCGTTTATAAAAAAACCGGTATTATTTTATTTGCATGTCAAATTTAGGTCGTGACAACATAAAATAACTACAAAACGTAAATTCTGCTAACAAGTCATAGTTCAGAATGTTTGCAACTATCTTGAACATCCCTTAGCTACGATCAATTGCGGCGATTGCGACGAACAGTCTTCAAAAAAGCTGTCTACACGGAAAAAACAGATTACCTAAAAAATACGTTAAACGAACGCAAAAATAAGTAAACCGCTTGAACTTTTTACCCAGCAGTGGGTTGTTTCCTCGCTCTCCCGCTCGCAATGTTGTCAAAAACAAAGCGAGAAGCAGCTACCTAGCCGATAATGTCCGTGCGAGAAGCCAAATTTGGGTTTTTTGCCGTTTACCCAAAAGTGGGTTTATTTCAACCCACTAGGGTACTTCGAAAGTCAACGCTAGGTAGAAAGAACTTTACGATGGGTTGCAATTTTCTGCCGGCATCAAATGGAAACTACCCACTCCGAGCTTTAACGCGATATAGCCAAATTTGGATTCTCGCACAGAAGATCCGATATGAGTGAAAAGAACCTATATTTGGGTTGTTTTCTGGTTCCGTGTAGATTGATTGGTACTAAACTAGTATGTCTTTGGTTTGGATCTAGATCCGCTGAAACTCATCTTGATAAGTTTTATCTTCAATACGATGATTTAGTGTTCTCGATATGCATCCTAGAGGGTTGGAGTCCTCGACAAAGTGCTTTGGATTTATTTGTACTACATTCTTACGTCTTCAGTTTTGATCTAGATCTTCTATAACTGATCTAGATAAGTTGTATCTTTTGAGTTGATTATGTAGTGTTTTAGATATGCATAATTAGGAATTGGAGTCTTTGAAGAAGTGTCTTGGATGTATTGGTACCACATTTACAAGCCTTCGATTTTGATCTAGATTGGCTGTAACTGCTCTACACTTTTTTTTTGTTTGTCGGTCTAGTGTTCTGGATTTGCATCCTAGAGAGTTGCAGTCTTTAAAAAGTACTTTGTGTTGATAGATGCAACATTTTTACGTTTTCGGGTTTTCTGTAACTTACTTAGATTAGATTTTTCGATATAACGTTCAAGTGTTCTACATATGCATCTCGAAGGGTGACAAAGAGCTTCGGATTAGTTGGTACTACATTCTAACACCTTTTGGTTTTTTTTTATTCAGTTATGCTCTAACTAATCCAGACTAGTTTCTGGTTATGCATTTTGAAGAGTTACAGTATACGGTAATGTTCTTTTGTACATTTGCAACCAGCGCTACCTAGTAGCTGAAACTAACAAACCACTTTGCCGAGGAAACCATCTTTATAAGTAGTCATAATCCTGAGATACTTATATAAGTTATAAAATTTAAATTCCTGCTCAATAGCTTCTTGTAGCAAAAACTCTCGCATGAAACGACCCATCAAGTGTAAACCCTTGCCTTAAGAAAAAAAAAATGACGAAACCATCTTTGTAAGTGCTTCTATATTTCTGGAGAAATCTCTACGAGATCCCGGAGCAAATCTCCGCGACATTCCATAATTCAAAGTATTTGGGACAATTTCCTCTCTTCCCTATCGAAAGAGAAACAGGCTCTAATAAAGTAATGGCGCTGTAGGAACTTATAAAATAATTTCTGAAGGAATTTCGAGAGGCATACATACATACATTTATTTGTTCAACATCACATTTAAGACAAGACATAATCAACAATAGTACGCCTCAATACTCGGTTTGTGGCTGCCGTTCTCCATCTTTGGTCGCGCCCAATGCTCGCCAGGTCACGCTCCACCTGATCCGCCCATCGTGCTCTCTGCGCTCCACGCCTTCTTGTGCCAACCGGATCAGTTGCAAACACCAGCTTTGCCGGGTTGTTGTCCGGCATTCTAGCAACATGCCCTGCCCACCGTATCCTTCCGGCTTTAGCCACCTTCTGGATGCTGCGTTCGCCGTAAAGTGTAGCGAGCTTGAGGTTCATCCTTCTCCGCCACACACCGTTCTCCTGCAGAACGCCGAAGATCGTTCTTAACACGCGACGCTCGAAAACTCCGAGTGCTTACAGGTCCTCCTCGAGCATGGTCCATGTCTCGTGCCCGTAGAGGATTACCGGTCTTATTAGCGTTTTATACATGGTGCATTTGGTGCGTGGGTGAATCTTTTCCGACCGCAGTTTCTTCTGGAGCCCGTAGTAAGCCCGACTTCCGCTGATGATGCGCCTCCGAATTTCACGGCTCACGTTGTTGTCAGCCGTCAGTAAGGATCCGAGGTAGACGAATTCCTCCACCACCTCGAAAGTATCCCCGTCTATCGTAACATTACTACCCAGACGGATCCGATCGTGTTCGGTTCCGCCTACCAGTATGTACTTTGTTTTTGAGGCATTCACCACCAGTTCGACCTTTGCTGCTTCGCGTTTCAGGCGGGTGTACAGCTCTGCCACCGTTCCAAATGTTCTAGAGATAATGTCCATGTCGTCCGCAAAGCACACAAATTGACCGGATTTTGTGAAAATCGTACCCCGGCTGTTGAGTCCGGCTAGTCGCATCACACCTTCCAGAGCGATGTTGAAGAGTAGGCATGAGAGTCCATCACCTTGTCGCAGTCCCCGGCGAGATTCGAATGAATTGGCTAGTTCACCTACCTGACACCCTTACGCAGTTTTGCACACCGTCCATCGTTGCTTTAATCAGTCTAGTCAGCTTCCCAGGAAAGCCGTTTTCGTCCATGATTCTCCATAGCTCTGCGCGGTCGATACTATCGTATGCCGCTTTGAAGTCGATGCGTTGGGACCTGGTATTCACGGCATTTCTGGAGGATTTGCCGTACGGTAAAGATCTGGTCCGTTGTCGACCGGCCGTCGATGAAGCCGGCTTGATAACTTCCCACGAACTCATTTGTTTTTGGTGACAGACGACGGAAGATGATCTGGGATATCACTTTGTAGGCAGCATTCAAAATAGTGATCGCCCTGAAGTTTTCACATTCCAAATGGTCGCCTTTCTTGTGCATGGGGCAGATTACCCCTTCCTTCCACTTCTCCGGTAGCTGTTCGGTTTCCCAGATCCTGACTATCAGCCGATGCAGACAGGTGGCCAACTGTTCTGGGCCCATCTTGATGAGTTCAGCTGCGATACCATCCTTACCAGCTGCTTTGTTGGTTTTGGGTTGGTGAATGGCATTCTTAACTTCCCTCAGCGTGGGAGTTGGTTCATTTCCGTCCTCAGTTGCACAGGCGTCGTCGTTTCCTCCGTTGCCGTTGGCTCCCGTGCCTACGTTCTCCACGCTGTTCAGGTGCTGATCGAAGTGCTGCTTCTACCTTTCGAACACCTCACGTCCGTACGTCAAGAGGCCTCCGTCTTTATCCCTGCATATTTTGGCTCGCGGCACGAAGCCTTTGCGGCATGCGATGAGCTTCTGGTAAAACTTCCGTGTTTTTTTGGGAACGGCACAGCAGTTCCATTTCTTCACACTCCGCTTCTCCTCCAAAATCGTTCTACACTCTTCGTCGAACCATTCGTTCCGTCGATTCCGTCCCACGTACCCGATGGTGCTCTCGGCTGCGTCGATGATGGCTGCTTTCACTGTACTCCAGCAGTCCTCTAGAGGGGCCTCATCGAGCTCGCCCTCGTCTGGCAACGCGGCCTCGAGATTCTGCGCGTATGCTGAGGCGACATCCGGTTGCTTCAGTCGCTCTAGGTTGTACCGTGGCGGTCGCCGGTACCGTACATTGTTGATGACGGAGAGTTTTGGGCGCAGTTTGATCATCACCAGATAGTGGTCGGAGTCGATGTTGGTGCCATGATAGGTCCTGACGTCGATAATGTCGGAGGAGTGCCGTCCGTCAATCAGAACGTGGTCGATTTGAGATGCTGTCTGCTGTGGTGATCTCCAGGTGTAACGATAAGGGAGGCTGTGTTGGAAAAAGGTGCTTCGAGAGGCATCTCTGAAAGAATTTCCGAAGATATTTCTACTGAGGCAGTTTCTGAAAACATTTCTGAAAGAATTTCTGCTGGAATTGCCGAAGCATTCCCTGGAGGAGTTTATAAATGGATTTCTGAACGAAATTCTGAATAAAATCTGAAAATATCTCTGCTCATACTTCAGTAGAAATAGGGAAGTGAAATCATCTCAGCAGAGTTTCAATTCAGTCAATGTTGAACCAATTGACACAATTTTTGGCATGAATAGTATATAGCAGAGTACGAAACTTCAAATCAGTTGGTTTGGAATTGACTGAGCTATAGTGAAAAAGTGCCCAAAATACCAGCCACTACCCAAGTGGTTTGGTACCCTATCTGGAGGAATTATTGAAAGAATCCCTAACACGGTGTGTCTGGTGGACAACATTAATTTAAAAAAATCGGTATCGCTAAGACACCCACCAAACGAAAGCTAAGGGTCCCCCCTTTCATGTGAGACTTAAAGGAGAAAGTTCTATCGGCGGGTCTAGAACAATTTTTTTTTTTGAAAAAAATTTGATATTTTTTCATTTTTTTCGAAGAACACATTTATGACAAAACACTGTTTTTCCATTGCAAGCATGATTTTCCGACGATATATTTTTATATTATGTTTATTATTCTTCACATAAAAGCACAATAGTACCATGTGAATGGGAAATCCAGGCGATGACAGTTTTGTGTTTATGGACAGTGTGGTGAAAGTACTAGAACATTGAGTATAAAATCGAGTGATATGCAGTTCCTTTGATTTCCAATCTAGATTCCAATAATGTGTTTGCATCCTATGACAGATGCATATACGTCTTTAGGGTCTCGTATTTGACTGGCACCAGCAGGTCACCAATCGACCACCTTTACAGCATATACCGTCATTTGGTTCTTCAGATTTGTGCTCTTGAAATTTCGGGGTGTGACTTCGTCATATATGCTCCTAAAACAGCTTCTCAACTTCAATGCGCGTCTGGTACTCAAGACACATGTTTTCTTTCGTCTTCTTCTTCTTCTTCTTCTTCTTCATCTTGGCGAAACGTCCCTACAGGGACAACGCATGCTTCTTAGCTTGTTCTATGAGCACTGTAGGAGATGTAATAAGAATAAATGAAATTGTTTGATTTGTTTGAAATTTTCTTATTTTATCTCCTACAAGCACTTTCACAGTTTTTAACTAAAAACTTCTTTTGCCAATTACTTTTGTGTGACTTGCTCGAAAATACTACATGCTCATTTAAGTCGAGGAAATTTCCTTCACGAAAAGGTCCTGGACTGACCGGGAATCGAACCCGTCATCCTCAGCATGGTTGTGCTGGGTACTCACGCCTTTGCAGATGTGGCTTTATGGGCACTTTTCGTTATCAAAAACAAATCATCGGTGAACAAAATCGGTTTACTGTTCAGGTCACTCGTTGACGCCGGTTTCTATCTGGATGGTAGTTCATGAATATTTGAGAGCTTCATCTGATCTGCCTGATCTCTGGGTTTAACCCGCAAATATTCAGCAACCGCAGCAACTTTATGAGAAGTCTGAATGATGTTCAACCTGTTTCAATGTACTTCAGCTTCAGTGCAAACAAGCTGCTTGCCTTTGATCATTTTCCTGTAGCATCTAGAACACAACCGCAACGAGAAATTTCTTTCTGCGTCATCGGTAGTAGCGCTAGATCTGCCACGTTTGCCCATTATGAGAAGTAGTAGTTCTTGCAGAACTACATATTTCACAAATAAGGGCCGCAACTCCATGTAGAAGGTTTCAAATAATATGTAAGCTCATAGAGAGTAAATCTAATGGGTATATTCGCCACCATTGAATGGGATAAATTTAAAAGAGCAAGTCCGAACTTTTTTGTGGGGTAGTACTAACTGCTATCTCTGATATCTTTCAGAAAAAAAGTTTTCATAATATCAACAACCTGCAAGTAGAAACAAGAACAAGTTATGACATTTTCAATCCGTTATGATTAATATGTATGTGCTCAGACATATGTACTTTAATCTAAAACATGTATATATGTCAATAAAGCTGTAGAAATGAATGAAAAGTTGCTAACTCGTCTATTATGCCATGATGCTAGCAGAAGATGTGGAGCGGACCTGGTGTGATGGTTAGAACACTTGACTATCACGCCGAGGACCTGGGATCGAGTCCCACTCCCGACAAACTCGCAAAATGTGAGTTCTTCCTTCGGAAGGGAAGTGAAGCGTGGGTCCCGAGATGAACTAGCCAAGGGCTAAAAATCTCGTTAATACAGATTAAAAAAAATAGCAAAAAAACAAACTATTGATAACCGACAGATTAGCACATTGTTCTTACTACATATACCGTTAGACATGTAGCATTAATTATTCTGTTTTTGTCAGTAGAGTAAGGCTACCTGTTCACAAAGGTATACTGTTACCAATATTTTTTACTGAACAAATCTAAAACAGTAAACATCAACTGCTTTCGATGATAGTTGTGGCGGAAAAACATTTCTTCAAACACAAAACGTACTCTTTGGTTTGGTTTTCCTCGTCACTTAGGGGGTTCTTGTCGTAGTTGTTTCTTTAAAAGTAAGGAGCTATACCTAACTGCAATAACTGCAGGAGCTATACCTAACTGCAATTAACTAAAAATGTTTAAGTCTTAGGTACCATAAAGGTGCACAAATTGAACAAATACCGGCATGTGATAATTCTAACCGAACCACGGCATACAAGGATATAAGACATACCATCACATTGATAAAATTGATGTGGAGTTCTAGATCGTTTTATTCATGCTTTTGAACGATTTAAATTGCATCATCAAGAAACTTTAAGTTTTCCGAAATGGATTATGTACCTTCCAAAGGTTGTGCCCCGTTATCCGAGCTACTTTGATGTATGTTCTATTTTTGTTGACATTACTCGGCCTACTTTGATCGTTAAACTGTTAAATCATAAGACACTGTCAATAAAAAATAAGAAAATTGCAGCCGCAATAACTACTTCCACATGTATAAAAGGCGAAGTTTATTTGTATACGTGTATGCCCAGATACTGCTGAAATTCTATTCAACTGCCTTAAATATTTTTTTTGCACTTTATGTTTAAGCAAAATTTTGTAAGGAAAATTTTTAATTTTTGATTTGACCCGTTTACTCTTTTAAAAGGACACGTTACTAATGGGCGACCTCATACAAGCCCATTTGGCTACACTCAAGGTTGAAAAAAGAAAAAACACAAGCCTCAATGATAATAATATTTGAAAAAAAAAAAATTGTTCTAGACCCGCCGATAGAACTTTCTTCTTTTAGGCTCAAATGAAAGAGGGGACCTTCAGCTTTCGTTTGGTGGGTGTTTTAGCGATACCGATTTTTTTAAAATAATTTTGTTCTACCAGACACACCGTGCTAAAGGAATATCTGAAGGGGCTTCTTGGGACCCAAAAGATATTCCTGAAAATAGTAAAGGAGGATTTTTTTTTCTGAATAAACTACCGGATAAATACCTGAAAAAACACAGGCCAGCCAAGAGCTGAAAGTCTCTTTAATAAAGACAAATCAATCAATCAATGAAAAACATAATTGGGGGAACTTCTAAAAGAATTTATAGGGATATTTCAGAAGAATTTCTGGAAAAATACCACAACAAAACTCCTGGACAATTTTATGAAGAATATCTAGAGAATTGAATATATAAGCCTCAGTAATTATGTAATATATAATCTCTTGAGATTTTCTCAAGAGAAGAATTGCAAATTCATAGGAAACATTTCTGGAGAAAATACTGAATGAATTCCTGGCAAAAAATCTAAGGAGAAATTTATACAGATACCCGCAGTGGAAATGGTTGAGTATTGTTTTTTGAACAAAAAAAAGTACTGAGAAGAATATCCGGAGGAATTCCTGAAGGAATGTATGCTGGAATTATTGAAAGGAATCATACAAAAAAACTCTGGGAGAATTTCTAAACATCTACCGTCGAGAATTTATAATGAAATCCCTGAAAGAATTTTTGTTTAAACCATTGAAGGAAATCGTGCCAAAATCTCTGGAGGAATCTCAGAAGAAAATCTGTCGAGAATTTCAAATAGAATCCCTGAGGAAAGTAAACTTGTTCGAATTCTTGGAAAAATTTCTGAAGAGATACTTGTGGAATTTTCAATAGAATCCTTAGAAGAATCTTTGAAAGAATTCCTTGGGAAATTTCTGAAGGAATTCTTGGAAATTTTTAAGAAAGGAATTCCTATAAGATTTTTTTAAGAAATACTTGCATACAATGGAAGGAATACAATATCTCTCGATGCGATATCTGAAGAAATCCCTGGAAAAGTTTATTGAAAATTCCTTGGAAGAATTTCTGATGGGACTACCGGAAAACTTCTGGAAGAATCCGTCTAAGAGTTTATGAAGAAATTCCTGTAGTATTTTTTTTATCGAATCCTTAAAACATTTTCTCAAAAAAATCCTGGGAAATTTTTTACAGAAACTCATCAAATTATTTTTGAAAGTATGCATGGAAGATTTTCGAAAAACTCATTGGCGTTTTATTCTGAAGCGGAGGAAGTTTTAAAGTACTGTTGCAGGAATTTCTTAAAAAAGACACTACACCGTCTTCAATCAAAGGTTGTACAGACTGAACAAGCACTAACATATGACAACGGACAACACACATAACACCCAGTGGCCCAGTGGAGAATTTTCCGTTTGACGAAAAGTTTTCCCCGACTGGAGCGGGAATCGAACCCACACTCCAAGGCTTGCGAAACGCCTAGATGACTGACGCCTCTAGCCGCACGGCCACGAAGCCCACAATTTCTATAAAAACCTCCTAAAAGAATTTATGAAGGAAACCTTGAATCATTTTTTTAATAAAATCTTGAGATTTTTTTTGAGGATTCCTTGGAAGAATATCAGAAAAAAGTAATGGGGAGATTTCTTGGGAGTTCCATTTTTTTATTTTCGGAAGTCATCGTTGTCGAAATTTCTTAAAGAACCCGTGGAAGATTTTCCGAAAGAATCCCCAGATGGATTTCAGAAAGATTTCATGAAGAAGTTTCTGAGGAAGTCCAAAAAAGGATTACTAGAGGAATCCTTGGATACATTTCTAGAGAAATCTCTAGATATATTTCTGAAGAAATTCACGAAGCAATCAGTGCAAAATTTCCTGGAAGAATTCCTTGGGAAATTTCTGGAAGAATCCCAAGTGGGATTCCTGAAGGAATCCCTGAGGAAGTTTCTTAAGCAATCCCTAAAGTCTTAAAGATAGAATTCTAGAATAGATCCTATAGATTTTTTGAAAAAAAAAACGTGAGTAATTTTCATGGAAATTTCTGAAGGAATATCTGGAAAAACTACCGAAGGTTTTGCAGGAGGAAGAAGTATTTCATTCGTTTGGAGGAATTTCTGAAGGGATGCCTGGAAGAAATCCCATTCATAGAATATTGTGCACGTGTGAGGGTGTAAAAATGCAGAGAGGTTTCGGATGAGATTTCGTCATCCTTCGTATCCTTCGACGAATCGAAGCAGGGTGATGCGTTGTCGAATTTGTTGTCCAAAATCGCTCTTGAAGGAAGTTAGAGAATTATTCAGGGGCTTAGACTCTTTGACAGGCCACGCTCAAGATGACTGTGTGCGGTTGAGGAAGACCTGAAAACCTAAGAGCACTCAACGTCGAATCATGCTGAATTCAGAAAAAGTCATCTCGTCTAATCCAAACTATAGGAAAAGCCCCCCAACAACGTGCATTATTGAACAAACTGGCACTATAAAATTCAATAAATGAACCGGAGCCAAAAAGTACAGCAACGTTTTGCAGCACAATCCGCTTCCGAAAGCCGCAGCCTCATTGGCGTATCTAGGATTTTTTCCTAGGGGGTGCCTAGGGGGTGCCAGTTTCAGTGGCTTCCAGGTTGTTTTGTTTTTTTTTTTTTGTAAAGGGAAATACCGATCCACCCTCAATTTCTTAGTATAACGGTATACTGCGTCGCGGGAAAAAATAGTCCGTAAATTTAAACGCGCTGTATTATAAAGAACAGTTTTTTGCTTGATAGTCCAAACCGTTGTACTGATTTAACACTTTCTCCGCCATGTGAGGTTCGAAAACTTGTTTGCATATAATACATGGAATTTGCATTTTCAGTTTGAACTTAACAATTATCGCGACAACCTCTTTGTTTTGAGGAGAGAAAACAATCAGGTCCGTAAAAATATATTTTCAGAGCAATTATTAGAAGAATAAATCTCGGAAACTATTGTGGAGATTCCACCTGTTTAGACTCTTGCGCGAAAATTAGTTGCGTGGATTTTTCTTGCGTGGGCCCACAGATATAAAACCAGACTGCGTCCTGGTGAATATTTTATGCTGTGTTGTTAGGTGTACATGTGGTGATAGTTTTGCATTGTAAACAAACATTTATAACGCACCTACGCCGAAAATGAGCCTAATTATTTATTTGCGTCGGAATCTATAAATCTTCAAAACGGGCAATATTATAAAATATCCAAAAAAAATCGTGTAACTTGTATTATAGTTCCGTTCTGAAGCTTAACGAACATATTACACAGCGTAACAAAAATTAGCTTTTGGTCTGTCTCAAGAGCAAACTTATGTGTCTCTAACAGATTTTGGGCCGCTGAATCCGAATCTGGGCTCAGATTTGCTCCAACACGTCACAATTTTGAGCTATACCTCAATTTATAGGACAAAATATGCGATTCTGGGCTTTTTGACTGCAAGTTATTAAGCATGGAAATATTTTTTTAAGCAATCAAAAGGTTAATTGGTCAGTTAACATCTAAATTAACGACTCATGCAAAATATTTCGTTATACCAAATCAAATTTGATAGTTTTAAGCGATTTATGTTAGGTACCATATTTCCCATACAAGTCACCCTCCAAAAGTTGCATGCAAGTTTTCATACTAACATAAAATGCTTAAATCTATGAAATTTGATTAGGTAAAACGAAATATTTTGCATGAGTCGTTAATTAAGATGTTAATTGACCAATTAACCTTTTGATTGCTTAAAAAAAATATTTCCTTGCTTAATGGCTTGCAGTCAAAAAAGCCCAAAATCGCATATTTTGCCCTATAAATTGAGGTATAGCTCAAAATTGTGACGTGTTGGAGCAAATCTGAGCCCGGATTCGGATTCAGCGGCCCAAAATCCTTCGGAGACACATAAGTTTGCTCTTGAGACAAAAAAATGTTGCGCTGTGTTATCAATCCAGTTGAAACCTGGAATTTGATGCGAGCGAACTTCGATTTTTCTCTCCGGGATTCTGATGCTCGCACCAAATTCCAATTTCGACTGGATTGATATTATTTCTGGTGGAGGGAATGGTGTATAAAGCTGAATTTTTGACTTACGTAAAACCAACATTGTAGTAATCAGTCAAAATTTCAGCTCCGTACATTTCGGATAATCGATTCTGGTTTATATATATAACACAAGAAATTTGTGTTCTCGGCAGAACATTCTTTTGGCAATTCCTCAGGAAATATTTCCGTCATTTTATTTGGAAATTGTTTAGCAATTTATATGAATTGAGACTTCCTTTGGTAATCTCTCAGTAATTTCTTTGGGTTTGGTAAATTCTTTCGGTTATTTCTTCGGATCCTCTTCGGAAATTTATTTTAGAATTTATTTGGTAATATGTTTGGAATTTGGTACTGAGCACCTTTCACGCCTCCTATGAAAATTTCATTTGCAATCATTTTGGTAATTTCTTTGGCAATTCCGTTAGGAGGTTTTTTTTTCCTTTTTTTATTTCATTCGAAATGTTTTCTCGGGAGTTCCTTTGTCAATTTTTTAGTAGTGTTTCAAGCATTGTTCTGTTAATGTCAGCAATTTTATTGATATTTAAAAATTTTTAAAATTCTCCAATTACTCTTCAGGCAATTCATTTGGGAATTCTCTTAGTGAAGCCTTTGGTAATTCATTCGACAATGACTCTGGTAACTTCCTCACATTTTTTTGGAAATGTCTTCGGCAAGTTAATCCAATTTTTTTTTTGGATTTTCGTCGATTTTCTGGACTTTCATTATCTATGCTATTCAGTATTCCTTTGCCAATTCCTTCAAGAACTCCTTCGGAAATTCTTTTACAAATCGCTTCTATAACTTTAATGATAATTGTTTAGATAATTTCTACAGTAGTTATGTAAGGAATTCCTGCATCAGATGGCAATTCCGATGATACTTGCATTGATAAATTTATTTGGGAATTTCATCAGCAATTCTATTGGAAATTTTGAAAACTTCGATTGTTACTTTGGGAACTTCTTCGGTAATTCCTTTGGAAATCCATTCGCCAAATTTCTTAGAGATTTCCTTCGGGAATTTATTTGAAAAAAAAATCTTTGGCAGTTATTTAAAAATTCTGTCACGGTGATTCTACAGCGATTACTTTTGGAATTCTTCTAAAGTTTCTTCAGAAATTCCTTTGATGATGCCGGAAAATTCTTTGAGAATATCTTTGATTTTTTTTGTGAATGTTTGTTTCGGCAATTTATTTTGAGATTGGATTTGGCCAATTTTATTAAAAAGCCTTAATATTTTCTTCTGAAATTCCTCTTGTTATTCTTTTATAAATGCTTTTGGCAACTACTTTGAAAGTTTTAAGGTTATTCTGATGGAATTTTTCCCGGAAATTGCTTTGGGAATTTGTCAGGAAGGTTTTCGTGAATTTCATAAGATTTCTTTGAGCAAGTCCAATTGAGAATTTCTGAATTTTCAGTTCAGCAATTTACGGAAGCAATATATATGAATACAATTAAATCAATTAATATCAAAAGTAATCACGTTGAAATTGCCTGAGAAAATTGCAAAATAACTGAAAAAGAAATTGCCGAAATGATTTCAGAGGAATAGCCTTTAAAATCTAGAAATAAAATCCAAAGAAATTGCTGATTAAAGACTACCACAGAAATTTTCAAAAAAAAACAAAAACAACCATGCCGAAGGAACCTTCAAATAAATGGCCATACTGTGGTCTAGCGAATATGGAGTCGTGGCTTTGAATCCCACCAGAACGCGATTTTTTTTTCACAAATTCATCTCTCAATTTGTCAATTTGCAACATTCGGAGCGTTCTAATCAATTAGGCTGATACAAACTTAATTTTGACTTTTTGTCTCCCCCCCCCTTTAAAAATGTTTGGCTGGATTTCGCATTTTGAGGGGGCAACTGAAAAATATTTATCAAAATATCGGGTTTTGCTAAAAATTCTTTAACAAATCCGATGAATTTTTAATATTTTTCAGATTAAATGCTTTATTATTTTTATCCCCCCCCCCTCGACCAGCCAACGAGTGGTGGGACAAAAAGTGAAATAAATATTTGTAACGGCCTGAGTTTTTCCCGTTCATTCGTATAGGATTTCACTAGAGATTTGTCTAGTAATACCTCCTAGGATTTCTCTGGAAAATCCTACTATTCTCGAAATTCGTTAAGAAATTCCTGGATTTCTATTGGGATTCCTTCAGTGGAATTCTTTGAAGAAGGCCAAGAGGAGTTCCAGGAGTAATACCATGATTAATTTCTAGAGTAATCCATGATTAAAAACTCTAAAGGAATTCTTGGTTGAGTCTGTGAAAAAATCAAAGGCATTTCTGGAAATATCATAGGAAAATTTCCTTAAAGAATCTCAGCAAGAATGCCTGGAGAAATCCCTAGAGGGATTCCTGCAGGTATCTCAGTAAGAAATTCAGGCGGAGACCTAGGATGCATGCCTGAAACATTAGAAGCAGCAGGAATCGCCTAGTAGTTTCTGGATGCAAGTCAAGAGGAGTTCCTGGAGGAATCCATTGAGAGACATTTGGAGAAAACCCCTTTAGGATTTCGAGGTAGAAACACCGAAGGTACTTCTGCAAGGCTCCTAGGAAGAGTTTTCTTGAATAATCCCAGTAAGTTTTTGAAGGAATCCCTGTAGAAATTCTTAGAAGAATCCCTAGAAGAATTCGGAGATGTATTATAAATAGTAAGAATTTCTGGAGGAGTCCTAGGAAAAATTGCTGGAAGAATTACAGCAAAAATAGCTTGAGAAATCTAGCTGAAATTCCTGGAGGAAGGCTAAGAAGAGTTTCTTGGAGAAATTCCATGATAAAATTATGAGAGAATCCTTGGATGAAATATTTTGGATAAAAATTCTTAGAGGAATCACCGGAGAGCTTCTGAAGACATCACAGAAAAACCTCAAGATGTATTCTTAGAAGGATTCTGGGATGAATCATTGTGGAAATCTCAGCAGAAATCCTAGGAGGAATTGCTGGAGAAAAATATACAGGGATTTCTAGAGAAATCCCATCAGGAATGCCTGGGGGAATCTAAAGAAAAAATCCTCGGAAAACTTAGAGAAGCCCGCGCAAGAACGGGTAGAGGTATTCTGGATAAATATGTAAAGAAGGCCATGAAGGAATCACAGGAGGAATTTCTATAAGAATCTTAGGAACATTTCCCGAAAGAATTTCAGCCATAATGCTAGGATAAATTCATATAGGAAACACTAGAAGAATTTTTGGACATTTCATAGTAAGAACTTTTGGAGAAATTGCTGGAACAACCGCAAGAGGAGTTGTTTGAATTATTCTTGGAGGAAGGCCAAAAGGAGTTTCTGAAGGAATTCCATCACGAATTTCTAGAGGAATCTTTGGATAAAATCTCTACAGGTATTCCTGGATGAGCCCTTGGAGAAATCCCTGGTAGAACAATCAAAGGAATTTCTGCAAGAATTTCAGGAAGATTACCTGGTAAGATCTCAGCAAAAAAGCCAGAAGAAAGCTCTAGCACGGATTCTTCTCATAATTACAGAAGTACCACAATTAGAATTTTATGAGGAAGATTAACTGGAAGAACCCCAGGGATTGCTTGAGGAATCGCTGCTGGAATTTCTGGAGGAATTCCTAGAATTTCGGGAGGTACCATAGAATTGATTGATTGATTGATTTGACTTTATTAAAGAGACTTTCAGCCCTTGGCTGGTTCGTCTCTACGGTACCATAGAAGTAATTTCTAGAGAAATTCTTGAATCAGGAATATCGGGGGGAGGGTATCCTAAGTTCCTCTAACAAATGCCTGGAGGAATACCTACAGCTCTCCTTGAAATAATTCGGTAGAAGTGTACTGGAGGAATTTCTAATGGAATCGCAGGAGTAATTTATCCTTGTTTTATACTGAATAATACTGTTTAAGTAATCAAAGGCCAGAACGGACTAACTATAGTTATAACGGGTGGACTGTAGAAAGAACCAGGTAACTGATGGAGCTTCTTCTCTAAAGTAAGCACGTCTGATAAGCTTGAAGTCTGAATCCAAAGAGAGCCGACAAACGTCGGATCGTTTATTCGAAACCTGAGTGCTATAAATTCAGACAGTGAGTGTGTTGGTATTGGTAAACATATTTTATCGTAATACAATGTTAAAGCAAATTAGGTAAATGAAGGTACATATTAAGGAGGAAACTCTGGAGGAATTACAGGAGGAATGCCAGGAGAAATCTCTAGAAGTGTTTCTTAAGGAGTTCTAAAGGGAATAGCTTGAAGAATTCCAGCTGGAATTCATGGAGGAATCAATAGAAGTTCTTGGAGAAATCCCTTGTGGAATTTCTAGAGAATAAAACTTTGGAGGAATCTCGGGAAGAATCACCGAAGGGATTTTTAGATAAATCCCAGGGAGATTTTTCGGAAGAATTTCCAGAAGAACTTCCCCTGTAGAATTCCTGAAGGTACCAGAGTGAGAATTTTTGGAAGAGTTCTAAGAGAAATTGCTGGAAGAATCTCAGCAGGAGTTGCCTGAGGAGTCCTAGCCACAATTCCCGAAGGAAGGCCAATATAACCTCCTGGAGGAATTCCATGAGAAATTTCTGGAAGAAACTCTGAATAAAATTTCTGAAGGAATTCCTAGAAAAATCACCGGAGAAATTGCTGGATCAATCTCTGCAGAAATTTCATGTATATACCTACAACCCCATCAAGAAGCAGAATCCTATGAGATGTGTATTGAAGAAATATCGGGAGGAATTCATAAAGGAGGCCTAGAGAAATCACTGTATAAATAGATAGAGGTATTTCTGGAGGAATCCATGGATAAGTCTGTTCATTGTTCTTATCAATATCCAAAACGCGTACAACAGGTATATAAGTAATACCTGGTGTGCTTAAGTTTTGTTCAAATGTGCCATTAATAACTATTGGAATTATTGTGTAAAATTTTAAATTTAAGATGTCAATCAAGTAAAAATTCTAGGGGGTGCCAAATTTGTTCTAGGGGGTGCCAGGCACCCCTGGAACCCCCCCTAGCTACGCCAATGCGCAGCCTACTGCGAGCGAGTAGCCACCACATACACACCGGTATAGGTTTGCTGCTCACTCCCCACTCAATACCCGCTGGCTGGCTGCTCTTTAGCTCTGGCTTGACTATCGTCGCACTTCAACCCAGGCCCAGCCGCCGGCCACCGCGGATACAGAACCCAACAACCGCACCACAAGCACACAAGATTGAAATAATAATTAGTGACTGGTACCCGTTCCACCTCCCATTGCTCCCCATCATCCCCAATCCTACCCAACCCCATGCGCACTCTTCCCCAACTCCCGGGAGCTTAAATGAGTGCCAATTACGTGATCCACTCACTCACTGGCTCACTCACTCCCTGCTGATGCCCTCCTAGATGAGGATGCTCTCGGCGCGTTCCACCGGCGATCCAAGTATGCGGCGCTGGCTTTATCGCTCTGCTGGCTGCACGAGTTTTGGTCATCATCGACGCGCGCGAACGATGATGATAGCAGCGGAAAGTGAGAGGGAGAATGTGGGGCACCGGGACCAGTGCGAGCGCGTCATGCCGATCGACCGACCGGGTGCAGCAGCAGCAGCAGCAGGTGTTGAATGGGGAGTCTGGGGGAGTAGGGGGAGCGCTCGCGCGCTCGCTCTGTTCGCTCAATAAGTATGACAGAGGAAAATTCAAGTTCACTGTCAAGGTCGTAATCAGTACGCAAGCGCTGTGGCTCTGCATTGCAGGAACACGGAGCGAATGGACGATGAAACGATGCGAACGAACGAACGTTGGGGCCTAGGTACCTATGTGGCAGTGGGGAGCGAACCGAGAAAACGAGAATAATATACACGCGATCAGGTTTTTGATTGTTTCGTTTTAAGACTTGCTGAACGGCTGTAGATTCGTTAGAAAATAAAATAAAATTCAAACACTAGCTCATGTTCATGACACATTGTGTTCTACGAAAAAATACTTCTCAATATGTATAGTTCCTCTCCTCTTCTTGGCGTAACGTCCTCACTGGGACAAAGCCTGCTTCTCAGCTTAGTGTTCTATGAGCACTTCCACAGTTATTAACTGAGAGCTTCCTCTGCCAATGACCATTTTGCATGCGTATATCGTGTGGCAGGCACGAAGATACTCTATGCCCAAGGAAGTCAAGGAAATTTCCTTTACGAAAAGATCCTGGACCGACCGGGAATCGAACCCGTCACCCTCAGCATGGTCATGCTGAATACCCGTGCGTTTACCGCCTCGGCTATGTATAATTAGTTATGCAATCCCAATTTGTGAGACCCCATGGAACCCCCTGAAACCCCTGAGACTTCCTGGAACCCTCCTGCGACTATGTGAAATGCTCATGGTTTTCATTAAAACCCCGAAACAACCCTGAGACCCTCAGGTACCTCTCCAAAACAACCTGGCACCCCCTGAAATGTCCCTAAAATCCAGGGATGCCAGATGATTTTCTGTATCACTTGTTTAAAAATCTGTATCGCATACAGAATTATGATGAAAAAACTGTACCCTATACAAAAAATCTGTATTTTATATAAAAAACAAGTATTACAGATGCTCAAAAATCTTTATAATGAACAGATACATCTGTAAATATGGCATCCCTACCAAGACCCTTTGGAGCGCGCCTGAGACTTCCAGGAATCCTGCTGTCACCCTGTAAAACGTTCATAGAACCGCTCTGAAACGCCACTGAGTCCTCCTGAAGCGCCTCTGAGACACTCCTACAACTTCTTGAAGCGCCCCTGAGACGACATAATACCCCTTAAAACCATCAGGATGCCGTCCAACGTCCTTGAAACCCCTTAAAAGTCCCCGAGGTCGCTGAAAACGCCCCAAAGATATCCTGATGCACGCCGAGACCCCTTGGAAGCCCCTGAAACGCCCCCTGGACCATCTGAAACGTATCTGCCCAACTAACAATCACTTATTTTATAAGCACCTTTACGACGAATTGATTCAGCAGGATGCTGAATAACATTTGGATAATTTTCAGACACAACCTTTGTTCGGGTTTTGTTCACACAAATTTGGAGAAACTATAAAGCATAGTTTTGTGTACCAATTGAACTGTTTGTTGTTAAATCGTTTTACAACTATATAGTAAAGCTGTTATTCAGCTTTAGCAAAAATGATTAAAAATAAGATAAATGCAAAAATTTTCAATTTCCACGAGAGTTCATGATTGGAACTTAATGCTGTGAACAAATATTGTGAAATAATAACTACACATAATTTCACCTAAATCCAGATTCGAACTCGAGGCCCTTCGATTGCCAGCCGCATGCCTTCCTATCTGCGCCATCCTAGAGATGGTGAACTGCAGCGCTCAAATCAAAACATAAACTTCCCGTGGTTTGATAATGATCAGACTTCGACTCCTATTCAGCAGTGAGTTGTTGTTCAGTAAAAACCACGTGTTTTTCATCATGTACTCTGAGTCGAAGTATGATGAGACGAAAGCGCTTATTTGACTTGTGAAAAACATATTATACAGATACATATGCTAATTTTTACATGAACTTAACAAGAAGCAGAAAAAAGTCTTGTTAAACTATGTTGTAAAGGAATTACTGCGAGTCGAATAAAAATCTTATTGAACGCTTGAAAAGTGTTTTTAATTATCACAGTTAATGCCAATACGAAAAGTTGAACATTGGTTACATTTTCAATTGAAATAGCATTTGTACAGTAATGTGTACAGCATAATTTTAGTTCAGCTATAATTACCATTATAAAGCAACAATTCAGCATGCATGCTTGTTTGCGGCTGGTGATTGTTGGTTGGGTGTGCCGCCCTGGTATCTCCTTAAACCTTTTGGAACTCCCTCAATTATAAATGAGACCCTTCAAAACGCCTCTGAAACCTACTAAAATACACCTATGACCCTCTGAAGCCCTCCAGATACATCCTGGAACTCTACTAAAACTCCCTGAGATCCCCTGAAACTCGCTAACGCTTCTTGAAACATCCCTAGCACCCCCTGAAATTCCCCGGAGCTTCCTGAAGTGCTCCTGAGAGGCTCCTAAGACGTTAATTCCCCTGGAATCCCCTAAGACGCCCCTGAGGCCCCCTGAAGCGCCTCTGAGACTGCATTGAATCCCCCCAACTAAACTAAATATTTGATCGGCAGAATTTGGTAATAGTTAGTTGAAAATAAAATTATAAAGAATAACAGAAACAACTGAGTTTGTACCGGAAAATAACAAATTACACTGGGACCTCCATTTATGCCACTGTCTTGGGGTGCGTAGATTAAATCAAGGCACAAAAAAAAAAGGATTTTTGTGCATAAAAAAGTCGGCAGTTTAAATGAATTAACTGAACTTGTATTGAGGGGACTTCCAGAGATTTCAGGGCAGCCTAAGAGAAGGAGGTTGCAGAAGGGCCCCAGGGGAATATGAGAGGGCTAAGGATCGATTCAACGAGTCTTAGGTCCGCTTCAGAGGGGATTTCAAAGCTTGAGAAGGGGAAGCTTGAGATTTACTTTAGAGAGGTAAAGCCCTTTCACTTTGCCACTAAACGCCCCTAAGACCACATGGAGCCCCCGAAACCCGCTGAAACACCCTTAAACTCTCTTAATACCTGGTACTCCCTGGAAACCCCTGAAAAAACCTGTAGCTCCCTAAAACACTTCTGAGACTCCTTTGAACCCTCCTGAGATCCTGTGAATCGCCCCTGAATCCCCTCGAAACCCTTTGAACCCCTGAAACCCCATGAGACCTTCAGGTAGCTCTCCGAAAAATTCTGGAACCCCATGAGATCCCTGAGACCCCTTTTAGCGACTCTGAGACTTCCTGGATTGGTGTGAAGAATTAGCAATAAGTTAAAATTCACAAATACAAAGAAATTAAAAAAAAAAAAAACTTCCTGGATTGGGTCTCCAGTTAGCCTAGTGGTTAAGGCTATGGTTCGCCAATCCGGAGACGGCGGGTTCGATTCCCGTTCTGGTCGGGAAAATTTTCTCTACTCCCTGGTGTATCATTGTACTTGCCTCACAATATACAAGTTCATGCAATGGCAGGCAAAGAAAGTCCTTCAATTAATAACTGTGGAAGTGCTCAAAGAACACTAAGTTGAAGCGAGGCAGGCCACGTCCCAGTGGGGACGTAGAGTCATAGAGAAGAAAACGAAGAAGAAGAATAAAAAGAAGAGGAAGAGACTTCCTGTAGCACCCTTCTTCTTCTTCTTGGCGTAACGTCCTCATTGGGACAAAGCCTGCTTCTCAGCTTAGTGTTCTATGAGCACTTCCACAGTTATTAACTGAGAGCTTCCTCTGCCAATGACCATTTTGCATGTGTATATCGTGTGGCATGCAGGAAGATACTCTATGCCCAAGGAAGTAAAGGAAATTTCCTTTACGAAAAGATCCTGGACCGACCGGGAATCGAACCCGTCACCCTCAGCATGGTCATGCTGAATACCCGTGCGTTTACCGCCTCGGCTATATGGGCCCTGTAGCACCCCTGAAACCCAATAATTTTCTCTGGAACGCCTTTGAGATCCCCTAAAACGCCTCTGATACAGGTGACCATAAGACCCCCTGAAATGCCCCTGAGGCTACTTGAAACGCACTTGAGACTTCGTGAAACCCCTCTGAAATCTTTTGAATCCCCCTGAAACAGCCCTAAGACCTCCAGGAACCCTTCCGAAACCCGTCGGCGTCTCCTGAAACAAAGATTTAAATTATTATATTTGCCTGAAACGAATGAAACGCTCGTTAACGCCCCTAAGACCTCCTAAAGCGTCCCCGTGACATCTAGGAACCTCGTGAAGCTTTGTAGAACCTCCTAAAACGCCTTTAAGGTACACAAAACTAAAATCTAAAAAAGAGCCCCTGAGACGACCTCCTACCTCTTCAAATCCCCGAGCCGTGCTCAAACGCCCTTGAGACCCTTTTTAAACCCCCTGAGGCCCTTTTGAAACACCCTTGAGACACCGTGAAGTGCTCCTGAGACCCCTTGAAACCCTCCGAATCACCACCTGGGACTATCTGGAACGTCTCTGCGGTACCCTGCAACCTCCTGAAACCCCATGGGATTAGACTTCTACGACGCACTAGAATTCTCCTAAGACCCTCTGAAGCTTTCCAGATACACTCTGGAACTCCCCTAAGAATCCCTGAGATCCTCTGAAACTCCATAGCACTCTCTAACATCCCCCAAAACCCACCTTAGCCACCTGAAGTGCTCTGAAACGCTAGTGAGACGTCCTGGAACCCCCTGAAACGCACCTGAGACCCCTTAAAATGCCACTGAGACCCAATGCAACGCCTCTGAGACCCCCAGAAGCATCCTGAAACGCCCAGAGAACACTTGGTGTTACCGATAGCAACGAGGTCATGATGATGACCATGAAACGGTCAAAGGTGGCCATGCGTTGAAGAAAATAAAAAATCTGTCATTACTTCAAAAACTTTCAAGCGAAGTAGAAGCAATTAAACCAAATCCGTAACCTCCAAACCTGAAAAACTAAAAACTACTGTCCCGAAACTGGTCCTCCTAAGTCAAGATTTCCGAATCGAAATCCGCAAGAAAAATACCGCAGCGACATTCTCTGGTTGTTGGCATCCGGTATCGTCCGTCTCCCGGAAAGAAGTCCCCAATCGCTGGCATCTGGTACGATCCGCCTCCCGGAAGGAAGTCCCTGGTTGCCGATACGGTCTCCCGGAAGGTACGTCCCGAGATCCGACCGAACCCTGAAGTGTCCCCTGTTGCTGACATTTGGTCCATCTCTCCGGCAGGTACGTCCCGAGATCCGACCGAAACCTGAAGTGTCCCTGTTGCTGACATTTGAAATCCCTTGAGTATCCCTGAAACATCCCTGAGATCTCCAGGTACCCCTGAAACCCCCTAAAGCGCCTCTGAGACTTCCTCAAACCCCCCTGAAAGCTCTTCGGGTTCTCTAAGTTTACATGAAACGCTGATGAGACCCTCTGGTACACTTCTGAGACCCCCTGAAACGCCCCAAAGACTTCCTGGAACTCTCTTGAGACCCCCTGAGCTCCCCTGAAACCTCCAGAGTTCCCTTAAACGCCCCTGAAATCCTCTGAAACACACCTGAGACCTTCTGGAACCCCCCCCCCCCTGAACCTTCTGCGATACCCTGTGAAACACTCTTCAAACCCCCGAAATTCCCCTGAGATCTCCTGGTTTCCATTGAAACCCCATGGGACCCCTGTGGGGCCTCCTTGAAACCACCCTGAGATCTCTCGGGACCTCTTGAAACACACTTGCAATCTCCCTTTGATTTTCCCTGTCCGGGCAGAGATGAAGTACTGACGATCAGAACGTTATATTGAACGTCACTAGAGATAAAAGTACTGAGAATAATATCAAACAAATATGTTCCTGGAAAATCTGAACAATATTAAAATTTGATATTTTAAGATCAAATGAACAGCTCGCTGCTATTGGTTAGATTTTACAAGAGCTAAACTTGATATGATGGTGATGTTACAGGAGTAATTTTAAGATTTTATTATCAGAACTTTTATCATTCATATAAGTCGAACCAATATCACTTTTTAATTTTCACTGATTGATTGGTTCATTGATGAGGTGCTAATTTCTTTGTGTACACCTTAGTAAGTAAGCATTACACAGCTAATCTCGTTCGGTAATTTTTACCGAAATCTCAACCGCTGAGCGTTCGGTAATGGATTTTTAACGAAATTCTGTGAAAAAGTAACAAATTTCGGTAAATTGTTATCGTTTATCTGTCAAACTCTAACGAACTTCGGTAAAAGTTGCTACCTTTACCGAATTATTCCTGTAAAACAAACTTAACGGCTGAGATTTCGGTAAAACATTACCGAAGTCGGTGATATTTTCTAACTGTGTACAAGAGAAGATCAAATTTACTCGTAAAAGGGAACATATAGATGAAGGACTAAAAAGCTCACTTGCTTGTAGGAAAAACCACGGGAGGTATCTCTGGAAGAACCCCAAGAGAACCCTATGCAAGACATCCTATTCGGACAAAATCTCTGGAGAAGTGCTGGTCCGAACTCCGGAAGGTATTCTTGTAGAAATCAATCCACGAATTCCGAAAAAATCGTTGTAAAATATCTGTAAGAATCTCGGAAGGAATCCCGGGATTTTTTCCGTGAAAAAGCTCAGAAAAATTTCTTGAGAAAATTTGGTAGGAATCCATGGAGAAATCTCGGAAAGAATACTTAGAAATTATCCGGGATGAATCACGCCAGGATGTTCGGAAGGACTCCCAAGTGGAATCCCGATAGGAAGCTCGAGACGAATCCTGATAGGAATTCCAAAAATGAATCCCTAAAGTAATACCGAAGGAAATTTCCGGAAGAATCCTATGGAAAACCCCAGTGATTAGCCCCAGCAGAAGTCCTGATAGAAATATTGGGTCGAGTCTTTGAAAGAATTCTCAAAGGAATCTCTGAAGAATTCTGAAAAACAACCCCTGAAGGAATTTACCCAAAAGGAACTGTGGGAGGTACCCCTGGAAAAACCCCCAAGGACACTGAAAAAAAATAATTAAGGAATCTCTGAATCTTGATCTTGAATGCTTACTAGAGAGATTCCGAGAGAAACCCAGAAACGAATACAGTCTAGACTCCTAGTACATGGCTTCCGTTTACACGGTCACATGGATTCCTATTGAACGGCAGTCCGTGTTGTAGGAATTCCAGTGCTTATAGGATTTCGCCTAATTGGGGGTATGAGCGAATATCTCAGGCGTAATCTAAGAGAGTGCCTTAATTTCTTTGGTAAAGTTGTAGTTCTAGAATAGATCTACAAAACAATGCCAACTAACATCAAATTAGTTGGCAATTTGGCCGCTAGAGGCGCTATGTAAAAGTGGTTGCTATGTACACTCGCCAGTAGGGGGCTGTTCTTGAACCACGTAGATTCATATTTGGCAATGTCAGACCCCCCTCCCCCCTCGTAGACTTTTGTCCATACAAAAAATTTGAAATTTGTATGGAGTATAGGTTTTGGCCAGACCGCCCCTACCCCCAAAAAGTGTACGTGGTTTATAAACGGCCCCAAGAAGCACTCTTAAGTTATCACATGCGGCATCTCAAGATCTACTTTGTTTGGAACAATGCTGTCTTCGGCAAAGTTGTTCAGTAGGTCAAGATCAATCTGGTGATTCATCAATTAGTGCATGATTTCGTCGCTAGGTGGCGCAAGTCGTCAAATAAAGTTTCAACCTTCTCTATTTGGGGACCCAGATCAGATAGAAGAGTGTCGACTTCGGCAAAGTTCTTCAGGAAGTCAAGAGCTATTTGGTGATTCAATCATTAGTTGGTGATTTCGCCGCTAGATGGCGTTAGTCGTCAATAAAGTTTCAAATTTCTCTATCTGGGGATCCAGAGCAGATCAAAGAGTGCCGTCTTCGGCAAAGTTTTTCAGGAAATCAAGAGCTATCTGTTGATTTAAAATTTGGTGGGTAATTTCGTCGCTAGGTGGCGTTAATCGTCAATAAAGTTTCAAACTCCGCTATCTCCGAATCCAAAGCAGATAGAAGAGTGTTGTCTTCGGCAAAGAGGTCAAGAGCTATCTGGTGATTCAACATTTAGTTGGTGATTTTGTCGCTAGGTGGTGTCCCAGACAACCAGTAATCGTATAAGATGTTGCATGAGATGATAAAGTGGAGACTATATGCTTGCATGCCTCCATTTAGGCGCATGTAAAATGTACGTACATCGCCTCCACTTTAACATATTATTCAACATCTTATACGATCACTGGTTAACTGGGGTTAGTCGTCAATAAAGTTTCAAAGTTCTCTATCTCGGGATCAAGAGCAGATAGAAAAGTGCCGTCTTCGGCAAAGTTCTTCAGGAAATAAAGAGATATCTGGTGATTTAACATTTAGTTGGCGATTTCGCCGGTAGGTGGCGCTAGTTATCAAGTAAAGTTTCAAATTTCGCTATCTCGGAATCCAGCGTTGAGTTGGTAGAGAATTTTCTTAAAGCTGTAACACTGTTTTTTTTTATTTTATTAAATTAGGGATTTTCTAGGAAATCTAGTCAGAATTCGTTCCGTAATTGATTGAAACTCGTATGACCAATACACTACCATCTAGGTTACAGTCTGTCACGACAGAAGAAAGTCAGCATCACCCACCATGTGGATCAATCAACACTTTTTTGCATCTGTTTCCGTTTCACTTGGTCAGTTGAAAAAGCTTCATTTTTGCGAGGTGGAGGTACTGACTGACTGTATGCATGCATGGGAAGGGTGAACCAGGAAGGTTTATTTTTTTCCTTCGTTTCGAGTTTCGACTCTCTAGTTGTGTATACGCAACGGGCATCGGGGATCCAGTGTTTGGATGTTTATGACTCGGTATGGGGGAGAGGTTCAGGGGTTAGGTTCTGAAGAGTTCGAGGAGACGCTAAGATAGATGAGAAGGTTTGAATGGGGGTTATCGAGTGGTAAGTACATTTGCGTGGAGTGTATGTTAAAACGCTAAACATTCACATCAGTTTGAGTTAGATAAGATAAACATTATACATAGCTAGGAATATTCTGAAAAAAAAAATAACGATATACTCTCTAAATTTGAATGCAAAGTTTTTATTGCTGGGAGATGAAGCTTCGATCTTGAGTAAGTAACATTCATATTCATTGATTCATATACTTATGTATGTACATGGAGTCATACTTTTGAAATTGCTTCAAAAGTTTCAATGTTTGAAACGTTATGACATCCACGTGTTCGATAAACAAATTGGAATTCGACTTGCTAAAGCAATCCATGTGCACCAGTTGCTTTCGAGATTCATTCTGAAATTCCTACCGGAATTCTTCCAAGAGTATTTTCTGGAACCCCTCCAGACATTCTTTATGATATTACTGCAGGAATTCCTTCTGGGATTCACCCAAAAATTATTCCTGGCATCCCTCTAAAACTTTTTCAAGGATTTCATCAGGATCATTTCTGGGATTATTCCTGGCAGCTACATCATCAAACATTTTTTGTTGAATAACTCGAAGCCCTAACGATAGTTTCTTATATTTTTTGTGTAGTTGATCATACAAGGAACGTCTCTCTGTCATCGAAGGCATTATTAGTTTTAATTACTACTTATTTGAGATATTGATTATAGCTAGTTTTACCCTTTGCACTGTGCGTTCATATTTTAGTTATTCTTCAAACTGCTTCTTGCGTTTCTCCAGAAAATTCTTCTGGGACTCGTTTACAAACTACACCAGGAGTTTTTTTTTTGCTGGGATTCTTGAAGGAGCTCTTTTTGGTATCTGAGCAACAGCAGTTCCTTCTGGAACTTGGATTTTAAATTGAATGCTTTCAATCGCTTTGGTGAGATTCTCTCTATGATCATCTTTAACATTTCTCCACGGCAATCCGGCAAAAGTTGCATTTGAGAATCCTTCAGGAGCTCGTTCTGGAGTTCCTCTAAGAGTTTTTCCAGGAGAGTAACTCTCGCTGAGACCGGCCCACTTTTTACACCTTGTCTTCAAAAATGTTTTTAGTGGCGATTTTCTGAAAGTCTTCACCAAAAAATTAAGGATGATGCATTTGGTTACTCAAATTGATGGACCACCCGTTGGTTAGAGCCACAACAATTGTTGCATAGATCCCTCGATTTTGGTCAAATAATGGCTCATTTAAACCGCTATAACTCAAAAGTTTTTCCAAAATTTTTTAGGAAATACTTAGGAAACTTTGAAGGATTTTTTCAATGAATTCAACAGGATATTCCTGTTACCCAAAATTTGGCCATCTCAGACCTCCCCCCTCCCCCCTCGTAGACTTTTATCCATACAAAAATTTTGAAATTTGTGTGGAGCGTAGACTTTGGCCAGACCCCCCCCTCCCCCCAAAAAGTCTACGTGGTTTATGAACGGCCCCAAATAGGAATGTCTGATGGAAATTTTAGAAGAGTTTCTGAAAAAGAAACCTTAGAAAACGCAATCGCAAGAGAAATATCTAAAATAATAATTTCTGTGTTTCCCGGAAAATACACGAAAAAATTTCAGAAGAAACCTTTGGAGGAATTCCTTGCAGTTTCCCTAGGAATGGTTTGATTAATTTCTAGCTAAATCTTTAGATTTTAACCCCAAATAATAATTTCGGTGAAATTCGCAAAACATGAGTTTTCACGATAAAGTTATTTCGCTTTTTTTTTGTGTTTCGATATAACTCACAATAATGTTTTTTCCCAATTTGCACAAATTCTGGGTAACAAAATTAATGATGAAACAAAACATTGATTCGAGTGATTTCGTAGTTTATCTAAGAGTTATTACTGGAAAAAAATCAATGTTGTATGTTATATCGAAGCAAAATTTACGTTATATCGTTTTCGCTATATCGAGGGTTCGTTATATCTAATATTACCTGCATCTCACTTTCATACGTTTAACAAAAATCCATTTTATGAAAATCATATTGTTTATCTGGTTTTCGATGTTTAAGCGATAAACTCTTAAGAAAAAGCCGTTATCTTGAATTTTTAACCGCCATTTTGGATTTAAGACCACCAACTTGGATATGCTGGTCGTCAATTTTGGACTCCAGACTTCTTCCCTATACCAGATATACCAATATTGCAAGGGCTTAGAGCCTAAAATTCCATTAAACAGCCGCCATATTGAATTTCGAGCCGTCATCTTGGCTTTTAGACCGCCATCTTGGATATTCCGATCGCCATTTTTGGACTCCAGACCAGACATCTTCAACATTTCAAATATATCCATATTTCATGATTTCAGAGCCTAAACAACCATTAAACAGATACCATTTTGAATTTTGAGACGCTATCTTGGATATTCTGGTCGACATTTTTTAACTTCAGATTAGAGCCTTAAACAGCCGCCATCTAAAATTAGGAGCTGCCTTCTTGGATTTTAGTTCGCAATCTTGGTTATTCTGGTCACATTTTTTTAAGTCCAGACATCTTCCCCATACCAAATATACCATTATTTCATGGTTCTAGAGCCCTAAACTCCATTAATCAACCGCCATCTTGAATTTGAAGCCACCTGCTTGGATTTCAGGCCGCCATCTTGGATATTCTAGTCGCCATTTTTGGAATCCGTACATCTTCCCCATACCAAATATACCAATATATTTTTTTTTGTTTCTTCTTATTCGTGAATTTTAGTTTAGGCTAATTCTTCACAAAATATACCAATATTGCATGGTTTTAGGGCCTAAAACTCCAATAAACAAACGCCATCTTGAATTTTGAGCCACCATCTTGGATTTTAGACCACCATCTTGGATATTCTGGTCTCTATTTTTGGACTCCAGACATCTTCCCATACCAAATATACCCCGTATTGCATGGTTTTAGAGCCTAAACTCTATTAAACAGCCGCCATCTTGAATTTGGAGCCGCCATCTTGAATGTTAGGTTGCCATCTTGAATTTTGGGCTGACATCGTGGAAGTTCTGGTCTCCAGTGTTAATTTCCGCACAAAATTCGCCAACCATGCTAAAGATTACAAAAATCGCCTCAGTTTGATGTGTCGCATGATGTGGCTTGGTTCAGTTTTATATACGGTCAGCTCTACCGGTGCTGGTCCGGATCACTGAAATGGCCATAACCCCAGAACGCCTTGACCGATCCGGACCATTCTAAATAGCAAACAATGCGGTAAAATTCCAGTTCGATTCGAGCTATAATCCGGAAAATCGGCAAATTGAAAGTGACTTAAAAGTGAGTAAACTCTTTTTGCGCACAGACATACATGGATACATACACACATACAGACATCATCTCAATTCGTCGAACTGAGTTGATTGGTATATGTGACTTGACCCTCCGGACATATAGCCTTTCAGTTCACTTTGGTGAACGAGAAAGGCAAAAAGTAAAAAAAAAATAAAGTATATAGATTTTATTGTAAGAATCCCTGGACATTCACGAAACGCGACGCGAGACAAGACACGACACTTATGGTTCTTACAATCGTCAAAATAATTAAAAAATTACCTTAATGCCGACCGGTTTCAGGCTCGATGCAGCCCATCTACGGGACAATGTCCGACCCTGGACCTGGAGAAATCTTTGATGGCATCTTAAGGAAGATAGGAGGAATTTGGAAAGACTCGTTGAAGGAGCTCTTCGAGGAAGAGAAATTTTTCAAAGGATTCATTATTAGTGTGAAGAGATTTTTGCAGATATGCCAGAAGGAATAGTTGAATGAGAAATACCAAAAGGAATTCTTGAAGAAATATTTGATATATTCGTCGAAGGAATCTCTTAAGAATTTTTGGACAAATCCTTGCAAGAATTGCCAAGAAATTCCAAAAGAAAATTCTAGAGAATCATCGGAGGCCTTCCTGAAGGAATTCTCGGAGTACTTTCTGTGGATGTCTGTGGGACTTCCTAAACTTCTACAAGTAAAATTTTGAAATAAAACTTTAAAAGGAATTGCTGAAGCAATCTCTGAAGGAACTCAAGCGTGATTCATGGATGAACTACCAGTGGGAAACTCTTTGAGGACTTTTGGAGAATTACCTCTGGTCTGCCTTGATAATCACCAGTGAGAATTTAAGTAAGAATCTCGAGGAAACTCTCGGAGCGAGTTTCCTGTAGTTTGCAACTCACTGTAACAATCCGTTTCCAGTCATCTTAGCAAATTACAGTAAATTCAGTTGGCACAATACGGAACCTCACGATGAAGGCAACTTACTACTCCGCCAAACCTCCCTTCCCCAATGAGGCAGCATCACACTGACCAACAAAGACAACCTCGTCATCGTGTTAGCTGTCACTGAAGCTAGGGGAAGGACACTCAAGGGGAATTTCATTAAGCTTCATTCACACCACACAGAACAGGAACCGCAAGTGAAATCCCGAAAAGAAGAACTACAAGAGAAATATTCAATTTTTATAATAGCTGTAAAACTGCTGCTACCGTCTGCTGGTATTGTAGAACAATGCTGTATTTCGTGAGACATGTTCAGCAGGTTGTGGTAAATTGCGCAAAGAACCACCCAGTCAATACACGATCGCATATGAGGTTATATAGGATGCAAAAGTGGAGGTGATATACGCACACTTTACACGCGGTTAAGGACAAACGTCTTGAAATCCCGCTTCAATAGTGCATCAAAACTTCAGACGCACAAATTTCTAGAAGCAAGCTTCAAACAACAGTGCTTTTTATTATTCTGTTCTTGCTCACTTGTAATTTTCCTAAAATAAGAAGATCCGGTGCGCTCTTTTTGTTTACGAAGAGATTTGTGCGCTCGAAATCGTGAGTAGGTACCAAAGTCGGCCATTTTGGGATTCTATTAAGTCTGTCCTTAAATGGAAGCATGTAAGCATATGGCCTACACTTTAGCATCCTATTCAACATCATATAAGACTTTGTGTTAGCTGGGCAACACATGGAATCTGTGGTGGCTTATCATCCTCAATGATGAGCATCTTACATACACATACACATCTCAGAAGAGCTGTATAATTAGACACGGACACGTTATAAAGGCAATTACAGCACTGGCCACGTCCTTACGATCATCGAAGGTGGGATAAAATATTAAAACTGCATCCGTTGCTAGTACATACAGATTGTAATCACCTCTGCGAATCAACTGATGCCATTGGAAGAGAATTGAATTCCGTGGTTCACTTCCTTTCTGAGTAACGTATCTTGACTTTCATCCTTCTCTAAACAAGTGATTGAAGCATTTGATGCTAAAAAAAAGAACGATAACCGCAACAACGGAATCATTCAATGGATAAATCTGATAATGCAGGATTACTAACGGCTTTGTTTTATTTAGACATTTGAATCGGCCTTCCAAGGTCACTTAGAAAAAAAGGAGACTACATTCTCGGTCGAAGAAACCCCATTCGACCCAATGTTTATTTACTGGGCGAGTTCAAAACAAGCATAAACACAAACATTCCGCCGGTTCGTTGTTCGATCGTGAGGAATCGTCGTGGATTTCTTGTTAAAATTTCTTGAGGAGTTTCTTCTGGAAATTCCTCAGTAGTTCCTGGAGAAATCTACAGATCGAATTCCTGGATCCAAGACTATAGCATTTTTCCTTTCGTTTTATTCGTGAATTTAAACATAATGCCAATTCTTCTCAGCGGTACCGTAGTAAGCATTTCTAGGAGAAATTGCTCGAGGAATCTATACAGAAATTTCTACAGATACTACATTAGGAATTCCTGGAGAAATTCTAAGAGAGGGAAATACCTGGAGGAATACCTAGTGAAGAATTGGCAGAGGTATTCTGAAGAAACCCATAGAGGAGTCCCTGAAGGCATCGCAAGAATCCCAGCAAAATTGACCGGATAATTCCTGTAAAAATGCCAGGAGAAATCTCAAGAGGAATCTCCCTCCCTCTGAGCCTGCCTATGCTGCGATCTCCTGCTGGGTTGCATTCTAACGCTTGCTAGAATTTCTGTCGCTAACGGATCCAGGTTGGAGATCCAATTGTAAGGCCAGGCGTATGCACGAACTATATACCACAGACAGCCTTTGCTGAAAACCTGCAGTCGCTCATTGTTCTTCTTGTGTTCTCCACTGATACGCACCAGGTTTCACTCTGGCGTACAGCAGCACAGATTTCACATTCCACAAACTCGCAAAAGCAATCCTCGTCTTCTTCGCCATTTGTATACCAAGATATTGGAAGCTTTCAACATTCTCCACTGCTTGCTCAGCAAAGGGAATGGTTGATCGTGTTAACATCTGACGAATTGGTATTTTTGACGACTTTTGGCTTTACTGCCACTGAGGAGCGATCGGCAAGATCAGGAATTGTTGCTAGGATTTTTCCAGCAATTCTTGCTGTGGTTTTTTCAGCAATTCCGACTAGGACTCCTCCAGAAATTCTTCAATGGATTACTTTAGGAATTTCTCCACAATTTTTCAGGAATTCTTGCTGGGACTATTCAAGGCAATCTACCTGAGGTTCTTCCAGAAGTTCCTCCAGAAATTTCTTCGGATATTTTATCCACTGTATCCTCCAAAAAGTACTCATGCGATTCTTCCAGGAGCTCCCCTTTTCCCGCCTTCAAACATTCAATTTCTCCTGTGGTTCTTCCAGCAGTTTTTGCTATGACTCCTCCAGAAATTCTAACTGTGCAATCTCCAGGGTTTCTCCTAGAAATTTGGTGATCTTTTTCAGAAGATTTCATCCAAGAATTCCTCCAGAGATTTTATCCAGATATTTCTTCACAAACTCCTCATGGAATTTCTCCAGCAACTTGTCTTTGTCTTTCCGGAATCTCTACCAGAGGGTTCCGGGTCATTTGGCCGAACGCCATTTGGCCGAATGCCGTTTGGCCGAACGCCATTTGGCCGAAAGGGTCATTTGGCCGAATGCCATTTGGCCGAATGTCGTTTGGCCGAAAATAAATGATGAACTTAAGTGACCATGTTACTATTCCTAGCATAAATATAACTCGAAAGAACAGCCTATGATTCCAAGAAGGAAAAATCTTTGATAAAATATTGACAGGTTCAACGCCAATTCATCCCTAAATACCAAAACTAGAAAGAATAGCCTATGATTAAAAGAAGGAAATATTTCTGATGATCATTATGGTAGTTGGAATGTCAAAAACTTCCTCTGAATTCTTTTGAACATAATTCGGCCAAACGGCCATTCGGTCAGATGGCATTCGGCCAAATGGCGTTCGGCCAAACGGCATTCGGCCAAACGGCGTTCGGCCAAATGGCCGGACACCCTACCAGAGTTCGCCCCGTGTTTTCTCCTGGAGTTCCTCATGAGACTTTTGAAGCAGTGAGTTCCGGTTGTTTTCCTGTTTTTCCTCAGGATACCTCCTAAATACATTTAGTGTAACTCTAGTAACACACAATCAAGGAAGATATCCTGATGGAATCCCGTTAGTAGCTTCTTAAGAGAATTCTGGGAGAAACTGTTGGAGAATTTCTAAGAGATACTGCGATATACAACAGATATCCAAGGAGGGACCGTGAAAGAAATCCCCAGAATAGATCTTATGGCAATCCCAAGTAAAAGTGAGGCATCATGGAAGAACTTATTGTAATCCCACGACGAAATATCAGGGAAGTTACAGGTACAGGAGAAATTATGGAAGCAATGTCAAGGAAAGTTTCAAGACAGTTCACATGGAATAATTTCTAGAATTTTTTTGATAGTATCCCTCTTGAAGAAATCCCGGGAAAACTTAGATGTTAGAATCGGAAGAAATTCCTACAGAAATGCCAGGACGAAAGCTTGAAGAATTCCGCGAAAATATCGGGAGGAATTTTTGGAATTTGTTGCATTTGTTGCAATTGTGGAATGCAATTTTAGAACATCCCTTAGGGAAATCCCGAAAGGAACTCCGGCCAATCTCGGAAGTTTTGGAAGAAACACCACGAGAATCCAATTTTCAAACAGATATGCCATATAACCGCTAATGTAGAAGTATAGTAAAGGATGTGTACAATAACTTTGCCAGAGACCGCAAAGCAATCCGATGCATGTGGAATAAAATATACTCTTGGCGAATTCGGGCCAAAAATTGAGATTTTGTTATTGCTGTTATTCTTTTGTATGTTAATTATTAAGCACACTTAGACGATCAGTAGGTTATAACTTTTGCCGCTTGACTCGGCTCACTGATGCTAGGGGAAGGATACGCAATGGGAATGACACTGAGTTTTATTCACACCCCTCAGCAGGAACCCCAAGTGAAATTCCTGTAGAAAAACTACAGAAGAAATACTTAAAATTGTTAATAGCTGTAAACCTACTGCTGCTGTCTATTGGTTGTGTGACAGTAGATTTAATGTTATGATACCGGTCGGTCAGCAACGACCCACAACGCATCAAGCAATCAAAGTAGGCATAGCACTTCAGCCACCCGCGTCGTCGTCACCGTCACAACAACGTCAAAGTGCAAAAGATACAAGATATTCCGAAAGCTCCCGCTTGCTCGCAACGAATCTAAACCGCACATTTGGCGATCCTGCCGGATTAAATAATTAGTGAACCTAGTTTAATTAGATGTGGGCAAGCGGGGGCATTGGAAAAGAAGTGAATGTGAAATTGTGAATAATATTCATCCAAAACTTTAGTGCAAACAGTTGAGTGCTTGGTTGAGTGAGTGTGTTTTTTTTCCCTAATCTAACCATACTTCTTGGGAGTTCCGGAAGGTAGGATGAACTGAAGGGTGTGTGACCTACGGAATTTGGTGAGTCATTTGTTTTCTTATCTTGATTTTAAGCCTCGAATCGACCGCTGAGGAGTGCTGCCGCCATAGGTGAATTCGAATGTTCCCCTATTGTAGAGGCGCTGAGTGAGATAAAAAGAAAATCGTTTGTTTACATATAAGATCATTTTTTCGTTCTCAAAATTTACTGTTATTTTGTACCAGTAGTTGGTATTTTTCATTGGCAATGGCTTTAATACCACCATTCTCGATACCTACGCCGACAGACACCGGATTAGTCAGCTAACAAAAAAATCCGGAAGATTGCCCGCTGGAGGCATGGCAAGAGCTCCTGAAATTATTCACATAAATTGTTCTTAAGTATTGGGTTTCTTGTCGATGTTTAAACTACTGTGATAATTTGAGAATCCTCTGAATCATCATTTCCCAGCGACATTTCACACTAATCAAACTGATTTTGTTTACGTGTTGTGCATCCGACGCCCCTGTGATGAACTCAACGGAACTTGTGTATGCCAGCCGCTGCGAAGTTGTGTGCGAAATTCGACTGTGATGATAATGAATTTCAGCCGAGTCTAAATGGGTGCAAATGTCGCAATACCTACCCGATCTAAGCGCACCTGAAAGAGAATTAAATGTTCTTTTCAAAAAAGTGCTCATTTGGTTTTCTACGATGCCGAATTCAATATGAAAAGTGAAAAAAGTGCACTTTGCCTGCTGCGCCATGGCACTTTTTTTTTGCGGAGTCACTCTTTCCATAGGAATCCTATACCTAACACCAGAGAAAAGAGTGATCGTTTGCTTCCGAAAAATAAGCCCATCACGATTACGTTTCCTGAAAACATAGTCTAATTCTTTCGGAGATCCAAAATGTTTTGAAGGTTTTCATTATTTTCATCGTCAAATTATGTTTAATGTCTAAATTGGCAATACAATGGTAGAAATGTTTAATCTGGGCATAACAGTATTTTTACGGTACTGGAAATGTGATAAGAAGTTCAATATATCTGGGTGTAAAAATTCGTTCTAGCGAATTAAACTACAAATCTTAGCTGTGCAAGGTTGCTAACCTGCTAGTATGTTAACCTCAATCCAACATTCCCACCAACCGGGCCTCACTGGGAATAGTGGAACTGAATCCAGACCCGAATGACTTCCATTCGGTTAAAGGGTCCTTTAACTAAATTAATAATAATAGTGGAATTGAATGCAAAACTAATATAATACAACCGAAGGAATCAATATGTTTACCATTCCTATCTTAAAAGTTTACCGGATGGGGCTTGTAAGTAGGCAAATGAAAAAAAAATCCTCCTTCAGATTATGGTGATTGAAGCACAATAAAATGGAAACGGCATCGGCTCGATAGTTTCAATATCGGTGTGGAGAGGTCCAACGGTATGTTTTCATTTGCCCTTAACTGCCAATTGGCGTGCATCGTTATTTGATAATCTTTTAAGAACTTTGTGTTATTGGCAACATTATTATTCGTTTTGGCGCATCAATCTTTAGCTTTACAATCTGTAGTAAGAAATAGCAGAAAAAAAAGTTCAAAATATGGATTGAAACTGTTTAAGACAGATCCACAATTTGATGCGCTTCAAAGGCTCACTAGATGAAAGTTTCATCAAACTGTACCAACAATCAATCTATATTTGATGAGCTGTGTAGATACTTAATAATTCCGTAGAAAATGTTGAAGTTTTCGGCACTTCTAATAACAAGGGGCAAAGTGTTTGGAAGGGATTGTGCTTTATTGATTACTAGACCTCTCAGTGGACTACAGTGAGTAAATGAAACAAGAAAGAACCCCAAAGACGAACCAAGTATAGCTCTTTTGTTTTATGAATAATAAGCGCAATATTGCACAAAAAAAAAAAAAACATATACCAAAAACATGGTGTCTTACCAAATGTAGTTTGGAGCGTGGTCTTGAGTTTATATGTTTTATATTGTTTCACACCAAAAGATAGGTAAACAAAACAAATATTGAACGTAAAAAAAAATCGCAGGCATTGTAAAAAAAAAAATATGTTTAAAATAACTATGTGCATTTTATTGGTTGGCTAGATTATGAAAAAATAGAAGATTCTTATATTTGGAAAATTAATTGGCTTCTTTAGCGATGTTGAGATAATCCCGTATGCTGAATCTAAACTCCAAAATGGCCGAAACTTCAAATTTGAGTGGTTTGTTGAATCACCCCTAGGCGGATTTTGTAGGCGCAGCTGTCAAGCAGTTGCCCAGCTGTCAAATATGAAATTGATTTAGGTATCAGAATTAAATTCCAAAGAAAATGAAAAAAATCATAGTGGCTCAGAAAAGATGCTCTTTCGTATAATTTTTTTAAGAATCAATATTTTTTTCAAAGTTTTAAAATCCAATTGGAATTTCAGCAAGTTACAAGTTCTGGACTTCACAAAAAGGAATGAACAAGCTGGTTTTCACACAGCTTTACTCTTATAATTGCCTCTTGGCAAAAAAAAAATAGTCCACAGCGTGTCCGGATGACCGCACCCTTGTATTTGTCTCATGGCGACAAAAAAACAGTCCACAGCGTGTCCGGATGACCGCACCCTTGTATTTGTCTCATGGCTACAAAAAAATAGTCCACAGCGTGTCCGGATGACCGCACCCTTGTATTTGTCTCATGGCGAAAAAAAAAAACAGTCCACAGCGTGTCCGGATGACCGCACCCTTGTATTTGTCTCATGGCGACAAAAAAAAAGTCCACAGCGCGTCCGGATGACCGCACCATTGTAATTGTCTCATGGCGACAAAACAAAAAATAGTCCACAGCGTGTCCGGATGACCGCATTCTTGTATTTGTCTCATGGCGAAAAAAACCGTCCACAGCGTGTCCGGATGACCGCATCCTTGTGTTTGTCTCTTGGCGACAAAAAAAAAAGTCCACAGCGTGTCCGGATGACCGCACCCTTGTATTTGTCTCATGGCGACAAAAAAAAAAAGTCCACAGCGCGTCCGGATGACCGCACCATTGTATTTGTCTCATGGCGACAAAAAAAAATAGTCCACAGCGTGTCCGGATGACCGCACCCTTGTATTTGTCTCTTGGCGACAAAAAAAAAGAGTCCACAGCGCGTCCGGATGACCGCAGCCTTGTAATTGTCATTTGACGACAATTAAAAAAAAAGTCCACAGCGCGTCCGGATGACCGCACCTTAGAAAATGTGTCTTGGCGACAATATCAAAAAAAAAAATGGTCACAGCGCGTCCGGAAGACCGTAACCCAGTGCTTGTCACTAGTTCTGTATCGAAAGGAAGCAAAAAAAAATGTTCATAGCGCGTCACGATTTCGTGTCATTACAGTGATGACAGTGACAAGTATGACAGTAATAATGATAAGTGGTATCCCAGGTTAACTAAGAGCAACCGTAATGGCGGCTACTATTCGAGTAATCTGCGCAGTGCTAACATTTTGACTTAACCGCCCTTTTTCTACACCGGCAGCAATCAAACTATTCGCCTTGTATCGTATCTGGAGGGCTGTCATATTCCCACAGCATTTTTAGCAGCGCAACTGTCGCGCTGTTATATTTGGTATTTGGTCAACCATCCATAACGCTACTACTGTGCATCTAGCAGCGACAGAAAAAAAAATTGCTGTAATGATAGAGGGCTGTCAAATGGGGTATAGACAGGGGACTAATTTGATCTCCTTCTTTTCTTGTCACGCACAAAAAATAAAATATTCTGCTGTGTTGAGATATAGACTGTCAAGCACGAGGCTTATGCCGGTTTGTGCCGATGTTTGGCTGGCTACGGAAATATCGTATTGGTGAGATAGGGAAACAATTTCCTTGACTATAGAAGCGCACCGTTAAAGGTGCTCTAAGCATTTGTATAAGCCATACAGCAAACCTTATTAAGCATTTGAACCTTTCAGCTGGTAATTAACATTTCAACTGATTCAGGTGTTTTCGATTGGGAGCATTCAGAATGCGTTTTAACTGCTCTTCAAATGATAAGAGCAAATAGTATGGAAGATATGTTGTGTTTAAGTGCGTGCTGTCTCTCTCTCACTGGATCTACGCCTCTGAAAAAATGTGTACATTTGAGTATTATTTCAATACCTAACAATTTACAGAACTTCATATGGGATTACAATAAATGAGTTAGTGGTTATCATATTTTCCAACCACGAGGAGAATTTCGTATTGCTGATTTGTTTACTTACTTGCACAAGTAAAATTGCTAAGTCTGTCTATAAACGTAACGGGAACAACTAATTGTATTTGAGAGGTCATGAGGATAAAGTCACACTGATGACACTTAAAACTTTACAACATTTCAAGAATTTCTGTGTTCTCAAGATAAATGTATTCTAGACCTTAAGAGAGCTCTATCAAAAACTCTTCCATGTTAGTATTACATTTCACGTTGTAGCGTGAAGAAAGAATTTGGGCAGTTATTTTTTTTCTTTATTTTTATTCTTGAGAAGAGGGTGGATGTGTGACAGTAGATTTAATGTTATGATACCGGTCGGTCAGCAACGACCCACAACGCATCAAGCAATCAAAGTAGGCATAGCACTTCAGCCACCCGCGTCGTCGTCACCGTCACAACAACGTCAAAGTGCAAAAGATACAAGATATTCCGAAAGCTCCCGCTTGCTCGCAACGAATCTAAACCGCACATTGGTGTTGTTCAACAACGCAATATTTTCTGAAACTTGTTCACCAGGTGGAAGTGTAAACTTTGCGATGGATTTATAAGATAAACATCTGTTTATCTGTGATTCCATGAATGACAACAATAATTTAAATTGTGCAAAGAACCAACAGATAGAATTTGTGGTGGCCTATCATCCTCAATGATAAGCATCCTTCATACACATACTCATCTTCGATGGCCCTAAGAGCTGTATGAAGGCAATTACAGCACTGGCCACGTCCTTACGATTATCGAAGAAGGGATAGAATATTGGTGCTGCATCCGTTGTAAGTAAGACTGTGATTACCTCTACGTATCTACGGATGTCGTTGGAAGAGGACAAAGTTCCATGATTCACTTTTTTCTGAGAAACATTCATTGATATGTCACTTGAAAATCACTTTCATCCTATTCAAAACAAGTAATGGAAACATTTTATGCTAGAAGTGAGAATGAAAACTAAAACGGAATCATCGATAGATAAATCTGGTAACGTAGGATTACTAAAGGCATCGTTGCCCTAAATGAAACATTTGAATCGGCCTTCCAAGGTCACATAGAAAAAGGAGGAGACTACATTCTCGGTTGAAGAAAGCCCATTCGACCCATTGTTTATTTACTGGGCGAGTTCAAAACAACCATAAACACAAACATTCCGCCGGTTCGTTGTTCGATCGTGAGGAATCGTCGTGGGAGTATAATAAAGAAGGCGCCCATCCATGCACATGCACACTCTTTAGAGCTATTGCTATTCTGCAAGCAAGCCGTTAGGAAATAAAATTGCATCCATGATGCAAGATGCACCGCAGCTGCGCACGGTTATACGATTGCGAAAAGTAGGCAACGCGGCGGAACTGTAATGTTTGTTTACATTTCGCCGAAGGTAGAGGCAATGGTTTGTTTACTTTCGTACACCCAAAACCAGCAACCTCGCAGTCGATTACTTGGATGATTTTGAAGGGTAATAGGATGATTTTCCAACTGCAATAGTGAGATGCCTACTGCTATCGATTCGGTACTTACCGTGAATGGAAGTTTGCTGCCATGGCGACACCTGAAGTAATAAGAAAAACATTTTTCTAATTAACACGGTTTCGTCGTTGAAAATGTTAATTTCAACTCACCCACCCACGCGGGTTGTCATAAGAATGTTTCCGGAGCAATCAATCGCGTTTGGATGTGTATGTGAATTTTTCCTCGTTTCCCCGCTGTGTGTAGATTTTTTCGGAGTAACCTGATGGTGAAAATGAAAACAAATAACACACTCAGCGATGTAGATCGATATGAGGACGTGTTAGGGATGAAAAATGTACCTTCAAGCATCTTTTTACATTATAATCTATTGGGCAGATTCAATAGTACTAATAATGTGGATTTCAATGCGAATTGACGGACTACTTGATTGACAAATACACATTGATAAGAAAATCTTCATTGGACGACTTTTTAACTCAATATATTCATTCGATAGTCCAATGGAATTCACGATCATTGATCGTTCGTTCTGGAGATAATCATTTTATCATGCCATCATCGAGATCTTTGACTGACTGAGAATGATCGATCGAGTTATATCTGATATAAAATTAATGTGCGAAAAGCGAGAAGCTGTACCGGGATTTGAACCCATTTCAGTATCTGTTCAAAACGTCATTAAAAGATGCTAAAATATGTGCCCAGTTTTGTTTATATTTTGGTTTTGAAATGTGAAGATTACACAAAAATGTTAATGTCTCAGCGGAGAAGTAACTCACCTACACGAGTGCACACATGCCTTCTCTGGTTTTCCGTGTTTATAAGTAGGTAGGTATCTCACCCTGGTTGAAAAGTTGCATAAAGGGAGGGAAACAGGGCGCATGCGTCACCATCATCATCATCGAAAACCGTCATCCGGCATCGATCCGCATCCGCTTGCCGCCACGACGACACCATCCGCTGCTGCAGTTCCCTCTGCGTCTTTGTCAACCCATTCGCCGGTTTCTTCCATCAGAAGCAAAGGTTTATTTGTTTTTTTTTTTCATTTTTTTTTTTCTCAGTGTTTTGGGTTAGGGTAAACAGAGAAGTGCTTTGTTATGAAATTGCGTAGTTCGAATGCCAGCGGATGCGATGACGCAACATGGGAGCAAAATCCGCCAGGGGACGAAAACCCCAATGAATGAATGCAGCGCACTCCAAGCTTTGACATTTCAATTGATAAACTTAGCGCACATCACAGCAGTCCATGAATAATTCCACCACCTCCGAAAATGGGTTTAATTTAGCTTAAACCAAGCAACCTGCACTTACCTACACGTTCACCTGCAGCAGGTCCAAGAGGAATCCCACCACACCACACATCGCCCTGAAGAGAGCTCGTTGTTCTCATCAACGCAGTAGGCCGGGGCAGTGCAGTGGTGTGGGTGACCTTGGCCTCTAGAATTTTAATTCCGATGTGCGGAATTGAATGTGCGAAATCGCTCGAGTTCCTCTGTGGGGGTTTTCGCGTATGTGTTGGTGTGTCACTCACCCCACTACTCCTCCCTTTTTCGCTTATCCATCGTTGGTATACCCTACAGGGCTCTAAACTGAGTTGTGATGCAACTCAATCAAAAGGGTTCTTTTCATAGGGCTTGTAGTTCTGCTACATTTTGCATCGATGAACGATGGTATTGGGTTCAAGGGGAGGATATGTTAGAAGGAAATAAAAAATGCTTGAAGGGAAATCGGGGATAGGGGAGAGAAAGTTTTGCACAAGAAGATAGTTTGACCTTTAAATGGTGGCATGAATGGTCGTGATAGAAAAAAATCATCTTTTAGATTTCATAGAATGAATCATCGTTATTATTTTTATAAACTGATATACAAGAAAAATTATGAACAAAAATTATAATTATTATATTATTTATTTTTAATCCTCGCGTAGTCATATAAATCTAGGTTAGCGGTAACATTGTAAACAAGGGTAATACGCCAAGAGTCCTGAATTCCTACCTGGTTTCTTAGTTTATACCACAAACGATGGCCCAAGAATTCATTTTTACTCATTTTTTGGTGCTTTCATTAATATAGCTTGCTGACGTTTATTCACCTTTCTCTTTCAAACATGCAGGCAGAATAGGATTTGTTGTCATCAGGAAAGGTTTCCCGATGAAAACAAATCCTATCCCGCCTGCAAGCTTGAAAGAGAGAGGTGAATAAACATCAGCAAGCTCTATTGTGGTAGAAATTATGTGTGTTTTTTTTTTTATATTTTGACCTAGTGTCGCTCCCCTAGCTTTAAGGACAAACGTCTTGAAATCCCGCTTCAACAGTGCATCAGAACTTCAGACGCACAAATCTCAAGAAGCAAGCTTCAAACAACAGTACATTTCGTTATTCTGCTCTTGCTCACTTGCAATAGCATAGTATAGCATAGCATGAATACTTGCACAAATCTTGGATGGAGTTGCAAAGTTGAATATTTCCATTGACATTGCTGATGTCGCTACTATCTACAATGTCATAGATTCACTCAGCTTGAAAATAGCGAATTTTCAGTTTATATGCAGTTAAAATAAATATACTCAAGTAGAATTATTTATAAATAAAAAATATTGGAAAGATCTCACCAATTGTTGTGGGGTTTTTGTGGTTCAATGCCGATCATCTAATTGTCTTGATAAATGTTCTTCTCTGTAAAGAACAACACAATACTCAGCAAAGAACAACACAATACTCCTGTTCTTGCTCACTTGCAATAAGCTTAAAATAAGAAGACCGGGTGCGCGGGGTTTGTTTACGAAGAGATTTGTGCACTCGAAATCGTGAGTAGGTGCCAAAGTCGGCCATTATGGCGACCATTTTGGGATTCTAACAAGTATGTCCTTAAACGCATGGCTTGAGTGAATTTTGGTTACCGTGTACACAAAAATTACCGATTTCGGAAACATGTTACGGAACTTCAACCGATATATTTTTTAACCGGAAAAAATTGGTAAAGTTAATCACTTTTGTCGAACTTCGTTGGAGTTTAACAGATAAACGATAACTCTCTCTCTCTCTCTTCTTGGCGTAACGTCCTCACTGGGACAAAGCCTGCTTCTCAGCTTAGTGTTCTATGAGCACTTCCACAGTTATTAACTGAGAGCTTCCGCTGCCAGATAAACGATAACATTTTACCGAAATAAGGTGTTTTTTTTAAGAATTTCAGTAAAAACCCATTTCCGAACGCGAATAGCAGTGTAGCCATTTCTGGATGTTCAGGAGTATAAGCTGGCTTTAATAGGGTTTTCGAGGGCGACCAGAGGGGTTTTAAGGCATTTCAAGTGATTTCAGAGGGTTTTTGAACGCGCGTTAAACCTTCTAGAACCCTTCTGAATCGCCCGAGAAAACCACGGTAACCAACTGGAACTTCTCTGCTCTGAATACCCCTGGAACGTCCTAGCGATTGCACTGCCCTTGTGGAACGCCCATGGTACCCCATGAAATATGCTGAAGTACCTCTGAAATCTCTCGAAACTCCCTGAAATACTCCTGAAATCTCATATAATAGTGAAGAATAGGGTCCGAAAATTAGTAACAAAATCCAGTGTTTATTGAATAATACGAAATAATTTAAAAAAAACTCGAATTAAGTAAATAGGTAAACAATTCTAGTTTGACACTTGAGGTCGACTCTGACGTGATGGCATTCAGTATTTTTCACACTGGAGTTTCAAAAAATTAGTAAAAATGTATTCTTGAACCATCAGTTGAGCCCAACCAAGAATCGTGGTAGGATTTAAGAACCCTATTAGCTTAAGTTGAAAATTCGGATAAAAAATCCCACGGAACGCCGTTGAAACACTCTAAAATGCTTTAGAATCCCTGTAACCCCTCGAGATCTCCTGGAAAGCCTCTCAAATCTCCTGGATCAACCCAGCATCTCCTATAAACTTCCTGGAACGCCCTCGGAATTTCTTGAAACTTCCTGTAACATCTCTCGAAACCCTTGACTACCCCTGAAATCCCCTAGAAGACCCTTGAAACGTCCTAGAGAACTTTTGCAACCCCCTGAGACCCATGGAACACCCCTGGAATGCCCTTACAGGGGATAGACAAAATGATCGGGACAGGCAAAATTTTTACTTTTCCAAAAATGTTCAACTATCTGTAACTTTTCGAAAAGTGCATCAAATATTCTCAAATTTTCACTGTAAGTTCATCAACTAATTGTGCATCAGTGGACAAAATTTGGAAAAGATCGGGCTATTCTACACGAAATTATAAAGATTCTAGGAATAGGTATAATTATCCGATAGCCAACTTTGAGCTGTTATATCTCCGGATTTAATGAACCGAATGCAATGAAATTTTGATCATTTAAAACTTATATAATAAGCTCTGAAAAACGTTTGACACAACTTTAAATTATTAACAAGAGAAAAAATTATAGCGATTTTATTTATTTTATGATTTTAAGTAAATTGGTCTATTTTTAATATTCATCCCAATACTTTTTCTATTAACTGAAGGCTATGTTGTTACTTTCCTTCAAAACATATTTATATTAAAGACAATCAGAGGGAATTTAAATAAACTATAATTAGCATTTTGAATTTTGCAACCATGTTGAAATTTTAGAAAATTTGGTGTTTTATTAGGAAAATAAACTAATCGTAATAATTTTCTTCCCTATAAAGAAATTTAAGTTGTGTCAAAAGTTTTTTCAAGTTCATTATGTAAGTCTTAAATAGTCAAAACTTTATTGAATACGGTTCATTGAATCCGGAGATATAACAGTTCAAAGTTGGCTATCGGATAATTATACCTTTTTTTAGAATCTTTATAACTTCGTGCAGAATAGCCCGATCTTTTTCCAAATTTTGTCCACTGGTACACAACTAGTTGATCAACTTACAGTGAAAATTTGAGAATATTTGAAGCACGTTTCGAAAAATTACAGCTAGTTGAACATTTTTTGAAAAGTAAAAATTTTGCCTGTCCCGATCATTTTGTCTATCCCCTGTAAGTCCTCCGGGAATCCCCGAGTTTGTCTGAAATAACCTATTTCACAACTTTCGTTCCTTATATCCCCTGAAACGCCCTTGTAACTCTCTGAAACCCGCTGCAACACACCTAAAACGCCTTTGGAACGCCCTTGGCATCTCCTTAAACTCCCTGTAACACCCCGGGAACCCTTTCGAAAGCCCCTGAAACTCGCTGGAAGACGATTGAAACCCTGAACTCTGGAACGCCCCTGAAACCGCATAAAACCTCCTGAAACACACTACAACGACCCTGCAATCCACTGGAACAACCCAGCAGCTCTCTGTAGTAGGCTATGAATGAGGTAGGACATAAAGAAACGTCACTTATGTATAAGAATCCAAAGCTACCAAATGTGTTTTACTGAACACTACATTGGCGACGAGGATGGGATCCCTTCCGAAGGAGGCAGCTACTGGTGTAGCGGCGAAACCAGAAGAAACGCAAGTCAGCGGTCCCAGAAGCTCCAGCAATCAGAAAATTTGGCAGCTCGGGACGGCATTCGTCGACAGGTGTGGCAACAACGTTCAAATGAATACCGTAAAGAAGGAAAGAGTTTCGCTGACGGTAGAAAGCTTCCCAATTGCGGACCACAGAAGGAGGGATTCGTAGTAAAACATGCGACTGTCTCACCGGCAACAGGTACCGTACTTATCTTATTTACTATGTATGGATTTTCTTCACGACAATGATCTGCGGGAATGAACGTAATCCCTTTGTAACATGTTGTTCCATACGGTGATTTATTCCAGCAGGTTTCGTAGTGACATGTTTCAGATGATATGCTCATCATTCCAGGTTGGAATAAAGCTCAGGACGAAAACAAAAAGTTTTAGTTTTATACGAATTATTTCAGAATTGTTTGATTTTGTCTGACACTGGTTCGTTGCTAAGCAGCGAAACAGCTAATAGTTTAGTTGCTGTAATGAAAAAAAAAATAGTAAATGATAAATAGACAAACGTACTTTATTATTTACTAAATACAAATACACATTCCTGAATCAAATTCATAAAAGAATAGTATATACATATGTCAGAATATTTGTGGGAGTTTGGGTATTGAAAGCAAGATTGAAAGTTTATTTTTCAGTGGATCTTTCTAGTCAGGCCCAGCATTTATGATTAATATAACTTATTCAAGCAAAATGGAATTTCCTGACAATTGCAAAATTTTCAAGAATAGTATGGTAAAACGATTCAGTTATTAATTTCTCTTGTGTATTCTTTATTGAAGCCATATTCAATATTTAAAAATAAACGCAACTACTGGGGCAATCGCTCTCTTTGTTAGAATTGCATCAGTTTGAAACCTAGTACCACTAGTACTTTTGCAAGTTTAATGTTGGAAAAAGGGTATTTGTAATAGTGTCGGAAACCTATTTTAAAGCAATTGAAATCAAAGTTAAATTTTGCCTCCATAATAAGAACAGTATATGTAGGTACCTATATTTGGTGCAAGTGATTAATTATCGAAAGCTGAGATAAGCGCAGTTTTAATATTTTTACAATTAGATTAAGATGCAAAACTACAGACAAACGAGTTGAGACATTTAACTGTGTGGTATGATCGATTTAATTTGTTTAATTTACTACAAGCTACTTTTACCTCCATGATTGACGTTTATCCTATTGAAAAAAAATCCTCAGTATTCCAAGATTGATATGAAAAAAAAAACATAACTCGTTGAAGGATAGCTATTATTGGATTATATAAATTTGTGTTGGGAGTTATGTGAAGTTTACGTGACATTATGATTCCGATGTTGAAGAACGGATAGCCATGCGCTCTGTTAGACAGGTTCAATTTATTATGAACCTGACATACAAAATTTACCGTTCAAGAAAATACTGTGTCGTTAGTTATTCTAGCCGTTCTTTATTCTTTGAGAAGTTTGAATGAAAACCATGATGAAACCCTCGAGTGATCATGATGTTGTATTTTGTACAATACGTTGAAAAATCTAGCTTTTTGTATTCAGCATTAGCATGGTGCTGGCGGTGGTGGCCAACCACGTAAGTTACGGAAGATTAATTTCATCTAGTTTGCACACATTCCTACACCCACAACAAGCACAATAAAATAATTAAAGTTGGAAGCAATTGCATTTGAATCAAATGTAATAATTCAATCACACTATCATGTGTTTTAATCCATTTGTTATAAAACAATACAGATACTTGAGGAATGATTGAAAAATATATGCAATCGCTTTATTGAGCATGATGGAAATAAGGAAAGTTACATTACATTTAAATGTAAAGGCAAACGATTAAAATACTTTTCATGCAACCAGTTGTTTTGAAATGGGAGTAAGTGAAATTTATTCAAACATATGAATAGAAAAGTTACAGAAAACATAAATAAGACTTATATGTATTTACTTAATCAAGTAAGCGGTGTTTTGTCTATTCATTTGAATATTAAAAGTAGCTCATAAATCTGATTTACATGTCCCCACAGTTCAATTATTTATTCTAGCATTGTTGGCTTGCGTAAAGTTAAGATTAATCAAGAACATGTGCGTTTGTTCACTAACCATTGATATAAGTATCCTTGCAAATAAAAGGAACATGAATTAGCCTTCGTTATAGATATGGTCAGATTCTCAGATGTACTACTGTGAAAATATATCGTAAAAATAATACGTTAATTGTTGCTCATGTTGTTGCTACTAACTAGAAATGACAATGTTGTAAGGATCATGATTCGTAGAAAAAAAAAAACATATTTAAAGTGTTTATATTTTAAATTAAAATAGCGCTACTAACAATACTATTTGCTTTTGAATTCCTGCTAGGACTTAAAAAAAATACTACAGCTATTCTGGTCTATTTCCCTATAGCGAAACAGAGAATAGAAGATAAAAAGGAATCTGGTTTGATTCTGTAGGACAAATTCAGGAACTTTGTGAAAATTTGTCTCATTTCTAAAAAGGAAATGAGGAAATAATCTGGTGAACAAATGAATGTGAAGGGAAAACTATGAGTGCTTCCGATCTACATCTAAAACAAAGGGATTTATAAACCCTGGTCCGTTCCTGTAAAAGGAATTTGAAAAGATTGGAAAAATTCGGTCCATTTCTATGATGAAATGAAGGAATAGCACAAATCTTCAATTCCGTTTTTTGGTGGTCAGTAGAGAGTAAAGGGAACATTGATTCCGGTCTACATCTCCGTATGAAACGAAGGGGATTTGTACATTCCGGTCCGTTTCTGTATACAAGGAACGAAGGGAGATTGTTGAAATTCGGTCCATTCTATGTATAGAATGAAGGAATAAAACAGATCGTCCGGTCCGCTCCTGGGTAGATAGAAGAGAGTAAAGGGAACAATGATTCCGGTCTACATCTCCGTATGAAACGAAGGAGGTTTGTAAATCTCAGTCCGTTTCTGGCAAAGGAACGAAGGGAGATTGTTGAAATTCGGTCCGTTCCAAATAGAGAATGAAGGAATAAAACAGATCGTCCGGTCCGCTCCTCGGTTAAAAGAAGAGAGTAAAGGGAACACTGATTCTGGTCTACTTCTCCATATGAAATGTAGAGGAAAATATTCCTGGTCCATTTCTGAAAAAAGAACGTAGGGAGATCGTTGAAATTCGGCCCGACTCAAGAATGAATCGAAGGAATAAAACGAATCATCCGGCCCGTTTCTTGAAAAGTATCTTAAAAAAATCATTGAGCAGACGATTATGACACAAGCTATAAATAGAGAAAACAACACTAACACTATATTGAATATAAGAACGAATCTATGCTATATCAATGGATTCGGCAAACCAGTAGTCTACTATAATATTCAAGTTATAAATTCGGTTCATGTGACTCTTGAATATATTATAACAGTTAAAATTCTAAGTCTAATTTCAGCCAGAACGGAAGTTGACGAAAATAAGAAGAATTATTCATGATAATAATCAATTTATTTGGAAAAATTGGGAAAATATGAAAGTGGATGGCTAAGTATAATGAGAAAAAAAGAATGTACATATATATATTGGTGTTCAAATATTCATTAATACCTCTTTTCCCCAGGTTCAAGAACCTTCATCTTCATCTTTAGCGAGTCTCATAGCAGGAGAAACATGACGTAGAAGATTCCAAAGAATTAACAATCCCGTGAGATAACCTTCTGGAAATCAGTCAACCATATTGAAAAGAGAATTGCATAAAAGATTATCTGTAGATACTCACATTATTATAATTAGAATGAAATCATGTAAAATTAATATTTAAATTTTTTATTTAAGATAAGGAGAGATGTAGTAGGCTATGAATGAGGTAGGACATAAAGAAACGTCACTTATGTATAAGAATCCAAAGCTACCAAATGTGTTTTACTGAACACTACACTCTCTAAAACTTCCATGGAACACCGCTGAAACCCCTGGAATGCTCCTGCAACTACTTGAAACACCCTAGAGCGCTTGAGTAACCCGCTGAGACCCTATGAACACCCCTGGAATGCCCCAGAATTCTGCTGAAACCCGTCTGAAACACCCTGTTACGTCACTCATATCCCCTGGAAAGTCCCTGGAACACCCGGAAAGCCCATGTAATACTCCTGGAACGCCCCAGAACGCATTGAAAACCGCTGGTATATTTGAAACACCATTGAAACGTCCATTAAATAGGTGCCCTGAATCCCCTGGAATGCTCCTGAGACCACCTGAAATCTTCTTAACACCCCTTCAGACCATCTGAAACACAACTGGAGCGCCCCTGAAATCGATAATAACAGTTTCGGTTATGCCAGTTTTGGAGTGTTCATTAAGCAATTTTGGATAAAATGGGAGAATTTCCCGGAGGAACTTCTAGAGAAATTCCTGGGACTTCTAGAGAAATGCTCGGAGTGACTCCTAGTGGAATTCTCGGTAGAACTCCTGGAATAATTTCTAGAAGTGCTCCTAGAGGAGATCAAGGAAAAAATTCTAGTGGCATTCCCAGTGGAAATCCTATAAAAACTCCCAGTGAAACGTCTACAAGAATTTCCAGTGGAATTACTTGAGCGGTTCTCGATAGAACTTTTAGAAAAACTCTCCTAGACTAGAGGAATTCCCGGAGGAACTCCCAGTAAAACTTCAAGAGGAATTCCAGTAGGAACAAATACAGGAATTTCAAGGGGAACTCATAGAGCGATTTGATAGAACTCCTACAGAACTTGCCGAATGAACTCCTAGAGGAAATCTACCCGAGCAGGAGAAAATAGCTGAAGAATACCAAACTCAGGTATGGAAAACCGAATACCTACTACCTGAATGAGGTATTAAGAAGCCCTGAATAAGAGGTAAAATACCTAAAATAATAACTGGTGTATATTCTGGGCATAACACGTGAATAATAGCCTCAGGTATGGCAATACCTAAATAATAATCGGCGATTTTTCCATACAAATAGCTATTTTTCCATAACTGAATAATACCTCAAGCAGTCCTCAACACCAAACCAATAACTCGTTTAGGTATTTCATCAATACCTACAAAATACCAAAATAAATTATTTTCAAGACCTGGGTAACCGACCAATACTTTGTCTAGATATGATACCTGACTTTGGTATGCTGCAGTTATGTGGCAGTTATTCGTTCCTGCTCGGGTAGGATGAACTTTTAGAGGAACTCCTAGAGATTTTATCAGAGAAACTCCTACAGGAACTCTTAGCGGAATGCCCAGAAGATCTCCTAGTTTGATTTCCGATGTATCTCCTAGAGGAGTTGCTAGAATGCCTCAGATGAATATCCGGAGCAACTTCTTGTGAAATTCTCGGATGGAATTTATAGAGGCTCCTAGAGGAATTCATTGGGAACTTCTTGAGGGATTCCAGGAGAAATTCTAGGATGAAGTTTTAGAAAAAAACTTCTCATAGTAACTCCTACATGAATTCCCGGAGAAACTCCTAGAGCAGCTACCGGAGTAACTGATAGAAAAATTTCTGGATGAATCCCGTAGCAACTTCCTTGGAAATTCTCGAAAGATCTCCTATTTCAGAAAAACTTCTGGACGAATTCCCGGGAAAACTGCTCGAGTGAAACTCCTAGGTAACTTCAAGAGGAATCTCCAGAAGAATTGTTACAAGAATTCCCGGAAGAATCTCAAAGGTATTTCGGAAGAAACTCCTGGATGAATTCCCGGAGGAACTCTTAAAACAATTTCCAGTAGAAATCCTGGAGTAATTACCGCAGAGTACACCTGGAGGAATACTTAAAGGGATCCTCAGAAGAACTCGTACAGAAATTCACGGAGGAACTTCTAAAGGAATTGGGGTTTTAAGTTAAGAAAAATGTATCGATTTTTTGATTTTATACGAAAGAGCACCTTTTTCTGAGCCACTATGATTTTTTTTCAGATTTTTTGAACTTCATTTTGATACCTAAAATCAATTTCAAAGAGATTTTTTGAAATCACCTTTTGACAGCTGGGTAACTGTTTGACAGCTCCACCCAGTACAAAATGCGACGAGGGGTGATTCGACAAATCGCTCCCACACAAACTTCAAATTGATTTTTAAATAGGTTCCCGGGCACCAAAATTCATGAAAATTTGGATTTCGGCTCAGTTTGGCATGCAGATTCAGAATATGGAATTATCTCAACACCACTAAAGAAGCCAATTCTCGGCAAAACTGCTGAACGAATCCCCAAAAGAGCTGCTGGAGAAATTTCCTCTCTTTTGGTCATCATTCAAGCATATGCTTTTTGGAACCATTAGCAATTGCACCAACCTTGTGAACACTAGTACAAGCCGGAACTACTACTTTTTTTTTCTGAACCCGTAGATTTTTTTCATAACCACGTCTATCTTCAGGAACTAACAATATCTTTGTGAAATCGATTAATTTCAGAAGCCAAATTTAGAATTTGAAACAAACACGGAACTTCAAGAAGAATGCTTATAGCAACTCCTGGGGCAAAGGATCTTTAGAGAATTAATGCCTGAAGAAATGTCTTCTGAGATTTCCCCGGGAATTCTGTCTGGGGTAACTACTGCAATTCCGTGGTTTCTTCAGAAATATTTTCCATGACTACTCCAGGAGTTTATGCTGGGATTTTTCAGGGAGCTCCCTCAGATTCATGCATAAGTTTCTCCTGACATGGTTCCAGAAGTTTCTTATGAGGATACCAAACAGATTCCATTAAGGGTTCTTTCAGCAGTTCTTTTCGAGGTTCCTGCAGCAGCACTTTATCATGAATTTGCACCAGGATATCATGAATTCAGGAAATCTTGCCAGGATTTCTTCAGGAATCGCTTCCGGAATTCCTCCAGAAATTGCTTCTAAAATTCCTTCAGGGGCTTATTCACGGGTTCTTCCCAAAGCTATTTTTGAAATTCCTTCACAATTACTTTTTTCTGAGACTTTAGCAGGAGTTTCTTCTGGGATCTCTCCAGGAATTCCTCCTGGGATTTCTATCGGGATTTCTCCAAGATCATCCTTCAGCAATTTCTCCAGAAGTTTTATTTTCTTGGAATGCTTCAAAAAATCTTTGAGGTGTTTTTTCACAATTTCTCCAGGAGTTCCATCCGGGATTCCTTCATGAACGCCGTGCAGCATTCTTCCAGGAACTCCTTCAGGGGTTCTTGCATGAATTTCATCTGGGATTCCTACAGGAACTGCTTCCAGATATCTTATACAATCCTTATGCATTTCCCCAGGAAGTTCATTTTGGAATTCTCGTAGATGTTCCCCATGAAAATCATCCCGCAATTTATTACGAAATCCTTAAAGAAGAGGGTTTTGATGGAATTCATTACGGAATTACTCCAAAAGATTCGCATGAAATGGCAAACTTCCATAAGTTTCTTAGAGATCGTCCATAAATGACGTAGTGAATTTTTACTCCAGCTCCCCCATCGTAGCATATTCTCCCATATCTTATACATAGCTCGTCACACAATCCCAGACCCCCCCCCCCTAAAATACTACGGCATTTATGGACGCTCCCTTGTTAAAGTCCTTCAATAGTTTCTTGAGAAATTCCTCCAAAAATTAATATAGAAATTTTTGCATAAGTTCCTGCTAGGTTTCCTTCAAAAGTTCCTTCATGGATAACATTTCTCCAGGAATTCCTTGAGGGAATCTCAGAACTGCAAAACTGCTGAAGACATTCCAAAAGGAACTGGAAAAAATCTTAGAAAATATTCTAATAGACATTCTTGAAGTAATTTCGAGATGAGTCTCAACATAAATTCCTTGGTGAATCCTAAAGGAATTCTTATTAAATCCCTGAAGGAAACCCGGAAGGAAAGGAGTTCCTTGATAAAATCCAAAAGGAAGCCTAAAATAAATTTCTGGAGAAACCATGGAAGTTGGAAACATTCAGGGGATCTCATAAGAAACTCGTGAATGAATTCCAGGGAGAACTTTGGCGCTGTCCATAAACTACGTAGACTCAATTTTGGCCATCTCAGAATCTTCCTCCCCCCTCGTAGACTTTTGTTCATACAAAATTGTCAAAATTTGTATGACCGTAGACTTTGGCCAGACCCCCCGTCCCCCCAAAGAGTCTACGTATTTTATGGACAGGCCTTTTTGAAGCAATCCCCAGAAGCATTTTTAGAGGAACTGCATCTGGGACATCCGGAGGAACTCGTAGAGAAATTCTGGATAATATTTCTGGAAAAATCTCGAAAGGAATTCCTACAGGATTCCCAGATGAAGCTCCTGGAGAAATCTCACCAGCTCATGATAAAGTAGCACACTATCAGCGTAGAGTAACGCGCACGAACTCACATTTTGAATTTAATCGCACAAGGGTAGAAATCTACTTCGTCATCACCGATGTTTTCGATCACCTGGTAATCGTTTGACTCATTTGTCCATAATTCAGTTCAGAAACCTAATATTAAAGTGTGGTGTTCGGCAAAGTTGTGGGTTAGTATTTTTCCTACAATGATCACCAAGGACGCCATATTCTACACACTTATTTCAGAGTCACTTGTTCGGCTGTTATATTTTCGGTAAAAGTTCGGATTACCGAAGTTCAGCACAGTTTTACCGAAGCTCGGCTGATTTTTACCGAACGTTCGGTAAACATTACCGATGATTCAGTAGAGTTTACCGAACGTTCGGTAATTTTTTGACGAACTTCGGTAATATATTGCTGAACATTCGGTAATCTGAACTTTTACCGAAAATAGAACAGCTGAATACGGTACTTTATTTTAAGTGTGTAACTCTAATATATACCGCGGTAAAGCGTTAGTACCACCTACTCATACTAAACGATCGGATTTTTCGATCGTTAAGTATGAGTAGGTGATACAAGCGCCGTATACATATACGAGTTAGAATATGGCGTCTTTGGTGATCATTGTAGGAAAAACACTTATCTACAACTTTGCCGAACATCACATTTCAATATTAGGTTTCTGAACTGAGTTATACACAAATGAGTCAAACGATTGCCAGGTGATCGAAAATATCCCTGTTCGTCACATGCGCTAATTTCCGTCATATCAGACGGGAAATAGCTAATAATTATAGATATTCCAATTTTCCTTTGCCAATGGCTCATCAGATGCTGGTAAACGAATAATTACGCGAAATTTCAGGTTTAAATTTCACTCCACTTACGAGTTGATTTTTTTTTCGTACGACGAAGGCAATCACACCAAAGCAGCAGGTAGCCGACAGCATGACAGGAATGTCTTAAAACCCCTATTCTGAAGATTTTAATCATTTTTGACTAAATGAAAAAGGGGATTTCCAGCAGCAAGTTTTGAGCATGTTTCATCTGCCAATCTTCGTATCTGTACTATTTGCCAAAACTGGACTACTGCTTAGATCAGATGTATTTTTATTTATCATTATCAAGATCGATGCTTTTTGTACTAGATATATCAGTCACGCGTGCTGGAAAAAGGGTACAAAGCTAATTGTTTCTGTTTGAAATGAGCAAATAACTTTTTCAGGATTTACAAACAGTTTTAAAATCGACTGTCCTCACAATATTTCACGAATACAGGCAAGTGTACAATTTTTGGTTGCCCAACCAAACCATGCAAGATATTGAAAATATAGACAAAAATGGAGGAAACTTGACAATGCTTCTTCTCATTTATGGCTTTACGTCCCCACTGGGAGTTGGCCTGCCTCGCTTCAACTTAGTGTGCTTTGAGCACTTCCATAGTTATTATTTGAAGGGCTTTCTTTGCTTCTCAACTCACAATCGCCAGCCGCAAACAAGCATGCATGCTGAATTGTTGCTTTATAATAGTAATTATAGCTGAACTAAAATTATGCTGTATACATTACTGTACAAATGCTATTTCAATTGAAAATGTAGCCAATGTTCAACTTTTCGTATTGGTATTAACAATGATAAGTTAAAACACTTTTCAAGCGTTTAATAAGATTTTTGTTTGACTCGCAGTAATTCCAAGATTCCAAGAGTTTAACAAGACTTTTTTCTGCTTCTTGTTAAGTTCATGTACAAATTAGGACATGTATCTGTATACTGTGTTTTTCACAAGTCAAATAAGCGCTTTCGTTTCATCATACTTCGACTCAGAGTACATGATGAAAAAAAACGTGTTTTTTACTGAACAACAGCTGAATTAATCTGTTGTTCAGTCGTTAACCATAATGTTGTGCTAATTCACCACTGCTGAATAGGAGTCTAAGTCTGATCATTATTAAACCACGAGTTCGAATCTGGATTCCGGTAAATTTATATGTAGTTATTATTTCACAATATTTGTTCACAGCAATAAGTTCCAATCATAAACTCTCGTGGAAATTGAAAACTTTTGCTATTTTCTTTTAATCATTTTTGCTAAAGCTGAATAACAGCTTTACTACATAGTTGTATAACGATTTAACAACAAACAGTTCAGTTGGTACACAAAACTATGCTTTATAGTTTCTCCAAATTTGTGTGAACAAAACCCGAACAAAAGTTGTGCCTGAAAATTATCCAAATGTTATTCAGCATCATGCTGAATTAATTTGTCGTAAAGGTGCTTGTAAAAAGAGTGATTGTTAGTTGGGTTGTCATTGCATGAAACTGTATAGGGTTTATTCACAAATATCATAACGCCGAAAATGGCCTTTTCTGACACCCACCCACCCCTTTGTACAATGTTTGTGTGGGGTGTAGGGTCTAACTCGAATCCAAAGTAAGATTCAATCCTGGATTCAATAAACCACGATCAGATGATGAACGGAAAATCTAATTCTTCAATTACTTGCGCTCTGAAACAGCGTCTTTATATCACCACGTCCCCGTCAATTCTCCTTCCAAGTAGGTCCCCGACTACTATGACCGTTTCTTCTCGTTGCCTCTAACAACGAGCACATGCATCGGGACACTGAAGCAAATCATCTACTCATTATTTTAGATTAACATTATCAATTTCCTACATGGGGAGATTTTTTTTTCGTTCGAGCTGTAACACCATGAATGACACCCACCCACCCCCTTCAGCGTTATGACATTTGTGAATAAGACTATAATGTGAGACAAGCACACTATGCCCAAAGAGTCGAGAATATCTTCCCATCCGGAACTGGTATCGAGCCCGCCGTCTCTGGATTGGCGATCCATAGCCTTAACCACTAGGCTAACTGGAAATCTGAAAAAAATCTCTCTCTCTATTTTCAATCACAGCTGACAAGTTTCGAGAACAAAATAGGTAGGTACTTTGTTTATTTTCAATCGATTATCGACTGCATCATCATGAGGTAGGACGCAAAGCTAACAAAACTGGGCTGACAGAAACAAGGTCATATACCTACGGCGAACATGCAGAAGCAAACACGACGGTAGCCTTGAATGCTGTTGCCAAGTGGTCTAGATTATCAGTTTGGACTTTACCTATTTATGAACGAACTTTGAACTTTCCATTGTTGGAAATAACTAAGTTTATGTTTATTTTATCAATGATCACTGTATCTAGGTTATGATTTTCAACCCAATTCTTTTTTTTTTTGTTAAAATAAGGAAAACAGTATTTTGTTAGAGGTTATGTCAACAATCAGAGGTGGAATCGCTAGAACATACATATTCCAGGAAAAAGCTAGGAAAATTGCAAAAAAAAAAAAATCTCAAATTCGATGAGGGATTAACATTCAATCCCTCGTGAATCCATTATCCTGACATTCCACTCCATTGATTGTGTGTACTTAGATCTTGACTTAGATGTAGGCAGTTTGTGTACACAACGATCGGACATCCCGCAGTTCACAGCAGTAGGCTTGCAGTGGGCACAATGTTGCATGCCATGCCGTTACATTAAGGATATCGAGGTAGGCGGTTGGTTAATACACGCCACCCACATGTGAGCCTCCCATAGGGCACTGCACTGTTTTGAATTTGTATGGGATTTTGACGTTTCTTGGCCTTGTTGTTTACGACATTTCTGTAAGAGTGAAAAAGAAGGAGAGAATTTCATGCAGTGCCCTATGGTAGCCGAGCCAACCGAGTGTGCATCGGACAGGTGTTCCCACACGAAACGGCTGTTCTTGTTATGTTTGCAGGCTGCCCCTGTCACAGTAGTGTGAACCAAGCCAATTGGCTTCTTTAGCGGTGTTGAGATAATTCCATATTCAGAATCTGCATGCAAAACTGAGCCGAAATCCAAATTTTCATGAATTTTGGTGCCCGGGAACCTATTTAAAAATCAGTTTGAAGTTTGTATGGGAGCGATTTGTCGAATCACCCCTCGTCGCATTTTGTACTGGGCAAAGCTGTCAAGCAGTTGGCCAGCTGTCAAAAGGTGATTTCGAAAAATCTCTTCGAAAGCGATTTTAGGTACCAAAATGAAGTTCTAAAAATCTGAAAAAAATCATGGTGGTTCAGAAAAAGGTGCTCTTTTGTATAAAATCAAAAAATCAAGACATTTTTTTTAATTTAAAAACCCAATTTTGACAACATCCGACCTTGAACGATACAATGCACCACGCCATCATCATCATCATCGCCATCGGAGAAGTTAACCGTGTACCTATTGATGAAGCGCGCACACGCTTTTGGCCTCGCTCGGGGCGGACTATCGTCTCTATTTGGTTAGCACTTAGCCCTGTAGCCACGCTCGCCTGCTTTGATAGAGGGATGGCGAGGCGGGCGCGAGCGGTGTGGGTGACCCTGGCACTGAAAAGGTGTGGTTTTATGGCTTTTTATTGCATTTTATTTTTGGGATGCATTTTATCGATATGCGGCTGGCTGTGTTGCCAAGTCAAACCAAGCGAAACGAAGCGTGTGCCCGTGCCAAAGCTATCCGCTTCCGTTTGTTCGAACGATGGTGCGCCGCAGCAGCGGTGCAACCAATCGAAAACAGCTGTCGCACCGTCGAAGTCAAAATCGAGCGATCCACCAACCAGATGCGGTTTGGCATGGCATGCCGCGAAACGACTGATTTGTTATTTTGTGATCGATTATGAAATTTTTGGAACACAACTTTGTGAAATTTCTAGCAGGCATTTTTGTTTCGATTACCTGGCCAAGTGGGTGGTGGATTTGGGTGACGCTGTATCGCTTATCAGTGAGAATGCAGGGGGATGTGAGTTCCTAAGCGCAGCAGAGGAGAGTGCTGAGCTCTCAGTGTATAACAGTTTCGGTTCGATTTGATTTTCGAAATCGAAAAAGATTTAGTGAGCAATGCTTTTCAAAAAGCTTTCGAGATTTTGTCAAAAGCTTTTTGAAGCCAATACACGATAACAAAACACTACTAAGAGTTTCAACGCTATTTTTTTGTTGAGACTGAAATTGAAAACGCACATAAATACACCGAGAAAAAAAATCTACTCAGTGGCTGAGTTGGTCTCACTCAGAAATCGAAAAATCCTTTGTTTAGAATTAAAGTTTCCAAAAGATTTTTTGATTTCTGAGTGAAACCAACTCAGCCACTGAGTAGATTTTTTTTCTCGGTGTAGACTTATGATCTTGAACCGACTTTCTGAACCCTCTAAGCAGAATACCCTCTACAAATGTGTTATATCCAAGAAATCGTTATGAAATTCTTTCTTAAGTTCCTTTTGAGATTCAGCCAGATGTTCCTCAAAAAATTGCTCCAGGAGTTCCTACAAGATTTTTTTTTAATGACTAGATGATTTGTTAGGGACAACGAGAAGAAACGGTCGTAGTAGTCGGGAACCATCTAGGAAAAGAGAATTAGCTGAGACGTAGTGACATAAAGACGCTGTTTCAGAGCGCAAGTAATTGAAGAATTAGGTATTTTCTATAAATAATAAAAAAAATAAAAAACAATAATAATAACAATCTAATCATGGTATATTGAATCTTACTATGGATTCGAGCTAGACCCTATAACTAGGTACGGCAAAGTTGCTCAGAAGATTAAGAGTTTTCTCAAAGAAAACAATTTAGTTCGAAATTCACTCACTAAATACGTGGTACTAGTGTTATAGGGCCCCTATAACCAGCTGTGGGTATCCAGCATGATCATGCTGAGGGTGGCGGGTTCGATACCTGGTCGGTCCAAGAACTTTTCGTAATGGAAATTTCCTTGATTTCTTTGGATATAGAGTATCTTAATGCCTGCCACACGATATACTCATGCAAAATGGTCATTAGCAGAGGAACCTGTTAGTTAGTAACTGTGGACATGGTCGTAGAACACTAAACAAGGAAGCAGTCTTTGCCGCAGTGGGGACGTTAGGTCTAAACATCGTATTCTAGACACAGAGAACAGACGAACATGCTCGAACAAAATTGCTTGAAAATCTTGTGTAAAGAAAAAACAAGCTCAGTAGCGACATCGACGGTGACTTTCCCACTCAAAAACTTGTTTCGACACCATGATGGAGCTTTCTGAAGAAATATTTCACTAGCGCACCTTTAAATTTTCCTACTCAGATTCTGATCTGTATTTGCTTAAATAACAAGATGTTTATGATTATTTCACTAATCCAGCAAATAAATTTGAGCAACCCATTGATAGTTAGTTTCATTATTTTCAATAAGAAACAAGTTGAACAAGAATTCAATTAATGTTTTCCAAGTAAAACCAACACATTCTCTTGGTGGAACTATACTAGGGTGCACACTTGATGACACTAGCGCCAAAAGGTAAAACAACGGCAAATTTGTACCCCGATTCGAAATATGACAGCGCCGCGTAATGGCCACATTCCCAGTTATTTCAAAACAACCGTTGCAATGCTTTACACAACTGCACTACATGAGCTTGGACGTCTGTTCTCTGTGTTCTAGACCAGTTAGAACTGTCTGCGATAAAGTTGTTGAGAAGACTGAAAGCACAGTGAAAGCATTAACCACAGAGAAGCAGACGTACAAAGTTCATTAAAAATCATCGTCACATCAACGTTATTGCCCAATAATGTGTTCTGCGCCACCAGGTGGCGATAGTGAGCAAACGTCATCGCCGCGAGTGGTCAAGTCACAGAGAACAGACATCCAAGGCCCATCTGAATTTTGTATAAGGAATATTTCATCGGCAACACAAGTGGCAATAGCGTGACGCTGCAATCGATTGATTTCCTATACTAATTAAATTCACCACTTGAAATGTTTCAATTCACCACTGACTGTGGCAATATGATGTTCAGCGGCGTTAGTGTTGTCATCGTATATTGGTTGGCAACCTTACTCAAGTGAAGATTCAAATCCTTACACAACTTTCTGACTGAAATTTGTTCTAGCCTGGATGTCTGTTCTCTGTGGTCAAGTGACCAGTTACCGAATATTTTAAATAACCGTAAAGCTGCTCGATGGGACGCAAGCAGATTGTGACGTATGTTTCTCTATGATTTAACATAGAAAACAATTTAGTTTGAGATTCACTCTCTACGTGGCGCTAGAGCTGTAACATGCTTCTAGTTTGGTGTAAACATAGTTTATCTCGTAGGAAAGGTACTGTTTTCGGAAAAATAGCAAAGCAAACTGAAATCTTTCATAGAGAAAATAATTCAGTTCGGGTTTCACTCACTATGTCGCGCTACTGTGGTAATATGCTACCAGTTTGATCTAAGCGTCGTGTATTTTGCGTTCTGGACCGCTTAGAAAGATACCACAGAGAACAGACATTTAAGCTCGAACAAAAATATGCCGAAATCGTGTGTAAAGGATTTAAGTGTACCTCAACGCCACCAACGGAGACTGCCCCACATAAAAAGTCGATTTGACCCCACGATGGCAGTGTTCATCGTTAAAATACACTAGCCCACAAAGTGACACGAGCGCCAAACGGCAAAAAACGGCGAGCACTGGAAACAAATATGACAACACAACAATGTAAGTGATGGGACGCTAGCGCCACGCAACGGGAGCATAACCACATACTATGATACGACCGTTACAAAGTTTTACACTAGGCAGAAAGCAAAGATAGACGTCTGTTCTCTGTGCCGGAAGTAAATATATATACACTAGCGCCACGTGGTAGTGACGTTCGGAACTGGTCCTGAACAATTTGTCCAAAGATCGTTCTTTCCTATCTGGTAAACATGAATGAATCATATTTTATGCTTAATGATTAATTACTGATTAATTGTTTTTCTTATGATTATGATTGGTGATAAATGATCAAATTGCGAAAGCAGCGTGATTAAGATTATTGATTAAACGAGAAATTTTTGTGATTATGATTCATAATTTCTGATAAGTCTTAATCATTAATCATTAATCATGATTTAAGGTAGGATTAATCATTAACGCTCTGGTCCAGGGATGTCAGGAAAAGTTCCCGACCGGAACAGTAACCGAGTACGCTGATTCCGGATTGGCTAATCAAAGCCTTCCTTATTCATAAGGAGACCTCCATGACCCAAAATTCAAGATGGTAGCTATTTTGGTGTTGGTTACATATAAGTTAACGCTAAGGGGGAGTAAGGGGATTCAATACTGCGCTACGTACAATAGTTATGAGACGGGAGTGAGCGGTCAGAAATTTAGGCTTTAAAACCATCCAATATGAGTACATTTTTATATGGAGGGATATCTTCAAGTTCGAATATGGCAACCAGAAAACCCAATATGGCGGCCTGAAATCCAGGCTGGAGATCCAAAACTGAAGGTGATGAATGCTTTATGAAATTTTGAATCTAAAACTATACAATACTAGCTGACCCCGGCAAACTTTGTCTTGCCTACTACGTTTTTTTGACGTTTCAAAACCAAGTCCCCGGTCAAAATGTATGGAAATTGATTTTCAAAGACTCTCAATTTTTCCATGTTTTTTACCTCATAAACCTTCCTTGGGTGAAAACTAACAGAACAAAACTAAGACGACCAAAATCGGACCTTCCGTTCGCAAGTTATGCGTGGTCCCACGTATGCCACTGCATTTACATATATATACACACCAAAATTTTTGAAATGCTTCCAGCACGCCAAAAATCAGCAAAAGAAATTGCTGAATTTCAGTAACATTTTTGCTGAGTTTCAGCACAACTTTGCTGATCAACTGTCAAAATTGCTGGATGGTTCAGCAAGTTGAAAAATAATTACTGATACTCAGTAATTTGTATTGCTGAATGCAATCAGCACGCCAAAAATCAGCAAAGTTTGCTGATTATCAGCAAAAATATTTTGCAGTGTAGATATAAAAGATGGACATTTGGTATACATAATTGGAAGAGGGGAGTAAGCTGGCTGTCAACTGGGAACAACTTACGGCTACCATTTATAATATTTTAGAACCAGTATGAGGACGTAACTGCCTAACGAGAAAATATCAATTTCCGTTCAAGTTAAACACAGTAATAAAAATTAAAAAAAAAACAGTTTCCGTTGGTGAAATCAATTAAACCCTTATGTGGCCGACTGGGTAACAGGGTACCAAGCGCCCATTTAAAAAGCACGGTGTAGAAAAAAAAAAAAAAAAGCAAAAAGTTTGTCGGACACATAACGGTTAAATACTGTTTTATCATGCTAAAAGTAAGTCCGCATGTGATTCAACCATGTTCAATGAATTCATATTGAAAACCTTCATTACGAAAAAATCAGTGGTTTGTTTTCACCATTATGGAATATTAGCGTCTACTCTCGTTTGTTTTTGTTGATTTTTTGTTTGGAGTGTGGAAATTGGCTGAAAAACAAAAACTCCCTAGGCGAATCTTTTGCTCATATGTGAGTATAGTTTAACACTACCGTCTACCCCCGTTGGTTTGACCGCATCTAATCTGAAAACTTTTTAATTTGACCCCCGCTAATCTGCACATCGTTCAAACTAAATATGGTTCAAACGTCATTCTGTTCATGGAACGGGGTGAAACGGAACGCATAATCAAAACAAAACAGCAAAAAGGGTTACCATCAGTGTGTTTTTCGATGCTAATAGGGTTACTAAAAGTTCAAATTAAAAAAGAACCCCGCTGGTTTGCATAAGGTACCGTTCAAACCAACGGGGGTAGACGGTATACCTCAAGACATTTTGATAATGAGCATCGAAGTAAAGAGAAAAAGGGGTTTGAATGTGTTACTTTTGATGCTTATAAACAAGTGAACAAAATGTTCAAAAGGTGTTTACAAATTAGAACTAACAGTAGATGGCACGCAGGTCACCATGTTTGGATAGGATCTTACATCCCTGAATTGGAATGGCAAAGATGTCCGTGGTCCAAAAATAACGACCAGAATATCCAAAATGACTCTATTTGAAGTCTAGAGGCTGTACAATATATCTTAACGTTAGCAGGTCGAATGGACAGAAACACACTTATGACTGAATAATCGACCAAAGTCATCACAAGAACAATCAAAACAAATAATACTGATCGGGATTGATCACCGTGGAATTTTACTAATTTATGTGGGTTGGCTCTTTTCGGTGACACCGAAAAGAGCAAACCCACATAAATTAGCAAAACAAACAATGTCAAATGCTTCATTCATCATATTAGACGGAACGTACACTATTTAACTCACTGAGCAAGTAGTAATTGAATTGGATCTTACAAATAATATGGCATTAAAAGGTAGGCATTAAGAGAATGAACAATAAAGATTCCAAATTAGATTTTTATGTAAAACTTCAAAAAATCGTCATGATTTGAAAATTTCTGCGGTCATCATAAAACTAGCAGAAATTGATCCAAACATGAAAAATAACAGTGGAAAATATACATAGAGTTGACTAAAACATTGTACGATTTTGTATTACTTTTCATTATGGAATAATCTGACTTGGTGTTGCTTTTCTAAGTTACTGAGCAAATTTAATATATTTATTTACGCAGCTGAAAGACCTTCCAAAGTCAGCCAAGGGCTGAAAGTCTCTTTAATAAAGACAAATCAATCAACCATCCAAAGAAAAACTGAGTTTACCTTAATTTGCGTAAAATGGCAATCGATGAAATCAAAGAAAATCTTATTATTCCGCGCGTGGTTTCCCACAGCATAATTGTAGGTGCCTGGGATCATGTTATAAAATATCAAATGAAACAGAAGCCAGTTAAACGATGTTTTTACTATGTCATTAAAAGGATTCTTATTAAACGGATAATTCATTATAAAATCACTTGAATTTGGTTGAAATGAATTCTCGAAGGAACGAGAAAGGCACCATCACCGCTAGGTGGATTAATTGATGTTTTTAACATACAGCTCCATAGAGAAGTCCCCAGCAGATTCGTTTGTATGAGAGCCCCTGAGTGCTCTCAGACCATGTTTCCCCGGCCCCAGATATCCCCGCATACAAATTTTCACGTCTATCGCTTCAGAAGTTTCCGAGTCTATAAGTGTATAGATTGGAAATGGAGTTCATAGATCGTGACAATATGTAATCTTTGTAGCAACGTTTGCACCACCTAGTGAGCCAGTCACACATTATATTGTCCACTATGAATAAGGCCGGAACAAATATCATTTTCTTCTTTTGTCACTTTACTCGTTGACTCGTTAAGGGGGAGGATGATAAATAATAAATGCATTTGATGCAAAATTACCCAAACAATTAGGCAAAATCGTCAAACTCATCGGATTTGTTTAGAAATTTTCTCGACGACTCTAATTTCATTTTAAAAAGTTTAAATTTCTTGAATAATTTATTTGTGCCCCCCCTCAAAATGTCGAATTCCGATCAAAATTTTCCGAGGGGGCGGTGACATTAGAGAAAATCGAAATTTGTGTCAGCCTAAAGAATGGATGTGATAAACAATTTCTCAGAAAACAGTGTTCCAAAATTTTGTGTAATTATGGAGTTATCATCAAAAAGACTGTTTTATAAATAGGACGCTGGACGGATATGGGTTAGACGAATTCTTAAACCATTGATATAAAGTTGATAAAGTTCACGTACGTTGGAGATTCACGTCAAGTGCAAGTTCCTAATGTTTTAAAAGTGATAAAATCAAGAAAATGTTTTATTTTGTCTGACAGCTACTGTAATAACCCGTCATCATTAGGCACTCATAATTTGATATTTATTTCAATGGCAAATTAGCCCTCTCAGTCAAAAGTACTGTTCCCGATCCTCCGATTTTCCAACACTTTTCCATCCTTCCCAACCATAGAATTTTACCATCGCTCGCTACTATCCAAAGTCGGTTCCCCTCTAAATGAAGCTATTTAACCAGAGATAGCAGATTGTTTACCGATTCGTACCAAACCCGAAACAACCCCGAGCGCGCTCAAAACCACTCATCCCACATCGCCAAACAAGCAACATACCATGCTAGAACAACGTTTTTGCAACCCCTCTCCCACTAGGATGGAAAACAAATCCCAGCAGGCGAGAAGTCACAACAGAAGAACGTGCAACAAATGCTTCCTGCGATTCGGTTGATTTCTTCCGCCGCTCACCCTCGTTCTTTCTGCAAGCACTGTGCACTGTGTGACTGTGTGCAGTACAGGACAGGAAGTCTGCCGGGGTTTAAACTGATAAAAATCTTCATTAAAATTTTCACGCCCGGATAGCCCGGAGTTGGAGGTGCCATGTTGACAAGTCAATTGGTCGTGGCTAATGATTTATGCTAATGAGCAGGTCGCTCCCGTACGCCCAGGTCGACGAGAACGACATCGACGCGCGGTAACAACGCTTCGCTGTCAGTTACAAAGCGCCGCCGCACCACACCGCATCGTTCCGTAGTTGGATTTGTTCGTGGGAAAATCTGCCGGGAAACGAAGCTAATCAGCTTGTTCAAGCTCCAACCGATGACAATCCATTGTTCGGTTCGGAAATCCGCACAAACCGACCGCATCCGTCGCCCGCCCGCAAGGATGATGAAAAATGCTCTTTGTGTTTTCCCCGTTTTCCCGGTAGACGGGCTTCAAGCTGGAAGGAAAAGAAAGAATTATATATTTTCTTTCTACGGCTTTTCCAACAACGTCATCTTCCGATCTAAGAATCCAACTAACGACGCGTTCAAGGCCCATTACGGAGGATTAGTCGAACGGAATTTAATCCGGTGGAGTGGACAATGCCCGGGCCATTGTGTGTTCACTATTATGACAGGCATCGACCGACAGAGCGTCATTCTCTGTGGTATCCATAGTCAACTGTGGGATTTCGTCGAATCGGACAACGTGACGACAAGATGAAAAAGAAACATCGGACTGGACACTGATTGGCACCGCATGAGCGCAATTTAACCCTCTTCGAACCACCACAATAAACGCAGGAACGGCCCCAGAACAATCCCTTGATTGCTCAAGTGTGTCTATTTTAACAATGTGGTCGGTCCGGTCAGTCGGAGTCCGATCTCAGTAGCCCGATTCTTTTATCTATCTTCTACAATAATTTCAAACCACATTTCCAGGCTTGCTGGGTTCTCCACTGACACAGAATTTTTACCTTTGTAGATACTTGACTGCAGTTAGCAAGGCCTGCTTTTATCCGTCACCTACTTCGATGAAAGTTCATCAGGGGAAAACACGAAGAATTTTTATTAATGGAAATTTTTTATTAAGGTAAGTTAATTGTTCCCTTGCGTTATGAAAGCGCTCGTAACAAAATCATGCCCAGAAGTCAAAGTTACCATAATTATAATTAAAATTTCAGCCGCGACCGCTTGGCCTCCATTATTCACAGCCACCAGAGATCACCTGGGATCCTGCGATACTGTAGCCAGTAGGTTGTGGAACCAGGAATGTGCTTTACATAATTATATAAGCATCATTTTACCCTGAGACGAGACTCGCGAAGACGGTCTTCTTTTTCTCCACTTTGTTAGTTTTTTCTTCTTCCTATCTGTGTTGACATTATGTTTTGGGCTGGTGGTTCAAACACGTACGTGACCGCATCACCTCACATGCAGTGTGACTGAATCCCATTCACGCACAAAATCACATTGAGGTGAAATTTTGCATCGCCAACAATCGCCAAGCAAAGTAATCATTGGAATATTTTATTTTCAATTTATTTTTGACAGTACAGGAGAAGAAAATGCTGCTCGGAGTGAATTTTGGCTTCAGAATTTATCTCGGATAGCAATACTTTCTTCGTTTTAGGTAACGTAATCAAACGGGCTACAACTGACAGCTCAGTTGGGCTGCACTTGACGTTGCTTTTTTTCCTCTTCGCGAGTCTCGTCTCAGATTTTACCCATACCCGTGTCACCCGCGCCATCGAGAACCGACCGGAACGAAACAGATTGGAAGCGCTCTGGCTGCTTGTCTGACAAAGAATTCCAATAAATTTCCCTCGGTTCGAATTACGCTTGGACTCGATGAGGGACACTGGAATAAAACGTACTCACTCATGAACTTAGTATTATATGTGGCAACACTATAAGCGACATAATGGAACTTTGCCGAGCGTGCTATGTGTTCTTAAACCACTAATGTAGTTGCATTTAGCGGGTGTGAGGAACACGTGTATCATTACAGCGTGCTTAACCATTACAGTAACATTTGAAGACACTCGATTGACTACAGGTTGTAGAATACATTGCGTCGAATTTGATAGCAAACCCATGAAATAACTATCAAAATTGATTAAAACGCATTTCAAGCCTAACTTTACCGAACACCAGATGTAACATATGCAAACAAAAAAGAGATTTTCACATGAGGCACTGAATTTCGTTGAGGACTACTTGTACCACTCATCTTTGAGAATGATTTGTGAAAAAATAGGGTATGTGTTCCATCAGTAATCTCACGCTCCCATAATCATCCCATTCGAAAACAAGCGTTTACGGCACCGATTGATTCCGTTCTTTTTGTTTTCATACGTGCTCACTTCGAACAAAAAATGCAAAAATAAGAAACAAAACAAACAGCGCTTCAATCCCTTGTTTTTCGTAGGATGAAAATGGGAGCCACATACTTAATAAGGGAACTAGTACCCTACCCGGATTTTTCACGTTTCCATAATGTTCAGTGTATGAGTTGCTATGGGAACAGCGAACATCCCCTTCGAATTTCTCCGCTCGTGGATTTTGTTAGATACGGTGTTTGGTAAAGTTAGGCTTGATTTATGCATTTCAGGCTTAAAGAGCGAGCCACAATACACTTGCAACGTGCTGAATGTGACCATCAGCTAGGCCTGCTTAAAGAATTTAAAATTTATCCATCATCGTCATAAGAATTCTACCAGGTGTTTCTTGGGAATTCCTTTAGGAGTTTCACGGGAATTTCTTCAGAAGTTTTCCGCGAATTGCTCCAGGAGTTTCGCAAGAATTTCTACAGGAGTTCCCCCGGGAATTCCTCTAGAAGTTCGCCGGGAATATCTGTAGGAGCTCCCCGGGAATTCTTCCCGGAGTTCCTCTAGGAGTTCCCCGGGTAAGTAAACAGAAAATCGCGTTAAGTACTGTTCCTTTGAATTCCACTAAGTTTTGCATCCTTTGACAGAAACGTTTTTTGACCTCAACTGTAAGGTCGTCTTCAGTGTCTTGTACTTGAGTCGAGTCAACAGTACTTAACGCGATTTTCTTTTTACTTACAGCTATTCCCCTAACAAGCCCAGGTTACTCATCATCAACGTTCCCCGGGTATTTTTCTAGAAGTTCTACATGAATTCTTGTAGGAGTTCATTCGGTATTCCTTCAGAAGTACTATGGAAATATTTCTGCGAGTTCCACGGTAATGCCTCCAGAAGTTAACCGGAAACCGCTTCAGGAGTAAATCTTCTGGAAGTTCTCCGGAAAATTCCTTCAATTTCAAAATTTATTCAGGATTTCCCAAAGAAGTTCTTCAGCATTCATGTACGAACCCTTCAAAATTTTCTTAGAAATCCATCCAAGATTTATCTGAAAATTTCCCCGTAAATTCTTTTTAGATATTCACGGGAATTCCTGCTAAATTATATCAAGAATCCCTCCAAGAGTTTGCCGGATGTTTATCCAGCACATCCCCGGGAATTTTCTCAAAAGTTCACCAAGAATTTCTTGAGAATTTCTCCAAAAATTCTCCGTAAATTCATCTAGCATTCTAAATCCAGGAGTTTCCTTGAGAGTTGTTCCAGAATACTCACGGGAATTTTTCAAAAGTTTCTAGAGAATTACTCCAGGAGTTCCCTGAGAATTTCTCCACGAGTTTATCAGAAATTCCTACAAGAGTTGCTTTGAGAATTCCTCCAGGAGTTCTTCACAAATTTTTTCAGGAGTTCTTCAAAAACTCATTTAAAAGCCATTCAGGAATCCTTCCAGAAATTTCTCGGGAATCCCTGCAAGAGTTCCCCGGGGAATGGTTCAAGAGTTCCTCGGGGATTCCTCCAGGAGATCCTCGGGAATTTATGAAATTTTCCAAGAATACCTTAAGGTGTTTTTCGGGAATTCCTCCTGGAGTTCTTCGGGAATCCTTTCAGGAATTGCTAAAGAATCCCTCTAAGAGTTCCTCGGGAATTCCTTCAGGAGCTCTTCGGAAATTCTTTCTGGATTTTTTTTTTTGGGAATTCCTCCTGGAGTTCTTCGGGAATCCCTCCAGTAGTTCCTGAAGAATCCCTCTAAGAGTTCCTCGGAAATTTCACCAGGGTTTTCTCGAAAATCTCTGCAGCAGTTCCTTGAGACTATCCCCTAGTTACTAGGGAATTCCAACAGTAATTTTTCAAAAACTCTTTCAGGAATTCCTCTAAGAGTTACTCGAGAATTCCTCCAGTATTTGCTCAGAAGTTCCTTAAAGTTTCTTCAGAATCCGCCGCAAGAGTTCCTTGGGAATTTTCGTAGTTCTTCGGGAATGCCTCCAGGAATTCATTCAGGAATTTCACGGAAATTCATCTAGTATTTCCCCGGAAAAATTCTCCAGGAGTTCTCCGAGAACTCCTCAAAAAGTTCCTCGGGAATTCTTCCATAAGTTCCTCGGAAATTCTTCTAGAAGTTCCTCGGGAATCTTCTAGAAGTTCCTCGGGAATTCCTTCGTAAACTCCTGGAGGAATCCCTAACAAACTCCTGCAGGAATTCCCAGCAAACTCCTGGAAGAATCGCCAGAGAACTCCTGGAGAATCACAGAGAACTTCTGTAGGAATCCCCTTGGAACTCCTGTAGGAATTTCTGTGAACACTTGGCGAAAATCCCCGAGGAACTCCTGGAACATCCATTGAGAACTTCTGAAAACATCCCCAGTGAGCTTTGCGAGGAACCCCCGGGAAACTCCTGAAGGAATTCCCGTGGATACCTGGACAAATTCCTGGGGAACTCTCGTTGAAGTTCCCGAAGAATTCAAGGAGAATTTCCTGAGAAAATCCGAATGATATTGACGAGGGCCTTTAGAAAGTATTCCTGAACTACTTCTTGAGGATTTCCTGATGAATTCCTGCAAGAATTCCCTAAGAACATCTGGAGAAATTATTGAAACTGTTCTGGGGATCTCCTGGAGGAATCCTACGGAGAATTTCTGGAGAATTACCCTAGAAACTATGACTTCTTGTGGAACTCTTGTAAATATTCCCGTGGAACTCCCGAAGGAAGTTCCAGGAAAATCCTAGACGAGCTCTTAGGAAAATCTTTGAGAAAATCATGCGTAATTGCTGGAGTACCGTAATCCGGGGTCAAATTGATCACTTTAAAACAACTTTTGCGGATAACATCAATGGCAATTCAAATATTGCCAAAAGAATTTCTGTAAAACCAGTACCCAGTGGATCTCCATGGAACCATGTGACAGAATTTTATTCAACAAATTTAAACTTTAAGTTAAATAACTCCAAAATTCAAAAAAATTGGAAATGCCACTTTGGGGCGAAATTGATCAGTATACAAATAAGCATCGGTTGGAAAGAAAAATTTCCTTCTCCGCTTAATTTTGCTCTTCTAAAACCGAATAACGCGTTTAAAATCTTACAACTAATGAATTTATTACTAAAAATGCAAAATTAAATTTTTAAATTTCCCTCTAAACGCCTATAGGTAGGCAATTTCATTTGAAATAAGTGATGTCTATCACCATAAATTACTATTTAATAATAAAATGAACTTTTTTTTAACTATGTCTTGTTCTGATTAACTACATAACTTCCCAACCGAGACTCCACAAAAATGTTAAAACAGAGAATTTACGGGAAGTCCTATTAGCAATCGATTGTTTGGTAGCAATGATTTCAGCTAAATGAGATATACATTGCAAATTTCTTAAAAAAATAAGGCAATACTAACTTTTTTCTAAAAAAATAAAAGTCTACGCTCATCTCTAGACATTTACGAACCAGATGACGTAAAAAGTTTAAGATCATTATGATGCTTAAGAGTTCCTAGTATGGAATTACAATGTAGTACCCTAATGATCAATTTCACCCCGCTGATCAATTTGACCCCGGTTCACGGTACTTCTTGGGGAAATTCTATAATAATTTATGAAGAAATTTCCAGAGAAATCTTGATGAAATTGTAGGATAAAATGAAGGAATTTTTGGAAACATATAAAGAAATTCTCGTGGAATTCCTAGAAATATATCTGGAGAAGACATGAAAGGATTTCCGGGAAATTATTGGAAGAATTCCCAAGGAACTCCATGAAAATCCTGCAGTATTTTCGGGGAAGTCCTGGAGAAATTCTCGGAGACCTCCTAGGGGTATTCCTGGGGAAGTTTATGTGGAAATTTTGGAGGAATTTCAGGGTTATTCTAGAGGAATTCTCGGAAAATTCTTGGGAGTTATTGGAGAACTCCTTGCGACAGGAATTCATCCAGGGACTCTCCGGGATTACTCCAGGGATTCCTCCAGGGATTTTTTCAGTTATTAGACATGGGATTCCTGTAGGGGTTCCTACTGGGATTCCTTTGTTTACTCCTTCATAGATTCCTCCGCTTATTCCTTCAGGGACTCCTACAGGAATTTCCTCCGAGATGCCCTGCAGCAATACCTCCGGTTTTCATTCCTCCAGAAATGTCTTCAAATACTCCTCCAGGGGTTCCTTTACTCCAGGAATTCCATCAGAGATCTCTCCAGGGATTCTTCCAATAAAAATCCTGCAGGAATTTCTCCAGGGATTCATTCAAAGACTCCGCCTGGAATTCCTCCAGAAAGTCCTTCAAAAATTCCTCTGAAGAATACCATGCAGAACCCCAGGAGGAATTTCTGTAGGAATCCCTTGAGGAATCCCTGAAGAAATTGAAGGAGAAATCGCGGAATAAATCCCTGGAGGAATACATGGAGTATTTTAAGTGCTACAATAATGGTTAAGCACGCTGTAATGTTACTTTCGTACCTCACCACCCACTAAATGCAACTACATTAGTGGTCTAATAACTCTTAGCGCGTTCGGCACGATTCCATCATGCCGCTTATAGTGTTGCCACATATAATGCTTAGTCTGCTAAACCCAGTTATCCGGCTGTGGGGTATGGAAGCTCGAGCTTTAATCACCAATGCAGTTAAACATTACTCGATTTACAACAAGAGTGGTCCAAATATTCGATAATTGTTCGAACTGTGTTCTTAAAATGCTGCCTAAAATATACAAGCTTCCAATCCAAATGCATAATGATAGTTCAGTTTCGTTTTATTCAGGATACTTTCTTGAAGGCAGTAACAAAAACAAAAAGCAGTAATAGATCAAACCATTCCAAAATATTCATATTTTTTGTAATTCCCAAACTATTCCCAAACATCAGAATTTTCTGTTTCACAATAGAAAAAATTCCAAAACAATTGAATCAAATGTGGAACCACTCCACCAAAATCACTACACGAAACAATACGTTTACTGAGCATTTCCCTGTTTGAAACAATACGAAAACATAAGAATCTTCTGTATCACATAAGAAAAGCATCCTCAAACAATTGAACCTAATGTAAAATCACAGTTTAAAACAGCATACTCTCGGCTTATTTAACTGTTCAAAACAATACAAATACAAAAAAATCTTTTGTATATTTGAGACCATGTATGGGTATTACCAACATTTCATTTACATAAGAATCTTCTGTTTTGTTAAAAAACTAGTATGACAAAAAGTCATTTTTTGTATTGTTACGATACTTAACAACCTATACAATTCAATGTGAAATGCTCATTCACAATTGATTCTATTATTGGAAACGTTTGATTCTATTGTTTTTCTATTATTAGTTTAACTTTGAATTCTACTGTGAAAGCATGGTTTTCAATGGTACTGTTACATTGGAATCCTATGTTTTTCTATAGTATTTTTTTATCCGGGTCCCCACATGAGTGCGATTTCTTGGTATCGATTATCATTCCACGAAAAAAACAAATAAACAGATAAGCCCAAGCCGGATCTGCAATTTTGTGCCTTCGCAGGATTCTATATAAGCCAGCTGGATGTTCGCGAGCCATGACATACTTACCGGTTGCTCTGTTCTCCAAACACAGTCGAAACCATGGACACCGCAAACTGTCGTACCGGTAAGATTGTTATTATTTGCAGATGTTAGCTTGCTTGGCAGTTTGATTAGCTAACATTTCTGTTTTTTTTTTTTATTTCAGATTCTAGTGATGAGTTTTCCAATCATATTCGGGGCAAATACACACTACTTGGATCTGGTTTCGAGGGCTACGATGATGATGATTCGTTTATGAAGAACAAACCTAACTAAATTTCCTAAGAAAATTACAGACGACTGTAAAAATCGCGTTTTATAATTTGATGTTGATGATGTTTGTTTTATATGTACAGTTTCGACCCGCTTAGAGGGGAGAGGAAGATTATGAGAAGCAATGTAATAAGTATACACGGTAGAAAATCTGCTCACTGATATAAACTGATTGGCACTTGGATTCGCACTACTGTTCAATATATTCGATATCAATTGAATATCAGTTGGTAAAGAACATCCATTGCCTCTTCAATATAAATGGAACTTCAATTCTATTCGTTGTTGAGAATGTTTTGATTTCAAAACAAGAATAAAAAAAAGTAGGCCCGCACTCAGATTCGATACCAGCACCTTGAGAGTCATGATCATCTGTTCGACCACTACACTACTTAGCAACTGTTAGAGAAGTACGAATCAAAGCAGAACACTTTCTACCACCTGTCATCTATATTTGCCTCCATGCCCAAAGCAGTCATTACACGGTAAAAATTCTGCACGCTTGATTCAAGGGAAAAATCCTTCAACTATTCAACATCCCAATCAACATGATCAGAAATGCTTTTCCTTTCAATTCGCAATGCTGTTAGTGTTGATTTGAGAAACAAAACAAATCCACTAGAAAAATCAATGAGGCACGTTCGGTGTAGTACTAGATTTGTAGTAATGAGCTGAATTTATGCATGGTGAGAAGGTCAATTCTCCGTTTCTGCAATGAATTGGTGCAAAAAGCGTGGGTATTATGATTCCTTGCCTAATTTGATGCTGTTTGAACAAAACTTTGGACAACTATGTTATTTATGTTGCAAGAAATGGAGAAAACAACAACACTGTTGCCCAAAGTTTTCCTCAAACAGCATCAAATTGGACAAGGAATCATAATACCCTCGCTTTTTGCACCATTTCATTGCAGAATAGGAGAATGGGGCACGTTCGGTGTCGTACTAGATTTGTAGTAATGAGTTGAATTTTTGTATGGTGAGAAGGTCAATTCTCCATTTCTGCAATGAAATAGTGCAAAAAGCGTGGGTATTATGATTCCTTGCCTAATATAATACTGTTTGAGCAAAACTGGTCACTGGGTCACTGTGTTGTTGTTTTCTCCATTTAAACAACACGGTTATCCAAAGTTTTGCTCAAACAGCATTAAATTAGGCAAGAAATCATAATACCCACGCTTTTTGCACTATTTCATTGCAGAAACGGAGAACTGACCTTCTCACCATACAAAAATTCAGCTCATTACTACAATTCTAGTACTACACCAATCTGTCCTATTGAAAATCACTTCGATTTGCACTACTGGACAAAGCAGTACGATCCAGTGCTGAAAATTTCATTTCGTCATATCTAAATTCAATAACCTACAGCTCATTTTAGAGGCTGAACCTGAAAATATGGTATATGAAAAACTTGTGCGGCTAGACCAGTTCTGCAAGAAAGTCACGGAAAAACTGCTAGTTTTTGAATATTTAAGGTAAATGTCACGGGCTACCTTTGAAAAATGCCAAATGATATTCACCGTGAATATCATTTGCATTTTTCGAAGGTAGTCCGTGACATTTACCTTAAATATTCGAAAAATATCGTTTTTTCCGTGACTTTCTTGCAGAACTGGTCTAGCCGCACAAGTTTTTCATATACCATATTCTCAGGTTCAGCCTCTAAAATGAGCTGTAGGTGATTGAATTTAGATATGACGAAATGAATTTTTCAGCACTGGTACGATCCAAAGTGGAAAGCTGTTGATTTGATAATGACTGCTTTAGGCATGAAAGCAAATATAGATGACAGGTGGTACAGAACTAGCACATTACTAAATTCCACCCTCACACAGCAAGATTTCTTACATATAATACAATAACTTCACAGAGAACAGACGTCTATCTTCGATTTCTGCCTTGTGTAAAACTTTGTAACGGTCATATCAGAGTATGTGGTTATGCTTCCGTTGCGCGGCGCTAGCGTCCCATCACTTACATTGTTGTGTTGTCATTTTTGTTTCCAGTGCTCGCCGTTTTTGGCCGTTTGGCGCTCGTGTCGCTGTGTGGGCTAGTGTATTTTAACGATGAATACTGCCATCGTGTGGTCAAATCGACTTTATATGTGGGGCAGTCTCCGTTGGTGGCGTTGAGGTACACTTAAATCCTTTACACACGATTTCGACGTATTTTTGTTCGAGCTTAAATGTCTGTTCTCTGTGATAACTTGTAATACATAGCAAACACTCTATTTGCATGACATAAATCCACTCACACAACTAACGGCACAGAGAACAGACGTTCAAGCTCATGCAATGCGGTTGTGTAAAGCATTGCAACGGTTGTTTTGAAATAACTGGGAATGTGGTCATTACGCGGCGCTGTCACATTTCGAAAAGAGGTATTGTATTGTTGTTAAACTCACTTCTAATTTAAAGCGACGAAACAAATTATCAATGGGTTGCCCAAATGTTATTGTTGAATTAGTGAAATAATTATAAACATCTTGTTATTTGACCAAATACAGCACAGTCTCTGAGTAGGAAAATTTAAAGGTGCGCTAGTGAAATAATTCTTTAGTAAACGCCATCATAATGTCGAAACGAGTTTTAAGGTGGGAAAGTCACCGTCGATGCCGCTACTGAGCTTGTTTTTTTCTTTACACAAGATTTTCAAGCAGTTTTTTTCGAGCATGTTCGTCTGTTCTCTGTGCTTATACCTTTTTTCGTTGTTTTTAAATACATATCAATTTTATGCATAGTCGTATTATAACAATCAATACATGTATTTATTCCTGCATACACCAATGCATTTTGTTGCATTAGTAATGCAGAAAACTTTGGAAATCGATAGCTTTGAGAAGCTGCGAAATTGATTGAAGCGACAATTATTTTCCTATTTTCATCGGGATAGAGCATTGACGATTTTTTGTAACACTACATGCAAATACGAATCAATCAGTTCTATATTATATACAACTGTCTGCTTATGTAGGAAACTGATAATGTTATCAGAAAATAATGAGTAGATGATTTGCTTCGGTGTTCTGAAACATGTGCTCGTTGCAGGGGGATGACGAAGGGCCAGAATCATCAACTCAGCATTCGATTCAACATGGCGTCCAATGTTTTTGTTTTTATTGCTTAATTCATGGAAAAAATACGAGAAAAAAATGAAAAATCAACGAAAACAAATGTGCTCGGGCTGGGAGAGTTCACTGAAAGAAGTTGCTTTTTTTATCTGTACAGGGTGCGGCAGGAAAAAATGCGAAAAGCTCAAGGCACTATTACACGCTAAATGTGGGATATGTATGACTATTTTTTCATGACAGTGTATCAGTCAATGTCTATATTCTAGCAATGAAAAATAAAAATGAACATGTTTGATGTTTAACATGTGATAATGTAGGCCTAATAAGCGGATATCAATAAACTGCGCGCCCAATGGTCATTAACCTTCGCGTACCCAACGTCTATTTCGGATGATTTTCGAATCTTGAATCAGCTATGAAAAAGGCATTTCTCAACCGATTTTTTTGAAGTCAATTGCATTCGCTCCAGGTTTATCCAAATTGTAAAGGACTACCATACGGAACCGGTTCACCCATCCGTTCCGGAGTTATTCCAGATTCCGTTGGGGTCATGACCGACCGGAAAATGACACATTAATGCATTTTACTCTGAACCTATAGTTATTTTGCAAATTTGCACATATTATACGCCAGGAATACAGAAACTGTATAACTGCAAGGAACCATTGACTCGAAATGACACAATCAAGTAGTCTTATGAACCGGATATGTCCCGGGTGCCCCCAGGGATGCCCAGAGTGGCCATTCTAGCAACATTGTCAGAATCATTCATGCGGCACCTCGAACTTCATGATTTGTCGAAACATGAAGGCAAATAGTCCTTCCACGCTCCTAAGACCCCTCGGGAACGGCCTGGCCACATCCGGAATGTTCCGGGTGCCCCCCTGGGATGTGACAAAAGTGGCCATTTCCACAATGGTATCAAAACCAACCGTGCGACCCCTCTAACTTCATGATTTGTTGAAACCTAAAGGAAAATAGCCCTTTTAGGCCCTTATGGCCACTTTGGACCGGTCTGGCCATACCCGGAATGTTCCGGATGCCCTCAGAGAAGTGGTCATTTCTCAAACATTGTCAAAATCAGCCGTGTGACACCTCAAAGTTCATGATTTGTCGAAACATGAAGGATAATAGTCCTTTTAGGCTCCGATGACACCTTAGAGTGGTTCTGGCCACACCCGAAATATTCCGGATGTCCCCAAGAAAGTGACCGAATTGGCCATTTCCGCAACGTTGGTCAAACCAATCGTGCGGCACCTCAAACTTCATGATTTGTCAAAACGTGAAGAAAAATAGTCCTTCTAAGCTCTTATGACCCTTCGGGAACGACCTGGCCATACCCGGAATGTTCCGGGTGTCCAGGGATGTGAAAAAAGTGACCATTTCCACAACGTTGTCAAAATCAACTGTGCGACACCTCTAACTTCATGATTTGTTGAAACATAAAGGAAAATAGTCCTTCGAGGCCCTTATGGCCACTTGGGACAGGTCTGGCCATACCCGGAATGTTCCGGATGTCCTCAGGGAAGTGGTCATTTCTCAAACATAGTCAAAATCAGTCGTGTGGCACCTCAAACTTCAGGATTTGTCGGAACGTGAAGGATAACAGTCAATTTAGGTTCACATGACCCCTTAGAGTGGTTTTGGCCAGACGCAACATATTTCGGATGCCCCATGGAAAGTGGTCAAAATGGTCATTTTCACAACGTTGATCAAAACAACCGTGCGAAACCTCAAACTTAATGATTTGTCGAAACGTGAAGGAAAATAGCTATTCTAGACTCCCAAGATCCCTTGGAAACAACCTCGCCACACCGGATATGTCCCAAAACATAAAAGAACATAGTGAGTCTTGATCCCTTGATTGTTAGAAATGTCCTGTATGCCCCGTGAGGAAATGGTCGAAGATAACATTATTAGGGTCTGTCCATAAACTACGTAGACTTGGAGGTGGGACGTGGGGGGTCTGGCCAAAGTCTAGGCACAGAGAACAGACATTTAAGCTCGAACAAAAATACGTCGAAATCGTGTGTAAAGGATTTAAGTGTACCTCAACGCCACCAACGGAGACTGCCCCACATATAAAGTCGATTTGACCCCACGATGGCAGTGTTCATAGTTAAAATACACTAGCCCACAAAGCGACACGAGCGCCAAACGGCCAAAAACGGCGAGCACTGGAAACAAAAATGACAACACAACAATGTAAGTGATGGGACGCTAGCGCCACGCAACGGGAGCATAACCACATACTCTGAAATGACCGTTACAAAGCTTTACACAAGGCAAAAAGCAGAGATAGACGTCTGTTCTCTGTGGTCTAGGGTCCATCAAAAATTCGAAAATTTTGTATGGACGAAAGTCTACGATAGGTAGGGGGATCTGAGATTGCCAAAATTTAGTCTACGTAGTTTAAGGACAGCGCCTTACCACAACGTGCCGAAATCAATCTTGCGACATCTCCAAGTGCATGATGCTATGAGAATAATCATCCTGAAGACCTTAGACTATTTGACGCCAAAGCCGAATGTGGTTTTGGTTTGTAATAAGTTGAAAGGTGGTGTCGCATGTAAACGCAGAATCGAATGCATATTTTCTGCATCAGCCAACCCTAATTACTACCGCAACGTTAAAACCAGAAAGCGTAAATTTCTGGACTGACTTGCAAAAGAGTTGGCCGTTGAACACGCAAAACAACGGTAAAAACCTTTCGGTTTGTCAAGCAATGTAATTGATAAAAAAACTCACATATCTAAAAAGTTATGAGGAAATGTGTGGTAACTATCATTCGTTGACAAAGACTTTTTTTCGAGTAACGAAAACTTGTCCAATTGTTATATAGCGCATTTAGTTCACCACTGCACTATCGCACTAGTTTTCACGAGTGTGAAAACGTAAATAAAAGTACACGATTGCAACAAATCAACTCGGTGTCTTCAGAGCACTTATTCAGTATAGATCGTAGAAATAGTGCGCCGAAGACAACAAATTGATTTGATGAAATCACGCATTTTTATTTATGTTTTCGCACTTATGAAGGCTGAGTGCGCAGTCCAGTGGTGAACTAAATGCGGTATGAGTGTTCAAACATTACATGCAAACCCATTCTTATACTGCTAATTTGATGTTGTGCCAACTTTATAAGGGTTTACAAGAGAGGGTTTTGCATCCTGATTTCAGATACGTATCCGATCCGAAAGGTTTTTTTTTCTGATGCCGATCACAGGATGTGAAAATTCATTCTAAATGTTTATCATGTCTCAAAGCAATTTGTAAAGAACATGGAACAAGCGGAATTATGCAAACATTTTGTTGCAAATGCTGGACTAGTGAAGAAAAATGAATGTTGCAAACGGTTGAAATATAAAAATTTAAAAGTTTAACAATTAACGTTATTTTTGAAGTTATGTTATTTACCCGGCATCCTGAATATAACCAAAGTTCAGACCATGCATGTTCAAATACAACATTCTATTCATGTCTGTAAAATCTTATACATATCTAATTTTGCGATTGATGCTCTCGACATTGTAATCATCACCATTTTTGTGAATTCTTCGAAGCATATTCTATGCAACCAGATTGATCCCAAATGCTCATTGCTCTCAATCTTCTTTATTCCATTTTATTTTTCGAAAAAACTACAGCACTGTTAAGATGGCATCTCGAACATTTCGGGTTAAGTTTCAAATGATTGAAGTTCTCCAGAATGAATAATTCATCGAATTATGAAAATCACACGGTTGATTTTGATAACGTTGTTGAAATGGCGGATTTGGTCAACTCCCTGACAGCCATGGTAGGTATGACCGTTCAGAAGGAGCATGGGAGCCTGGAAGTACTATTTTCCTTCTCGTTTCAGAAAATCTTGAAGTTTGAGGTGTAGTACGATTGATTTGACCAAAGTTGTGGGAGTGAGGACATCCGAAACATTTCGGGTGTATCCAGGACATCATGGGATCCTAGAAGAATCCTTCATGTTTCGACATATCATGAAATTTGAGCATTTTGACAACTTTCCTGGAGGCATCCGGACCGGAACATTCCTGGTGTGGCCAGAACTACTCTAAGGGGTCATGGAAACCTAAATGGACTGTTATCCTTTACGTTTCGACAAATCATGAAGTTCGAAGTGTCACAAGGCTGATGTTGACAATGTTTGAGAAATGACTTCTTTCCTGAGGGCATCCGGAACATTCCGAGTATGGCCAGACCGGTCCCAAGTGACCATAAGGGCCTAGAAGGACTATTTTCCTTTATGTTTCAACAAATCATGAAGTTAGAGGTGTCGCACGGTTGATTTTGACAACGTTGTGGAAATGGTCACTTTTTTCACATCCCTGGACACCCGGAACATTCCGGGTATGGCCAGGTCGTTCCCGAAGGGTCATAAGAGCTTAGAAGGACTATTTTTCTTCACGTTTTGACAAATCATGAAGTTTGAGGTGCCGCACGATTGGTTTGACCAACGTTGCGGAAATGGCCAATTCGGCCACTTTCTTGGGTACATCCGGAATATTTCGGGTGTGGCCAGAACCACTCTAAGGGGTCATGGGAGCCTAAAAGGACTATTGTCCTTCATGTTTCGACAAATCATGAACTTTGAGGTGTCACACGGCTGATTTTGACTATGTTTGAGAAATGACCACTTCCCTGAGGGCATCCGGAACATTCCGGGTATGGCCAGACCGGTCCCAAGTGGCCATAAGGGCCTAGAAGGGCTATTTTCCTTTAGGTTTCAACAAATCATGAAGTTAGAGGGGTCGCACGGTTGGTTTTGATACCATTGTGGAAATGGCCACTTTTGTCACATCCCAGGGGGTACCCGGAACATTCCGGATGTGGCCAGGACGTTTCCGAGGGGTCTTAGGAGCGTGGAAGGACTATTTGCCTTCATGTTTCGACAAATCATGAAGTTCGAGGTGCCGCATGAATGAATCTGACAATGTTGCTAGAATGGCCACTTTGGCCACATCCCTGGGGGCGCCCGGGACATATCCGGTTCATAAGACTGCTTGATTGTGTCATTTCTAGTCAATGGTTCCTTGCATTTATACAGTTTCTGTATTCCTGGCGTATAATATGTGCAAATTTGCAAAATAACTATAGGTTCAGAGTAAAATGCATTAATGTGTCATTTTCCGGTCGGTCATGACCCCAACGGAATCTGGAATAAGGTACCCCGGGGCAAGTGAGAATCGGGGGCAAGTGAGACCTATAGCTAGTATTTTTTATTATTTATTTTTAAGACTAACATTCTTCATGGAAAACATAGGTTTCACACCTACGGATACTTTGAATACAAAAAATGTTATTGTTTCAACCATAAAGAAACCATATACGTATTGTTGTTCATATGTAATTTTCAATTCACTAGGTAAGATTGACGTGCTCTACTACATTCGTCGTTTAAAAATAGATTTATTATTCTACAAATTCCTTTTTTGTTTCAGGATAGTATTTGGAGTTCATGCAAATGATTTCAAGCGAAAAAGCTGTATTTTATTTTTATTTATTACTTTTAGTTTACTGTTCTCTCTTGCCCCAGTGCATTTCGCTATCTGGGGCAAGTGGGACCTATGAGAATAAACATAGCCAATTTTATGGGTTCATCTCGCCTTGTCCAACCTAAGATGAAATTAGCACGAAAGTCAATTAAAATTGACGAGTTAAGTAATCTACTGTTGAATTATACTTTATTACCTCTATTTAGATGATGAAATTCTTGTTAAAAATGATAAAACCTTGGGTAAAACAAAAAAAAATCAAAAGCATGTATTTTTAATGTTTTTTTTCTAAATATCTTCCATTTTTTTCACTTAACGCTGCATAATGCATTCTTCTGAGCATTCGGGAATCGTCAATAAAAAATTAAAATAGGGACATGGTCTTTTCAAAATTCATGATTAAAACACATTATTCAATGATCGTAAGATTATGTAAGGGAGAAGACATTACTGAAAATCTCGAAACCCCAGATTTACTATTGGTGAGAATCATTAACTATATAATATAGAGACCAAGTTTCGAAATCTTTTGTCTCTTCACTTTACGGCGCTTTTTGTATAAAAAAATCAATTTATTTTGCATGAGCTGCTAGAGTTGATTCAATATCCCCCAGCGATTTGTTATGTGTTACGTAATTTATGCATGATACCATAAACCTCTTCTTATTTTAATCTCGTAACATGGTCATTCATATAAGAGATTTATGATTTATGTTACCTCATTTGTTGCGACTTATATTAAGCCCTTTGAACAAAAACTCTGAATAGGTCCCACTTGCCCCGTGAAACGCAGTAAATGAAGATCTGCTACACTTTTCATTATATACATAATATATGGAATGTAAAAATTTTGAAACAGTTTTAATGCACGTTAAAAAGTACGAATATACCAACAACGTCTTTTGGCTCCATTGGAATTATCAAAGAATTTGTGTTCTGAAACTTTTGGCATGACAAAACCAAATTAGCATTTTTTTAGGTCCCACTTGCCCCGGGGTACCTTAACTCCGGAACGGATGGGTGAACCGGTTCCGTATGGTAGTCCTTGACAATTGGGACAAACCTGGAGCGAATGCATTTGACTTCAAAAAAAATCGGTTGAGAAATGCCTTTTTCATAGCTGATTCAAGATTCGAAAATCATCCGAAATAGACGTTGGGTACGCGAAGGTTAAACAAAATGACTATAACAGTAACTTTCTTAAGGAAGCAATTTTCCAAGGAATTTCCTAACAATTCATAGGGGAATTTTCAAGGAGTCCCTGAGGAGCTCCTGAAAAAGTTGATGACAAACTCCTGAAAAAAATTCCCGAGGAACATCTGGAGAAAATTCCGAGGAATTCATGTAGAACTTCCCGACGAATTCCTGGAAGAGTTTTCGAGGAACTCCTGTTGGAATTCCCGAGGAACTCTTAAAATATATCAAGGAACACCTAAAGGAACTCTCGAAGAACTACTGAAGTAATTTTCGAGGAACTCCTGGATAAATTCCCTTGGAACTCCAGAATGAATTCCTGAGAAACTTCTAGTGGAATTCCTGAAGAAATTCTGGTAGAATTCTTGAGGAACTTCTGGGAGAATTTCCAAGGAACTCTTGGAGGAAAGGAATTCCCGAGGAACTTCAAAAGGAGGTCCCAAGGATCTCTAAAAGAATTCACGAGGAGCTCCTTGGAGGAATTCCCGAAGAACTCGTGGAGAAATTTCCAATGAACTCTGGAAGAATTCCCGAGTAACTCCTGGAGGAATCTCAAAAAACTGCAGGAGAAATTCCCGAGGAATACATCAAGGAATTTTCTGGGAACTCCTGGAAGGATTCCCGAGAAACAGTTGAGACTCACTGAGACTTACAAATTGCTCAATCGACCCAGTGGCTAAGCCAAGACTCCCGGATAACTAGCTCAGCAGCATGAGACCCCTAGAGCTGGGTCTACAGGGTCGGCATGCTACTGGGTAATTCGGAGGGACTACGCGGAACAACGGGTGCTGAAACTGTGGAATTCTTAATGATTGGTGGATTGAAAGAGTGTTTTACAAAGTCTATGTGGGATTTATTGAATTTAATATTGAGGTTGGGTGTTTGAACTTTATTGGGCTATTGCTACTAATATGGGCTAGTTTGTGGTAAGGATAGTTGTTCTGGTACGTACCGGGGCGTTGCTGGACGTTGGCGAGCGCTCGCTGCTGCAGGTGAGGTTTGCTTCGGCGGTGGTGAGTCGGAAGATGGCGACTTGGTGGCTTGGTCTTCGCGCACCTGAATGGCGGCGGCGCCTCTTGATTGGGTCAAAGGCAATGGCGGATGGCTACGGAGGTAGCCTGGGGGTCTACGGCGTTCCCTTCGTTGACGCAATCGACGGGCCACGGACGAGACCGTATTGGCCACGCCGAGAAGGGTTCTCCTGGACTTTTAGGACTTCACGGTCCGAGATTTCTCTCACTACGGCGGTTACGGAGCCTGAGAGGAGGTCCTTGACGGTTAGACCAATATCAACGAAATCGTTGGTTTGGCCGAACGTGCACAGTTGGCTGGGGCAATCTAAAGATTATAGAATCCAAACAAAGGTCCTGAGGACCAAGGCATGTTTAACTAACGGCCTTCCGAAATAGCATCCACAATCTGTTACCTGGCTGAACTATTGGCCTCGCACTGTGGTTCACTTCAGGATTGCACACGGCACTTTAGGCACTATAGGCACAATTTGAACTTGGCTCAACTGTCTTGCACAAACGCCGATTTACTTCTGATCAATGGCCGACTCCCCAAAATTCAATCTAGCCAATCCATTCATTTTCCGTTTGTTCCATCCTCCCTTCATTTTCCTTCCTTGTTGAATATCACCACCCATCCATTTTCAATCCTTTTTCCTTATTACCACAGTTGATTTATTCTGCCCTTTTAAGCCCGTTGATCTAATACATTTAACACAAACTATACAATATCTATCTAATCCTACAAACCCAACATGAAACACAATCTATAAAAACACTACAGTTCCTTATCAAATGCACAAATTAAAAATAATATTGGGATAATTGTAACTAAACGGTTACACAGTTGGAGAAATTTCTGAGGAATTTTCGTAGGATTTCTCGAGAAACTTCTGGAAGAATTTCTGAGGAAGTCCTAGAGGAGCTCCCTGAGGAATTCCCGAGGAACTCTTAAAATATTTCTCGAGGAACTTCTGAAGAAATTCCCGAGGAACTCCCGGAGAAATTTCCTTGGAACTCCAGAATAAATTCCCGAGGCTCTCTTGAAAAAGAAATCGGCAAACTTCTGGAAGATTTCCCAAGAAACTGAAAGAATTCCTGAGGTACTCCAGGTGAAATATCCGAGTAGCACCTAGAAGAATTCCTGAGAAACTTTTGTAGGTATTCCTGATGAAATCCTGAAGAAATTCCCATGGAACTTCTAGAGAGTTTCTCGAGGGACTACTGGAGAAATCTTAAAAGGCTTGGACAAATCATCGGACAAGTCTGCGGAAAATATTGGATGAAGCTCTGTTCAAAATTCAAACTAAGTTCTGGGCAGGATTTCCGAAAAAAACAACCTTGAAAATATTCTAGAAGCAACCTCTGTTTTTTGAGATTTTTGATAAATTAGAGAATACCCAGTTGAATTCCCAGAGGAATTTTGTTGATGAAAATTTTATTTTCTATAATCAATTCTAGATTGAGTTTAAATAAGGGTGAAATAACATGAGAGAGTTCTCTTCATCGACTCTCTCTTCTTCAAATTAAAGTGACAAGATGCAAGTATGGCTGCACTTTTCAATGTCTTCACAGAACTTCAAATGTCTTCAATTTGAAGACATGTCTTCACACCTGGCATCCCTGCTTCTAGGTCGCGTCACAGTTTTTTCACTTTTTATCTAAAATTTAAAATCAGCCCACGCTTGCTGCGATTGCGATTGGGTCGTTGCTACGGCAACAACGGCAGCCCGCTCACGTGGCAACGACGGTTGGCTCGAAATCGATCACCTGCGGTGCCCGAGTAAAGTGTATGAATGCTTAGCAAATTTTGTTCGCAACACAGTGCTTCTCGTTTTTTATGTTTTTTTTATCAGTACTCTGGAAAAACTGTTCAATTGCTCTTATCTACACAAGAGTTCTGGTGGTCCAAGTCCTCTTTATTCAATGTGGTCTTTGATTAACAACTTGTTCATCATTTCATTTCATTTATTTAGTTAACATCAAATTCATGATAGTACTGAATCAACAATTTGCCGCCATAATACTCGATTTGCAGCTGCAGCTCTCCAACGTCGGTCACGCCCAACACTCGCCAGATCACGCTCCACCTGGTCCGCCCATCGTGCTCTCTGCGCTCCACGCCTTCTTGTACCAACCGGATGGTTAGCAAACACCAACTTTGCAGGGTTGTTGTCCGGCATTCTTGCAACATGCCCTGCCCACCGTGTCCTTCCGGCTTTGGCCACCTTCTGGATGCTGGGTTCGCCGTAAAGTGCAGCGAGCTCGTGGTTAATCCTTCTCCGCCACACCGTTCTCCTGCACGCCGCCGAAGATCGTCCTTAGCACCCGTCGCTCGAAAACTCCGAGTGCTTGCTGGTCCTCCTCGAGCATCGTCCATGTCTCGTGTCCGTAGAGAACCACCGGTCTTATTAACGTCATGTACATGGTACATTTGGTGCGGGGGTGAATCTTTTTTGACCGCAGTTTCTTCTGGAGCCCATAGTAGGCACGACTTCCACTGATGATGCGCCTTCGTATTTCACGGCTCACGTTATTGTCAGCCGTTAGCAAGGAACCGAGGTAGACGAATTCTGCTACCACCTCGAAAGTATCCCCGTCTATCGTAACATTGCTGCCAAGGCTTGTCCTGTCTCGCTCAGCCCCACCTACCAGCATGTACTTTGTCTTAGCCGCATTCACCACCAGTCCGACCTTTGCTGCTTCACGTTTCAGGCGGGTGTACTGTTCTGCCACCGTTCCAAATGTTCTAGCAATAATATCCATGTCATCCGCAAAACAGACAAATTGGCTGGATTTCGTGAAGATCGTACCCCGGCTGTTGAGCCCGGCTCGTCGCATAACACCTTCCAGGGCGATGTTGAATAGTAGGCAGGAAAGTCCATCACCTTGTCGTAGTCCCCGTCGAGATTCAAATGAACTGGATAGTTCACCCGAAATCCTTACGCTGTTCTGCACACCGTCCATCAGTCTAGTCAGCTTCCCGGGAAAGCTGTTCTCGTCCATAATTTTCCATAGCTCTGTGCGGTCGATACTGTCGTATGCCGCTTTGAAGTCGATGAACAGGTGATGCGTTGGGACCTGGTATTCACGGCATTTCTGGAGGATTTGCCGTACGGTGAAGATCTGGTCCGTTGTCGACCGGCCGTCGATGAAACCGGCTTGGTAACTTCCCACGAACTCATTTACTTTAGGTGAGAGACGACGGAAGATGATCTGGGATAGCACTTTGTAGGCGGCGTTTAAAATGGTGATCGCTCGAAAGTTCTCACACATTAACTTGTCGCCTTTCTTGTGGATGGGACAGATTATCCCTTCCTTCCACTCCTCCGGTAGCTGTTCGGTTTCCCAGATCTTGACTACTAACTGTTGCAGACAGGTGGCCAACTTTTCCGGGCCCATCTTGATGAGTTCTGCTGCGATACCGTCCTTACCAGCCGCTTTGTTGTTTTTGAGCTGGTGGATGGCATCCTTAACTTCCCTCAGCGTGGGAGTTGGTTCGTTCCCGTCCTCTGCTGCACCAACATAGTCATTTCCTCCGCTGCCTTGGTCCTCCGTGCCTACATTCTCTTCGCCATTCAGGTGCTCGTCGAAGTGCTGCTTCCACCTTTCGATCACCTCACGTTTGTCCGTCAGGAGGCTCCCATCCTTATCCCTGCAGATTTCGGCTTGCGGCACGTAGCCTTTGCGTGATGCGTTGACCTTCTGATAGAACTTCCGTGTTTCCTGTGAACGGCACAGCAGTTCCATTTCCTCGCACTCCGCTTCTTCCAGGCAGCGCTTTTTCTCCCGGAAGAGACGGGTCTGCTGCTTCCGCTTCTGTCTGTATCGCTCCACATTCTGTCGGGTTCCATGCTGCAGCATTACCGCCCGCGCTGCATCCTTCTCCTCCAGAATCGCTCTGCACTCCTCGTCGAACCAATCGTTTCGTCGACTCCGTTCTACATACCCGATAGTGCTCTCGGCTGCGTTGTTGATGGCTGCTTTGACTGTACTCCAGCAGTCCTCTAGAGGGGCCACATCGAGCACACCCTCGTCCGGCAACGCTGCCTCGAGATTCTGCGCGTATGCGGTGGCGACATCCGGTTGCTTCAGTCGCTCTAGATTGTACCGGGGCGGCCGCCGGTACTGTACATTGTTAATAACGGAGAGTTTTGGGCGCAGTTTAACCATCACCAGGTAGTGATCAGAGTCGATATTAGCGCCACGATAGGTCCTGACGTCGATAATGTCGGAGAAGTGCCGTCCATCAATCAGAACGTGGTCGATTTGCGATTCCGTTTGTTGTGGTGATCTCCAGGTGTAACGATACGGGAGGCTGTGCTGGAAGAAGGTGCTACGAATGGCCATGTTCTTGGAGGCGGCGAAATCGATGAGGCGTAGGCCATTTTCGTTCGTCAGCTGGTGGGCGCTGAACTTTCCAATTGTCGGTCTGACTTCCTCCTCCTGGCCTACCTGAGCGTTTAAATCCCCTATGATGATCTTGACGTCGTGGTTTGGGCAGCTGTCGTACTCGCGTTCGAGCTGCGCGTAAAATGCGTCTTTGTCATCATCAGTGCTTCCGGAGTGAGGGCTGTGCACGTTTATTATGCTGATGTTGAAGAATCGGCCCTTGATCCTCAACCTGCACATTCTTTCGTCGATCGGCCACCAACCGATCACGCGCCTCTGCATGTCGCCCATCACTATAAAAGCTGTTCCCAGCTCACGTGTGTTGCCGCAACTCTGGTAGATGGTATGATTACCTCTAAACGTTCGCACCATAGATCCTGTCCAACACACCTCCTGCAGCGCTACGATTCCGAACCCGCGGTCCTTCAGTATATCGGCGAGTATGCGGGTGCTCCCGATGAAGTTGAGAGATCTGCAGTTCCACGTACCGAGCTTCCAATCGCAAGTCCCTTTTCGTCGCTGTGGTCGTCGCCATTGGTATCGGTTCGCATTCTTCTCTTGTTGATTTTCCGGTGCTAGTCTTTTTTACGGCTGGCTCGCAGGGCCTGACACCAACCCACTAACCCAGGGAGCTGGGCTTACCTTCCCGGAAGCTACGGGTTCTGCATTGGCATTTCCTCCAACTACAGTGCTAAATAGCTAGGCTCGAGCGCCAGTCTTCGCCGGGGGTGGTGTTTTTAATGGGCGCCCAGGAGAAACTTGTTCATCAAATACGTCAAAAAAAAAGGGAAAATTCATTACATGTTTATTTATTTCAAGTTACAAAACACATTACGTAATGGCTCAGATGTAGACTACGATAAAAAAAAAAAAAAAAAAAAAAAAAAAAAAAAAAAAAAAAAAGAAGAAATTGTTCATCAAATACGTCAAAAAAAGGGAAAATTCATTACATGTTTATTTATTTCAAGTTACAAAACACATTACGTAATGGCTCAGATGTAGACTACGATAAAAAAAATTGTTCTTGGGTTGATTTTAACGATTGTGCAACGATGCCATTGGCACCGGTTTCCCTCTATTCAATTTGCTGGCATGGATGCTGTAAGATAAATGCTAGCCAATCCAGGGGTGATGGTTTAGGTCGCGTCCAGTGACAATGTGTATAAGCTAGATGACTCTATTAAATCATAATAGATACACGTCATAGGGAGCGTGGCGCATTATATGAAAGGACATTCCAGCCTTGAAGTCGGCATTTCATGTACGTATGTTGCATCACCGAGGACTTTACGAAGCAAGCATTAAGGAATTTACCACAGTAGGCTCGCTGATACTCGTGGGCTGTAAAAAGTGTTACCAGGAGTCTCTTGGATATGACTTGGAAAATTCGAAGGAAAAACCACTGTGCGCACGACGGTTGCTATGAAAATTGGACATCTTGACGTTTCGTGGGCGAGATTGAAACTTCTTTAGCTTGTCACGACCCAACAAATATTTTAGCTGTACAAGAGTGGAACAAACTAGGGTCTTGTACCATTTGGGCAGGTGTACCTATTTTGGGCACTTGTCGCTATAACTAAGTCAATTTCAAACCGATTGATTTGAGATTTTGTCCAGAGTTAGGCACGTACAGTATCTAACTCTGTACAAAAATTCAAATCAATAGGTTTGAAATTGACTTAGTTATAGCGGTAAGTGTCCAAAATAGGTACACCTGCCCAAATAGTATAATACCCTACTCTTAAGCGAACTTTAGCTTTAGAAACTGTTATTCAGCTAGTTCTGTTACTTGGGGCAACCCACCACTGGGTTTGTTTTGTAAAAAAAAACATGCATTTTTACTTTACAGTACTTTATAGAACATAATTTGTGATTGGCCCTCTACTGTCAGATCGGTGTAACTCACTGAAAACTATTTACACAAATGTCAAATCACGGTTTTCTTTGGTACATCCGGGGTCTTGGATTTTGTCTATAGTCAAATCAAACTGGTTGAAAAAAAAACAGTGCAGCAGTAACCCCTTTGAGCTGCCGTGATTCAGCCTAGGGTAAATATTCTCAAAGTCTGCTATTCTCAAACTCTTGGCAGATGCTTTTGCTGTTATCGGCCTGTGATGCAATTCATGGTAGATTATCCACAAAATAGGTACGTTATGCCACTACTGATGTGTATGGAGCCGCTCCCCACATGAGTGCGATTTCTCGGTATCGAACGATTATCATTTTGCAGAAACAAAAAAAAAACAGATAAGCCCAAACCGGATCTGCATTTTTGTGCCAAATTCTATATAAGCCTGACACTGACACTAGCTGTTCGCGAGCCATCACATACTTACAGGGTTGTTTCTGTTGTCCGAAAACAGTCGTCGTAACCATGGATACCGCAAACTGTCGTACCGGTAAGATTGCTTTGATTTGCAGACTTCGTTGCCGTTTCCCTAGCTTATGTTTGTTTATTTTTTTTTTCTTATTTTAGATTTTAATGATGTATCTTCTGTTCATGGTTGGGACAATGACACACTACACGAACTAGATGATAGTTCTCTAACAAGTTCCCAAGGAGAAAGCATCATTACGGGAATTACACGGACTAGTATTAGAGATCAAAAAATTCCCACTCGTAGCGTCCCATATCCTGACTACGACGATGACGACGATGACGACGACGATGACGATGATGACGATGATGATGATGACGATGATGATGATGATTATTAGTGGCTTATTAGTGTTAAATTGAAATGTTTCCTATGCGTTTTAGGATAGAGATTTGTATTGTTCTAGATGGAGAAACGTGTTTGTTGTGAATCAAAATTAAACATCAACAGAAACTTGTGTTAAAAATCAAACTCAACTGATTTTCTTAAGAAAATTACAGACGATTATAAACCTCTGGGACATTCAGAGTCGTCCAAACTGTTCTATAATGAAGTCCTTCAAATCTACAAAAAAAAATGTGTTTTCGCCATAAATAATAGCATAGCATAATCTGCTGAGATCCGTGAAGCTCTTTACATCTCAAATGTCATTTAGAGACACTATGGGAGTGTTCCAGGTCTGCCAATAAAAATACTGTAGAACTCCAATGGCGCTGTGGTCACTTTTCTCATTTAATTATTTTAATAACTTTAATTGCAATTATTTACTATTTTCAAGTGGCCATCCTGTAGAGGACCTTTTGTTTTGGTAAACAAATTTAACTTGACACTTCTAGTACCGCTGTTGAAGCTGTAAGGGCGTGGCAAACTAGATGTTAGTCACACGAACTGTCGCGGCATTGGACTTCTGTGACTAGTTATAGTTATTCTACTGGTCTGCCATACTTACAAACTTTGAGTTCAGAACTTCAGGTCTACTCTCGTAGCATCAGTTATATCTGCCATACTGAGTAACGTTTCATAATCAATCGCGGTGACTGGACCAACCAGAAGTCTAATTTATATTATTACTAGCTGTCCCGGCAAACGTTGTCTTGCCAAGCTGTGGTGGTTTGACAACTGTTGAGCTCATAACGTCATAGCACTCTAGATTGGTCTCATTTCGTTCGTGTTGATTTCCTTCCCAGCTCATGAAAAATCAATTTTTTATTAATTTTCTTACATTTTTAGTTCATTTTCCTAACTTTTATTACATATAAACACAGCCACCATGAATACGAATCGAACCATGCAAGAGTCATGCCGATAGGTTCATTCGTTCTTGAGTTTTGTTGCCTCAAAGGAACATCAAACTCATTTTTATATATATAGATGAACCTTTGGGATATTGAGAATCGTCCAAACTATCCTGAAGTTCAGCTCTTGATAGTTACAGTAGTTATTCTCACAATAAACTTTAAACTGTAATCTGTAATCCCCCTGGCATATCATGAGTCATTTCAAGATAGTTTTGAGATATTCCAGATCAACAACACTACTCCGGAGACCATAGCTTCAGGTTTACACTTTTGATAATCCACTGTACTTACCATAGTAGTTAGAGGAACAATAAGCATTGATATATATTTTTGGGATATTTTGGATTCCTTACTGCTATGAAGCCTAATTGATAAAAACAACCACTGTAACTTCAGAAGACTTACTGGACCAAATAGATTACAAATTGTAGCTTTGTATAATGAAAGAAGAAGTTACCGATACATCCGTAGACTTGAAGATCTAAACTCAAGAACAATTTGGATGACCTAGGATATCTCGGCTGATACTGTCTATTAACCTATCAGAAGACTTACTGGACATGATAGATTACAAATCGTAGCTTTGTTTAATGAAAGAAGTTACAGTTACGCCCGTAGACTTAAGGATCTAAACTCAAGAACAATTTGTATGACCTACGATATCTCGACTGATCTGATACTGTCTATTAACCTTTCAGAAGACTTACTGGACATGATAGATTGCAAATCGTAGCTTTGTGCAATAGAAAAAGTTACCGTTACACCCGTAGACTTTAGGATCTAAACTCAAGAATAATTTGGATGACCTAGGATATCCAGAAAAAAATATTTTGCATAATATTATATCGTTTTCATGCTATTAACCTTCAAAACTACAGTAAAACGTAGCAAAAAAACTCTATGATAACGCTTGGAAAAATTCCGGCATCAAAGAAGTTTCGGAAAAATAACTAAAGGTACAGTAAAATTTCTGAAAGAATCGCTGAAGAAAGGTGCTTATTAATCCAAAGCAATCGCTGTGGGAAAATCTGTAGGAAGTTCTGGAGAGACCTCAGGAATTTCTAGAAGAATATCTTGAGAATTACTTCTAGAAGAATCTCTAGAGGAATTTCTGGTGAAATATCTGAGAAAATCCCAGCATATATGAAGAACTCCTGTAGAGGATTCTCCCAGAATCGGGGAGAGGATTCTACCAGAATCCTGAAGGTGATTTTCCCAGAATTCTAGAGAGGATTATCCAACAAAGCTCATAAGGGAATTTTCTGAGGTACTCCTGCAGATTTTTCCGGAAAAACTTCTGTAGAAATGGAAATATCTACGTAGGATCTACTGGGAAAAAAGTTCTGAGGTACTCCGAAAGTCGCGAAGAAAATCTCTGAGTATTTCCCGGAGGGAACTCCTAGAATATCTCCCGGATAAGTTTCCGAGGAAACTCCTGAAGCAATTTCTGATACTGAAAACCATAGTTGAATATTTGACAAACCTGTGGAGAAACTCCCCGGGAACATGCCGGCTATTCCTAGTGAAGTTTCTGGAAGATTTTTTGTTGGGATTACTGAAGGAATTTCCATTGGAATCCCTGAAAACCCCTGGTGAAACCTCTATAAAAATAGGTATTTCTAGAGGAATTCCCATCGAAACTAATGGAAAAATACCTGGCAAAACTCTTGGAAGAATACTGCGTGGAATTTCTAAAAACACTCCTGGACGAACTACGGAAAGAATCTCCGAAGGAACTTCCGGAAGAATAATCAGAGGAACTTCTAGATCAAATAGCGTATGATCTTATGGATAAGATTCACTGGAAACTTCTTGAAGATTCCCGGAGCAACTCCACTGTGGACTGTTTTTTTTTTGTCGCCATGAGACAGAATTTCTTACAAATGTAAGGGTGTGGTCATCCGGACGCACTGTGGACTGGTTTTTCTGTTGCCGTGAGACAGAATTTCTTACAAAAGTAAGGGTGCGGTTATCTGGACACGCTGTGGACTGTTTTTACTATCGCCATGAGACAGAGTTTCTTACAAAAAAAGTGTGGTCATCCGAGCGCGCTGAGGGCTGGTTTTCTGTCGTCATTAGACAGAATTTCTTACAAAAATAAGGGTGCGGTCATCCGGACGCGCTTTGGACTATTTTTTACTGTCGCCATGAGACAGAGTTTCTTTCAAAAGTAAGGGTGCGGTCATCCGGACATGCTGTGGACTATTTTTACGGTCGCCATGACACAAAGTGTTTTACAAAAATAAGGTTTAGATCATCCAGACGCACTGTGGACTGGTTTTTCTGTTGCCGTGAGACAAAATTTCTTACAAAAGTAAGGATGTGGTCATCCGGACGCACTGTGTACTGTTTTTTTTTCTGTCGCCATGAGACAGAGTTTTTTACAAAAGTAAGGGTGCGGTCATCCGGACGAGCTGTGGACTGTTTTTACTATCGCCATGAGAAAGAGTTTCTTACAAAAATAAGGGTGCGATCATCCAGACGCGCTGTGGACTGGTTTTCTGTCGCCATGAGACAGAATTTCTTGCAAAAGTAGGGGTGCGGTCATCCGGACGCGCTGTGGACTGTTTTATTTGTCGCCATGAGACAGATTTTTTTACAAAAGTAAGGGTGCGGTCATTCGGATGCGTTGTGGACTGTTTTTTTTTGTCGCCATGAGACATTCATTCGGAGGCGCTTTGGACTGTTTTTACTGTCGCCATGAGACAGAGTTTCTTACAAAAGTAAGGGTGCGGTCATCCGGACGCACTGTGGACTGTTTTTTTTTTGTCGCCATGAGACAGAGTTTCGTACAGTAAGGGTGCGGTCATTCGGGCGCGCTGTGGACTGGTTTTCTGTCGCCATGAGGCAGAATTTCTTACAAAAGTAAGGGTGCGGTAATTCGGGCGCGCTGTGGACGGTTTTAACTGTCGCCATGAGACAGAGTTTCTTACAAAAGTAAGGGTACGGTCATCCGGAAGCGCTGTGGACTGTTTTTACTGTGGCCATGAGACAAAGTTTCTTACAAAAGTAAGAGTGCGGTCATCCGGACGCGCTGTGGACTGTTGTTGCTGTCGACATGAGACAGATTTTTTTACAATAATAAGGGTACGGTCATCCAGACGTGCTGAGGACTGTTTTACTATCGCCATGAGACAGAGTTTCTTACAGAAGTAAGGGTGCGGTCATCCGGACGCGCTGTGGACCTCCTGTTTTCTGCCGCCATGAGACAAAGTTTCTTACAAAAGTAAGAGTGCGGTCATCCAGACGCGCTGTGGACTGGTTTTCTGTCGCCATGAGGCAGAGGTTTTTACAAAACTAAGGGTGTGGTCATCCGGACGCACTGTGGACTGGTTTTCTCTGTCGCCATGAGATAGAATGTCTTACAAAAGTAAGGGTGCGGTCATCCGGACACGCTGTGGACTGTTTTTTTTTTGTCGCCATGAGACAGAATTTCTTACAAAAGTAAGGGTGTGGTCATCCGGACGCACTATGGACTGGTTTTTCTGTTGCCGTGAGACAGAATTCCTTACGTTTAGAAATTCATTCGAAATTTCCTGCAGTTCCTCCAGTAAATCTTCTTTCCTTTTGAAAATTCTTTCAAAATGTCATTTTGAAATTCTCCCAGAAATTCCTTTAGGAAATATTCCAGAATTTTCGAATCGTAAATTTTTTTGCTTATTTATTTTTTTGAAAGTTTCTCCAGGACTGTTGAAAAAGATCATATGGAAATTCTTTTGGAAGTTTCCAAACAAAAAGTTTCCCTTCAAGTGTAGAATGTGCAGTAGTTCAAAAACACAGAAATAAAAATATTGAAAAAAAAGTTCTCCTGCAACTCCTTCGACAATTCTTCTGGAAGTTCCTCTTGAATATCTACAGTAAACTTCTCCGGAAATTTTCACGGATGCTCCGGAATTTATCTGAAATTTCCAGAAGTCCCTCCAGTAAATCTACTAAAGGCCTTTTGAGGATTCCTTCGAAATGTCATCCCAAAAGTTTCTTCAGAAATTCTTTTGTTTTTCTCCCTAATTCAAAAGTTTCTCCGGGAACTGTTGCACAAGATCCTCCGGAAAGTTTAAGGTTTTTACGAAGTATCCCGATACCAAAAAAATTGAAAGAGTTTTTGAAGAAACTCGCGAAAGAATTCCTGGAAAACCTTCTGTCTTTTGACTCAAGGGGAATTCTTTAAGCGAGAATGAATTTCGAAAGGGATCTCTGGGAGGAATTTTTGGCGAAACTTCCAAGCTATTCATGGCAAAGTATTGGAAAAAAAATGGGCGGAACTCCAGAATAAATTCTCATAGATAGCCTTGATGAAAGCACAGACAAACAGACATATTACTTAGAAGAAAATTACTTCAAAAACATCGTTTTGCATCTCACTAGCACCCTCTATAATGCTCAGTCCGAAGCATTCATTTGCAGGTGTTGTTTCCCTCGGCTCGATGTAACAATTTTGCAGGTGACGAATCCCCCGTGGCGTCATCCATTCAAAAAACATGAATGAAGGTTCATGACTGAGTCATTTTATGTAAACATTGATCGGCGTCGCGTTCATTTCTCTTCAAAATTAAGAGGTGATGCTGGTACAGCAGCGCCACCATGACACATACGAGCACAGTCCGAACCACACTTTATTTTCAAAATGACCGTTAAATCGTGCGAAGAATTCGATTTGAGTAGTATGTCTGTTTGTCTGTGATGAAAGTATTGACAAAAACTCCATTTTCCTAATGAAATTGCCGGAGGAATTCTCAAAGAATTATAACGACAGGACTTTCCAAATAAGTTTTCAATAGAAATAATAAATCAATTTTTAAAGGAGTTTCCGAAAGAATTTCCCGAAGAAAGTGTTTGCAAAGCAGTTGTCGAAGAAATTCTCAAAGAAAATGTCAAAGTAATTGCCGGTAGCATTCTCAAAATAATTGCCGAAAAAAACCCAAAGGCTTTCCAATCGTGATAGGGAGAGATCGAATTCAAGGACCAATTTGTAATGTACACTAGATTGAAAAATCATCCGTAAGTAGGAAAAACCACAGAGAACAGACGTCTATCTTTGCTTTCTGCCTTGTGTAAAACTTTGTAACGGTCATTTCAGAGTATGTGGTTATGCTCCCGTTGCGCGGCGCTAGCGTCCCATCACTTACATTGTTGTGTTGTCAAATTTGTTTCCAGTGCTCGCCGTTTTTGGTCGTTTGGCGCTTGTGTCGCTTTGTGGGCTAGTGTATTTTAACGATGAACACTGCCATCGTGGGGTCAAATCGACTTTATAAGTGGGTCAGTCTCCGTTGGTGGCGTTGAGGTACACTTAAATCCTTTACATACGATTTCGACGTATTTTTGTTCGAGCTTAAATGTCTGTTCTCTGTGGAAAAACTGTAAACAAACAGTTGTCATTTCACCTCCCCAGAATGCTTAGCACCTCTGAAACAAGATCTAGCAACCTATGAAAACGGGCATATGGAGAGAAAATCTGGAACAAAAAACGAACGAGATCAAATCGAGATAGTGAGACAACGATATAAGGAGATATCGACATGTAGAAAGGTAAAATGTATACAGATTGAAGGGACTGGCCAAACCATCGCGGATCGCGAAAGGGAGAGATATCGAGATGGAGAACATCGACATGTGGAGAGTCGACTGTATAATGTGTAAAGGCGCAGTATTGAAGTCCATGTACCAGTGTAGGGGCCTTGAGACCTTGAAAGCCTTGAGTAACTAGCTCTGATTTTACTATGACAGCACTGAGAATAAAGTAATCTCTCTCGAATTTTTCAACGACCCTTCCCAACAATCAAACAAAAGTATGTTGAAGCGAAGCCTCCGTGTCAAAGCAAGCGTTGACAGGTGACAAATTTTCTTGCAAGAAGCACACTGCTACCGGCGGCGGCGCCTACTTTGTCTGTCCACTATCGGCCACATGTTGGTTTGGTGTGATGTGATGTCGTGGTGGTGACCGAGACATAAGAGGATTATAGAGTCGTCCCATCTCCGTTTCCAAACGTGTCGTCGCTCGTTGCCATGTAATACCATATGTGGTGACGGCATCGAAGAAAGATTCTTTTTCATCTCCTTGCCATACTTACCGACTAAATTGCACGCATTTCGGAATCAATTGTTGAAAAGTTAATACCCCTCGTGCGCCGTAGCAGGACATCAAGATGCTAGACAATTTCGGTCCCATCGAAGGCTTTTGTGTCATTGTTGGGCCTAATTGAGATGTCACCCTGAACTGTGGTGAAGATGCGGGTAGTAATCAACTGTGACGAGTGCACACACACACGGATACATGCCTGCTGAGATTGCTGTTGGTTTTCGCTAGAAACGGCCTTTGTTAATCCAGCAGCCAAACAGCCTACTACTCGATTGTTTTTGATCCAGGTTTGTTCGAATGAAAGCATTTATTTTTGGTGAATTTAGGCCATTTTTGAACATGAGTTAGTCCATGAACAAGAAATTTGCACTCAGATATGCGTCCTTGGATTGCATTTTTGTACTTTTGCCAGATGCATTGCCATGAATGGTTGCCTTGGATGATTTTTATATACGACTCAAGGTAGATTTTTAAGCTACTCAGAATTGAGGTAAATTTCCTATAGAAAAAAACGTAGCTCATGGTAATTTGATACCTAGTCGTTTAAATATATGCCTAATTCACCATGAAATCCTTCAGTCAAGCGAAAATTAGCAGTGAAATAGAAAGGAACAGTTTGTACCCGTTTTCAAACAAAACAAACAAAATGTTTCCTTCCAGAATCGCAGGCGTCCCATGGAAAATGCATGCCGGCCTACTCCTATTACAACTGCTATTGTCGCTGTCGGGCATATCGAATGGACGCGCTGCTCTTAGCTATCTGAACAACCAACAGCCGCAGAACTGCGTGCAGCTGCCTGCGCCGGTTCTGTCCAACATCCTCGGACCGGCGTACAACTCGCGCTACATGAGCATCGACAAGCCGCCCGTCATGGACGAAGAACCGGCCACCGGCGACATGGACGGAAAACGAGGCGCGTCGAGCGGGTTCTATTCCGCCTTCTTCGTGGATGACGACTACCTGGAGGAGGTCGGGAATAGTCCAGCTTGGGCCGTAGACCACACCAAGGATACGGCCAATCAGCTCCGGAAGGGTCCTTTGAACAAACGAGAAGCTTTCGACTCGTTGCTGCACGAAATCGGATCCAAAAGTCGTTCAACTCGGAACGCTCGTCGGAACCAAAACGGCAGCGGAGCGTCACGACCGTGGCAATGCGACGCCAAGATCCGCTGGATTGACCTGGGTGACGAATACTACCCACGCTTCCTGCGTACCGTGGAATGCGCCAAGACGCGCTGCTGGTATGGCCATTACCAGTGTACGCCGCGCTCCTTCACGGTGAAGTTGCTACGCAAACGCTCCGGACAGTGCGTTTCGGCCGACCAGCTGCACAAGATCGGCGTCGAGGGACTCCCCGGAGAGCTCAGCGAACTCTGGGTTTGGGAGGAGCGTGCCGTCAACTTCTGCTGTGACTGTTCTCCACGGTTCTGAAACGGGACTTTTTTACCGAAACACCGACGATGAAGATTAAATAAACGATTTAGAAAATGACGTTCCCCTTTTCCTTCTTTTTGATGCGAAAAATCAATCACAGTAGGCCCCTATCGCTCGGCCGGTCGGCAGTCGTCGCCTGCTCCGATTTGCATAAATATTGAAACAATTTTCCACAAGTGGTCCCCTCTGGCTTGAATACTGGGAGAAGAAGGTGTTTCATATTCATAAGGCTAATCAGAATATTTTTCGGCTCTGCTGAAGTGGTTTAACTAAGTTTGTCAACACGGTGCGGCGAACGAGCGCAAATATTATGTCGCTTCTAATGGTAATTGTCGTGTAATGGCTTAATCACAATAATCGACAACAGCAGCGGTAGTTAGCCGGATCGATTGGAAGGAGGAGGGTGTAAAGTGGTTTTGCATAGAAATTGGCTGTTTAAGGCAAATACTTAGGAATGTTTGCGAGTTGAATGTTGTAGGGGTCAAACTTATAGTCATTTTAACATTTTAAATAAATATCTTTTTCCTTGTGGATCAGAAAATATACCATTGTGGAATGCATTCGATGTTTAAAGCGTTCGAAGAAACACTGAATTAGATAGCAAAAACTTATTTTGGTACTTAAAACTCTTGACAATTTTGCAGAACGTGGCGGACAAAAAATATTGAAAGCCAGAAATCCGAGTTTACGCAATCGAACTAAAATAACGTCCCCTCAAAAGGCTTCTTAAGAGTTTGTGAGTTAGTTTCATATTCTGTATCTGTACGCTAAACTAGACCGAAGTTGCTGACATCTATTTACACTAAATCCTCTTTTTATGCAGGTTATTTTTATGCTCTTTGAATGAATGCCCTTTTTTCATTGATTTCCTCAGGGGCGTTTCAAAAGGTCCTATTGGGCTTCAGGGAACCCAGTGGTCTCAGGGACGCGGGTCCCAGTGGCGTTTCAGAGGCTACGAGGGGGCTTCAGGGGGTTCCAGGGAGTCTCAGAGGTGCTCTACGGGATCTCAGGGATGATTAGGGTGTCTCTGAGGCGTTTCAGGAATTCTTTTGGTTGTTTCAGGGTGACCCAGCTGGTATCATAGGGGTTCCAATGGGTTTAAGAGGTGCTTTAAATCCCCCCAGGGGCGTTTCAGCATGTCCAAGGGGCGTTTCAGGGGTGCTCCAGGGTTTCCCTAGGAGTCTCAGAAAGTCTCACGAGGTCTCAGAGACGTTAAAGGGAATCTTAAGGGCGTCTCAAGGGGATCTCTGGTGGTTCCAGGGGCTCTCAGCCCAACTAATGTTGTTGCTATGTAACACATTGAGAGAGCTTTCTTCCAAAAGCATTTGCTCCTTAAGCTGTTATGCAGCTACTTTTTTTAGTAGACAGGAGCGCCTCATGGGTGTTTCAGGGGTTCTTCAGGGGTCTAATGAGCGTTTTAGGGCCTCTAGGACGTTTCAGGGAGCTCCACGGGCTTCAGGGGGTCTTAGAGGTGCTTCAGAAGAGTTCTAGGGGGTCTCTGTGGCGCTTTATTCTAGAGAAATGCTCCTGAAACCCCGTATTCCCTCTGAAATACTATTGTATGCTTTTTTTAATGTATGCATTCTCAGTCAATAATGGCATAAAAAGAAGAGCCGTGTATTCATGAACTTCGGTGCCCAGGAATCGGGCAGTTCAGAGTGACTTGTTGAATCACCCCTAGGATTCGAATGGATTTCCGGTACGTTACAAAGGGTTTGAGAGGGTCCAAGGGAATTTTTGGTGGCATTTCAGTTTCAGGAAGATTCAGGGAATTTAAAACAGGTGTCAGGCGCGTTAGAGGTGATTTCAGGGGCATTTTCGGTGGTTTTTTAGGGTCCCAGGTACGTTACAGGTGCGTCTTTTAGATGGTTTCGAAGGGTACTAGGATACGTTACAGGGGTTCTGAAGAGTATTCTGGATAGATTTTCAGTGGATTTCAGAGGGGTTTCGGAGGGTCGCAGGTGCCTTATAGGGGAATCTGAGAGTGTTTAGTTTTCGGTGGCACAGGGAGGATTTATTGGTATCTTAGCGGATTTCAGAGGCGTTACATGAGATTTCAGGGGCTTTTTTTTGGGAAGATCTCAGGTACGTTACTTGCGGAGCGTTTGAGAGAGACTCAAGTGCGTTACATCCCTGGGGCTTTGAGGGGGTTTCGGGAGAATATCAGGGCATTTCAGAGCAATTTGGGACAATTATGCGTAGAAAGAAAAAGGTGGTTTTAGGGGCGTTTTCAGAGGGTTTTGGAGGTATATCAGAGCATTTTTAACGGATTTCAAGAGCATCACTGGGGCATAACGGGGAGCCCCTAAGACGTCTTTGAAACACCGTTCAATGCTCCTGAAAACCCACTGATACCCCATATTCCCCCCAAAAGCGTGCCTATAGGTTAAAAATAATTGATAGTTATTATCTTTGCAATCGTCTTGGATGCCACAATGGCGTTGGATATTGAGCTTCGAATTCTACATACTGAGCTAGGTCAGAACATATCATATTTTTCAAATAGCAAGTGTTTTCCTAGATTTATCAAACATGAGTCGCAACTACTCAGTTGGGATCTACAAGTATCGGACCAGCCAATTCTTAGTAGCTGATATGACGTTTTGTTTATCTCTTCGGGGCCCCTCTGCTCATCACCAACCTGTCTACGCCGTCCTCGCGGTTTGGTAATAGCCATCGAAGTTCTCCGCTGATTGTTCAAGGCTTCGGTCACGTCTGGCTTTCCGCACCGGCTTTTGGGGATCTGGACTCCACCTCCCTACGTATCCTCGCAGGGGGTTGTTGTAATGGCCCCATTCCGTTCTCCTAATGGCCACTTGAATGGAGCGCTTGAAGACCTCTGGTGGTGAGATTCTGAAGCTGGTAGGTGGTGGTAGCAGGGATGGTTTCATCTACTGTTATTGTTACCAGTGCTGAAAATTTCATTTCGTCATATCTAAATTCAATCACCTACAGCTCATTTTAGAAGCTGAACCTGAGAATATGGCGTATGAAAAACTTGTGCGGCTAGACCAGTTCTGCAAGAAAGTCACGGAAACCCCGCTATTTTTCGAATACTTAAGGTAAATGTCACGGTGAATATCATTTGGCATTATTCAAAGGTAGTCCGTGACATTTACCTTGAATATTCAAAAAATATCGTTTTTTTCCGTGACTTTCTTGCAGAACTGGTCTAGCCGCACAAGTTTTTCATATACCATATTCTCAGGTTCAGCTTCTAAAATGAGCTGTAGGTGTTTATATTTATATATGACGAAATGAATTTTTCAGCACTGATTGTTACCGTTCACTTAACTTTTCTTGAGATATGAAGCGCCGTGGCTTCAGCGCAACTCTCGAAGAGAGACCACCATTTTGTGTTGGTGTATGCCCGACTCTATTAGACACCCTCCTCTCTGAGAATGTTTAAACGGCTCATGGAATATCGGCCGAATTCCTTGAAAACGAAACCCGATCTTGAGCCGAACGGGGAATACTACGCTTCCTATCATCCAAATTCAAATCTGATTCGCGACGTGTAGTTCATGACACGCGGCGTTCTCCGGTTCTCGGGAATTGACGAACTTGACCTAACCTTCAGCGATTTGAGTCCGACTCGTGCCGTTTATCTATAGCTATAGGTATACCTTTAAAACGGGCCTTAGACACACGGATCACGGTCCTCGAACCACGTCATCGCCGGAATCTGGTTCCGAACCACCATTCTTGTCGGAACCCGATTTTGACGATGAGGACCGCCGAAAAACGCACAAAAATCCAGCCGTACAAAAAAAAAGCGCAGCAAAATTGACGGGCTTTATCGATTTCTAAAGAACTAGAAACGCTAGGAAGACGATACAAGGTTTTATTGGATCCCATATTTCAGAGAACAGTATTACCATTATAGAGGTGTTGCAAATTCAGTGGTTTGCTACTACCGTCGTAATGCGTTTTCTGTTATGGGAAATGCTGCATGTCACCGTCACAAATACCTTGAATATATGTATGATTGATGAAGATGATGGGAGAATGAAATGGCAGTTTTGCGATGGAGATTTAGAGTTTCAGTAGTTCCGAAAACAACGAAAGAAACATGCGGATAACACGATAAATTTCAGGAATCAAGGCCGTTTCAGAGGTTTCATAGGGTTTTCAGGGGTATTACAGAAGGCCTGCGGGGGTTTCGCAGGCGTTTCTGGAAGTTTTAAAGGAATGACAGCGATTTTCAGAGACGTTATAGGTAGTTTTAGAAAGTTTCGGAGGGTTTTGTGTCGATGATTGGTTCTCAAGTTTTCTCTTAGAATCTGCTCTGGAGATTTTTGCAGAAGTTTCTTCTGGGAATTCCTCCAGGGGCTACCTCTGGGAATCCTTTCAGGACTTTCCCAGGAGCTTCTCCTGGGAATTTCTCTTGAAGTCTCCTCTGTAGAATTCACTAGGAGTTCCCTCTGGAGAATCGATCTGTGAATTCCTCCAGAATTTCGCTCTGAGGAATCTTCTAGAGCTCCCTTTGGGGATTTCTCCCGGATTCCTTGGGGAGATCCCTTTAGTAGTTATTCTGGAAGTTCTTCTTTTGCAACTCCGGCAGGAGTTTCCTATAAGGATTCTTCCAGCCAGGAGTTCCCTCTGGACATTCCTCAAGGACTTCCCTCTGGAGATTCCCCCAAGTGTTCCCTCTGAGGATTCCTGGAGAAATTTTACTAGGAGTTCTTCCAAGAGACTTTCCCAGGAGTTTCCTATGGAGATTTCTCTAGAGATTTTTCCAGGTATTCCATTCGGAGATTTCCCTAGACATTCTTTTTGGAGTTTCTGCTTATGATTTTCCCAGGAATTCCTTGGGAGGATTCCCCCAGGAGTTTCCTCTGGGAATTCCTTCTGAAGTTTCCCCTGGGGATTCCTGTTGAAGGTTTTCTTGGAGTTCTTCCAGGAGATTGCCTATTCCAGGAGTTCCCTATGGGGATTCCTCGAGGCATTCCTTCTGGAGATTGCTAAAGGGGTTCCGGAGATTGCACAACACAGTTCCCTCCGCGGATTCCTCCAGTGGTTCTCCCCTGGGATTTAGATACGAGTTTCTTTTGTGGATTCCTCTGGTCGTTCCCGCTCAGGAGTTTATTTTGAGGGTTTTACCAGGAGTTTCTTTTAAGGATTCTATTTTATCTATAAATTTCACCAGAAGCTTCTTTTGAATATTCCTTAAGAAATTCCCTCTGGGGATTCTACCAGTAATTCCTTCTGGGGTATTTTCCAAAATTTACTCCTAGAGGAAGTCCTAAAAGAAATCCTGAAGATATCCCGAAACAGATCACCGAGGGAATCCTGGAGGAACACTTGGGAAATCCCGAAAAGGAACTCCTGGTTTACTGGAAATTACTGGTAGAATTCCCAAAGGGAATCCTCAAGAAATTTCCTGAAGGAACGCCTGGAGAAATTCACAGAGGGAACTACTGCAGAAATCTTCAGAAACAACTTCTGAAAGAATCCCCAGAGGGAATTACTGATGGAACTCCTAGAGGGAACTTCCATTGAATTTCCCAACAGAAACTCATGGAGGAAGGTCCAGAAGGAACTTCTGGAGGAACCCACAGAGGAAACTCTTGCAGGAATCATCAGAAGAAGCTCCTGGAGTTATCCCTAGACAACACTTCTGGAAAGTTCCTTAGAGAGAACTCCCAGAGGAGTCCTCAGTTGGAACTTTTGGAGGAATTACAGGCAAGGGAATAGTCAAAGTGAACTTCGTCTGAATTCTTCAAAAGAAACTCGTAGAGGAATTGACAGAGGGAACTATTGGAATAATCCTCAGAGGGAACTTTTAGAAAAGAGCCTACAGACAAAACTTCTGGGGAATTCCAGGAGTTCCATCCGAGAATTTCCTGATTTTTTTTTTCCAACCATTCCTTCGGAGAATCCTCTAACTTTCAATTCCAGGGAAACCTCCAGCATTCCTGGACAATACTCTATCTTTTTTTTCCAGAAAATCGTCCAGCAGTTCCATCGAAGTGTTTTCTGTTAATTTCAACCGCCACTGATTTCTTACTGATAATCCTCCTGCAATTCCTTTCTGGAATCCATCCAAGCATCCTTTAGAAAATTCTTTTGGCAAATCCTCCAGCAGAACTATGCCCACCAGATTTTGGTATCGGATACCACTTCGTCTTCGATCTTCGATTAATTCCTGGCTTTCGTTCCGGAGGAATCTCCAGCAGAACTAATGAAGGAATTTCCAGAGGGAACACCCGGAGGAATATTTAGAAGGAACTTCTGGTGAATCCAAAAAAGGAACTTTTTTCGGAATCCCCAAAGGGTCATTCTGGAAGAATCACCAAAAAGAAATTCCTGGTGGAATCTCCAGCGGAATTCCTGGAGAAATCTTCAAAGAGAACTTCTATGAAATCTCCATACGGAACTCACTTCGAGAGACAATGTCTGGCGTAAAGGGAATATCTGGGCGGAATCACCGGAAAGCACCAGAAAGAAATTCCCAGACGGATTTTTCGGTGGAATCCTAAGAAGGAATTTACGGTGGTATACCAAGAGCGAGTTCTCGGTGGAATCCCCATTAAGAATACTTGACCGCACCCTCCAGAGAACTCCTCCGGAATCTCCACAGGTAGCTCCAGGAGGAATCTCAAGAGAAAAATCCTAGATGGAATTACCGGCAGAGTCTAAAATAGGGATTCCGTCAGGAATATCCGGGCGAATCCCAAGAGAGACCCCGACATTCGATATTTTTTTCAGTCTGGCGGAATTTTGCAGGGTTTTCTCGTGTTTCGTGCCCAGCTACTCATTCGAGTGACAATGTATTCAATTGACAAGGATTCGCTTTTCATTTGATAGGTGTCCTGATTGAATGAAATCGTTTTGAACATGAAAAGAAGGAAAAATGTTTGAAAAGATTTGTTGGTTAATGTTCAAATAAATGAGATGAAGTTTTGCAACACTGGTTGTTAAGACTCCATCTCACAGTTGTCGCATAAGTGTCGAAGTACAGGCAGTAAATCAAGTTCACTTAAGCTTCCGTAACTCGCGCGGTTGCCCACCACCGTCGACCCCACGCTTATTACTGAACACGAAAAGCGAGATTATTTCAACGTGTTGTACAAAATACAACAGCGCGATTGCTCGAGGGTTGATAGTTAAAGGTCACAAAGCATTCTTTAAAAAATTTGGGTTATTCCAGGTAATCCTAAGTGTTCTGGAACTCAGTTTTTAAAGTCTATGGCTATGACAGTAGTTTCTCAAGCTAAAAATAGTAACTATACATAATTGGACAGGGTTTAAATCAATAATTATTCCAAAATAGTTTTAAAATATTCCAAATCAGCCAATTGAACAGCCAGAAATGGACATAATAGACATAAGTATCTGATAGATACAATAATAGATATACACTACCCGTCATAAGTACGGACTCACAAAAAGTATTGCAACAATATTGCATCACCCTGACTCACCTCGGTATCTCCAAAACCTGAGGACTTACAAAGATGCTCTCTTCAGCAAAGTTATTCAGGAGCCTAAAAGCAACAACTTTTCTGAAGACGGCATTTTTGTAGGTGATCTGGTTTTAGAGATATCGAGGTGAGTCAGGGTGATGCAATATTGTTGCAATACTTTTTGTGAGTCCGTACTTATGACGGGTAGTGTAATAACAATCTCTGGACATAAAAGATTACAAATCGTAGATTTGTACAATGAAAAAAGTTCATGTAATCTCAAGAACGGTTTGGATGTTCTTAGACATCTCAACAGACCTTATGGTGTGTATTAAACTTAAAGATGTTCAGTAAGTCATGAAAGATTACAAGTCGTAGCTTTGTATTATGAATGAAGTTACCGGTACACCCGTAGACTTTAGGATCTAAACTCCAGAATAGTTTGGATGACCTAAGATATCCCGTATGATCTGAAACTGTCTATTGAACTTTCAGAAGACTTACTGGGCATAATAGATTACAAATCGTTGCTTTGTATAATGCAAGAAGTTACCGCTGCACCCGTAGAATATGGGATCTAAACTCCAGAACAGTTTGGATGACCTAGGATATCCCGACTGATCTGAAATTGTCTATTGAACTTTCAAAAGACTTACTGAGCATGGTAGATTACAAATCGTTGATTTGTATGATGCAAGAAGCTACTGCTGCACCCGTAGACTTTATGATGATGATGATGGTTTCCATTCATTGTAGCACGGTACTAAGCCCGATAGCAATGGGCTGTCCATCCAATGTGATTTGATCAAGCAAAACATTATAATTATACAACCAAGATCATACAATTATATATAGTGCAAGCCGTCGCATTGGAGGATGCCCCAATGAATGTGAAAAAGAAGAATCTGTCATTCTCCACATAAAAGTTATAATAAGAAGTTGGCATCTCCACTCTTCCCAACCATTATGTTTCGACTGACAGCTCTTATTTCCCTCCACTCCCAAAAATAGTCGTTTTATACCAAATGTTTTATAATAGGTAATGGTCTGAATTTCAGTATGATTAAAATATAGGATTAGAATATTACAAAATTATACATCTCTTCACGACGTGTACTGTACATAGTATGCAGTAAAACGTAGGAAGTACTGAAACTATTATGGAGCAAACTCACCGGGTATTTCGCCTGGGTACTTCCAATAAACCTTTTGAACCTGGGTTGAGACGAAGAGTAGCACGACGATTCTTCAGACGCCATTAGCTTCAGGTGGAGCACCGCTGATGCCGTCTATAATTCTCCTAGAATGTAACGCTCGATGTACTCCGATTTTCCAATTCTTGAACCACTGGAAGACTTTTCTTGGCAAAGTTGCACAAAACAAAACGTCTGCTTTCTGGTGCAGTCAATAAGAGCAGAAACGCCAGCTGTGTCAGGTAACGGGCTGGTATGTGTCTAGCCGAAGCCAGATACTGCCTTCTCAATAAAGTCAACAACCGGTTCCAGGACAAATCGCTCATCATCCGACGTCCGCCTGGGGTATTCTGCTCAGAAATCTCCATCCGTGCCGTGCCACCGTCTTTGAGATCCTTATTAAACCCTTTGTCCATGGCGGATCACCGTTTGATTCAGCTCATCGGTCGAGGGGAGCTCCAATTCTGGCAGAAGTCTTACAACATCCGATGCCCTTCCGTGGTGTAAATATTGCACAGTAGTCCGTGCCGTGCGACCGTCCGTGGCGTCTTCATCCGGCCCGTCGTCCGTGCCCTTTACCAAACAGCAGTTGGTTGTCCAAGTAAAAAGAAGGTCCGAGGATAATTTCGACGATATTTTCGTTTTTAATAAAATAACTGGAGAAAAATTGACAGGAAAGAAAAACAAAACCGTTCAACTTCAGTCAAGGCCTACTTACCCTCTCCACTGCTGCACCCGTAGACTTTAGGCTCTAAACTCCAGAATAGTTTGGATGACCTAGGATATCCCGTATGATCTGAAACTGTCTATTGAACTTTTAAAAGACTTACTGGGCATAATAGATTACAAATCGTTGCTTTGTATAATGCAAGAAGTTACCGCTGCACCCGTAGAATATGGGATCTAAAGTCCAGAACAGTTTGGATGACCTAGGATATCCCAACTGATCTGAAGCTGTCTATTGAACTTTCAAAAGACTTACTGAGCATAATAGATTACAAATCGTTGATTTGTATGCTGCAAGAAGCTACTGCTGCACCCGTAGACTTTAGGATCTAAACTTCAGAATAGTTTGGATGACCTAGGATATCCCGACTGATCTGAAACTGTCTATTGAACTTTCAAAAGACTTACTGAGCATGATAGATTACAAATCGTTGATTTGTATGATGCAAGAAGTTACCGTTACAGACGTAGACTTTAGGATCTAAACTCAGAACAGTTTGGATGTCCTTGGATATCCAGGAAATTATACTGCATCATATTCTACCTTTTTAATGCTGTTAAGCACCAAAACTACAGAAATATGTAGAAAAAACTCTATAATAATGCTTGGAAAAATTCCGGCTTAAAATTAAAAATCCACGTAAATGAAAACCGCGTTAATTCAAAAAACCGCGTAAAAAAAATCTGACTGTATTTTAAATAATGTTTTAGAGTACAATATACCTTTATGGTTCTAGAAAAATATGCTACCGGCAGCATGTTCAGCAGACGACTGTTATCGTAAATCGAAAAATAAGTTACACTTCCTAAAATGCGTTTTCCCATGAAACGTAATCAAAGTCCCATCGAATATTTCAAGTGCCAAAAATAGACAAAATGTGTGTTCGTTCAGATTCACCCTCGTATGAAGTTTTCCTGCCTGCAGGTCGATGGTGAAGAATTTTCGCAACCTAAACCAAATCACCGTAACCATTTTCCGATATAGGAAAAGAAAAGAAATCGAAAAATGCACTTCCTTCCCTCCGCTTCCCTTTCTCATGGCAGTATTGCTGAAAGGCACCGAGCGGATTATTATCTTTGCAAAATTCCTTCCGTTGGTGTCATCCCGAAACGACGACCCAGGATGGCATAGGTAGCTGCTATGCTACCTTTAATGTTCGTGTGTTCCTTTTGTCCGCTTCACGAACGAAGAAAATCCTGTGACGGTTAGCAGAGGAAAAGTGTGGAAATTGAATTTTCGCACAAAGTAGGTATGCAACTGCTATTAGGCGGGCTGCCTACCTTACTCGCAGCGCAGTAGGCCGATGCGAGTTTCCAATCTCGACACAGCCAGCGGTTGAAGAACGTTGCCTTCGCCTTCTTCGATGATGGATGTGCGTGTGCAAAATTCTTCCAACAGGACAGGGTGGAACTCAAAACCGACAAAAATGGCATGGGATGGGTGGCAGGAAGGGGATCCACCAGGGAGAAAAGATTTTTGCGTATAAGGAGATTATCTTATTATTGTTATTATCATACGCTAAAGGATCCACAGCGTGGATGCTGGCAGCAATACGCTAATATTTGGTTGCGGCTTAGTAGGCTTTGATGGAAAACGAGGGGAACGGAATCAAGCATAATTTATTCACCTTCAGCAGCTTATGTTACACGACGACGACGACGCGGCGTTTAGCCGGCAGTATTTTGGCTTTGGCTAGTCTTCCAGGAGGAAGTAGCAGTACAAGGGCCCTCTCGATGGTGCTGATCGAAAAGAGATTACACAACGATTACACTATGGACGGTAGCTCTCCTCGAACGAGAGGGGTCACCTGTTTGAACCCGGACCGAACCGACCAGCTAGCCCTCGCAGTAATCGCCTGTGGCCACACACGGAAGCCACAAATTTGATTTCGGCTATGGGACACGGTATTTACAAAGACCAGCGCGGAAGTGAAAGCTAATTTTCCGCCTACTTAGTCGGGAGCTGATTTTCAAAATCGCTCCCATGACTAATCACGCGGTGGGTTGAATACAGTGGGTTCTGGAAATTAGAAAACACGCTTAGTTTTCTAAGCTTAGAGTTGTGTAAGACTTATGCAAAATTGAACAAATCCCATACCGCTCATCGAGTGTGCACTTCTGTAGTGTCATCGCGGTTACTCCGAGTAACCAGCTCTTGATGTCAAAAAAAAAAAAAAATTCCCAGCCGCAGTCAAAAAAATACTGAGCGGCCGCTAAAACAGAAGAACGACCTATATTTATTATTATTGTTCCTGCCATTCAATAAAAAAATGGTTATTCAGCGACATTAGGAATTGTTTCCGCCAAAAGCCCAGTTTCGTGTTCGAAAGAGATCGCTCAAGAAAATTCCTGACCGATTCCTGGCAGAAATTGTCTACGGTGACTGCCATTTGAACTGTTATTTCTTCGAAACTGCATGCTGTGATCGAAGAAAAAGCGGTTTCTTGAGCGATTCAGGCAAGGAATTTCGCATACATCAAGATAGGCTGGGAAATTCCTTCTGATCTGCAAACAGTCCTTAGAAACATCGTAAAATCCTCCAGCGATTGCTTCAGAAAATCTTGCAGAAAATTTTTGAGAAATCGCTATTTGTCGTAAATTCAACATGAAAATGCTGAAAATCCGTCGCTGGCCCGGAGCGCTGCACGAACACGTCCGTTCGTCTCCAAATCCGTCTAAAGAAGGAAGAGAAAACCGAAACCGAGTAGGCTTGATGTTCGGCTTGCTTCGACGGTCTCTTCTTGTTCGGCGCATCTGTCATTGAACCGATTCGTTATGTCGACTCAGTGTTGGCAAATGCACTGAAATAAATTTGCAACTTCAAGCCGAATAATTTTATCGATTTATTTCCAAACACGGGTTTATCAACAATTTTATAATACGCTGTATACACTACATTATTCCCCTCCTCTACTCTTCTTGAAACAAATTTGTTTGAAACAAATATTTATTGTCACTTGCGTAGTTAAATAATGCATGCCTAGCATTTCCAGAGTTTGTATGACACTTAAGTATCCACATAAAATACAAGTTTTATCTAAAATACATTACAATCAATATTATTCCAATTGCAAAAAGATACAATCCAGATCAATCCACCTCTTATCCCAAACCATATCCAATCCATATCCAATCCAAATTCAATCCAAATCCAAATCATATCAAAACCAGTCAAAATCTATTTCAGATCCAATCCAAATCAAATCCAAATCCAATCCAGATCCAATCCAAATTTAATGCAAATCTAATCAAACCCAATCCAAATCTAGTCCAGATCTAGTCGAAATCCAATCCAAATAAAATCCAAATCCAATCCAAATCCAATCCAAATTTAATCCAATTTCAATCCAAATAAAATCCGAATCTAATCAAAATCCAAATCCAATCCAGATCCAATCCAAATCCAATGCAAATGAAATCAAATCAAATCCAAATTTAATCCAGATCTAGCCGAAATCCAATTCAAATCCAAATCTAATCCAAATCCAATCCAAATACAATCCAAATCCAATCCAAATCCAATCAAAATTTAATCCCTTTGTCATTTATTTTCTCAAAATTTGTGAAGTGGAAACGGTATCTTTAGAAGTGAGCATTAACCTTTTGGATTCTAAGTTTTGAAGTGACTGCTACCTGTACCTCCTAATGTTGATGCTTATATTCTTATAAAGGTTTATAAAATTTCCTGCAAGAATGAAATATATTGTCGTAAATTCAACATGAAAATGCTGAAAATCCGTCGCTGGCCCGGAGCGCTGCACGAACACGTCCGTTCGTCTCCAAATCCGTCTAAAGAAGGAAGAGAAAACCGAAACCGAGTAGGCTTGATGTTCGGCTTGCTTCGACGGTCTCTTCTTGTTCGGCGCATCTGTCATTGAACCGATTCGTTATGTCGACTCAGTGTTGGCAAATGCACTGAAATAAATTTGCAACTTCAAGCCGAATAATTTTATCGATTTATTTCCAAACACGGGTTTATCAACAATTTTATAATACGCTGTATACACTACAAATGCCTTTGGATTTTTCTCTGAAAAAAACCCTTTAGAAACACGTCCATTGATTCCTTTAGGAAATTTATAGTTTCCCTTACAATTTTCTCCAAAGTTTTCTAGAGAATAACCAAGAAACTTGATAAAAAAACCTTCCCTGCATTTCATCCAATATTTCTCCGATATTTCTTTCGGAAAGTCTTCCATGGATTAATTTTTGAAGTTCTTTTGAATATCTTCCATGGATCACTTCAGAATTTCCTTCTGAATTTTCATTAGATTTTTTTTTCCGAAAATCCTCTACGAAAGCTTCAATTGGTTTCTTTAAAAATTCTTCATACATTTTTTCAGGAATCCGTACGAGAATTCTTTAAAAAAATAATCTGTTGCGAAAGCTTTGATAAATACAGTGAAACTGGCAACACTGTATAGAGAAAGTATAGGTAGATGAGAGTAGTTTGAAGAAAAACCAATTAGTTGAATAATTGGATCCTTTGCGAACGCACGGATGTGTTCAGTATAGTGTAAGTCATTATTGTATGCAAATTGAATTATTTTGTAACTATCAATAAACATATTCAACAGCATTGAAACTGCTCCACAAAAGCCGCTCTCAATAGGTGATCGTCCGAGGCAAAGAAACATCCCCAACTCAACATAATCTATGGAATCCTTCAGAAATGTTACACCAAAACCTCCATTTAGGTAACGAGTCGGGACTGCCTAAATAGAATTCTTACCTAAATTGATTCATTACCTCAATGGATTTGAAGATAGCTAAGAAGTTTAAGAAGGACGAGTGACCTGGAAATTTAAAGGGGGCTATGCGGAGTTTCAGAGGGATTTCATGGGAGTTTCATGAGGGGGGGTAGTCAGAGGCGTTGTACAGGGAGGGGGAAAGGTGTAGTTCAGGAGTATTTTCAGGGAGTTTCGAAGGGTCTCAGTTGCGTTACATGGGATCCGATGGGGTTTCAAAGGAATTTCGAATGCATTTCAGAAAGTTTCAGAGGATTGTAGGCGAGTTTCAGAGGCGTTACGAAGGCGTTTTCTGGGGTTTCTGAGGGTCACATGTGCGTTACATGAGGTCCGAGAGGATTTTAGGGGGAATTCGAAGGCATTTCAGAAATCTTCAGAGAGTTTTTGCCGAGGCGTTACGAAGGCGTTTTCGGGGGTTCCTGAGGGGTTCAGGTGCGTTACATGGGATCCGAGGGAGTTTTAGGGCGTTTAAGAAAGCTTCAGAGGATTTTTGACTTTTAATCAATCATTTAAGCACATAAGCTTTGCATGTAGATTCGATGACTTATGCTCAAGAAAGTCCCAAACCAACCCCATCCCCCTCATTACTCCGAGCACGCCCTTCACTTCCCTCAACTCCACTTGCAACTTAATTCCCTTAAACCAACATTATCGCTAATATAGAACGCTCCAACTACTCCGCACACAATCAGATTCCGTTTAGGTAACGTCAGTTTTTTCTAAAGATCTTTGCAAACGCTTATCTATGCGTGTCTCCGGATATTCCCACAGATTTTTTTTTAGAAATTTGTCCACAGATGTCTTCAGCAAAACTTCCAGAAAATCTTCCAAGAATTTTATTAAGAATATTCCAGAAGTTTTAAAATAAATCCCTCCCTGTTTTTAGGAATTCTACAATGGGATTTCCGAGAAGTTTCTCCAATTATTTGTCCAGGAAGCTCTTTGAGAATTTCGCTTGGTTTTTTTAAAGAATTTTCCTGGGATTTCTTCGAATATTCCTCCAGAGACTCATTCAAAAGTACTTCTTACGGTTTCGAAATGGGTTTTACTGAAGATTTTTTCCAAAAGAAACAAAATTTCTTGTGACTTCATAGCTATTATAAGGTCTATTTTCCGGAATTTCAGCAAGGGATTTCTTTTAAAGTTTTTTCATGAAGTTTTTCAGATATTCTTCCCAAAGTTTCTTCACAAATTCTACAGAAATTACTTCGGAAATGCTTACCCGTGTTTCTCCGAATCCCTTAGTGATTTCTACAGAAAAATCAACAGATTATTTTTTAGAAATTTCTCTTTCTTTTGGAATGTCTTTAGAGATTTTGTTATTTCCCTACTGGAATTTTTCAGAAGTTCTTCCAGAAACTGCAGAAAACATACTGAAGAATTCGTTAAGGAATCCATGAAGCAATTTTTAAGAATTCCAAGGAACAAAAATGCTTGAAAAATTTCAAAAGGGATTCATGTACAAAACCGTAGGGAAAAATAATCATTATACAATTGGAAGAGCTGGAGAACCCTCTGAGATATTCACAGAAAATATTCTTGAAAAATTTCTCGAAAAAAGCTAAAGAATTTGTTTTGGAGTAACTTCTGCAGGAATTGTTGTGATAATTTTTTGATAAAATGTCTGAAATGGAATGTCTGGATTAATCCAAAGCAATGTTTGGACGAATACCTAAAGGAGATATTGAAGAAACCCCTGGAGGAACTTTTAAAAGAATCTTTTGAGAATTTTCTGGAGGTAATTCTATAATAATTCCCATGAAAATCTCTAAATTAGTGGAGTAATTCCTGAAGGGACCTATAGAAAAAAATAAGCAATGATTTTTGGTTAAATACTGTTCCTTTCGATTCCACTGTAAGGTCGTCTTCAGTGTTTCGTACTTGACTCGACTTGAGGGCCCATATAGCCGAGGCGGTAAACGCACGGGTATTTAGCATGACCATGCTGAGGGTGACGGGTTCGATTCCCGGTCGGTCCAGGATCTTTTCGTAAAGGAAATTTCCTTGACTTCCTTGGGCATAGAGTATCTTCGTGCCTGCCACACGATATACACATGCAAAATGGTCATTGGCAGAGGAAGCTCTCAGTTAATAACTGTGGAAGTGCTCATAGAATACTAAGCTGAGAAGCAGGCTTTGTCCCAGTGAGGACGTTACGCCAAGAAGAGGAGAGGAGTGAGGTCGAAATACGTACCTGCCAAAGGATGTAAATTTTTAGTGGAATTAAAAGGAACAATACTCAACCTGATTTTCTTTCTCTTCTTACTAACACGCCACGGGTATCATCATAATGATTTCTGAAATAGTTTCTGAATTTCTAGAGGAGAAGTCCTAAATGAATTTCTGAAAGGTTCTTCGAATCGAAATCTCTCCTGAAGTTGCATATTTTGAAGTAACGTATGTAGGAATTTCTTCTTCTGGGATTCATCAGGAATGCCATTTGGAATTTCTCCAGGAATTCTCTCGCTATTTTGTCCACAAATTCAATCATGGACTCCTCCAGGGATTACCCGGAAGTTCTTCATAAAATTTTTCCAGGGGTTTATTTAAGATTCCTCCAGAAGTTTTTTCTGGATTTTTTCCAGGAGCTATTGTAAACAGGTTCCATCTGGGATTCCTCCAAGATTCCTCCAAGAAGATCTCCCGGAATTCCTTCCAGGATTTCTTAAAATAAAACATTCTGGGATTTCAACAGGAGTTCTTTTATGCTATCTTTCCATAGTTCATTAATGACAATCAATGATTTTCTTCATAACACGTGAAGTTCCTTCTAAGATCTTTCGAACTATTTCACCCGAGATATCTTCTGGGATTTCTCCACAAGTTCTTCCCGGGATTGCTTCAGGAATTCCTTGATTTCTTCATCAACTATAGTAGACAGTCCCTAGTGTATAAGTTAAATCTAGGTAGGCATTGATTAATACTAGTGACAGTTACCATCATACATATATCCCTTTCGTGACGAACAAGCAGAATTGTGCTGTTCAGCAGTAACATGTTTGCATATTTTTTTCATGTGCTTAGACTTTGTTTTAAGTGATGTAAACTGTTTCCATAATTCAGCCATCACTTGTACTTGTATGTGTGTAAATAAACTTTTGTTTACGTTGCCTGTAGGATTTACCACAGCAAGGTAAACAAAAAGTGGACAAAAACCGTAAAACATGAAAAAGTTTTATCTATCGCATATTTTTTATATCCGATTTATAAAAGCAATCAAAGCTAGAAATCGAAAGATAAAGAGTAGTTCTTTCAAATGGGGAAAAATAATTGTTGGTTTGTTGGAAAATCTAAGAGTTCTGGAGATCCAAAGTTGAGCAATTTGTATGGAGATTTCACTTTTTTGCGCTCCGTCACGAAAGGGATATATAATAGCCCTGTTTGTCTGTCCGGTGACTAGCCAACCAGACGCAGCAAAATATTTGACTCTTCAGTTCCTTTTTTAGTATCAGATGCAGAGAACAAAACCAGTGACAACCATAGACAACCAGATATAGCATTTGATGAAAAAATCACAGACAACAGACGTTGAAAATTTTGATGTTTTTTTTATATTTGACACTTGAATGCTTTTTTACTGTCAGATGCAGAAAACAAAACCAATGACAACCATAGACAACCAGACACAGCATTTGATGAAAAAAATCACAGACAACAGACGTTGGAAATATTGATTTTTTTTAAATATTTGACTCTTTAATGCTTTTTTTTTACTATCAGATGCAGAAAACAAAACCAGTGACAACCTTAGACAACCAGACACAGCATTTGATGAAAAAAATCACATACAACAGACGCTGAAATTTTTGATTTTTTTTAATGCAGAAAAGAATCTGTCACTCTTAGACAACCGAATGCAGCAGTTGCTGGAAATAACACGGATAGCTCTGTTTTGTCTGTCCGGTGACTTCCCCGAAGTATTTTCAGATGTAAATATAAGCTGCATTGAATTCACCGAATAAAAAACTATTCAAAACGTAGAAAAATGTAATGCTTTTCTTATTTAAAATCTACAAGCGTGAATAACACATGAACCGTTTATTTTGAAATAAAAAACTTGCCACGGGCGCTACTGCGTCCACAAATAAACTAGTTCTGTTATAAACCTTAGAAAAGAAACCACTACAAGCCTATTACTTCCTACATCAATTCTTTTCCAAATTTCTTTCAGTGAATTCTTCCGGGATTTCTGCACGACCTCTGCTGGAATTCCATGCGAAGTTCTTCCAGAAGTTTCTTCTGGCTTTGTCAGGCATTCCAGTCTTTCTGAGATTTATTCCTCCAGGAACTCAATCCAGGTTTCTTTCAAGAATAACTTGTGAAATTCCCCCAAAAACTATTTGGGCCTGTCCAGAAATAACGTAGACTCTCAGGTGGGGGGTTCACTGGACAAGTCTACGCTCCATATAAAATTTGAAAATGGTGCATGGACAAAAGTCGACGAGGGGGGAATGGGGGTGTCTGAGATGGCCAAAATTGAGTCTACGTAGTTTATGGACAGCGCATTTCAGGGATGTTTCTGGGATTCCTCTGGAATTGTTCCAGGAACTTCTTTCTTAGAAATTTCTTCCAGGATTCCATTGGGAGCTTCCTCCGTGATTACTCTGAGTTGCCTCCTAGAACTTCTTCCGGAATTCCTGCAGAAGTTCTTCTCAAAATTGATTCAGGAATGCTTACTGAATTCCTCTGATAACTTCATTCGTGATACCTGCGGGATCCCCATCCGGGATTCTTTCAGAAACAGCTTCCGGGATTTCTTCAGGAACTACTTTCTAGATTTCTCTAGGAAATTTTCCTATGCTTTTTCTAGAAGCTGCTTTCTAAAGTCCTGCGAATCTTTCAGGAATTCGACTGGAAGTTAATTGTGGAAATCTCCTAGATGTTCTCAATTTAAATCGAGGAGTTAGAGAAGTTAGAGAATTCCTCTGGAAGTATTTGTTTTTGAACTCCTCATGGAATTACTGTGGGGGTTTCTTATGAAGTTCCTACAGGAATTCCTTGAGGAATTCCTCCAACAATTTCCTAAGGAATTCCTCCAGCATCTTTGTAAGGAGTTCTCTCCGGAATTCCTCCTTCTTCTTCTTCTTTATGGCTCTACGTCCCAACTGGGACTTGGCCTGCCTCGCTTCAACTTAGTGTTCTTTGAGCACTTCCACAGTTATTAATTGAAGGGCTTCCTTTGCCTGCCATAGTATGAATTTGTATATTGTGAGGCAAGTACAATGACACACTATGCCCAGGGAGTCGAGAAAATTTTCCCGACCGTAACGGGAATCGAACCCGCCGTCTCCGGATTGGCGTTCCTTTGCCTTAACCACTAGGCTAACTGGAGAACCTTAGATGGAGCTCCCTGAGATATCATAGAAGAAACTCCAAGAATAATCCTGGAATGAATTTCTGGAGAAACCGTGGAAAGAGTTCATCGAGAAACCCAAGGGCAAATTGGTTTGGAATTTCACAAGGAATTCCTGGAGGAATCTCGAAATGGATTAAAAATTTAAGAAGGAATTTCTAGATGAATCCTCGTGTTATCTCATAGGGTTTTCCTTAAGAAAACCGGACAAATCTTCGTAGGAATTTACCGGTAAGAGCTCCTGGAGGAATCCCAGATGAAATCGTTTTGGGAATCTCAGAAAAAAAAACGGAATCTCTTGTAGAAACCCAGATGAAACTTCTGAAAGAATTCAAAATAAACCCTCAGAAGAATCTCTTGAATACCTCCTTGAGAATCCCAAAATTAACAGCTGTGAGAATCTGAGAAACAGGCTATGTCCCAGAGGGGACGTAAGGCCAATAAAAATAAGAAGCTACTTGTGGTGAAGAGGGTAGTTGTCCAATCAAAGTCTAAGCTCCATATCTATCTAGAGGGCTATTTTCAGATCAGAAGGAATTTCTCAGCCTATCTTGATGCATGAGAAATTCCTTGCCTGAATTGCTCAAGGAACCGTTTTTTTTTCGATCGCAGAACGCAGTTGCGAGAAATGCAGTCACCGTAGAAAGTTTCTGCCGGGAATCAACCAAGCATTTTCTGTCTGTCTGTCTGTCTGTCTGTCTGTCTGTCTGTCTGTCTGTCTGTCTGTCTGTCTGTCTGTCTGTCTGTCTGTCTGTCTGTCTGTCTGTCTGTCTGTCTGTCTGTCTGTCTGTCTGTCTGTCTGTCTGTCTGTCTGTCTGTCTGTCTGTCTGTCTGTCTGTCTGTCTGTCTGTCTGTCTGTCTGTCTGTCTGTCTGTCTGTCTGTCTGTCTGTCTGTCTGTCTGTCTAAGTCTGGCTAAGTTTGCCGGGACAGCAAAAAAATGAAACCAACTTTGTTCTATTGTGTATTATTTTATTCTATTCTAAAACATTATTTGAACTGGTTCATCAACGGTTCAAGCAATTTCCTGGAGGTGCAATACTAGACCTAACCACAAAAAAATCACATTCGTTCATAATACCATCACAGAGTGCAATGCTATTCATTCCAAAATGGCCGGTTTTCACCAAACGCAAAATCCTCCAATTCTATACCTCTGTGCTACAACACTCATCTGTGGACAACTCAATTTTCCGAAAAGCTGTCCCCACACACACGCCCGATTCACACCCATGTCAAGTGAAATAGCATTCCACAAGCGCCACCTATCAGAATCCAACCAACCACCCTACAGACCCACATGTGCCAGAGCCACCGACCGACACCAGAGTCAAAATATCTCCATCAGCATTCCTGTGAGGCGAAGAAAAAAAAAACACACGATAAAGCACATTTTCACGTACCTCATAATACATAAAACTTCTCGCCAGCTCATAGTAAGCCAACAGCGCCAGGCACCCCCAACTCAAACCCATGGCCATCTGGGGATGGATGCATTGCTTCACGGGGCAATGGGCGCCTGCTGTGATCCGTCGCGATGAATACGGAATGCCGGACCAGCAGGTACCGGGCAAATAAACAACAATGCCGAAAACGGGGCGGGACTTTACCCTGGGAAGCTGCCGTTGCCATTGGAGAGACTCGACTCGACTGCTCGCACAACAGGGAGATAAATCGAGAGAAATGATTGCCAGCCTGAAGCTATTTGATAACGTTCCTGTGGATTCCCAAACAGAGCCAGGGCAGTGATGCAATGTCACCTGTTGCTTCCATTTGGGCTGACGTTTCCCGCGTACTCACAGGGAAAGAGCGTAGAAATCTCTCGCTTCCGGACGAGAAAACTCTCCTTCTAGTCGTAGGCGGTGACGATCCTGCGCAGTACGCACCAAGGAATTCATTGGCTGTCGGAGGAATGCATGCTGGCGGACTGTGAACAGGATTCAACTGCAGGTGTCAGACAGGACCTGTTCAGTTGTTGCTGTGCCGCGAACAACGCTGAACGTGTCGGGAATTCGGTCCTCTTCTTGTGAACCAGAAGACAACTCAGTGATGTGCTAAGTGCTAAGGATGAGTTTGATTCAGGATAGTCAGAGGATGCTACCATACAGTCCACAGCAACAGGTTCAGCAGTCCAGTAGTCAATCTCAATCGGAAGTGAGCTATTTTCAACCGTTCTTGTATCCGCAAAGCCAAATCACGCCAATTTCTGGAGCTGCGACCGGCAGTGAGTTCCAGATTCCGCTGGATTTGTCCCTGCGACAAGGGAATGTGCCAATGACTCCACCATCAACTCCGTCTCCACCCCGAAAACGGAACCGCACCTTCGACGAGGATGATTGGAAACTCAAACTGGTCAACAGCAGCCTTCAGCGGTCGATGAACCAGTTCTCCGATACAGTCTGTATCGACGACAAGAAATACTACGCCAACACTACCCTAACCTCGACCTCCACTTCCCATTTCCGCTACTTTGATGATTCGGCTCGTTTGCCACCGTTCAAATCCCTCCAGCAGATACCCTCCACTTCCACTTCCGATGCCAAACCACCAGAGGAGTTCATCGACATCACCGGTCAGGAGGACTCCGCCTCCGCATCCCGTCATTCCCCATCCTCAAACATCGACGTCGAGTCCCTGGAAAACAACGGTGCCCTGGACGAAGGTGACATAGATGACGACGACGACGATAGCCAGGAATCGATCAACATCGTAGACAGCGAGAAGGAGAACAGCGAAGCAGTTCTCGTCGATGGGCAACGCTACTTCGAGAACGAGAAACTGCACCTCCAAGCGATCGAAGGCTTCGCTCGGCTCTTTGAACAAAGTTTCGTCGACTACGACCGTCCTTCACCGCAGAAATCCCACTCAACAGGAAAGTCCTACTCCCATCATCGCCCGAAGACAGAGCGACGGCGAATCAAAACGCGGAAGCAGATAGTCGACGAAGACAACACCAGTCCCGTATCGGGAACCATCATACGCAAGCTGCAGGACGGTGAAGAGCTCGTGGTGCGCAAAGGGGACATCGATCCGGCCTTCAACGTGGTGGAGATAACGGATGAAGCAAAAGAAATTCTATCGAAGATCGAGAACAAGATCGGGTCGTATCTGTGTCAGTTGTGCCGGGCGTTGTATGACGATGCGTTTGGGTTGGCGCAGCATCGGTGCTCGCGGATCGTGCACATCGAGTACCGGTGTTCGGAGTGTGATAAAGTGTTCAACTGCCCGGCGAACTTGGCGTCGCATAAGCGATGGCACAAGCCACGTGGCGGAAGTGGTGGTGGTGGTGGGAGTGCAGGGGAAGGGAAGAAGAAGGGAAGTGGAGTGAGTGGTGGGGAGGGAAGTGATAAGACGAAGGATGATGAGTGCATAGAAATTATGGATAATGACGGTGCTAGCGGAGAACGAGGAAGGCCGACGGAAGGATCTACGGAGGAAAGCTATGGATGCAATCAGTGCGGGAAAAGTTTTAGGCGGTAAGAAATGTTACCTGACATTTTTTCACCTCGATGGTTTCATCAATCAATCTAAAGGGAATATAATGAATCTACGTCTAGAATTTAAAGAGCCATATCTAAGAACCAAACATCGGATTTCACTAAAAAGTTAAGCGATTGGTCACTCGATAATTTTTTGTACTAAAATTTATTCTAATACTTCAAACCCAAGCCTGCCGTGCTCAATGTGTACCTTCGAGAATTTCGAAATTTTAACAGGTCAATAACAGCGTCAGCCACGTCCTTGCGGTCTTCGCAAAAAAGATAGAATGTAAACAAATGTGCGTTCTGCACATCTTTTTTTATGTTTTCATCTTTTTCTATCTTTTAAGCAGTTAAAACGACATTCCGACAATTTGTTATACATTTCATCTTCTTCAAGGATGTAGAGGCTTCATATGTGTTTGTATACGTGTATTGCTTGACTTTTGGCTGTCTATGATCTTTCTATAGCGTCAAAAGTCAAGTAAGACGCGTACACAAAAATAAACAAATATAGCCTTTTAGACTAAATCCTTGAAGAACACGAAACATACGTCGAAACGTTGAAATTTCAAAATATTAGTCGTTTTAGCTGCTTAAAAGACTGAAAGAGTCGAAAACTTTCCAAAAAATCATCAATCACCATCGAAAGCATCCACTAAATATTTTGCATCTCCACCATTATCACGGGCAGTTAGTTTTGTTAGTGTGAAAGGCAAAAATTCACATGACCTGGCTCGCTCTGGTAAGCGATGCGATTCCTGCAAGCTCCGAATTAAGTCAATAACGGCGCTGGTCACGTCCTTACAATCATCGGGAAAGGTATGGAATGTTAGTTCGACAACCGTTGCTGTGTGAGACCATGGACAGCACAGTATCGTCACAGTTGTCTCGGTAAAGTGAGATTGTTAGTACACAGCGAAAACATTCTTGTGATATCACATTTAGCTTTTTAGGGAGGGTTAACCGCGAAAAATTACCCGCACACGAAAATTCTCGTCCAATACTGGTAGTGGATCATGATGATACCCTGTTTGATATGATGAAATGAACGATGGACATACGGATGTTTTGCCGAAGAGACGTTTAACCGAATGAAGTTTCGCTTGAGTATGTTTTGACAATTCCGACCGGTATCAAAACATCAGGCCGAAGTATGGAAGCAGTGCTGTCATGCTAAAATCAGAGCTGGTTACTCAAGGTTTTCAAATTCCTCTAAAAAATCCTTTTAGTATTTCTTCATTATATTCCTTAGAATTTCTCCAGAAATTCCTCCAGGGATTCTTTCGGGGATTCCTCAAGGAACTTTCCTTGGGACTTGTTTAGGTGTTTCTCATAAATGGTTTAAGCTTCATCTTGAAACTTTTCCTCAGGAATTCCTTCTGAAATTCCACCTAGGTTTCTTAAAAAAATACATTGTATATTCTGTCAAGAAGTGCTACATAAATCTATGTTTTTATTCTTTAATGTTTAACATTTCTGAAGAAATTCATTAAGAAATATCACCATAATTTTTATAGGAAATAAAAAAAATTATCAAGAAATTCTAGGAATTTCGCCAAATATTTCTTAAAAATATGCAATTGCAGGGCATTTTTTTCACAGATTCGGAAATTCTATCAGAAGCTGCTCTAGGGGTTTTCTATATGAATTCAGAAATTTATCAAGAAAAATTTCAGTTATTATTACTTGAATTTCTCCAGAGGTATTGCTCCATTTAATCGACTTTCTTGGGCATTTATTTGGAAACTCCCCAAGAAAATTCTCAAAAGATTCTACTGAAAATTTTTACATTTTTTTTAAATCTCTTTCTATTGATGAATTTTAAAAGACTTTCTCCACAGGTTTCTCCAATAGTGCTTTCAGGTATTTCCCAGGCATTAATTTGGATTTATTCAGATCTTTCTTTTGGAATTATTTCAGGTTTTTTCAAAGATTCTCAACAACTCCTGCTAAAATTGCTCTAAAATCTATTTCTCAGCTTTACTTCCACAAATCCCTTCAGAAATTGCATAAGAATTTTTTCTGAGAATTCCTTCAGGAGTTCTTCCAAGGATTTCTTAAGAAAATCATCCAGTGATCCCTCACAAACTTATTAAGGGATTTCTTCGACGATTCCACCAGTAAGGTAGACCGGGGCAAGTTGAAACGGGTGGAGCAAGATGAAACAGCGGGTTAACATGATGTATCCAATGATGGTGAACGGCTTGAATGCCATAACACATAGTTTTTGATTCAAACAAACTTTTGACGAAACAAAAATTTCCAAATTGTATTGAAATCCATTTCAAAACTTCGCGTTTCATCTTGCCCTACCTGGTTCAACTTGCCCCGGTGTACGTTACCTTTGATTGTGATTTCAGCAGGCATGGTTTAAAAGATTCCTTCAGAAATTCCTTTATGAATTTCACCAGGAATTCCTCCAGAAATTTCACAAACATTTTTTCCTAGTGATTACTTGTAGAGTTTCATTAGACGTTTCTCATGACTTTTTTTCTATGAATTAAGTGCCTATCTTAAGGTGCCCATGCTTTCTCCTGGGTATTATCACTAGAGTTCTCTTGGAGTTGCTTCAGAAATAACATCATAAATTACTACAAGATTTTTTAGGAATCCCTCTAAAAAAATTACAAAATTTGTTTAGGAGTTGTCAAAGGTATCCCCGAAAATTCATTCAGCAGGATTTTTTTAAACAGTTATTTTTATGTAATTTCTTGAAGAACTTTCGAAAACAACGCTAGAGGAACACCTAAGCAAAACTCCATGGAAGAACTGTTGAAGAAATCCCTTGCTAAAGTTCCCGAAGAAATGCTTAAAATTCAAAAGAAGCTTCTGAAGATAAAAATATTTCTTCAAGGAAATCTTTCCTTTTTTCCTGAAAGAATTAATGAAAAAAAATTAGTAGAGAAATACCTGGAAAAACTTCCCGGGAAATGGACAACAATGGAGTTTGCTCTTCTACTAACAACACCCTAATTCCCGTGGTACATAGGCCAGAGAGGAAGTAGAGGTCTCTATATGCCTTTCTAAGGTGTCCAATCTTCCTTTCCCATCCCTCAGCTATCGCAAGGACGTGGCCAGGATAGTTCTCGACCATTGGAGGATTGCGTTAGTCTTGTCTAAGAGTCAGAGATTAGTCCCAAATCTTTGTGCTTTGGGTTGGTCGGGATGGAGGCAACCCTCATAACAACGGTCTAAGACTCTAGCACCTACGAATTTGTGCACTTTGCTTAATGTTAATGCTTATTAGGCTGTCCCAAAAAAATTGATGTTCAAAAAGTCAAGGTGCTCAATCCTTAAATGAAAGATATGCATATTTGAAGCATTTTTGTAGACCATTTCGATTTTCTAAAAAAATTCATTTAGAGGTTCCGCTAGAGCGATTTTTTTTAAAAATGGCCTTTTTTCATGAAAAGTCCCAAAAAATCATTTTTTCGTAATATATTTTCAACTTCTGAATTTTTCCAATATTTTTGTATTTTTCTATGGACTTCTAGGCACTCTTGAAGGGGATAAGTTTTTGAAATATTGTATTTATATTGATGGCAGAACCGTTTTTGTGCTAAAAAAAGGACTATTTTTTGAGAATGTTTCATCTAAATTTGAGAAAAAAATACCTGCGCGTTTTTTTTTTATTTTCAACCATGAATGTTTTATTTGATAGTACATACTATTTGTATGTGTCATTTTTCTAAAAAAAGATTCAAAATATCTTGTCTAGCAGCTGAGATATTATGTTTTTAGTGAATGGACCATATTTTAAATATTTGCAAAACTTTATATATTTGGAATATTATAAGGTCTTTGTGACACTATAATGTACGTATATTAAAATGAATTAGAGGTTTAAAATAACAGCTTTACTTGTTGAATGGTCAAAGTAATCTAAATCTGTTTTTATTTTTATTCTGGGGCGATTGGCAGTAGATTCATGAAGAGCTTTTATTTGAATAACTACTGGAGAGACGAACCAGCCTCGGGCTCAAAGTCTCTATAATAAAGCTATAATAATAATAATTGAATAACTACAACAATGACGGGTAGCAACGCATTAATTTTGATATTATGTCGTGGAATTCTCGACTATTACACCCCTTTTCTGAAGTAGCAAAAACCATTCCATGCAGAGATAACATAATAGTGATGAAATTAATTAAACGGCATCGTACACAAATTACGTAACGCTATAGGGGGAGGGGGGAGTCTAGCTTAGCGTTACGAGCCATACAAAATATTTTTGGTTTTCATACAAAAAGCGTTACATGGGGGAGGGGGGGAGTCTGAAATAGCTGATTTTAGCGTTACGTAATTTGTGTACCATGCCTAACTAAGTCAAGACTGATTTGCAAAAACTTAGAAAATAATAGAGAATAATAGGCTTTTGATTAATTGATTGATTTATCTATATTATAGAGACTTTCAGCCCTGGCTTTTGAGGAAATACACGATCTTATAAATCCTAAACGTTTATTTCTTTGATGAATTGAGCTAATATTTTGACACGAAATTGTAAATACATATGCTGAATTTTTCATACACGAAATACATCGTGTATGAAGTATTTGCTTCCCTTTAGACGACAAATCATTTGCTCCATTGTTGGCAAAGGATGCACTTCTCTTACAATGGCTTTGTTTGCTTCCCTCAAATCAATAATTATTCGAACTTCGTTAGCAGTTTTCCTCTTAATGAGCATTGGAGAAACCCATTCTGACGCCTCATTTACTCTTTCAATTATATCCTGCTCTTCTAATTCTTTTAATTTCAATAATGTTAATTTCTCAAGTGGAATAGGTATACGTCGAAAGGCTTGGCGAACCGGTGGTACCGATTTATCAATCTTAATACAAGCTGTCATATCTACATAATTCGTTATATATTATAATCAAGAACAAACAATTGATAATCAAATCTCACCTTTGATGCAGGGCAAAGCAATGCTGTTTGCTACGTTGAGAAACTTTACCACTCCTAGATTTTCGGCCGACCTCCCGGAAAGCAACGAACAGTTTCCTCCTTCGATTACGAAGAACGTGGTGCTGCAGGCTTGATCTCCTATCGAAATTTCTGCATCCACTTCGCCAAGGACTGTCAAGGGATGATTTGAACCATATCCTCGGAAAATTTTCTTGCTGCCTTTCCGTACATCAAATGCCTTGAAACCCACCTTCTTCAGGGTCTTCCAGTCGGCTGCGCTGAGGACGTCTTCATCCGCACCAGTATCCACTACGAAACGAAGCTTCACTCCCCCAACAGCTGCATCTACTCTGCGTTTGTTGTCGAGGTGGAACAATTCACGGATCTCCACCTTATCGGTAACATCATCCAGTTCTCTTACAAACTTCTGTTTCTTGTTCGATGAGCTTCCTCGGAAACGGCTGGCTGGATAATTAGAGCTTTCCGAAACAGCCCGTTTGTCTTGCTGTCCGTAAGGGTGAAAGGTTTGGCGCGGTTTCCAACAGCAACGTGCAAAATGTCCCATTTTCCCACAGTTGTTGCACCTCGATTCCCGAGCAGGACATTTCTGATCGCCAGTAGGGTGTTTTCCTGAACATTTAGTGCACGTACCTTTATCCTTTAGAGTATTGCCTGAATGAGACACCGCTTGCAGTTCTTGGACGTCAATACCATCATACGTTGGTTTGGATCGAAATTCTTGTACCTGGGTGGCCACGGTCTCATGAGTACGCCCAATCTTCAGCATTTCGTCCAGAGTTACATCAGCTTCCAGATATTTGGCCCTCAATTTATCGTCGTTTTGAGTTGCATAAACGATTTGATCCATGACCATTTGATCGAGTTGATCTTCGAAATTGCATGCCGCTGCTTGGGTTTTGAGACGTAGAACGAACTGGTCCAATTTCTCCTTGGGATTAAACTTGAGTTGCCTGAATTTGTACCGCTCGTATCGTAGTGACATTCGTGGAGAAAAGTAATTATCCAAGGCCTCCATCGCTGCTCTGTAACGGTTGTCCAGGATATTACCGGTGATCTCCACATTTTTCGCAATTTTCCTGACGTCCGGTCCACCGAAGCACATAAGAGCGTTGTATAATTCTTCGTGATCAGTAACACCTTTCAACGCCAGGTACGCCAAAAATTGTCCTTTCCATTCTTCCCAACGCGAAGATGTTGGGCCATCGCCGGTCTCATGGAACGGCAGTATGTTGCAATTAAGCTGAAATTCAAAAGTTAAATGTTTCTTTGATTTAATGTGCAATCACTGATATTTTTTTTATTTCTTTATTATTACATATTATTTATTTTGTATTTTCCTTTTTAGGGCAACTTTTCCAAACAACTATGCTCAAAATTAGCGGTCTAGAATCTTAATTCCCTTCGCTTTACTTTATCCGACTTCGGATCAGTCAAATGGCCTGGAATCATTGTTCCCTTCATTTGACTCTCTAAATGGCCTGAAACAATTGTTTCCTTCATTTAGAGACTTCCTAATTGCCTCACGTTAGTGGGCTTCCAGATGAATGGCCTGGAATCTGAGTTCCCTACATTCATCTCCCTAAATGGCCTGGATTTTACAAATCCCTTCATTTAGGTACGTTTCACAAACACAATGGTAAAAGCGATTGAATAAATTCCTTTTTCGCGAAATTAATTGAACTAAAGAAAAAACAACTCATCTCCAAGAGAAATAAACAAATTTGTTAGTTACCATGGACATGATGAAACCAGACGGTAGCAACCTCCAGAAACTTGGATTCCGTAACGAATTCAACGACGATCGAACCAGACCCGGACTTGGATCTTGACTTGACCTTGACCAGGACGGACTGCACTTGTACAGCTGGCTTTTCCGGTTCCGGTTTCTTCCGACTTCTTTTACTCCGCACTTGGATTCGGCACACTTCTACTTGACTTCACTAAACTTCACAACCGCTATCGTTCCTTCTTTTCTCCGAGCGCGAACTCGACAAATCTTCCAGTAACGTTTTACCTCGCTGCCAATGTCGTGTTGATAAACGTTAAAAAATTCATTCAATTCGGTTCACTGGTTTCCGAGATATGACAGTTCAAAAATTAGTTGTCTAAAAATAGTGTTTTACCCGAACGGTTCTAACTTCGCGAAAAATTAATCAATCGAGCCCAAATTTGTACCAATGATGGACACATAATAGGTTGACAAACAGTCAAAATTTGAGATTTTTTTTATGCACTCTATGAAAAGTTACAGCATGTTCATTTTTTTTTTGTGGGAGAAAAAAAGTTGCCTATCCCAAACATTTTGGCCATCCCCCGTAAGTCACAAAACCGTAATTGAAAATAATTTCACTGTTATCCAGGTGGTAACAAAAGTGCAGTGATTTTTTTTTGCAACTCCACACTATAATATTTTATTTTATACTTGCCGTTTCGGTAAGGTAATGGCCTACTTTTCCGCACGATACCAAACAATTGCATTATGGTTCATAAAGCAACTCACTTCGGTTGCATTATGAATCATAATGCAATTGTTTGATTGACAACCTCAGTCTGACCTCAGTTTCCACTGGCTAGAGCTTGAAACACTGTGACAATTATAACACGGCATGCTTGATCCAAATTTTTGTGTCTTGCACGATAGAGCACGTGGCCGGTCCCATTCAACCACCACGAAACACGATAATATTGATGGAAACTATCAATGAAAGTTTGTCTTTCATTGCTAAAAAAAATTGTATGCAACTCGTTGCAAAGCTCGATTTTTACAGCACTCGTCGTATTTATCCAACATACGTAAATCCAACATACTCGTTACATAAATAACTGTTTCGTGTATTTACTCAACAAATACTGAAAGGTTTGTCACGTCAAGTGTCGGCACAAGTTCCTGAGTTACATGTGTTAATAGAGTAAGGTGGAGAAAAATCGACCATAGTTGAAAATTCAATGATTTTCAAAAAACCAAGCCAGCTAAAAATAAACGAATACTGTTTAGTGAATCTACCTTCCATGAGCTAAAACTTTGCTGAAAAAAGTAACGCAAAATGTCTTTTCAATTTTAAGTTACAACACGATTTGTATGTGTGCGTCTTATTCGAACTTTTGCCCCACCGCTGCAGCGCGCTGGGGCAAAAGTTCGAATCTAGTGTTTGTCGAGTTCAGCTAACCGTGACACAATATTCTGACACTTGGAATACGTGAAACCTATTAACATTTGATGTTTGACATGGGATACACTTTAAAGATCGATCTGTATTTTTAGCCAAATTAGGGTTAAATCAACCACACCAAGAATTACTAGTCTTTCGACAAATCCAGATAAAACGGCAAATTCGTACAACTTCGATCGAAATTTCTCAATAGTTTCTCCATTTTAAGAGATAATATGTACATTTAGAAGAATTTTAGGTTTATACCAGAAGTTGCCACATGGCTCAAACTCTTGCCCCACAATCCGAGCTTTTGCCCCACTATGCGTGAAATATGATTTAAAAATCTTTTTTGCAAAAAGTTATACATGCCAAAGCATCTTCAAAATATTCCTAGTTATGCCTCAAAATAACAGACCGAATTCGAATTCACTACAATTTCATTCCATGCGTTGAAAGAACCATCGCAAAATACAATTTTTTGATCAAAAACCAACATTTAGTCATAACTTATCGAAATATCAATCAATTTTCATATTTTTTGGAGTGAGAGACTCTCATTCTAAAAGGTTTCGAGCAACCTTGACACCCGAAAGAAATAATTTGATGTGAGCTCAAAAACTTCAAAAGAAATTCTAGCTCCACTCGAACTTTTGCTCCACTCTTCTCTAATGTATTTTTATTTCATGCATTGACAAAATAATATGAATGGTTCGTTATATTCGGTGTCGACATGTGTAATGCTTTAAAAGAAATATAGAAATAAACAGGTTGCATGAATCACAACACTTTCCAAAGTGAATCCAGATAATGTAACTTTTCCCCCTCTCCACTAACAAAAACTCCTTCCCGTGACAATCGTGGAGACGCAGAGGTGATCTCGGTCTCTAGTAGCAACGTACGTCACACATTCCTTCCCTTTGCCGATGACCGTAAGGACGTGGCCGGTGCAGTTATTGACTTAATAAAGTTTGGAATTCTCGAAGGTGCACATTGAGAGCGGTGAGCTACTCCCAAACAACTACGAATTGTGTGTTCATCTATTCTCATGCTCATGCTCATCAGTCCAGTTCATTCGAACTTCGCCGGGGACTGCGACAAGGACCTTGGTATTAGATAGGTTTTCAAAGCAATTGCTGAACTTATCAAAGGTAAGGTTCAGGTAGGTTTACGGCATAGAAGCGGCGGGAGTTAAAGATTTCAGAGGCGATCCAGGTGGTCTTAGAGTATTTCTTGGGCACTGGGAAACACGACCCTAACCTAACCGGGTCCGTCTATCACTACTTTACCTCTCTTTCGGCTCTTAGATGTCAATCTCTCGCACTCCAGGGAGTTTCAAGAATATTGTAATTCGTATCAGGGGATTTTTTTATTCATTCCAAAGTGTATCAGGGGCATTCCAGGGGTTTAAAGAGGTGACAAGGGGTAACAGGGAGTGTTCAAAGTTTTTTGGGTAGGAGGTTCATAGGGGTTCCTAGAGCGTACCAGGGGGTATAAGCAGCGTTTCAGGGTGTTTCAAGGAGGTTCGCAATGTTTCGGAACGTTCCAGGGTTGTAACAGTCTCAGAGGATTTCGTAAGATGTCATGGAGGTTCCAGAGGGTTTTGAGGGAGGATTCATATGGGTTTCAGAGACGTCCATGGGTGTTCCAGGGAGTATCAGAGAGGTTTCAGGTGGTCTTTTTAGAAGTTTTCCGGGGCGTTACATGGGCGTTCCAAGAGATTTCAAGGAGTTTCAGGTGTTTTCAAGTGCTTCCTGCAGCGTTACCAACGTCTTGAAAGCCCTCTGTAACCCCAATCATATCACTGTAAACATCTAAGAAGTTGTATTTATGACATACCGATTCTGCAGGTTTTTCGTCGTGTGTCACATCTTGGGATTTTACTTCTGGGATGAGTTGTGGGCGAAAGATTCAGACTCTTGCAAGGTGATATGAAACAGATTTGACAAAACATATCAACTTAATAAACAAACTTTACTCAAAGTTTGGAATTCCACGACAACCAACTGACAGCTTGATAACCACAAATAACTACCAAAACCAATTTTCTCACTTCTACCGTAACCTTACGGATCAGTTTGAAACAGTGTTTTCTTGGACGCCTCACCTTCCGTGCACGTCTGAAAAACTGCTTCAGAAGGTCCTTATGAGAAGAATCAGGTTCGGCTCTATCGTAGGCCTGATTTAGAGTTTATTTTTGTTTTCCAGATTTCGAGTTTTTGAATCTCATAAATTTCCCAGCATATTTACAAATAACTTCCTCAATTCCATGATGCGATGAGTTAACTCTGCATATTTTTTTTTAATTCTCTAATATTTACAGTCAAAGTTACCTGAAAAAGCACCTCCAATCACACCAGACAACCCACGATCCAACCGGTCGCCATAACGGTTCCAGTTCCGGTCTGATCAATGCCGCGGCAACGATAGCTCATCAGAATGCAGCCGCAGCAGCGGCAATCTTCTGCGGTCAAACCGGTCACCACGCGGTGGGACCCGGCGCTACGGTCCCAGCAACCCATGCACTGTCCGGTGCATTCCCTAGAAATGGCCTTTTCCCGTTCGCTGCTGCCGCCGCCGCTTACGGAACCCATTCCGCATCCGGAAATTACTCCGAGCTGGAGAAACGCCGCTGGCAGTCGCTCAGCGAACTCTACCTTCAACAACGTGAACGCCTGTCCGCTTTCCAGTACGTCCGACACCATCAGTACGAAGACTATCTTAAAAGGTGAGTTCTAGAATCAATACTGGGAACATCCGCTTACTTTTGATCGTCTTTCCTAGCTTTCAACCGTTTCACTTCGGGCGGGACAAGACCTGACAGAACGTCCTGCGGCCAGTACCGCGTCTAGCGGCACCAGTCTGGTCGCAGCACAACGGTCAATCGCAGCAGTCGACTGCGGTTGCAACAGCTGAGCAGCCTACTGTGACCGCAACTGTTGTAGCCGAGCCATCTTCATTCGGTGGACACCATTCGAATTCGTCGCCTACTGGCGTAGCCACACCAACAGCCGCTGCACGAATCGTGGACCACGTGCACCACAGAGGAGCCTACGAGCAACGCTTAGATTGAGAGTGACCGGAGAAAAAACAGTGACATGTGTTAGAGCTGGAATTAGTTACGTCGTCGTTAGAGATTATCCCTCCCACACTCGTTTTCCCAGAACCAATATAAACGAATATTAGGGCGCTCTTTTGAACCAAAGTGCGATTGTTTAGGAATTTCCCATAGGACTAAATGCCCTCTTCGGCTTCGGTTGTGCAGCGTTTCGTTTCAGTTTCAGGTTTGTTTTACTCACGGAAACAAAAGGCAACCCCTCCCGAAAAGACCGTGTTGTGTAGATATATTAGGCGCTTAGTGAAAGTGAAACGAAATCGTAGAAGAATCCGTCGGAATCGTAATAACATCAAACCGATTTTTATGTATCGGGCGCTTCATTTCGTGTAGTCAATAGCAATATAATCAGTTTACTTGGATGAGGGGTTGATTGTTTTACTGTTCTTTCACAATTCACTGTTGGCGTTTCTTATGGCCTACTGCGTGCGACACGACTACTGGCTGATGGACGGATCGGACCGGGCGACTGCGATTAGGGTAAGTAGTTGGCAATGGACTGTCAACAGGTAGGTAGGAAGGCTGCCTGAGGCCAATTTCCGGACGGGCAGAGTATAGCCACAGCTCGTCGGCAGTGATTCCACCCCAAGGGGAAATTGAAAAACAAACAGAATTTTCCGACTGCGTCCTAGGGAGGACGCAACAAAGGTCGGGGTGGATATAATTTGCCGTCGATATGATTGATTTCCTTGAAGATGAAATGACGTGCTGTGAAGGTGTCTCTCCGTTTTGTCTGTTTGTTTGATAGTTCGGCTTTTCGTTGGATTGCGGTTGACGTTGGACATGAAACACGACGGTGACGCGACGACGGTCAATTCTTTCTGGACATTAAATGTCGTCGGGGAAATCAATCAAATATTCATCGGTGATTACATTTGAAAGGAAACGCAAATATTGATCCGGCCGAGGTTTTCCGGTCCGGTTGTTGTTGGGCTGTGAATGACACTTTTTAGCAAATTGATGTCTTTGATTATTTTAAAGTGCTTTGATGAACTCTATCTTGCGGTTTTCAGCAGTCCAAGTCTTGTCGTTATGCAGAATATTATAGTGTTGTTCCTTTTTGGGCATATGTACTTCACTCGCGTTCGCCTTTGGGTGTGATTCGATATGAAACTAGGTGAGCTCTTTCCAATTAATTATTTGTTCACAATATTGTTGTATTACCAAATTTCATTATTCGCTATTTCCATCCTATCATCTATTGGAAGCCGTTAAGTTTTGGACGATTTCTAAGATGATGATAAGAATTATAGAATGCTTGCAAGGACTTGGCCAGATGTGTAGAGATAACGGAGTGTTTTGCTTCTCCCATTTTTTTTCTTTGCCCGACGTTTTGGCTCTTTTATTGGACCTTTTTCAAAGGGATACTATGAAAATAGAACACTCGCACTGCATTTAACAGATAATTTTCTTACGCTGTCAACCGTTCTTCATTACATTGAGTTTTGCCCGATTTTTAACGGGTAGCTTCTTGTATATTTATGAATTTAAATTGAAAAGCAAATCAAAGCAAAGATAACCGTACACATCATATTTGCTACTCCAGCGTTTCTCAAACTATGGGTCGCGACCCACTGGTGAGTCGCGGGCTGATTTTTAATGGGGCGCGAAGATTTGGGCGATAGTGTAATGAATGTTGTAATTAACTGATATAAAATGATTACAATATTTCCGTTTGCTCTCTTGGACAATCGGAAGAGCCATATCTATAAATGAGGTTTACCTTCATTCTTTATTTAAAATTGAAACTACTGTCTGCGTTCTGAAATAAATTCTGAAACTATGAGTTTTCAACCAGAAGTTTTAGGATTCTGGTAAGATTTCAGATTTTCCTTGTGTTTTGAAAAAAATGAGTTGAAGTAGTTACCTGCAGTTTGCATTTTTTGTTAGATTTACACGCCAAGTTCAGCAGTTGGAATTTCAGAAAAAAAAAATGAATCGCCAAAAATCAGAAACAAAATACCTAATTTCAACAAGAAACAACTGTAAGTTTGGAAATCTCCTCTGAATAATCTGTTTATTTTTGCCAAAATTAGGTAACGCTTTACTTCAGTAAAAGTATGCTGAATTCGATAATTTTGGCTTGTACAGAAAACAAATCAGCCAAATTGATTTGAAATAGAAAACTCATCTAACCATTCAACAGTACTATAATTCTAAACAGACTCGCCAACTTGGTCAAATTATTGAGGGGGCAAAGCCTGGTTTTTCTGATTTTAAGTATGGGAAAATATTGGGTTGGGTAAAAAGTTTGAGAATCCCTGTTCTAGCACATCTGTTCAGTTGGGGGGGGGGGGGGGGGTGCAAACTATGCTTGACAAACCCCAAACCAACTCAATGATTTGCAAGATTAGGCGCTACATAAATTTATCAGAACCATTGAAAGCGATAAAATGTGTTTATTCAAAAGAAATACGTGCTGGTGGGTCGCCAAATTCCACAACAACCAAAAGTGGGTCGCAAGCTGAAAAAGTTTGAGAACCCCTGTGCTACTCCGTAATTGACCAGAACAATCGAAGTTGCACAGAGACCCAATGAATGGTACTTGGGACTAGCTACATACTCTCAATGTGCACATTTCTAGAGCTCAATTTTTTAAAGTAACTAACGGCGCCGGCCACGTCCTTACGGTCATCGGAAAAGCGGAAGGAATGTTTGTTCGACAACCGTTGTTATTAGAAACCGTGGAATCCACAGCTGTCTCGGCGAGGAGTATTTGTTAGTAGGATAGTGTAAGGTGTAGATCTTGGAGCTACCTTTGGTAGGTGATATGATCCACTAGTTATATGGAAATACACGACACGGTCTTCTTCCCGATTAGGATTTATTTGGTCGCGATAGTAAGAGTAATGCACATACAGGGGATAGACAAAATGATCGTGACAGGCAAAATTTTCACTTTTCAAAAAATGTTCAACTAGCTGTAACTTTTCGAAAAGTGCATCAAATATTCTCAAATTTTTACTGTAAGTTCATCAACTAGTTGTATATTGGTGGTCTAAATTTGGAAAAGATCGGGCCATTCTCCACGAAGTTATAAAGGTTACTGGAAAAGGTAAAATTATCCGATAGCCAAATTTGATCTGTTATATCTCCGGGTTCAATGAACCGAATGCATTGCAATTTTGACCAGTTATTACTTTTATAATGAGCTATGAAATACCGTTGACTTAACTTAAAATTCTTAAAACGGAAGAAAATTATAACGATTAGATTATTTTTCTAATAAAAGAACAAATTATCCAAAACTTCAACATCATTTCAAAATCCAAGACGCAATCTATAGTTCACTAAATTTCTCTCTAATTGACTCATATATAAATGTGTTTTGATGGAAAGTAACAACATAGCCGCCAATAAATTGGAAAAGTAATATTAAAAATAGACCAATTTGCTAAAAAACCGTGAAAAAAATAAAATCGCTATAACTTCTTCTCTTGTTGAAAATTTCAAGTTGAGTTTTCCAGAGCTCATTATATAAGTCATGAATGGTCAAAATTTCATTGCAATCGGTTCATTGAATCCGGAGATATAACAGCTCAAAGTTGGCTATCGGATAACTTTAACTTTTTTCAAGAATCTTTATAACTTCGTGGAAAATTGCCCGATCTTTTCCAAATTTTGACCATTGATACACAACTAGTTGATGAACTTACAGTAAAATTTTGAGAATATTCGATGCACTTTTCGAAAAGTTACAGATAGTTGAACATTTTTTGAAAAGTGGAAATTTTACCTGTCCCTGATTATTTTGTCTATCCCCTGTAAATGAGAGCCTGCACAGTGACGTCAGTATTATCCTTCTCTTTCATTCCTTCGGCGTTGGTCCATAAAGCTGGGCTTACCCTTAAAAAAATTGAGGGCAAGTTTACAAATCGTATGAGAATTCGATGAGGTTAAGTTTTTGCTGCAAGCCTCTATAGAACGCGCCAAAATCTTGTTTCAAGTTTGTGCAAAAATAGAACGGGGTCGTATCCCAGTTACAAATGTTGAAACAAAACTGTTCGAATTTATAAATTTGAAACAGCTGCTAAGGATGACCGATATACAGTTCTAGATTCATCTAAAACTCCCATACATTTTATAACGCTCCTGGAGATGCCCTAAGAGTGACTTTGAGTATTTTTGTCAACCTTATATTCTAAAACTTGTCCATCTATTTCAGTTTGATAAGGAAAGATTTGAAGCAAATTTTGATTTTAACATACGTGCAACATTTAGGAATAACATTAAGGGCATCTCCAGGAGCGTTTCAGTTCTAGTTATATTTATAAAACGATTACAAATTTTGTAACTGTCAAAAATAGAACTCAAACATGGTCGTCTTCAGCAGCAGTTCTAAATCCTCCATACTTCTTACGGAAATCGGTAAATTTATTTGTTAACTAACTAATAAATCATAAACTGCGTTGGTAGATTAATGTTCCCAGAGGGCATACATATGATTTGCCATGGCAACAACATAAACAGAACGCGTCAAAATCTTGTTTCAAGTTCGTGCAAAAATAGAACGAGGTCGTATGCCAGTTACAAATTTTGAAACAAAACTGTTCGAATTTATACATTTGAAACGCCTGCTGAAGATGGTCAAGATGCAGTTCCAGATGCATTTTATAACGCTCCTGGAGATGCTCTAATGGTGATAAGCACCACAGCGTATTTCACGAGAATCTGGTATTATCCTCGATTTCGTTACGCATCAAGCGGTATTATCCTAGATTTTCATTTAGTACGCTGAATTTGGAGTACTACAGAGAGATAATCCGAGCTTTAAGACAAGTGGCTGCGTGCGTGACTGATAATCAAGCAACGTCAAAAGAACGATAAACAAACCCGTGAACCATTTCACTTGTTCGTTTAACTTTTAGTTAAAATTAGACACTTCGATAGTTATTTGCCATCAAAAAGTTAAAAAAATAACTACGACGGCGGCCCATTTGAAATTTGACAGACGAGTAATTTTATAATACCAACCCTTCACTCTCTACTAAATCAATTCTTCTCCTGCCTTGAACCTATCCTCGGAGATTTTTTTCCGTATGTTTCTTCAGGAAATCTTTCATGATTGTTTTTTTCAAAAAATCCTTCAGAGAGTCCTCCAAGAATAATTTCAGGAAATCAGGGATTTCTTAGTTCTAGGGAATTTTGTCAGCGATTCCTTCGGAAATTCCCTCAGGTATCCCAAAACATCCTCAAGAAATTACTTCAGGAATTTCTCCAGAAACCTCCAGAAATTGCTCTAGGCATTAATCAAGAAATTTCTCTGGAAATTCATGAAGAAATTCCCCTTAGAAATCCTCCGGGAATTCATCTAGAAATTCCTCCAGAAAATCCTCTGGGGATTCGTCCAGAAAGTCCTCAGAGATATCGTCCAGAAATGCTTCCGAAAATTCTTCCAGAAATTCCTCCGGAAATTCTCCAACAAATTCCAGAGAGCCCTTGAGCAATTTTCACAGAGAATCCACATGAGATTCCCTAAGGGATTCCTCGAGAATTTTCCTCAGGGATTACTCAAGGAATTTTGAAAATGGATTCTCAGATAACCTTCTAGGAATTTCTTCAGGAATTCCACGAGGAATTTCTTCAAAAAAAAAATCATAAAATAATTTCCTCAAACAATGCTTAAGGAATTCCTTCAGGGATTTCTCAAGAACTTGTCTTCGACATTAATTGTGGAATTCCCCAGGGACTGCTCAATAAATTACCTCAGGGATTCCTCAGGAAATATCCCCAAAGAATCCTCAAGAAATTCTCCTACGGAAAAATAACTCACGAATTTTTTTTTCAGATTTCCTTGAGAAACAACTCAAAGAGATTTCTTGAGTTATCAGTGGTAATTTCTAGAGTAACCTCCGAAAAAAATCTTAAGGATTGTTTGAGAAAATTGGTAAAGGATTCTCTGAGTTAAAGTCTTGAATATGTATATCTTGAAGATTTTTCTTGAGAAATCCGTGAGAAAAATTCTTTGATTAATTCTTGAGGAAATTTCTTGAGTTATTTAACCGCGAGGGATATGTCCTGAGGAATCCCAGAGGTAATTTCTTGAGTAATCTCTGAGGGAATTCTTTGATTATTCTCGGTGTGATCTCCTTGAGAATTTTCGGAGGGAATTCTTCAATCATTTTCAGAGGAAAATGCTCGTGGAATCCTTGAAGAAATCCCTTGAGGATTCTCTGAGGACATTTCAAAATTCCTCGATGAAATTCCTTGAATAATCCCTGAGGTAATTTCTTGGATTATTCCTGTGGATATTCCTCGAGGATTCCGTGGGTATTTTTCTTGTAGAATCCTTGATGTTATTTCTTAGGAAATTCCTCCTGAAGAGTCCCTTAGGAAATTACTAATAAATTTTCTGGGTATATTATTTAAGGAATCCATGATATAATTCCTTGAATAATCCTTGAGGATTTTTTTTGAGAAATCCCTTAGGGAATTGCTTGTGGATTTTCTGTGGAATTTCCTTAAGGAGTTCGCTGAGAGAATTCTTTGAGGATTATCTGAGAATTTCTTAGGGAATTAACTAAATGAATTTTCAGAAGAATTTCTGGACGATTTCTCTAAGGACTTTCCAAACGAATTCCCAGAGGATTTTTTGGATGCACTCCCGGAGAAATTTCTGGAGAAATTTCTGGAGGAATTTCTGGATAAGTTTCTGGATTTCCAGGAAGAATTTCTGAAGAAATTTCTGGAGGAATTGCTACTAGAAGACTTCCCGTAGGACTTTTGAAAGAAATTTCCTGAGAAATTTGTTAATGAATTCCTGGAGGAATATCTAGAGGAATTCCCAGAGCACTTTCTGGAGGTATTACCGAAGGATGTATTCCCAGAGGAATTTGTGGAGGAATTCGCTGAAGAGTTTGCGGACGAATTTCTAGAAGAATTCTCTGAAGAATTCCTAGTGGAATTCCCGGAGAAATTATTGCTGGAGTTCTCGGTGAAGTTTTTGAACACCTGAGTTTCTTGAGGAATTCCCGGAAGAATTGCCAAGATTTTTTTCTGAAGGTATTTCCAGAGGAATTTGTGAAGAAATCTCCGGAGTAATTTCTTGAGCTATTCCCGGAGTCATTTCTGGAATGATTCCCAGATAAAGTTCTTGAGCAATGCCTGGAGAAAAAAAAATCTTAGAGGAATTCCCAAAGGACTTAATGGAGGTATTCCCGGAGGAATTTCTAATGGGGTTTCTTGATAAATTTTCAGAGGAATTTCTGGAAGAGTTTCTGAAGGATTTTTTGAGAAATTCTCAAAGAAATTTCTGGAAGAATTCCCGGAGATATTTCTGGAAGCATTCCTTGAGGGGGAATTTCTAGAAGAATTACCAGTGTAATTAATGGTGAATTTCCCAAAGGAATTTCTGGAGAAATCAGAAATTTCTGGAGGATTTGCTGAAGAAATTTCTGTAGGATTGTTTGAAAGAATTTTCGATGGGATTTTGCAGGACGTCAGGGGGGAGTTTCTTGAATAATTTCCGGAGGAACTTCTTGGAGGAATGTCCGAATGAATTTCTGGAGGGATTTCTTTAATTATTTCCAGAAGAATTTCAGAAAGGATTCCCTTAGGAATTTCTGGAGGAATTTCAGGAGGAATTCCCAAAGCAATTTCCGGAGAAATTCACAAAAAAATATCTGAGAGTTCCTGGAGAAATCTCTGGAGAAATTCCTGCAGGATTTTCTGGAGAATTCCACTGAAGAGTTTCTGGGGGAATTTCCAGAGAAATTTCCCTGAGTATTTTTTTGCAGTAATTGCATGAGGAATTTCTAAAACGATTTCTGGAGGAAGTTCTTGAAGACTTTAAGAACTTTATTTTAATACCTAAAATCAATTTCAAAGAGATTTTTTGAAATCACCTTTTGATAGCTAGGCAACTGCTTGACAGCTGCGCCCAGTACAAAATGCGGCGAGGGGTGATTCGACAAATTGCTCCCATACAAACTTCAAATTGATTTTTAAATAGGTTCCCGAGCATCAAAATTGATGAAAATTTGGATTTCGGTTCAGTTTGACATGCAGATTCAGAATATTGGATTGTCTCAACACCGCTAAAGAAGCCAATTATCTTAAAAATGTGATAATGGAATAAAATACTGGTTCCGGGAACGGTGGCCACCGGTAATCGACTACGAAGGGAACCATATTTTGCATATAGCACTACCTCATACCACTGTCCGTTTCAGTGCTAGTTGTTTGCTGAGGACTATGGCCATCGTTGGCCGCTCTTGGGACCTCCAAGCTGCCCCGAGGTGAACCGATAACATGAGAAAATTATGTTTTTTTTTCAACAGAGCATGCCATGCGACGGTTCTTTCTTCAACGTTGATCACTCTGGGAACCTCCGAGGTGCTCCGGGGACGTTAACAGGGGACCATTGCCCTTTGATACCAAAACATGTCGTGCGACGGCTCTTTCTTCATGATTTTTGGTAGTTGTTGTGGTTTGATGCAAGATGACCATGACTGGAATTTACCACTTCAGGAACCTCCGAAGTACCCCGAAGGAACCGATAACAGGGGACGATTACGTTTCGTTGGAGGATCCTCCTGAATTTTTTTAGTTACCCTAGAAAAAAATCCGCAATAGATTTATTCAGGAATCCGTACGAGAATTCTTTCAAGAAATCATTCCTTTAGAAATACTTCTAGCGGTTCTTTGAGAAAAGCACAAGTTCTTCCAAGGTATTCGTTAGAAAATTTTCCGCATACTTCTTCGGAAATTCTTCCAGTGATACTTTTTGAAATTTCCTTCATCAATTCCTCATATGATTTGTCCATAATAAAGATTTCAAGTCCAAAGAAAAATTCTGTGGCTTTCTATGGCTTCCAAAATTAATCCATGAATTCCTTAAGAATTTAAGACATTCGGCCATAAATTTCTCCAAAAAATACAATCTCCAAGAACTCTTTCAGGTAGTGTTCCATAGGTTTCTTTTGAAACCCAACCAGGAATTACTTCTGACGTTCTTCTAAAGATTCTTTAAAAAAATCATCGGAAATTCCTCCAAAAAATAATTTCAAAGATTCTTCAATACATTTTTCCCGTGGTTTCTTCAGAATATTTTCCAGATATTCTGTCGGGTATTTTTTCAGAAAGTCCAACAGAGATTTGTTCAAAAATTTCATCCAGAAAATCCATCAAGAGTTTTCCAAGAAGTTTCTGCCGAAAGCTCTTGATTTATTCATCCTGAGATTTTTTTTTTTCAGAAGTTTCCCTGGGATTTCTTCGAATATTCGTCCAAAGATTCATTCAAAAGTGCTACCTAAGCTTTCTAAGTACTAAAAGTGCGCAGCTTTTTCTTTTATCTCGCTAATTATTTTTGTTAAACACAAGAAAGAGCGAGATAAAAGAGGGAGCAAGTGAAATTCCTTTGACACGGAGACAAATTTCGTTCGTTTGAAACAAAAATATTCATGATTATTCGGTAAACTGATAAAATATTTGAAACTAAAATTAAATTTTTTAAAACTAACTCAATGACACATTTATTGCGACAATACCCATTGAGGAGCCCATCGTTCCGCCGTCGAAAACATAAACAAAACTCACAAGTTCCAGCTGCAACATCAAACAAATTTTCCTCCTGCAAAAAAGGCAAGGTTCACCGAAAGTCTTCAAGAAATCCTGCTGTTTTCGGGAGCGTATGTTATTTAATAGATATATACATGATGTTGGCATTGAAAGTACAATACGGCAGGTGAGTTTTTCCTAGAAAGTTTAATGGAAAAACAAATATTTCCGTAGGGCCGATCTGCCACAAAAAAAACAAAAATATTCACATTTATTTCTAACATAATCTGTCAGAAGATGCATTTTTGTTTCAAACATGGATTGCATTTGCTTCAAATGTGACGTTCGATTTGCTCCAAACAGTTTTATTTTTGTGGCTAGAACAAATTGACATCTTATTTGAATTTACCTCAAATATTTTTGATTTTAACATAATTTTTTCTGCGTGGAGAAGATATTTACCAAGTGATTTCTTCAGGAAATTTAGCAAGGCATTTCTTTTTTTTACGTGGAGTTTTCGGATACTCTTATTAAAACTTCTATACAAATCATACAGAGATTGCTTCGGTAATTATTTCCAACGTTTCTTCAAAAATTATTTTTGAAGTTCTTCCAGTGATTTCTTAAAAAAAAAACATTATAGTTTTCTATTGCTCTTGCGGTTTAATAAAAAATATCTCCTCGAATGTCTTTAGCGATCAAATTTTTCAGATATTTCCGTGGATATTTCTCCAGGTAATTTTCAGAAATTCTTGCAGAAATTTCCTAAGAAATATTAAAGAATCCTTTGATGAATTTTTATAACATCCTTGAAAGATCGTTTCAAGAAATCCCTTAAAAACTTCTGCAGATACCCGGAAATTTCAGAATAAATATTGGATATTGGAATGAAATTCCTGGCCAAACATTGCTGAAGCAGTTTTTGAAGTTTTCTCTTGCGCAAGTCCTGGATTAATGCCTTGGATAATATCCAGGAGATTATTTTGAGAAACATCTTAAGATATCTCTTTCATTCTCAAAAAAAAACATGAGAGCTTTTAGAAAAATTTCTTGAGTAGCTTCTGGAGGGACTCTTACTGGACTCTGTACAGGAATTCATTAAAGAATCTTAAAAAAATCTGTAGAACTCACAGACAAAGGTACTGGGGGATATGTTTTGCTTCCTCTCTTAATAAATTTCTAAGGGAACCCTGGAGGATTTTCTGGTGCAAGAACTGCTTGCTGTAAATACCTCTGAAGGAATTCTCAGAAAAAATCTTGTACAATATCTGAAGGTACACAAAAATTGCTAAAGTAGGGTGCGTGTACCAATTATGGCACTACCTAAGGAAAGCTATTTATTAAAAAAATACGAGAAGACCAACGAATGTCATCAATAAGTTAAAAGACAGCTTAGTTTCCATACTTAACAGGAAAAATATAGAAACGGAGACAAAACTACTTTTAGTATTGATTACAGCGTGTGCCAATGATAGGAACCATGTACCGTAAACCGGGGTCAAATTGATCTCCGGGTTGAAATTGATCAGTCGTTTTTGAAGTAGATAAAGCATTTTTCGAATAGTTACCTTACAATAGCATTAAGATTCACATTCGAAGTGCACGATACCTAAAAGTCGTTAAATGGTGAAGATCAACTATGGCGAATAATTGGTACTATAGCCATAATTGGTACACTTACCCTAGTACCTGGAAAATTTTCTGAAATAAATTCTTGGAGGTTTTTTTTAGAGAATTAGAGAACCACTGAAAAAAATGTTTTTTCAAGATAATCGTAGAAAAAAATATCAGGATGAACTGGAGACCGGGAGCCCTCTGCAAGTGTTCATAGAAAAATTCATTAAACAATTCCTTGAAAAATGCTAAATAAGATATTCTGGAGTGTACAGGAACTGTTCTACACGAATTGCTGAGAGAATCTTTGGAAAAATAATTCTGAAAGAATCCCAGAAGGAAGGTCCAAATTAATCCAAAGCAATGCCTAGAGGACTACCTGGAGGAACTTCCAGAAGATTCTCTTGGGTATTTTCAAGGGAGTTTTCCAAACAAATGCCCGAGAAAATCTCTGATTAAATTGAGTTATACTCTAGAGAATTACAAGAAAAAAGAAATCTGAAAAAGTTTCTGGTAGAATTTCCTATTTTTTTAACCCATATCCGCCCAGCGTCCTATAAATAGGACAGTCCTTTTGATGTGAATATCTCCAGAATTATGCAAAATTTTAGAATACTTTCTTCAGAGAAGATGTTCTCCACACCCATACCTTGCTCATAGTGGAAAATATAGTTTGTGACTGGTTCACTAGGTGGCTGCAAAGAATGCGTATGTCACGATCAATGAGCTTCATTTCCAATGCGAAAAAAAAAATATTTCCCTGGAATCTTGACTATGGTTAATAATTTACAGTTCATTTCTTCGGCAGAGTTGTTAATCAATACATACAAAAGTCGATGTATGTATTATTGTATGTTAATATGCTCGTACATATGTTTGTCTATTTGTATGTTTATATGTCTGTATGTATATATGTATGCCGCAACATAGGCATAACTCTGAAATGCGTCAAGAAATTTCAATCAAATTTGGTATACATATTCCTTAGGATGCGGAGGTGGTAGCAGGGATATTGGAATTCAAGATGGCGGCTTAGGTTCCAAGATGGCGGTCAAAACTCCAGAATATATGTTTTTAACGGCAATGCTGCTTCGGATACTATGCAATATGGGTATCTATCGATCGGGCTTCATGGATAGAACTCAAAAATGAATATCCGACGCCATTTTGAAACCCATGATGGCGGACCATACCTAAGATGGTGGCCACGGAATGGTAGTTTGAGCTATAATATCATGCAATATGGGCATCTGCCAATCGGGCTTTATGAGACACAGGGTAGAGGGTCATGGTAGATGGTAGGGTAGCGGGTAGGATAAAGGGTGGAGCAGACGGTCGGGTAGAGAGTTTGGGTGAAGGATAGAGTAGAGGGAGTGGAATAGAAAGTTAGGGTAGAGGATAGGGTGGACGGTAGGAAGAAGGGTAGAATAGAGAGTAGGTTTCAGGGTAGGAAAAATGTTAGGGTAGAGAGTAGGGTAGACGGTACGATTAAGGCTTTTTACGGCATCATCAGCATCGGCAGCCATGTTGGATATGTGGCTCGAAGTTTCAAAGTGATAATTCTCTGGCGCCAAAGCGAATATTCGTATGGAAAAGTATCATCCTATATACTCATTTGCAGTGATTGCGATGATACTTTTTCAGCTGCGTTGCTGCAGAATTGGCAGTTTCGTATCACTTCAAAAATGCGAGGCAAATAATCATTGAAAAGCAATAAGTCAATGATTCGTTTGAAAACTTGGTGATGCATCATGACACATTAAGCACAATATAGACTAGAGGGTACAGTAAAGGATAGGGCAGTGTTTGTGGTAGAGGATAGTTAAGAGGGTAGGGCAGACGGTAGGGTTAAAGGTTATGATAGAGCGTAGGATAGAGGGTTGGAATAGAGGGCAAAGAAGACAGTAAGGTAGAGGCTAGAGAGTAGTGTGAAGAATTGAAATGAGATTAGATGAGCTGAGGTACTTTTTTGAGATACCTTCAGGGATTCTTTTCAGGATTTCTTCAGGCATTCCTTTCGAGAATCTTCCCAGGTTTATTCCCGGGATTCCTTCAGATATTGCTTCCGAGATTGCTGTATGGATTGCTCCGGAGTTCTCTTCAGGGATTTTTGCAGGAGTTGCTTTGGAAAATCCTGAAAGGATTCTGTCAGTTATTCTTTTCTGCATTCTTCCAGGGATTTGTGCTGGAATTCCTTCAAAGATTCCTTCCAGGATTCCTGCTGTTATTCCTTAAGAGATTCCTCCCGAAAAAAAAAATGAAAACATAGGGTAGAAGCTTCAGTTTTGGCCAGCCCGGAATTTTGGCCATAGTGCGGTATTCAGCCTGTTACGATCTAAATCGGCATAAATTTATTTTTTACTAGTAGATTCTAATATAATATGATGATTACAGTTGTGAAAACCATACATTTTGATTAAAAACTGGAAGAAAAAAATAATTTTCCTTAAAAAATCAGCTCCCATATATCTATTTTGGCCAGGATGCTTCTAATTTGGCCACTCCCATAAGAAATACACGTGATTGGCCAAAATAGAAACCAAAGCTGAGAATTTGGCCAAAACTGCGGCAATGCTTCTATTTTGGCCAGTGTCACTTTTAATACAAAAATCAAGTATTAGCTTGATTTCTGCATTTTTCTAATAAAGTATAAATCGAAACCTTTCATTTGACACATTGGTAGTTTTTATTGGATTATTGGCTATTTTTATAAAAATGATTTTCCTTAGACTGGCCAAAACCGGTGCCCGCACCCTATATGTTTCTTCCGAGATTGTTTTCAGGCAATCCTAGATCATAGAGAGATCTTCTATGGATCTTGCAGGAATGCCTACTCAGCTTCTGGCCGGCATGCCTGTCATGATCTCTCTAAGGATTCAGTCAGGTGTTCTTTACTGGATTCCTTCAGGAATAACTTCAGAGATTTCTGCCAGAATTGCTTTGGAAAATCATGAGAGAATTCTTTCAGAAGTTTTACCCAGCATTCTTTCATATTTTTAGTGTACTTTCAAAGTGATCTGTCGAAACATAATCAGATAATCCTAATGGAATTCTTTCTATGAGCCGGGATCCTCGCTCGGGATTTATACAGCAATTCCTCCCGGGATTTCTTCTGTCACTATTTCAGGGATTCCCACCAAGCTTTCAGTTGAGATTCCCTCAGAACTCTACCAGATATGCCTCTCAGAATTCCTTCTGTAAATCCTCCCGGGATTCCTCCGGAGATTTCATATTATCTTTTCGATAAAACTTTGATAGCGCCCAGAATAACACCATAAACCCACAAATTGTTCACGAATAAGCAATCATGGAGTAGTACAAACATAAGTGGAGAAGCCGTGTCGAGTATACCAGGTTGAAATTTGATATCAAAACATGGAATGATGATGAACCTGGGCGTGTTAGTGGAAAACCTGTAAATATGAGACACCGAAAACGACCTCACAGTTGAGGTCGAAATACGTATCTGTAAAAGGATACAAATTAAATGGAACAGTACGATTTTCTACGAAAAACTTCTGAAAAGTTTACGTATGGTGAGTACGTAAAGAGAGTTTGTGGGGTGCTGAAGGAACAACTCAATTACTTTATTAGGAATCATTATCTGTGTAAAATCTAACTTCTACAGCATTTTAACGTTTGCTTCTACCACACATTGTGAGCACTGTTTGATTTGTTAAAAAAAAATAAGAAATGTTAAACACTGCAGTCGAAATTACATGAAATTACAAGAATAATGCATTGCATACTTTTAGGCGTTTATCAGGTGATATTTCTGTACCAATTTATAAGTCATTTTTCTATTCTTTTTGAGTGGTTATTATCTATCTCGCTTGCTTAGAGCTTTATTGTATGTATATGGATCAGAATATAACAATAGCGTAGAAGTTGGGCTAAAATAGAACTCGAGAAAATTATGCGACATTGAGGACCTACAATGAAGATTTTTTTTGGAACTACACCATAGACTTCCATTTTTGAGCATGAGCATGAGCATAGATGACCGTACTATTCGTAGTTGCTACTCCGTGATTGACCAGAACAATCGAAGTTGCACAAGGAACCAACAGACGGAGCTTGGGAGTAGCTTACCGTCCTCAATGTGCATCTTCGAGAATTCCTAACTTTATTAGGTCAATAACGGCGCCGGCCACGTCCTTACGGTCATCGAGGAAGGAAAGGAATGTTATTATGACGTGCGTTGCTTACTAAAGACCGAGATCACCTCTGCGTCTCCACGTCTGTCATGGGAAGGACTTTTTGTTAGTGGGGAGGGGAAAGGGCGCATGATATGAGTTCACTTTGGTAAGTGGAGTGATTCATGCAACCCTATTAATATCAAACCACTTATTTTCATTTGGACTAAAACAAAACACATGCCGACATCGAAGATGACGAACCATTCAGATAGTTTTCGAAGTGCAAAAATTAACGAAAGAGAAAATAAAGTGATTTGAACCAACGTGGTTTTGGAACTTGGGCCGACACTTGACGTGACGAACATTTCAATGTCTGTTGACTAAAATCGCAAAAAATGTTGTTTGTTGCATTTATCGTATCATAAATCGCCCCGTACGAAGATGAGCAGTCAAATAGACGACGACGACGACCGAATGAAAACGCGGCCTGTACACTTTGCCTCCAAAAACTCACTCTCGCAAAAATCTAGCAAAGTGAGCGCGCGAAACTTTGCTGCTGCCGAACTACCGCACACTACTGACTCTACACCATAGACTTCCATTTTTTTCATCAAATCATGCCTATGTTAATGGAACTTGACCTTTGATAACAAATTTATTTGGAGATTAAAATTTCCAAATCTTTATAAAAGAAACTCCTTCTGTAATTGCATAATTTGATAATATGCTTGAAGGAACTCCTGGACAAATCTCTGGAAAAAAATCCTAGAAGAATTTCTTGAGTAATTTCTAGACAAGTATTTGGAAAAATTCCAAAGTGAATCTTCTGGAAAAAAATACATGAAGCAATACAAGCTTGAACTAATGCAGCAACCCTTGAATGAACTTCCTATAGAACCCCTAAGGAATCTCAGAAGATTTTTTTTCTGAAGAAATTTCTTAGGAAATCCGTGGAGTTTCAAGATTAATCTTTTAAAAAATGCTTTAAAACTGCTGAAGAAGTTCCGAGGAAAATTCCTGGGGAAATTTCTGAAAGAATCTTCAAAGCAATCCCTGGAGAAATTTTCGAAGCAATCCATGGTGGACATCAGGAATGCATTTTGAATCCTAAAGAAATTTTTAATTTTAAGATGGAAGCTTACAAAACACATAAAAAAATCAAACAAGAATGTTCCTTCCAGGATAGTTCCACAAACATTTTGTAAAATAATTATGCATGGAGGGGTTTTCCCGGAAGAATTGCTTATTAGGCAATATTGCAAGTAATTTCCTTTGGAGCGTACCAGTAAGTATAGGGTACGCTGAAATTTGGAAACCTTTAGTAACCAGCTCTTATTTTACCAGACCATGGTGCTCTATGCTGAAAACCCTCTTCAATTGAGTGTAGTGAGTTTTTGTACCTCTGATGGGAAGCGCAGTAGGCGTTGTCGCGTGCAAATGTGTTTTGAACTGCTCGTGATGTTCTCTTTTTTTACTTCCACGTTTTCCATTATTCCCGCGGTTCCGCTGACGGTTTGGCCGATGTTACGCTATCCGGATACTATCCTGATTAATTGAGGCAATCGTTTCATAGAGCGTTCAATGGCACTTAAGCCTAGGCTTGTTAGCCAGGGCACAGAGTGTCAATGCCTGTGCCGCATGCCTGAAACAAAAAGGCCCATGGCGTGACATAAAATCTCTTAGCTACGTCACTCCCCACTTTGCTCCACTTAACGCAACGCTTTTAATTCCACCCTCGGATGTTTATCCTTTGAAAGATATGCGTATTCCGACTACCACTTGCAGTCTTCCTGCATAGGGGATAGCTGACACTGAAGAAGACTGCAAGTCAAAGGACAAGCACTGAGGTCATACAAACTATCAGCAAAAAAACCATTCAAGTACATTAAAACTAAGCCTTTATTTTAACCGACAATCTGAGCATCGAACAGCAGACAACCGATCACGGAGTTGTCATCGGCACGCAGACCGACCTCAACCTGGACGGTGACTCCGGTCAGCGCCAGAGCCTGGCCCTCGTGATCCAGGGTGTAGTCGAAGGTCTGTCCGGCCGAAACCGGGCAAGTTCCGGGAGCGGTTCCGACGGCACAAGCATCCTCCAGACCATCGGGCATCGGGAACGGAATCTGCAGACCGGCCAGGCGGATCACGATGTAGGAGGTCATTCCGTTGGTGGCAACCGGGCTAGTGATTCCACGGGCCACAGCCTGGATGGGGGCTCCATTCTGGATCGGGCAAGGGGAGGTCGTGCAGCCGTTGATGTCCACCGACTCGGGCAATCCAGCTCCGTTGGGGCCTGGTGGGGGCAAAAGGAAGAATTGGATTAGTGTAAAGTTCAAGTGATAGAACTCTATGGTTACGTACATTGCCGGACGGGGGTCTGGGCCAGGATGGCTGGGACCAGAGCGGCGATCAGGAGGAACTTGTACATGTTGACTGTGTGTGGTGCTACGGTTATCGAGACAGAAGCAAGACTAGGTTCCGATAAGCGGCCGATTCTTCTTTTATACGGGACGCGGGTTGCGAATTGATCCGCTGGCAAAATATCCGATAGAAAATTGACGTGCCAAGTGACGGGTTCGATAAGATAACGGAGCTGCGTCGTAAGACGTGTGGGGTTGACAAGCAGCAAGTGCGCAACAATAGGCATCAAGATTCGCCGATACTCACGGTAGGTGGTCGTTATAAAATTTTCGGAATTACATCAATCGAACAGTTGCACTTTCATCTTTGGAAGCGGGAATTCTCACCATAAAAGCTTTCGCATACGTCACAGATAATGAGTGGTCGCAGCAAATTTTGGATTTAACTGGAAACTGACGACAAACGTGTTGTTGAATATGGATGATTAACTTTAATACAGCCAATTTTTCTTGATGCATTAAGAGATTCCACCTAATCTTATATTTTTATGTTCTTCATCAAGTCCATTAGTGCAATCAGGTGTGTCCGATCGTTTGAATTATTAACCATTAAATGTAGTGTATACAGGACCATTATTTCCTATAACTCTAGAGCAAATATTGATTTCTAGCTATAACTACTGCACAGCTCTATCACCCCTGCCCCTTACATAACTTTTGCCAGATTTTTAATTAGAAAATAGAAATTTGGAAGATGAGAACAATTTAGAAGAAGTTAAGTATTATTGAAATAATGTTTAAATCTCCATAAAGTAAATCCGATGCATAGTAGGGTATGTGTTCCATCATTAATATCACGCTCCCATATTCATTCTATTCGAAAACAAGCGATTACGGCACCGATTGATATCGTTCTTTTTGTTTTCGTGGGTGCTCACTTCTAACCGAAAAATACAAAAATAAGAAACAAAACACAAACAGCGCTTCGATCCATTGTTTTTCGTAAGATGAAAATGGGAGCCACATGCTTAAGAAGGGAACCAATACCCTATTTTATTATTTCCTTCTTGGTACAATACTATTGGCAGGATTGAAAGTCGTTGCACCCTAATGGATCATGTTAGTCATTTATAATAAAAAAAAAAAAAAACGGCAACAGTGTCCACCGTAGCCACCATTTAGATCATCTACAGAGGATTATCTCAACGAAGGCGTGCCCCTTATCAGTCAGCATTGTTTCCTTTTTTGTCCAAAATATTGGTAAGCAAGCTTAATGCGAGGTATGCACTTCAAGCGGAATCGCTCAAGTAATTTTCGTTCAGTGCATTATTTTTCCGTTACCGGAATGGTCAAGAAATTTAACACAGCAAGCCCCATTTGATTTGACGTTTCGTTTCAGCTCCGTACTAGGATCCGGAATAAAGCGACGCTTTATTATTTTTTGAGCGATTCCTTGCCTGAATTTTCCACGCATCGAGATAGGCCAAGAAATTTCTTGCGATCAGCGTACTACCCATAAGTCAATATAGGGGTATGCTTGAACATTTTTTTCCGTTGGGATCTTTGTACCTTTCTTTAATATATCTAGTGGCATGTTAACATAATGAAAGCATCAGGAAATTTTTTTTCGTTAGATTAGTTTTCTTTCAAGTATCGTGCTGTTCAAATCAGATACTAAACGATAAAATGGCAATTTTGACTAGGAGATCAATTTAACCCCGTCTTACGATACATAATTAATTCCGAACCGCTGACGTGTTTGTAAGTATCAGGTCAGCCATTTGAGAGCGTTTTAGAGACTCCCCGACTCAACTGCCTCAGTTCTTAAGGGTTTTGGTCACCGTCGAGTTTTATATTTGGAAATTGTTGATATTTTTCGGTGATTATAAACACACTGAAACACGATTTATGACGTTTCGGCCTACTGTCATTCAGCCATCATCAGATCTAAAATATATTTTGAAAATTCGTTACATTTTAAAATTTAGTCTTACAATTTTCTTCACCCACTTATGCAAATCGATGTTCCTGCCACCAGTGTGGCTTTATTACTAAACCCCCCTTTTCTTACACATCTATCCATTCTCGTGTTGGTTCGGTTGTGTCATTCGGTTCGGTTGCGTTCGTCACTCGGGTTGGTCTGTTCGTTTGTGTTGATAGCGATCGGATTTTACCCACTAGACCGTTGTACGCCGAGTCGATTCCTCCACATTCTCGCTGCATATTAACAGTTCTGTCGTCGCCAAGTAGCTTAATGTGGAAGGCCTCTGCAATGGTTCTGCTTGCCTGGTTGTCGATCCTTTCCAGTATTTCCGTATTGGCGAAATCAAAGTTGTGTCCTTCTTCCAGGTGGTGTTGGGTTAGTCCTGTTTTTGCTTCCTTCTTTTTAATGTTGTTTTGGTGTTCGTTGATCCTTGTTTTAAGCATTCTACCCGTTTGTCCTACGTACACCTTTCCGTCCTCAGCGCCGCATGGTACGGCATACACAACATTTTTGGTTTTCATGGTTGGAATTGAGTCCTTCAACCGACTGAAAACAGTGTTTTTGATTTTGTCGCGTGGTTTGTGTGCTAGTGTGATGTTGTGTTTGTTGAGAATTTTTGAGAGTTTTTCACTGAGGCATGGTATGTAGGGTGTGGATACGAACTTTGTTTCCCTTCTTCCGGTTTCCTCCCCTTGTATGGTGTTGTAATGTTGATGGGTCCTGTTTTTCAGCAACTTGGTGATAAACCATTTTGGGTAATGGTTTTTTAGCAGAATTTGTTTTACTGTTGCTATCGCTTTTGGTCTCTCCGCGGCATCTGTTAGTTTGATCGCTCGGTCTATAAGCGCGATCGCCGTGTTCTTCTTATGTTGGAAGGGGCTTTCCGAATTGAAATCTAAATATCTTCCATTCGTTTGTTTGGGTGTCCATATCTTTGTGATCCTCCCGTTTGTCCTCTGCAGAGTCATATCCAGGAACTTTAGTTTTTCATTTTCTTCTAATTCAACTGTGCCTCAGGGTCGGCACGCGTATCGTTAATCTATTGCGGGACAGGGGAATCTTCGCACTAGACCCAGAAAAACCACAGTCATTTCACTTTTACTACTCCCAGTTTATTTACTACTATTACAAAATTCCTGGCTTCTCCTTATTTTTCACTTCCTCCCACTTTCTTGCTCACTAATATGACCTTTTCTTTTCCTTTCCGGAGCCCTTCTGCTTCTCCACCAGCCACCTGACTTCGTATTGCTCGCGGCCTGGTAATGGCCGTCGATGTCCTCCGCCTATTCTTCACGGCTTCTGCCACGTTTGGCCACTTTCGTTTCCGCACGGCTCTAGAGGTTCTGGGCTGCAGCTTTCTGGGACCTTCCTATGCGTCCTAGGCTACCGATATTAACCATGCTTGTCAATCATATTCCTGGGGCTTACTTCAAGAATTATTCTGAAGATTCCATCAGGAATTCCTTCAGGGTAGTTTCCGAAAATATCGCTAGAGAATTTTTCAAAAAATACTCTAAGAATGTCTTAAGTTATTTAGAATGTCCAGGAATTCTGCTGAAGATGTTTCCAGAATTACTTGTAATTAGAAGGCATGAAATGTTGCTAAGGCGCTGTCCTAAAACTACGTAGACTTTTTTTTTCGGCCATCTCAGACACCCCCCTCCCCCCTCGTAGACTTTTGTTTATACAAAATTTTCGAAATTTGTATGGAGCGTAGACCATGGACAGACCCCCCCCCCCGTCCCCCCCTAAGAGTCTACGTAGTTTATAGACAGGCCCTAACTGACAAATTGAGAAATGAAATTTGTGAAAAAATTGCGTTCTGGTGGGATTCAAACCCACGACATCGTATTCGCCAGACCGGCGCTTTAACCAACTAAGCCACAGAACAGGTAATGGTTTTGCGGAATAGAAAGCCAAACTGACTCCGAAGCCGCATCGTGAACACCGTGAACTATTTCACAAACTCAGCTCTCTTTTTGGCTTAGATGCCAATCCACAACATACTCCTGTTTGGTAAATTCTGGTAAAGTGCCAGTAAAATGGGCAATATGTGTCATTGTTTCCAGAATTCCTCAAAAGCTTTTCCTATTGGGCCTTCTCTATATACTTCACCACTTGGGATTCTCTCAAGGTCTGCATTTGGTATTTATATAGAAATATAGAACTTCAAAAATTTGTTTAGTAATTTCATCCGGAATTTCTACAGAGATTCTTCCATATTTTTTTGCAGAAATTCTCCTAGAGTTTCCAGAACTTTTCAAGCCATTTCTGCTGGGAATCCCCCAGAACCTAGGAATTGATATTTCCTCTGAATATCTTTTAAAAATTTCTCCGTCATTTTTTCCAGGAGTTCCATCTGAAATCCAAACAGGGATGTCTAAAGAGATTTCAGTTGAAATTATCCCAGAGATTTATCTGGGAATCCCTCTATGGGTTTCTTCGGAAATTGCATTAATATTTTTTCAGAAATATTGAAGCTATTCATACTGGAATTCCTCTAGATGTTTCTACAGTGGTTGCTTACGGAATTCCTTCAAGAAATCATGTGAGGTTTCATCATGTATTGCAGGTGATTCCTGCAGAAATTCTTTGAAGAATTTCTCCAGAATTTGCACCTGGAATTTCACCAAGGATTTTTCTAGTGATTTTTTCCTGGGAATTAAGAGGTTTTTTTTTACCCTTTAGCGCTGTTTGCAGTTCAGAAGGAATATCTCTGCCTATCTTGATGCATAGGAAATTCCTTGCCTAAATCGCCCAAGATACCGTTTTTCTTCGATCGCAGTACGCAGTTGCGAAGAAATGACAATTCAAATGGCAACAACAGTAGACAATTTCTGCCAGGAATCGGTCAAGAAGTTTCTTGAGCGATTTCTTTAGAACTCGAAACTAGGTTTTTTTGTGAAAAACTAAGTAGTATGGGAGTTTATGACTTCCGGAATATCAATGCGCATGCGTCGTGGTCATCATCATCATCATCGAAATGGTAATCACGGCAACTAAATAAATAACTGGTGGGGAATAAATATGTGGCTTTTCACCCAGGCCGGTTCAGTTCAAAACCAACTGTCAAGTTAATTTTAATTACTCCGTAATAAATCAAGTTTTCGTAACACGTGTTTCTCTGCTACCTACAAGAGGTTAAGGGCACCCCGAAGGAAATTGCGCACGGAATTCCCCAGTATTTCGGTGGACCAGGATTCGAGAATTGGAGTTTTCGCGTCAAGATGTTCCTGGTATCAGCTGGCGTGTTGCGGACCCTGACGGAGGACCCGCCAGAAGCGGCGGCGGCGAAGCCAAAATTCGACGAGGATGATCGGAAAGCGAAAAGTTTCATCGTTGGATTCCTGGCGGATGAAGTGTTGGAGGTTGTCCGGGACAAACGCAGTGCGCAGGAGATGTGGTCAAGCCTGAGCGACGTTTTCGAGAAGAAGTCTGTGGCCAGTCAAACGCTCCTGCGGAAACAGCTTGGTCGCAACTCAAAACGGCCGGTGCGAATCTGGAGGACGGAGATCTCGTGTCCCGGCTGTTCCCAAGCTGGCCGGACTCGTATGATTCCCTCGTGACGGCACTGGAAAATCTCAGGGAGGAGGACCTTAAGGACAAACGTCTTGAAATCCCGCTTCAAAAGTGCATCAGAACTTCAGACGCACAAATCTCAAGAAGCAAACTTCGAACAACACTGAATTTTATTATTCTGTTCTTGCTCACTTGTAATAAGCTTAAAATAAGAAGATCAGGTGCGCTGGTTTTGTTTTCGAAGAGATTTGTGCTCTCAAAATCGTGAGTAGGTTCCAAAGTCGGCCATTGTGGCGGCCATCTTGGGATTCTAACAAGTCTGTCCTTAACCTGGATTTGGTCTTACAACGGCTACTTGCGGAAGAACAAAACCGTGCTGACCGCATAGGCGAAACCGTCGATGACAGAGCGGCGGTGTTCGTTGGCCAACATCGAAGCAAGCGTGGTGACAAATTCAAAGGGAAATGTCACAAATGTGGTCAAACCGGCCACATGAAGAAGGACTGCAAGAAGAAGGAAGTGCATGCTGCCACGGGCCACAAAGTGGTGAGTTTCATGGTGAACCGTGATAAACCATCCGAATCAAACGGCGGCCGCGTGATTCATTTCAAGCTGGATTCCGGGACAAGCGATCACTTGGTCAACGTGACGACATTTTTCGACTCGCTGGAACGGCTGCCGTACCCGGTGGTGATCAGCGTGGCAAAAGACGGTGTGGACCTGATTGCGAAGGAAGAAGGGGTGATTAACAGCTACAGTAACCATGGAGTGTCTCTCAACGTGCAGAAAGTGCTGTACGTGGCGGACCTTCGAGACAAACTGCCCTCCGTGAAAAAGCTAGCAGCCGCTGGTGTCGAGGTGCTGTTCCTCAAGAGCAAAGCCGTGCTCAAGAAGGACGGTGTGACCATCGTAACCGCACCGATGAAGCTCGGTCTCAAGCAATCGCCGCGGTGTTGGAACCAAAAGTTCACCAGCCAGATCGAGAAGCTGGGCTTTGTTCGATCGAAGAGGGACTACTGTCTATACGTGAGGTACCAGGACGGGGACTGTACGTAGATGATCTTCTCATTGCGGGAAGAAACCTGAGCACCATCAAGATGTTGAAGAAGAAGTGGGTCTTGGTGTTTGCCATGACCGATTGCGGTGAGTTGCGGCATTTCCTCGGAATGCGGATCGACTACAACCGTAGTGGAGGCACCCTGAAATTATCGCAGGGGTCGAATATCGAAAAGATTCTACAACGTTTTGAAATTACCGAGTGCAATCCGACGCGGACTCCGATGGAGAAAGGACTCCAATTGCCTCGTGGTGGATCTACTGCCGGTGAGCCATACCGGGAGCTGCTCGGTAGCTTGATGTACGTCATTGTTGTGACTGGCCGAATAACCACAGAGAACAGACGTCTATCTTTGATTTCTGCCTTGTGTAAAACTTTGTAACGGTCATATCAGAGGATGTGGTTATACCACAGAGAACAGACATTTAAGCTCGAACAAAAATACGTCGAAATCGTATGTAAAGGATTTAAGTGTACCTCAACGCCATCAACGGAGACAGCCCCACTTATAAAGTCGGTTTGACCCCACGATGGCAGTGTTCAGCGTTAAAATACACTAGCCCACAAAGTGACACGAGCGCCAAACGGCCAAAAACGGCGAGCACTGGAAACAAAAATAACAACACAACAATGTAAGTGATGGCACGCTAGCGCCACGCAACGGGAGCATAACCACATACTCTGAAATGACCGTTACAAAGTTTTACACAAGGCAGAAAGCAAAGATAGACGTCTGTTCTCTGTGGTTATACTCCCGCTTACATTGTTGTGTTGTCATTTTTGTTTCCAGTGCTCGCCGTTTTTGGCAATTTGGCGCTCGTGTCACTTTGTGGGCTAGTGTATTTTAACGATGAACACTGCCATCGTGGGGTCAAATCGACTTTATATGTGGGGCAGTCTCCGTTGGTGGCGTTGAGGTACACTTAAATCCTTTACACACGATTTTGATGTATTTTCGTTCGAGCTTAAACGTCTGTTCTCTGTGGAATAACTAACACAACAGCTAATTGTTTTAACACTTAACTATTTATTTCCTCTACGTAAGCAATTTAGTTTTGGGGGAATTACTGAGCACATGCTCTCGCGCGGGGAAGCAAGAATGAAACGTCAAAACAGCGCGGAGCAAGGTGTATCTGTTTATAGGTATGAACAAGGTTGTAGTAAGGTATTAATAATAGCAAAAGTATAACCACAGAGAACAGACGTCTATCTTTGCTTTCTGCCTTGTGTAAAACTTTGTAACGGTCATTTCAGAGTATGTGGTTATGCTCCCGTTGCGTGGCGCTAGCGTGCCATCACTTACATTGTTGTGTTGTCATTTTTGTTTCCAGTGCTCGCCGTTTTTGGCCGTTTGGCGCTCGTGTCACTTTGTGGGCTAGTGTATTTTAACGCTGAACACTGCCATCGTGGGGTCAAACCGACTTTATAAGTGGGGCTGTCTCCGTTGATGGCGTTGAGGTACACTTAAATCCTTTACATACGATTTCGACGTATTTTTGTTCGAGCTTAAATGTCTGTTCTCTGTGGTATAACAGCCATGCTCTGCGTCAGGCCGGACGTGTGTTATTCCGTTGGATATCTCGGGCGGTTTTAGCAAGATTCTTCGACCGTGCACTGGAATGCTCCGAAGTGTGTGGTACGCTATCTAAGAAGCACTCGTCGGTTATGCCGACGCCGATTGGGCAGCTGACCTTCAGGACCGAAAGTCGGTAAGCGGATACGTCTTCAAGGTCGTGGAGCAGCAAGAAGCAATCCACCGTATCGTTGTCGTCAAGCGAAGCTGAGTACGTTGCGCTTAGTGCAGTGGCAACTGAAGCCATATGGATCAGCGGAATTTTGGAGGACCTGCACATCGTTGCCAATCCGGTCACGATTTTCGAGGACAATCGTGGCTGTGTCTGCATGGCCATGAACCTGAAAATCAAGAGGACCAAGCACATCGATGTGAAGCACCACTTCATCCAGGATCTGGTCGCGAGTGGTATGCTTGGTGGTATGCTGATCGTCGAATCAATCGGCACTGGTGATCAACTGGCTGATCTCTACACGAAATCCCTGGAAGCCAGCCGGTTCCAACAGTTGACGACCAACCTAGGAATGTCGGATTGAGAGGGGGTGTGAAAAACTAAGTAGTCTGGGAGTTTATGACTTCCGGAATATCAATGAGTGTCGTGGTCATCATCATCATCAACGAAATGGTGACCACGGCAACCAAATAAACAACTGGTGGGGTATAAATATGTGGCTTTTCACCCAGGCCGGTTCAGTTCAAAACCAACCGTCAAGTTAATTGTAATTACTCCGTAATAAATCAAGTTTTCGTAACACGTGTTTCTCTGCTACCTACAAGAATTTTTTATTCAAGAATTTAAACTGGATTGCTTTCACTGAAAATATATTTCGTTTCATTGTACGAAATCGCTCGTTCGGTTGACAAATACCATTCGTTGTTTTCTGCAACGAAAAGATTTTTAATGTGCTTGAAATTGATTCGTAAAAACAAATACTCCGACACAAACGAGAACAAATTTATATCTCTCATTTTAGTCGGACCGACATAAAACATGCAAAAAAACAGCACACGTACATCAGCTTGGTTTGCACAAGCTTTGAAACACGTATCTTCTAATTGATGCCTACTGGTGCTAGTCACCCATCTATAGGCGCATGTTGAAGCCGTTCGCAAACAACCAGAACGCTTCCCACTCTGACAAGTAGACGTAACACTGAATAATTTCACATCTTATATATCGCAGGATCTTGATTATTTACAGATTTACATTTGCAGTTGATGAGTCATTGGACTGAGATATTGGCAAAATAAGTTATTTTACACAGAAGTGCCATAAGTGTGATAATTTCGAATCACAGATTAGTTGATTTCAGAAAAATTACATTCATATGAACAATAGCGTGGGCCAATATGATCTTTGTTCAGATCAAGGCTTTTTGTTTGTTTTCCATTTCGAGTCCTGATTGACTGTGCAAAATTTGAGCGTGATCGGTTTGAAATTTGTTTGGGATTTTATATGAGAAAACTTCTTTTTTTTGCATTTTCCGCAGAAAAGATTAAAACTATTCTGAAAGTATGTCCCCAATTATGTTAGAGTATAGCCTAGGGTGTCCTGAAAAACTTCTTCGGAGACCGCAAAGTGATCCGAGACTTGTGACATTTAACATATAATGGAATAGCATCAATAATAATATCTCAATATTTGGCCAGTACTGCAAAGAGTATATCTTTTTCCACATGCATCGAATCGCTTTGCTGTCTTCGAAGAATTTTCTCGACACATCCTGGGCTATACTTTAATATCTCTTCCATTAGCGGTTATATGGTGTAGGACAACTTTAAGCAACTTTCGAGAAAAATACGAAATAGTAGTTTATGCAACAAGGTGCAGAATGAAAATTTTTACAGCACGAGTCGTACATCTATCCAAAGAGGCTTGCCGAGTTGATTAATTACGACGAGTGCTGTAAAAATTAAGTTCTGCACCGAGTTGCGCACGTACAAAGTTTTTTTTGCAATTTCATAAATTATCACCTAAGGATAATTTTCAACAAAACTTTTTCATCAAACTGCACCCTGATGTTCAAAGCCATGTTTAAGAAAGTCTGATCATAGCAGGTTACAGTGTATTGTACCATTTGGGCAGGTGTATCTATTTTGGGCACTTGCCGCTATAACTAAGTCAATTTCAAACCGATTGATTTGAAATTTTGTCCAGAGTTAGGCACATACAATATCGAACTCTGAACAAAAATTCAAATCAATCGGTTTGAAATTGACTTAGTTATAGCGACAAATGCCCAAAATAGGTACACCTGCCCAAATGATACAATACACTGTGCAGTTGTCACAATTTATTTTTTCTTCCACACTAATGCTAGGTATGGACTTCAAACGGAATCGCTCCAGTAATTTTCGTTCAGTGCATTATGTGAGAAATTTAACACAGCAAGCTCCATTTGATTTGACGTTTCATTTCAGCTCCGTACTAGGATCCGGAATAAAGCGACGTTTTATTATTTCTTGAGCAATTCCGTGCCTGAATTTTCCACGCATCGAGAAGGGCAAAGAAATTTCTTGCGATCTGCATACTACCCATAAGATGTTTTTTGGAACACGTTTTATCGTTATAAATAAACGCTAATCAACAAACTGACGTTTACATTCGAATCATAACTGGATGCCTACTATGATTATACTTTCTCTACAACACAATTTTCAAAATTCACGTCTCAACTCCATAATTTATTTGCTTATGTATTGAGCTTTGCAAAGATTTTTAGACTTTCAGCCATATTTGATAAAACGTCAAAAACATTGGCACAGCAGTTTGATGACATTTGTTGTCATTTCCGTTGTCAACATTCGTTTTCATTTTTTGTTTGTTTACGATTCGCTACATTTACATTAAGTGCCTCGTTCAGTGCTCAATCTGGTTAGCAATTGTTATATTATTACTAGTTTTATAATTAAACATGCCTTTAATTAGTGTTTTTGCTTCCTTAATACAGAACACAATAAATCAGACGAAATGGCAGAGATAGTTGCGGAAGTAAAGCAACGCAGAGCGTCGAATAATACCGTTTACCACGCTCTATACGGCTATTACTTCCTGGGAAATACGATAGCTGATTTGGCCAGGCAGTTCGGGAAGCACAAATCCACCATACATAACTGGATCAACTCATATGAGCAAAACGGAATCTTTGAACGACAGCAGTACACTCTCATTTTCAAGAAGTTTGGGAAAGAAAAGCGTTCATGGCTCATTGACCTCTACAAACGTCGGCCTCTTCTTTATTTGGAAGAAGCTAAGCAACTCTTCCGAGAGCATTTCCAAATAGAGATTTCGGCTTCGTCGGTCTGTCGGATATTACATAGTGAGGGTCTCACATGGAAGTGCTTGGAAAGAAGAGCAATTCAGGTTAAAGAAAGTGATGTTTACCGATTCTTTGTGGAGATGAATTCACTGAACTGGATGTACTGTAACCTGCTATTCATCGATAAGGTATCATTCGACAATCGCGGGATGGTACGCACTAAAGGCTACTCCATCAAAGGGCAAAAACTTGTGGCGCATGGTGAGTTTGTGAGAAAACCACGGGTTTCTTGCCTATGCATGATTGGCCAACAAGGAATGGTAGAATGCTGTTACACAGAGGGTACATTCACTCGTTTGAAGTTTTTCGAACATTGTCGCCAGTTTGCTCTTTACAGCAAAAAGGTAGAAATCTATCCTGGTACCCATTCTATCTGGATTATGGATGGGGCCAGGATACATTGCGATCCCAATATAATTTATTATCTCAGGTCGTTGGGAATATTTCCTATTTTCTTACCCGCTTACACACCATACTATAATCCGATTGAAATTATTTTCGGTATTATAAAGAAGCGTATGCAGAAAGTATATAATGAAAACAGAGGTACTAATATCAACTTATTCGTTGCAAACATTATGGCCCAGTTTGCTTCATTCAAAATGGATGGTTTGTTCAAAAAATGTGGGTATTTGAAGGGAAAATTTGATCCAACCGTAGCAGTTCCCAATGATATTGCAGGATAAAATAAGGCTAAACATATTCAAAATGTAACATTTATTTCCTCTTTATTTCGCTTTAATAAAACAAAAACTCGCAACAAAATTGATTTTTTATTCTGCATGATCAAGATCCGGACAATCTGTTATTTCGTTTCTCAAATCTTTCCCTATCTCATCTTCTTGAACCGCAACCGATGTCCTCATGGCGTTGAGTAAATTGTTACTTGTTCGTTCGCGCATTTCCAACATTTCAATCCGATGATCCAGTGCATTCAAGTGGGAGTTCACAGTCGCACGCAATGTACTGAATGCAGTACGCAGAGCAACGATGTCCTCATGGTAGCTGTCATTGACATTGTTGGCTGTTTCCAATTCGCGCTTGATGGCATTCACACGCATTCCTTCTTTTGCCTTGAATAGCCCTGCCAACGTCTGTGGAGGGTATTGCATCATCGAAGAACGTTTATAAGCTGGGGCACTCTGGATTGCATTAGCCCAGAAAGTCCATGCCATACCGTGAGCATCAAGTAACCCACCATGAGTATTTCGCAGCTCCTCTGTCAAATCTAGCAAAGCCTGTGTGCTAGCCGCGCCAGAACGGTCTCTTTCAGTCGGTTCGATGAGTGCTTCCCTTACCGTGTTCCACATCGCCCGATTACTCACGCTAAGTGAGTAAATGTGGAGGTAAAGGGATATGTCCTTATTTCTCCAATTCTGCAACAAGTTATGCTTGTTGTCCTGTATGTTTTCTACTTTATAATACCGTCGCCCAGATTGAAACAGGGCAAAGTTGTTTAAATCTTCCAGGGTTGGTTTTTCTTTGGGACACCACTGTGGAGTAAAACCACCGTCTTCGTTTGCTGCAAAAATTATTTCACGGTGGAGATGCTCACTAGCTAAATTCCATACCTTGGTCAAAAATTCCTCTCTGTTGTTAGCGGATAACTCCCAACGAGCGATGTAAGCTCCAGACGTCTGTCCCTTGAATTCCCGTTTATATACTAAAAGGGTGTGTAGTGGGTAGGATTAGAATATTAATTCATTTTGTTGAATTTAGTTCTGTGTGTATCGAAAAAGATACATACGCAATATTTGTGACATCCCTGAGCGAATCAGCGTGGAAACGACATAAAATAGCAAAACTTAACGAAGGTTTGCTGCAACTGTCTGAAGCGAGACCATGAGCGGGACGGCACATTGAGCCGAACCCAATGCGAGAACGGAAACGGTAGTTCGGTGGCTTGAACAAGAAAGCTCCGATTTTAGCCGAGTCGATGGAAGAAAAGGAGCAGCGGAGCTCGGATGAAACCGAACAGGTCATTCTGGTTACCATTGCAGTAGCGACAAGATGTGATTTCTAATACCATCTTTCGTTACGACAATGGCGCAGCCGGTAGTATTTTTGGTGAAACTTTTGAGTGCATAATTCTATACTCGTAAATGTTATCGCGTTTAGAAATGTAATTTTGTTGTTGGTGCATGGAGTTGTGAAGGGGTTGGGTATTTTGAAAGGGAATTCGTTGTGGGTGTGTGATGGGAATGCATTGACGAAGGCGTGGATTAGTGACCGCAAGGGAAAGGCGCTTTAGAAGAGGGCGCAATTGTGTCGCGAAGGAGAGCATGAAAGATGGGTGGAAATGTAGCGGAAATAAATGAGGTGGCTTAGAAACAAGAAGTGCGACGTCGTGAAATGGGAGAAAATGGGTCACGAGGTAATAAATAGATGAAGTGAGAGAAAGAGCGTGAAAGATGGGAGATTTTGGAAAATTATTTGTGACGCAGCGAAAATGGCAAATGAAAAAAGGATGAAGCGAGAGAAAAAGCAACGGATTGATAAAAAAATGAATCGAGAGAAAAACGGAAAAAAGGAGATGTCTTTGGAAAAAAATAAAGCGAGAGAGAAAAAGCAAAAAAAAAGGATGGCTTGGAAAAAAATGAAGCGAGAGAAAAAGCAAAAAAAAAAGATGGCTTGGAGAAAAAAAATGAAAGGAGAGAAAAAGCAAAAAAAAAAAGATGGCTTGGAGAAAAAAAATGAAGGGAGATAAAAAGCAAAAAAAGATGGCTTGGAGAAAAAAAATGAAGCGAGAGGAAAAGCAAAAAAAAAAGATGGCTTGGAGAAAAAAAAATAAAGCGAGAGAGAGGAAAAGCAAAAATAAAAAAAGATGGCTTGGAAAAAAAATGAAGCGATAGAAAAAGCAAAAAAAAAAAAGATGGCTTGGAAAAAACAATGAAGCGAGAGAAAAAGAAAAAAAAAAGATGGCTTGGAGAAAAAAAAATGAAGGGAGAGAAAAAGCAAAAAAAAAAAAAAGATGGCTTGGAGAAAAAAAAATGAAGCGTGAAAAAAGCAAAAAAAAAAAATGAGGTGGGAAAAGAGAAAGGAAAAAAAATGCTTTGACTTGGAAAAAAATGCGACAGCTTTAAAAAAAATTAGTTGAACAAGGAAATGAAAATTAGAGAGATTGACATATCTTGAGAAAAAGGTTGAGAAAAGAGCGAACAATGGAATGGCGAAACACACGAGGAAGTTGTCCTATAAAATGTCAAATAGAAACAAAAATTGAACAATAGAAAAAATCATATTAATATAAATTGGGGGTGTAAGAACAAATTGAAACTAAAGAGTTAAAACAAGATTCGGGTAGCAACTGGACTAAATTTGGATTGAGTTTGGATTAGAATAATATTGAAATTGTATTGGATTTTAATTGGGTTTTTTCATCGGATTTGCGTTGGTTTAGGATTGGACATAAACTTGATTTGGATTAGATTTGGATTAAAACTGGATTGGATTTGAATTGGATTAGTCTCAGTTTAGCTTATTGGATTGTATTGGATATGGATTTCAATTGGAATCGGATTTAATTTGCATTGGCATTCCATTGAAATTAGATTGGATTCGAATATGAATCGGATTTCGATTGGATTGAAATTGGATTTGAACTAGTTGTTGATTGGATTCGGATTGAATTATTGGATCTGGATTGAATTTGAATTTCAATAGAATACAGGTTGAAATTTTATAGGAATAGAATTGAAATTGGATTCGATTTGGGTTGGATATGAATTGGATTTAGATTGGATTTGGATTAAATTTGGGTTGGATTTGGATTAGGATTGGATTTAGATTGGATTGGAATGGATTGGGATATGATTTCGATTGAATTTGGATTGGATTTTAATTGGATTTGGATTAGATTTGGATTGAATTTGGATTGGATTCAGATAGAATTGTATTTGGATTGGGTTTGAATTGGATTTGGGTTGGATTTGGATTGGGTTTGGATTGGATTTAAATTGGATTTTGATCTGGATTGGATCTGGATTAGATTTGGAATTCAGTGGGATTCATGTTGAATTTCTATTGGAATAGAATTTAAATTGAATTAGATTTGGGTTGGATATGGATTGTATATAGATTGGATTTTGATTGAATTTGGATTGGATTTGAATTTTGTTTGGATTGAATTTGGATTGGGATTGAATTTGAACTAGAGCTGGATTGGATTTGGATTGTATTTGAGATGGATTTAGATTGGATTTGGATTGGATTTGAATTGGCTTTGGATTGAATTTGTATTGGATTCGGATTGGATTTGGATTGTATTTGAATTGGATATGAATTGGATTTGAATTGGATTTGGACTGGATTTGAATTGGATTTGGAAAATATTTGAATTAGATTTGGATTGGATTTAGATTGGATTTGGATTGGATTTCTATTGAATTTGGGTTGGATTTGAATTATATTTGTATTGGATATGGATTAGATTTGAATTGGGTTTGGATTGGATTTGAATTGGATTGGATTTTAATTGGATTTGAATTGGATTTGGATTGGATTTGGATTGGATTTGGATTGGATTGGATTTGGATTGGATTTGAATTGGATTTCGATTGGATTTCGATTGAACTTGGATTGGATTTGGATTGGATTGGATTAGAATTGGGTTTGGATTAGATTTGGATTGAATTTGAATTTCATTGGATTTGAATTTGGTCTGGATTGAATTGGGATTGGATTTGGATTAGAATTGGATTTGAACTAGATGTGGATTGGATTCGATTTGGATTGGATTTGGATCGGATTTGAATTGGATTTAGATTGGATTTGGACTGGATTTGGATTGGATTTGGATTGGATTTGATTGGATTTGAATTTGGTTTGGATTTAATTTGGATTGGATTTGGATTAGAATTGGCATTGAACTAGATGTGGATTGGATTTGGATTGGATTTGATTTGGGTTTGGATTAGAGTTGGAATTTGGATTGGATTCGGATTGGATATGGATTGAATTTAAATTGGATTTGAATTGTATTTGGGTTGGATTTGGATTGGATTCGGATTGAATTTCGATTGAATTTGGATTGGATTTGGATTGTATTTGGATTCGATATGGATTGGATTTGGGTTGGATTTAGATTGGATTTGAATTGGATTTGGATTGGGTTCAGATTTGGATTGGATATGGATTGGATCTGAATTGGATTTGAATTTGAATCGAACTTATATTAAGTTTTATTAGGATTTAGATTTGCATTGGAATGAGATGTGCATAGGATTGGACTTGCATGAGATTTGGATTGAATTTGATTAAATGGTAGTTCAAGAGTAGAGGAGTGGAATATTGTAGTGGGTAGGATTAGAATATTAATTCATTTTGTTGAATTTAGTTCTGTGTGTATCGAAAAAGATACATACGCAATATTTGTGACATCCCTGAGCGAATCAGCGTGGAAACGACATAAAATAGCAAAACTTAACGAAGGTTTGCTGCAACTGTCTGAAGCGAGACCATGAGCGGGACGGCACATTGAGCCGAACCCAATGCGAGAACGGAAACGGTAGTTCGGTGGCTTGAACAAGAAAGCTCCGATTTTAGCCGAGTCGATGGAAGAAAAGGAGCAGCGGAGCTCGGATGAAACCGAACAGGTCATTCTGGTTACCATTGCAGTAGCGACAAGATGTGATTTCTAATACCATCTTTCGTTACGACAGGGTGCACACGTACAAATCATGCTCCGAACAGTTCGACACATTCGCACTGCTGTTATTTCCTCCAGTTTGTTTTGCAGAACCTTCTTCCGGATCATCTTCATGCAATCCTTTCCAGTTGTCGCCGGGAAAATTTCCTTCGTCGAACTCGAAGTTTTTCACAGGAACTTGTTCCACCATACATGTGATTGAATCGGCATCATCAGAGTGGGGACTCGTACCGGAACGGAAATTCGCAAGCGGGTCCTCTGTGCATACCTCCGAGAGATACTCCTCCTCCATGTCCTCCATATCGACATCGTCAGCAATTTTTGGGGAACTGCACCCTTCTGCTCCTTCGTCGGCTCCTTCAGACATATTTTAAAAACTGAAAAAATCAAATTATCACTAGTAAAACACGTAATTAATATGCAATACTGAAGATTACCGTGAATGTTTGTTGATGTGTCGACCATCGAATCTGCAGAATGAGCTTTTTTCTGATGATGTAAACAAAACAACGATGGGTACAGTGAGGATCGAAATTTTGGGCACAGTGCATTTCAACGTTGAAATAGAATTCATACAAATTTCGTTATATTAGCTTGTTTTGTGTGGGAAACATTTTAGATTTGAAGTACGTCAATATAAAATCGTCAAATACACTTGAAACGCTCATAATCTGTATAGAAACGTAACAATTTGATTGTACTATAATTTGTTAAGCATTTCTGAAAACCCGACCCTTCACTGTAAGTGACAGTGGGAGCAGTGTGAACATTTTTCGGTGGGACAATTTTATTTGCCTGTGCGTCGCATTAGGTGCAGGATCGTCAATAGTTTCTTTAACAAGAGCATATTGAATAAATAATATATTTATTATCCCTCATGGTCGCTACACTTAGCGAAGTAAACTAACTAAATTTATCAAAATACCTTATCAATTTTAGCCATAACTGTAAAACATGGATGCCATTAGAATACCCTGTAAAAAATTGGTCGTGCTTATTATTGTAGGGTCTAAAGAGTCGCACCTTAAGTAAGTAAGCTTCATACCCCCCACTGAATATAAGTTGTAATATCCTATCCCTTTTGATAGTAGACAGGATTCACGAAGAACGGGACAAGAGAGGGAGAGAGAGATCGGAGCGGGGAGATAGGAGGACGTGATCTGGTGACCGGTAGCAAACGGGAATCGGTCTGTGTAATTTAATAAAAGTTCAGGTGTTTTAACGGTATTCTGGTCCAGCTGTATTTCTACAAATAGTCCGAACTAAACCTCACAATTTGGCGACGAGGATTTCGGAAAACGTGAGTATTAATGATGTTATTTCATCTTAAATGATCTGGACAAGTTTCTCTGTCAAAATGGCGGATTGCTTGGTGAAATTCTTTTTGCCGGAGTTGGTCACTGGCACAACATTATACGTAGTAGTGGTAGTGATTGAGTTAATGCCTGACGGAGAACGTTAGTTTGGAATTCCTATAAGAAAGCATTGTTTATTTTGATACGAAAGTGCAGCTACTGGAAGAGGAGGCGATCTTCATGTTGGTTGTTATGAAACAAAGATTATGCTTCATTTGTTTTTATTTAAAAGCGAGATGAAAATGTGTTCATGGTTTAATCGTAGCTCTGGCGAATGCAGAAAAAATTGAGTTTTAAAAATTCAACCAGGTGATGTGGTGATGTATCCATACGATTGTCTATATAAGGTGTTCAAGTGACATGAGTACATACGAGACAACTGTTGCACTAGTGCCTTTAGCTGTAGCTATTGGAGGTGGTCACAACAAGATCATGGGTATGGAGATTATGTGTCTATAGTAAGGTGATTGCTATTAGAAGGTGGTTAATGGTGACTGATCACGGGTCGTTGGTCAAACTGAATAAGGTACCTGGAGTAGTTGCTACAGGTGGTGGTCACATTGACCACGGGTGTGAAAAGTACCTGTAGTAGTCGCTGCAGGAGGTGATCAGTTACGCATAAACCAAGGGCAAATGCGCTTTCAAAGCTGTTCGTACCTACAGCAGTCGCTGCAGGAGGTGGTCAGTTCCTGGCCACGGGTAGAAGCCGTGATAACAGCGTATTGACGTGAATATGTGTAATGCTCACAGATTGGGAATAGTATATTTACCACGCATGTGCTGCAGATGCAGATGTATAAAATGAGTGGTACATAATAAATAAACGAAAATGAATTGAAAAACCTTACATGTGTTTATTTTTACCAGAGAGGGGGGAAACCAAATGTGTAGCACCTAGATCAAATGTTCACGCATAATGTTTGGGTTATTGACTGAATTTCCATTCAATGGATTTATTACAGATGGATGCTAGTCGGCCTGTGCAGCACTTCCGCTGCGATGATATTGAAAAGCATCGTCTGTTTAACGAGTGGAGGGTCTGGAAAGGGGCTCTGGAATGCTACTTCGAAGCTTATGATATCGTGGACCAAAGAAAGAAGCGAGCCCTACTTCTTCATTTGGGTGGTCCACAACTACAGCGAGTCTTCCAAAACCTGCCTGACCGCGAAAACTTTCCACTTGTCTCTATTGAAAAGCAGTGGTATGATGTTGCTATAAATGCACTTGACGGATTTTTCCAGCCTTGTCGGCAAGATTGCCTAGAACGGCATAAACTTAAGCAGATGAGGCAAAAAGACGGAGAGAGGTTTGCTGATTTTATGCTGCGTTTACGCCAGCAGGCTTCAGATTGTGGGTTCGACAAATATTCGAACGAGATCCGAGAAGTGTTGACCGACATATTTCTGACGGACGCAGTAGTAGAAGGCTGTGCGTCCGTGGAACTGCGACGTCGTATTCTACAGCAAGACCGTTCACTTGCGGAGATAGAGTCTTTGGGAGTCGCCTTAGAAAGCATCGAAATTCAAGTTAAGAATTTGAATGGAAGTGCTAAAGATGTCACAAATGGTCAACAAGCTTTCAAGATAACAGCTGCAAGCAAGGGAGGCCATGATAAAATTCCACAAAATACACGTCGCAATCCGAGGAAGTTTAACCATCCGCGTGACCCTCAGTCTTTTTCAAAGGTTTACCGTTGTTACAACTGTGGTCGTCGCGATCACATCTCTACAGACAGAAGATGTCCGGCACGTAACATCGTGTGCCATGGATGTAAAGTGACTGGCCATTTCGAGTCTTGTTGTCGGCTGCGAGGTTCTAAGAAGAAATCTTCGTTCGATAAAGATCGTGTTCGCGCCGTAGAAGAGGACAAAGCGGCAGATCCACCAGTTCAGCACAACTCTGAAAAGACGTATTACGCCTTCTATTCAGGAAATGATACCAACGTACTTTCCTGTGAAGTGGGTGGAGTAAAAGTGGATCTTTTGGTTGATTCAGGCTCCGATGCAAATCTGATTCCGGATACAGTTTGGGAAAATTTGAAACAGGCTAAGATCACAGTACGCCAGTGTACGAAAGGAAGTGCCCGGATCCTCAAGGGTTACGCAAGTGATTCGCCGTTGCCCATATTAGGCACATTTGTGGCAGATGTCAAGGTTGGAAATAAATCGACAGCTGCAGAGTTTTACGTTGTGAAAGGTGGACAACGATCCCTACTCGGTGACAGAACATCCAAAGAGCTGGGAATCTTGAAAGTTGGACTGGATGCCTACCACGTAACGAATGATGTCAAAGCGTTTTCAAAGATAAAAGATATCCAGGTTCACATCCATATGGACCCAAATTCGAAGCCTGTATTCCAGCCAATACGTCGGGTTCCAATTCCTCTCGAAGATGCCGTAAATAGGAAACTAGAGCAGCTGCTGATCAAGGACATCATCGAGGTGAAGCAAGGTCCAGCCTCCTGGGTATCGCCACTTGTTGTCGTTGGGAAACACAACGGTGAACCCCGAATCTGCTTAGATTTGCGCCGAGTCAACGAAGCGGTCCTTCGTGAGAGACATCCGATGCCGGTCGTCGATGAATACATAGCCAGACTGGGCAAAGGGAGATTTTGGAGCAAGCTGGACATCAAGGATGCCTTTCTGCAGGTAGAGCTAGCACCGGAGTCGCGGGATGTGACAGTGTTCATCACAAACAAAGGGCTGTTTCGGTTCAAAAGACTTCCTTTTGGTCTCGTCACTGCACCCGAGTTGTTCCAAAAGGTGATGGATCAAATACTGGCGGGCTGCGAAGGAACGTGTTGGTATTTGGACGATGTCATGATCGAAGGAAGTTCGCGAGAGGAGCATGATGAGCGGCTGAAAGAGGTACGTTGACAGTGATTGAAAAAATGCAAGTGAAAGAATTGCGGCGTTTGGTATTTGATCGAAATTTGTTGAATTTGAATTAATAAAACACAAAAATGTTGTCTACTATTTTACTTTATCAGGTGCTGAAACGTTTCGAAAACCGTGGAGTCGAGCTGAATTGGGATAAATGTGTGTTTGGGGTAACCGAAGTTGATTTTTTGGGCCATAACATTTCTCCAGACGGGGTCGTTCCGGCAAAGGATAAAGTAGTCGCTATACAATCCTTCCGGCGTCCTGAAAACGAAGCAGAAGTGCGAAGTTTCTTGGGGTTGGCAAATTATCTCAACAAGTTCATACCCAATTTAGCTACTTTGGACGAACCACTGCGAATGCTTACAAAGAAAGACGCCAAGTTCAATTGGTCTGAGCAACACCAACAGTCGTTCGATAGCATTAAAGCTGCTATGGTTGAAATCCTGCGGTTGGGGTTCTTCAATAAAGATCATCGAACAACTATTATGGCCGATGCAAGTCCTACAGGATTAGGAGCCATATTGCTCCAAACTGACTTGTTAGGGAATAGTCGTGTTGTTACCTGCGCTTCAAAGTCCCTCACTGATACCGAAAAACGCTATTGCCAGACGGAAAAGGAGGCCTTGGCGATAGTTTGGAGCGTAGAGCGTTTTCAGATATATCTATATGGCCGCCAATTTGATATCCTAACGGACTGCAAAGCTTTAGTATATCTGTTCACTGAACGATCACGGCCATGCGCAAGGATAGAACGTTGGGTTCTTCGGCTCCAAGGATTCGATTATTTGGTGACCCACATTTCGGGTCAGAGAAACCTGGCAGATGTCCTTTCACGGTTGAGTGCTCTAAAACCAGTTCCATTCGACCCGAGGGAAGAACTGTTTGTTAAACATGTGGCCTTATCATCAGCTACATCTGTTGCTCTTCGTTGGGACGAAATCATTGAAGCATCACAGAAAGACTTAGAGATCCAAGAAGTACTCGAAACTGTTGACAAGGGAAGCATCGAGGAATTGCCAGTCTCTTTTCGGGTAATTGCAAGCGAGTTATGCAGATTTGGAGATGTTTTGTTAAGGTCCGACCGAATTGTGGTACCTGTTTCGCTGCGTGATAGGGTAATCAGAATCGCACACGAAGGGCATATAGGAATGCGTACAATGAAGTCCCATCTACGGACGGCCGTGTGGTGGCCAAAGATGGACATGGCGATTGAAGCATTTGTTAGGAAGTGTAGAGGGTGTCTTCTAGTTTCTTCACCTGATCCTCCGCAGCCTATGGTACGAAAAGAGATGCCAAATGGTGCATGGGAAGACATAGCGATAGACTTTCTTGGCCCGCTCCCAAATGGCGAAACCCTGCTTGTTGTTGTAGATTACTACAGTCGGTATCTCGAAGTCTGCGAAATGCAAAGAATTACTGCGAAGCATACTATTGACGAATTGGGTAAAATTTTCTGTCGCTATGGGGTACCAGTAACTATACGAGCAGATAATGGCCCACAGTTTAATGCAAGTTGCGAGGAGTTTAGGAGCTTCTGTGAAGAGTTTGGCATCAGATTAGTCAACACTATTCCGTACTGGCCTCAACAAAATGGTGAGGTTGAAAGACAGAATCGTTCCATCTTAAAACGCCTCAGAATCGCACAGGAATTGGATCAGGACTGGAAACATGCATTGGTTCAATACATCCTTTCATATCATGCTACACCTCATCCAACTACAGGGATGTCTCCATCGGAATTGATGTTTGGCCGTAGAATCCGCTCAAAACTTCCACAACTTCCGCGCAATTCTCAAATAGATGAAGACGTACGAGATCATGATAAAATTCAAAAAGAAAAGGGGAGAATGGCAGCTGATGTGAGGCGTCGTGCACGGAAGAGTGCCATAGATGTTGGGGATCGAGTTCTACTTAAGCGTATGCGCAAGGAGAATAAGCTGAGCTCCACATTTGGCCCAGAAGAATATGTTGTGATGCGTAGGAGCGGTGGTGACGCAACGGTGCGTTCATCTGAAGACGGGAAAGAATACCGAAGAAACGTAGCTGATCTTAAGCGGATCGAATCGGAAGACGAACCGCTTGCACCACACAGCGAACCCAAGGATACAATGGTAGGAAGTCCGGAGAAAGTACACCATCAACAGGAGCACCAACAAAGTCAGGTTGACCCGGTGCCGTTGGAGAGCATTCCAACGTGTTCGAAGCGGGTACGGAAGGAGCCTTCCAGATTTTCAGATTATATTCCACATTATTTAGAGTTTCAATAAAACCTGGGGAGGGTTGTAGGGTCTAAAGAGTCGCACCTTAAGTAAGTAAGCTTCATACCCCCCACTGAATATAAGTTGTAATATCCTATCCCTTTTGATAGTAGACAGGATTCACGAAGAACGGGACAAGAGAGGGAGAGAGAGATCGGAGCGGGGAGATAGGAGGACGTGATCTGGTGACCGGTAGCAAACGGGAATCGGTCTGTGTAATTTAATAAAAGTTCAGGTGTTTTAACGGTATTCTGGTCCAGCTGTATTTCTACAAATAGTCCGAACTAAACCTCACAATTATGACGATTGTCATGAGGTAGCCTTATGAACAGAGCAGAAGAATCGTAAAATAATGCAGACTGGAATCGATCTACGAACGTCGGGATCGGTAAGCTCATGTGCTACCCACGTAGCTATCGAGTCTGACCAGTATGACTACAGATAAAAATTAAGGGATTCATGAATCACTCGTTCATGGCGCTCGCATAATTTTTGGTATAATTTTTGATGGTTTGTCTCTGTCGCCACTTAGAAAGCTGTTAGCAAAGCACGCATTGTGATTATCATTGGGCGATGGTGTTTTCGTGACGATTAGTTTTATGACAGTTTGCTCTAAGTGATACGTCCATTTGTCTGTAGTACAAAAAAATGAGTAAAACTGATACAAAATTGATGTTTTATCTAAATTTTTCGAATGAATTTTTATTCTAAACATAACGTACAAAATCGAGTTATCCAATAAAAAAAATGCATTTTCTGAATACCGGTTGCTCTAAGCTTCCTCATTTTGGATTTTCATTTACTATGTTTACTCGCGAATAAACCAAATGGTAAGTACATTAGCACCCATATGTTTGCGAATATTGTGTAATTTTGTTTCTGCAGCTCAACGCACCTGTGCCAGTACTTGTTAGTTTCATCCTGTATCGAACCAGTTTGCTTTCAATGTTTATATTATTTCCAAATTTTGCACGTTTTGAGTTGTAAAAGAATCGTTTAAACTGAATAACGTAAACTTTCAAGACTATCTAGTAGACCTCTTCATAAAAAATGAAATTTCTCGAATTCAGCCAGTCACCCCCACATCTTAATTCTAATGCTGAAACAAACTTCTGGTCAAATTTTCAGCTAATTTGGTGAAGATTTCGAGGTGCCTCAAGTCGAAATTGTGTTTTTTGGTCATTTTTCGCCTTTAAAAAATGCTCGTGGAGGCTAGAAGCCATATAAAATATCGTGGTAACCCTTAAATGAAAGATATGTATGTTCCTTACAACTTTTGTGAACATTATGTACTGATAGGAGGATGTTTTGATCATATTTATTCGTTTTTCAGACATGCAAGTATGCTAAAAAGTTACATTTTTTAACAGTTTTTGTTCTACGAAATTCAAACACTCAATTTTTATCAAAAGTTTCAAACCATTATATGATTACCCACAATATTCTGAACAATATTGCCATACATCATTTTCTTACCCGTTCTACGGAAAAAATCACAAAAATCGAAAAGTAGAAGCTATCCTGAGTTTTTTGAGACCTGGGGTTGACGCAACTGCTGGCAGGCAGAAAAGTCAAACATAGTAGCTTTGCTTTTTCTTGATGATTGCAATGATTGATCATTGATTCAAGTGACATGTTGGCACAAGTACACATTGCCTTAACAAAAGTGGTATATAATGTACCTCAGAAGAATATGAGAAATGGTTCAGATGGTAAGGCTTTGAACTAGCAAACCAAAGGTTCAAAGTTTGAATATAAGACCATTTGCTTAGTTTTTTTTTTTGTTATCAAGCTGGTAATATCAACTATCGTTCTAAACTTTGCATACATGATGCCTAGCGTAGGGGAAACCGCATGAACTAGCGCATGCATATACGCATCATTCTGACAGAATGATAAAACCTTCATTGGGTGCGTAGTTGAAAATCGGACACGCTAAATAACTAATTTATTGCTTAATCCGTACTTCGGTTCTTACGTCGGACTGGTTGGCTGAGTAGCGGATCGCATCCGCTCATAAAGATCAAATCACATCGTCGGATGACATCTTCTGACGCGAGCTTCGACGTTAGGTTTAACGCTTAGATTTGTAGGAAAACCATTGCAAAAAAAAAATGGAAAGCACATTTGACATAAATTCAAACTCTGAACCTTTGGTTTGCCAGTCCAAAGCCTTACCATCTGAACCATTTCTCATATTCTACTGAGGTACATTATATGCTACTTTTGTTAAGGCAATGTGTACTTGTGCTAACCTGTCCCTTGAATCAATGATCAATCATTGCAATCATCAAGAAAAAGCAAAGCTACTATGTTTGACTTTTCTGCCTGCCAGCAGTTGCGTCAACCCCAGGTATCAAAAAACTCAGGATAGCTTCTACTTTTCGATTTTTGTGATTTTTTCCGTAGAACGGGTAAGAAAATGATGTATGGCAATATTGTTCAGAATATTGTGGGTAATCATATAATGCTTTGAAACTTTTGATAAAAATTGAGTGTTTGAATTTCGTAGAACAAAAACTTTTGTAAAATGTAACTTTTTAGCATACTTGCATGTCTGAAAAACGAATAAATATGATCAAAACATCCTCCTATCAGTACATAATGTTCACAAAAGTTGTAAGGAACATACATATCTTTCATATAAGGGTTACCACGATATTTTATATGGCTTCTAGCCTCCACGGGCATTTTTTAAAGGCGAAAAATGACCAAAAAACACAATTTCGACTTGAGGCACCTCGAAATCTTCACCGATTTAGCTGAAAATTTGACCAGAAGTTTGTTTCAGCATTAGAATTAAGATGTGGGGGTGACTGGCTGAATTCGAGAAATTTCATTTTTTATGAAGAGGTCTACTATCTAGTTATACAATTATCGATAGAAACGCGATTTATTTTCCATCTGTTAGCAACAAGAACGAAAGTTAATGCAACGGAAAAGATAAATATTGCCGATGCACATGTCAATCACGTAAATTGATCTCGTGCATAAAAGTGGCAAAGTTTCCAACAATACATCGTCTCATTTTATCAAATGCAGTTATCAGTTTGATGTACAATTTTCACCAGCTGTAATTGATAAGAGACTTCAGCAATAAAAAGTGGCTTCTACTTTCTTGTGGTAGAAGTCATACCAACCTGTTACCAAATTATCTAATCTCTTCACCAATTTGGTGCAGCTGATTAGTTGCGCCGATGATCTGTGCTCCGATGATATAAATTCGAGCGCAAGCCCCAAATAGTCGTATTCATTTCTCAGTCGACGAGTCGTACGATCTGTTCCAAGCCAGCCAAGATGTTCAAGTTCTTCTTCGTCGCCGCTCTGGTGCCAGCGATGGCCATGGCCGCCGTCAACTTCCGTGCCTGTAAGTTCAACCCTGGTCCGCTCTGTGGAAAGGTTGCCAGCGATGCTGATTTTGTATCCTTTGTTTCCTTGCAGGCCCGAACGGAGCCCCCACCCCAGCCACTCTGACCGTGAACAACTGCGCCGGAGATGAGTGTGTCCTGGTTGCCGGACAGGCCGTGAACGCCCGCGCCTCGGGAATTGTCAGCCCAGTCGGAAGCGCCAGCGCCACCGCCCACATCGTGGTCCGTATTGCCGGTTTGGATGTCGGTTTCGAAATGCCTCCAGAGCTGACTGATGCCTGCACGGCTGGACTGGTCGGTGGATGCCCGATCGTTGCCGGATCCGCCTTCGACTACGTCCTGATTGATGACTCCCTGGATGTGCCGGCCCGTGACATCCCCGTCGAAATCGAGGTCGGTCTGACCGGTGATGGTGGCGCTGCCCTGGCTTGCGTCCGTTTCGATGCCAGAATCCAGTAAGGTGGTTGTCTAGAGAAATAAAGTGTCGTTTTGTAGGAAAAAGGAATCGTGATTCACATGCGCTGTTGTTTTTTTGAAAGAAACCTCGGGGAGGTGAGCTTATCGTCAGCTGTGGAATTTAGATAAGTCGTGTCCGTTATCAAAACACCTGATATTGCTGGTCAACGCAGGTGATATTGATGCGCTAGCTGGAGTTTGGCAATTGGTTAATCGCCTGGTGCGAGTGACCTTACGCGGATCTAAATATAACATATCTTGACAGTGTAAGCCAATCGTTACTCAACCTTGAAGTTCAGCGCTGAACTGAACTGAACTGAAAGGGGTATTCAAGGCCGCTTGATGGCAACACTGTCAATAAATGACAGAATTATTCGTACTAAAAATCATATCACTTGATGCTGCTGTCACAAGGCAACGAGCAATTTTGACAGTTGATCACAGAAATCGTTCTTAGTTATGGAACCAAGGACACGGTTCCGAAATTTTTCATTGTTCCGGGTAATAAATGCTGGAGTTACCTCGCACACGGATATAAGTGCTATCTGGAAGTTTAGAGTTGTTGAGCAGACAGGAAGAATACGCAGATGTTCCTTGTTGTGCTGGGCTAAGCCCATCAGGATCACTTCGGGTTCTCATGCCATCTATGATTCACCTTTGCAAGCAAGTCTGAAGTAGGGAAACCCTGGAGTACCGGCAGAAGCAAAATGTCGCCAACAGTACCACCAGTTAAGCATTTCTGCTCGGGCGTCGCACGTGGTTGCGACTTGCCACACAGAGAACAGACGTCTATCTTCGCTTTCTGCCTTGTGTAAAACCACAGAGAACAGACGTCCAACCTCATGTAGAGCTATTGTGTAAAGCATTGCAACGGTTGTTTTGAAATAACTGGGAATGTGGCCATTACGCGGCGCTGTCACATTTCGAATCGGGGTACAAATTTGCCGTTGTTTTACCTTTTGGCGCTAGTGTCACCAAGTGTGCACCCTAGTATAGTTCCACCAAGAGAATGTGGTGGTTTTACTTGGAAAACAAAAATTGAATTATTGTTCAACTTGTTTCTAATTGAAAATAATGAAACTAATTATCAATGGGTTGCTCAAATTTTGTAGCTGGATTAGTGAAATAATCATAAACATCTTGTTATTTGAGCAAATACAGCTCAGAATTTGGGTAGGAAAATTCAAAGGTGCGCTAGTGAAATATTTCTTCAGAAAACGCCATCATGGTGTCGAAACAAGTTTTTGAGTGGGAAAGTCACCGTCGATGTCGCTACTGAGCTTGTTTTTTCTTTACACAAGATTTTCAAGCAATTTTGTTCGAGCATGTTCGTCTGTTCTCTGTGGTAAAACTTAGTAACGGTCATATCAGAGTATGTGGTTATGCTTCCGTTGCGCGGCGCTAGCGTTCCATCACTTACATTGTTGTGTTGTCAAATTTGTTTCCAGTGCTCGCCGTTTTTGGCCGTTTGGCGCTCGTACCGTTTTGTGGGCTAGTGTATTTTAACGATGAACACTGCCATCGTGGGGTCAAATCGACTTTATATGTGGGGCAGTCTCCGTTGGTGGCGTTGAGGTACACTTAAATCTTTTACACACGATTTCGACGTATTTTTGTTCGAGCTTAAATGTCTGTTCTCTGTGGTTGCCATGCCAACGGGGTGCAGCGATCGCAGCAAGCGGCGATTCAAATTTAACCTTCATCCAGCCAACGTACATTTTCCACCTTCGAAAAAGCAAAACAATTGTCATAACTTTTTCGTTTTTCGATGGATTTTGATGAAATTTACACAACTTCCCGAAAAACTCTTCCAATTTATGATGCCGGGGACATGGGTGCCTGGTCCACATGGTTCCGGAGTTATTCCGGATTGTCTTGGGGTACCAAAATTGGCCACATACGTACATCTCAAGATCCCGATGAGGTGGAATCACAGAGAACAGACATTTAAGCTCGAACAAGAATACGTCAAAATCGTGTGTAAAGGATTTGAATGTACCTCAACGCCACCAACGGAGACTGCCCCACATAAAAAGTCGATTTGACCCCACGATGGCAGTGTTCATCGTTAAAATACACTAGCCCACAAAGCGACAGGAGCGCCAAACGGCCAAAAACGGCGAGCACTGGAAACAAATTTGACAACACAACAATGCAAGTGATGGGACGCTAGCGCCGCGCAACGGGAGCATAACCACATACTTTGAAATGACCGTTACAAAGTTTTACACAAGGCAGAAAGCAAAGATAGACGTCTGTTCTCTGTGGTGGAATTATAGTGTCTTCGGCGAATTTGTTCAGCAGGTTAAGAACTAACTGGCAACGGCGACTTTGGTTCGCGATTCGGCCGCTAGGCGGCACCAGTGTCAAAAATGTTCAAACCCTCATATCCCAGAAACCTGATAAGATAGAATAATGCTGTCTTCGGCAAAGTTCTTCAGCAAGCTCAGAACTGTCTGATAGTTGAGTCTTTGATACGTGATTTATCCGCTAGGTGGCACCACAGAGAACAGACGAACATGCTCGAACAAAATTGCTTGAAAATCTTGTGTAAAGAAAAAACAAGCTCAGTAGCGACATCGACGGTGACTTTCCCACTCAAAAACTTGTTTCGACACCATGATGGCGTTTTCTGAAGAAATATTTCACTAGCGCACCTTTGAATTTTCCTACCCAGATTCTGAGCTGTATTTGCTCAAATAACAAGATGTTTATGATTATTTCACTAATCCAGCTACAAAATTTGAGCAACCCATTGATAATTAGTTTCATTATTTTCAATTAGAAACAAGTTGAACAATAATTCAATTTTTGTTTTCCAAGTAAAACCACCACATTCTCTTGGTGGAACTATACTAGGGTGCACACTTGGTGACACTAGCGCCAAAAGGTAAAACAACGGCAAATTTGTACCCCGATTCGAAATGTGACAGCGCCGCGTAATGGCCACATTCCCAGTTATTTCAAAACAACCGTTGCAATGCTTTACACAATAGCTCTACATGAGGTTGGACGTCTGTTCTCTGTGGTGGCACCTTGTGTCTGAAAAATTCAAACACGTATATATCTCGATACCCTAATGAGGTACAAGCATGCCGGTTTCAGCAAAGTTGTTCGGCAGGCTAAGAACTATCTGCTAATGGCGACTTTGTTTCAAGAATCGTCCGCTAGGTGGCGCCAGAGTAAAAAATGTTCAAACTTCTTTATCTCAGAATCCTCATAAGATAGAATGCTGCCGTCTTGAACAAATTTCTTCAGCAAGCTAAAAACTGTCTGGTAGTTGAGTCTTTGATTCGTGATTCATTCGGAACTCTTCCGGGAATTTTTCCAGGAATTTCTCCGGGAATTCCACCGAGAATTTCTTCAAGAATTCCACTGGGAATTCCTAAAGAACTTCCTCCAGGAATTTCTTCAAGAAATCTTCCGAGAATTCCTCTAGGACATCCTCCAGAAGGTTCTCCGGGAAATTATCCAGGAATTTCTCTGGGGATTCTTCCAGGAACTCCTTCAGGGATTCCCCCAGGAATTCTACCGGGAATTTATCCTGGAATTCCTCCAGGAATTTCTCAAAGAATTTCTCTGGAAATGTCTCCGGGAATTCTTCCGAATTTTTTTCCAGGATTTCCTCTAGGACCCCCATCAGGAACTCCTGCGGAGATTCCTTGAGGAATTCCTTCGGTAATTTCCCCAGTAATTCTTCTGGGAATTTCCCCAGGAATTCCTCCAGGAGTTTTTCAGGAGTTCAACTGGATTTCCTTCGAGGATTTCTCCAGGAATTCCTCCATTAGTTCCTCTGGGAATCACTCCATGAATTGCTCCGGGATTTTCCCCAGGAATTCCTTCAAGAATTTCTCCAGGCTGGATTTCTCCGAGAATTTTTCTAGGAGTTCCTCTACGAATATCTCCGGGAATGTCTCCGGGAATTCCTTCGAGAATTTCTTCAGGAAATCCGCCAGGAAATGCTTCGGAAATTTCTTCAAGAAATTGTCCGGGAAATCCTCCAGAAAATCTTCCGGGAATTCCTCCTGGAATTCCCCCAGAAATTCCTCTAGGAATTTCTTCAGGAAAACTTCCGGTTTTTTTTCTTTCGTGACTTTTTTTTTCATAAAACCCTCTGAGAATTTCACTTGGAACTCCTTTGGGTATTTCTCCAGGAATTCCTCCGGGAATTCTACGGGAATTCCTCCAGGAATGTCTCTGGAAATTCTCCCTGGAATGTCTCCAGAAATTCCATTAGGAATTTCTTCTGGAAATCCATCCAAAATTTCTTCTGGTATTCAACTAGGAATTTCTTTACGACTTCCTTCAGGAATTTCTCCGGGAATTCTTTTAGGACTCCCATCAGCAATTCCTCCGGTGATTCCTTCAGTAATTTCTCCAGGACTTTTTCTGGGATTATTTCCAGGAATTCTTTCGGATATTTCTCCTGGAGGGATTTCTTATAGAACCTCTGAAAGAATTCCTAAAGGATTTTCTGGAAGATTTCCAGAAGAAATTCCCAAAACAATTCAAGGAGGATTTCCTGCAGGAATTCCTGGGGGAATTCCTGGAGAAATTCTCGGAGGAATTACAGGATGAATTCCCGAAGGTATTCGTAAAGGAAGTCCTAGAGGAATTCCGGGAAAAAATCCCTGAGGGTTTTGTGAGAAAAAAAATCACGAAAAACTTCCTGAAGAGATTCCTGAAGAAATTTCCAGAGGGTTTCTTGAAAAAAAAACGAAATTTTTCCTTGGAAAATTATCGGATATATTCCTGGAGAAACTCCAGGAAAAATTCCCGGATAAATTCCTAGAGAAATTCTTGGAGGAATTCCTATTGAACATCCTGGGGGAATTCCTGAAGGAAATCCCGGATGAGTTCATGCAGGAATTCCCGGAGGCACACGTGGACGAATTCCTGGGGAAATTCTCAGTGAAATTTCCGGAGAAAATCTTGGAACAAAAATCCGGAGGAATTCCTGGAAAAATTTGCAGAATTCCTGCAGGAATTGCAGAAGGACTTCCTGAAGGAGATCCTGATGGAAGTCCTAGAGGAAATTCTGGGGATATTTCCGGAGGAATCCACAGAGGAATTCCTGAAGTATATCCTAGAAGATTTACCGGAGGAACTTCTGGAGGATTTCTTAGAGGAATTCCCAGAAGATTTTGTAAGTATTGTATAGTCAGTCGGGAGTACTACAGAGACTCCCCGACTCAATGGCCTCAGGGTCGGCACGTTCACTACACGTTACTCGCGGGCAGGTAGTTCTCACATAAAATGGAGGAAAACCACAGCACTTTTACACTTTCTACACCAGTTTATTGCTCAACTACGCTTTATTCCTAGGCTATTCCTGGCACTTTCTACTCCCACTTTCTTAATTCTATCTGACCTTTTCTGTTGCGGGGCCCCTTCTCCTTCTGCTCCACCACCTCTCCTTCCTCGTCTCCAACGGCGACTCGCGTGCGGGCGTGGATCCTCGCCTCGCTCTCCACGGTTTCCGGGGGTGGCTTGGGACTCGCGCTGCTCCGTATTCCGGCCTGCTACTCGTCCGGGTCCTTACCGATGTCGTAGCGGATCGGTCTTCGGTTTTTGCCGGAATGACTTTGGACACTCGGAATTCGTAGGGCACTTCACGGGGTTTTAAACCAAAAAAGCGGCGGGGTTCTGATGTCCTCTTCGCCTCCTTTCCACCTCTTCACACTCCTTCTGTAACTTTTCACTTTTCAAGCTATCGCTTCTAATATCACCAACTTTTCCAATTCCAAACGTTCTCAACTTTTAAACTATCCTGATCAACGGACTTCAGATAAGTCAGCCTGAAACATGGAGTCATCGACCGCTTCGAGGTTCATGACCTCGTACCTCGGTCATCGCCCCTAATCCCATTTTATATTTCTTAATGGCCCCGTTACGCCACCCCTCATGGCCGCCCAAGGATGGTAACCGTCCATCTGGCGGTGGGTTTTGGTACTTCGGTGGGTGGATGATGGCGATCATCTCGTAGGGTGGTGGAGCCTGATCCTAGCTAACCCTATCGCTGTCGGGAGTTAAGCTGGGAAAAACCTACATTCATGACGAATACTACCTGCTTTTTTAAACATTCACGGTTTTCACAAAATCACACAAAATTCTCGGTAGTACATACGACACGAATTATACAACACTTACACTCTCCCCCAGCTCGGGTAAAAAATATTTACGTAGTAAATATTTTTTAATCCCACAAATCATATTAGTCTTCACCGACTACACCTAACTCTGAACCTGCACAACACGAAAAATCATCACTAGACCGTATTAACTTCCTTGACAGTAGACCACGCAACATTTCACTCATGACGTACTAGATTAAACATAGACCAATTAACAGTAAAAATGTGAATTTGGCATTAAATTATGATGAGTATCGGGGTCATAAGTTATCATCATTGACTTTTTGTCAACTCCACTCAGTTTCATGACATTTTGTCACTAATGACCATCAGCGTCATAGACTCCGGTCTCCTGCGATCAAATACCGTGAGATTTTACCCCGGTAACCTCTGAACAAATATGCCAATTATTCACCAATTGATTGGAAAACACATTAAAAATTACAATACTACTTTTCATCATCTTCAATAAAACATGCAATAAAAATATATAAAATAATGAAATAATTTTGAATTTGGAGCGTTTTTGTATAATCATCAAGTTATGTGAAGCTCTAGTGAAATATTTCACCGACTTGTCGGAGTTGCATTCTAGTACGTTGCATCAGGCAACATTATCGTTCTTCATGTGTGTGTGTGGATTGGATCTGAATAAACAACATCTAATCATGCCGAAAAGATGCGGAAAAAATGTGGTAAGTACCGATGAGGTTTTAATAAGGAATTTTAATGATTTGCCGGCTAGGAAAAATCTTAATCGTGGTTTCAATTGCTCGGACTAGTATTGAGCATATTGAACAATCATTAGGTTTTGATTTTTCGCTAAATAATTCATATGAAATTCCTTAATAGAAGTTCATCTTATCTCTATTATTGAACGCGTAAGTATGGCGGGTATGCTTCACCAAGTGATGGATAAATGGATCTATTGAGGCTAAGTGACTTCTAAAAACGACAAATTTAGTGACAAAGTGCTGATTTATTGGACAATGGACTTGACTAATCATTTCTACTATCTGTCTACACGTATGATCTTACACAGACACATAGACATTCTGTTTTATATATATGCATTATTGCTTCTGATGCAACTTGTGTGCAACTTTGTATTCAAGATCGAAACTAGGTCAATCTAATGAGATGCATTTCTGCATTTCATTCTTTTTTCACACGCTTCCTAAACAAATTAAAATGACAAATACTAATAAAATCTAATTAAAACATGCGATAAAAACAACTTTTAAAAACATTTCAGGCAAACATGCGGCTTTTTAATGACTACTACGAATAAACTACATACTACGATGCGACGTCGACTACTTGACCATGGACATAAATATTTACAGGACGAGACCAAATGCACTTGCAGATGACTCTTCATCGATCTACTTCTTTTTACTTGTTTTACCCCGGGGCTACTATACCATGGCGCGACCGATTCTAACGAAATGAACAGGCTAAGTACTTGAAACGACGTTTTTATCAAAACCTTTTCTGTTATTCATTTCTGATTAACTTATCGGACTTGCTGAATGGTGTAATGAGTCCATACAATAATGGTACCTATACTTTTAGATCCGCTGCTGAAAAAATCCCTAACGATTTACCCTGCAAATCCGACACCTCGTACGAACTGGTGCCGAGTTTTCGCAGGATGACACAGGGTGTGTACTGCGGTCCTAGTTTGGCGTTGAACTGATCGCCTGCCGATGACTGTCGGAAACTACGCTTAAATACTCTTTGACCTACGTCAAACGACGGTGAGTACCTTTTATGTCGGAGATCGTACCGCTTTTTCGTCTCTTCGTGAGCCTTTCGCAAGTGTTCTACTACCAATTCACTTATTCTCTTGCTTACTCCTCTCAGCTTTTCTACTCTTTGCTCTTCTGTTTGATCGCTATCCTCTTCTAATTTATGATCCGAACCTTTACTTACTATCTCGTGACCGAAAATCACGCAATGTGGACTGAATTTCGTTGTGGAATGGATTGTGTTGTTAAGCACAAATTCCATTTCCGAAATTTTCGTATCCCATAACTTTTGGTCATGTTTAACGTAGGAGCGTATCATAGAGTTGATAGTTCGGTTCAGTCGCTCAGCTGGGTTAGCTTGACTTCTATGTCGAGCGTTAGCCCAGTGCTGAACTTCATACTTTTCGAGTAGATGCTGAAAGTCTTTAGACAAGAACGTAGTTGCATTGTCTGTTATGACGATCTGTGGCGTGGAGAATCTTCTAAACCACTGCTCTTCTAATAATTTGCATAGGGAGGTACTAGCAATCTTCTTCACAGGAGTAAGCAGGCAATACTTAGAAAACAGGTCCATGACCACCAATAAGTGAGCGTTGCCCTGCTTGCTTCTGGGGAGCGATTGTATGTAATCCATACAAATTATTTGGAAGGGTCGAGTAGAGATTCTCTGCTTGCCCATTTCTGGAGCTGTCGACACAGTTGAGTGCTTATTTTCTTTGCACGGCTCGCATTTGGCGATGTACTTTTTAATGTCACCGCTCATGCGTGGCCAGTAATATCGCTTCTTAATTTGCTCGACACATTTGGCAAAGCCAATGTGGAGATTATTGTCATGCTCTTGCTCCAGGATTCGGGTACGTATGGAAGCAGGTACGCACTGTTTCCATTCGAAGCGATAATCGAGAAGGTCGGATCGTGCTGCTACAAACTTGTAGAGCGATCCGTCTACGATTTTGAAATCGGGGTAGGTTTCAGGATCGTTTTCAACCGCAGAAAGAAGGTTTTTATACCAACTATCTTCGGGTTCCTCGTCGAGAGATTCCATCGATCGGGAGAGCGCATCTGGAACGATGTTCTCTTTACCCTTTCGGTGACGAATCTCCATGTCATATTGCTGGAGTTCGAGACTCCAACGACTCAACCGAGAGGACGATCGCCATTTCGCTCTCATAATGAAGGTCAGAGCGGAGGAGTCCGTGACCAGGGTAAACTTTGTCCCTTCTAAATAGCCACGGAACTTTTCTATGCAGCGAAGTGCAGCAAGTCCTTCCTTTTCTGCCGCATGGTAGTTCAACTCTGCTCCTTTAAGTTTCTCGGAGTGGAAAGCTATTACCTTTTCTAGACCATTGTGAACCTGTGTAAGTACGCCTGCGATAGCGTTGTCGCTTGCGTCCGTCTGGACCGTGAAGGGAAGCGTAAAGTTGGGATTCGCCATCACAGGAGCGGAAATAAGCTTCTCCTTGATGACGTTGAATGCATTATCAGCTGCCGTGTTCCAGTGCACCCTCTTTGGCTTGTTTTTCAACAAGTCAGTGAGAGGTGCAGTGATTTCACTGTAGTTTGCGATGAACCTACGGTAATAATTAATCATACCGAGGAATCGACGAAGTTGTCTAACCGATTTAGGAACCATATATCCAAGAATCGCTTGTACGCGATCCGGATTAGGCCGTAACCCATCTTGGGACAGGATGTACCCAAGATACGGCAATTCCTGGCAGCAAAATTTAGATTTTTTGATATTAATGCACAAGTTTGCTTCCCGCAAACGCTTCGCAAGGTCACGTAGCTTTTCCACGTGTTCATCAAATGTTTGACTGACTATAACAATATCGTCAAGATAGACAAATATTGCCGGTTCTAGGGCACCGTGACTCAATACTCTATCCATTAGTTTACTCAACGTAGCAGGACTATTAACCAAACCAAACGGAAGCCGTGTAAATTGGAATAGCCCTCTACCTGGAATCGAAAAAGCTGTCAATTTCCTTGAGTCCGGGCTTAAAGGAATTTGCAAAAATGCTTGCGACAAATCGATGGTGGTAATATACTTTACTGTCCCTAAGTGGCTTAGAATCCTATTCTGATGTGGCAACGGATAAGCGTCTCTCTTCGTTCTCTCATTTAGTTTTCTCGCGTCTAAGCACAGTCTAATCTCTTCGCTATCTCTCTTTTTGATTGGAACTACTGGGAGTGCCCAGTCCGAATTAGATTCCTCCACTATTCCGTCTCGAAGCATGTTATCTAACGCTATGTGAATTTTTCTTTGGATTTCAGGGCTCCACGGATAAGGATTCTTCCTTATTGGGTCCGCTCCCCTGAACTCCTCTTTGATTTCTATAAAATGCTCTATTAGACCTGTTTTGTTGAACTCTCCTGGTTGGGCAACTAAAAACTCTCTCTTCACGCATTCTATCTGCTCTTTCTGATCTGCGGTAAGCTCTTCCTCTTTCCCTAACTCATCACACACACCATCATCAAGCACTTCGATAGAGTCATTCTGGATCGTTGGCTGTATGCCGAACTTTACCCAGAAATCGTACCCTAGCACACATCTGCGCTTCAGTCTCGGAGCGATTATTACTGGCAAGATTTTCGTTGTGCCATTGAAAGTTATTGGTATGTTTGCACAACCTAAAACTTCCAAATCATCTCCGGTCGCTGTCTGTAAAGTGACAAAAGTGGGTTCAAGTTTCAAATTAAGCTGTTTTATGATTTTGGTAGCTCCGATGCCTAGAACCGTCCGTGCGGCACCACTGTCTAGAAGACCGATCAGTTCAATCCCCATCAATTCGATTTTCGTGAATGGTCTGGTGTCCCCGCTAAGCTTGACGAGCAACGTAGCAATCTCTTCGTGCTTTTTGGGCTCACCTTCCACCCTTGAATATCCCAATTGGTGAAGAATGACTGTAGGTTCTTCTGACAATTCAGCCTGAGGACTTTCGGAGACTATTAGACTGCTTTGCCTCACTGAGCAGTCTTTTTCAAGTTTTTTGATTGGCAGAATGGGCAAAGGTTTGTGAGAAAGCCTGGAAATCCGCATTTCTCGCAGAAATCACGTTTTTCTTCAGGACAGTCCCGGAAATTATGCCCCTCATCATGGCAATTCAAACATAAACCACGCTTGATAGGGGTGTATGCTTTTACAATTCTCTGAAGAGCACTAGTACCACTTGAAGAAGGTTTCGGATCATCTTGCCTCTTGTTTTGCGACTGACTATTTCCCTGGCTAGTTCTTGGTTTCGATTGAAATTTTTGTTGATTACTCGTTTCCTCTTTCCTGTGTGTTGTGGGTTCATATTGGTTGGGAGGTTTTTTGTAATTGGGATTGTAATTTCGACCTTGGTATCCCCCTGGCTTGAAACCAGACTGGAACCTATTAACCGACTCATTACGACCTCGAAACTGTGACTGCTGACTGATCTCCTCAATATTATGCTTGGGTTTCTCAAATCTACTCTCCTTTCTCACGTAGAACTGCCAATTGATAGAATCAAATTTTTTACCGAACTCTCTCATTCTAGGAATGGAATTCACGTTTGCTGCCAGCATCGCAGTTCTACAGTCTGCTCTCGTGTTGCGGAAAAGCACGTTAAACTTCCTATCATCATCCCATTGCCTGGACATACTACGAAAAATCCGTACCATGTCAAGATAGTAGTCCTGGAATTTCTCCCTCGGACCCTGTCGCCGTGCGTTAGCTAGACGTTCATATTGGAAATCGATATCAACAGGTAGGAACTCACTTTTCAGTTCTCTCACGAGATTCCCCCACGTATGCAACTCATTATTCCCGTTAACCTCCATGAACCACGACCTAGCCTTACGCGTAAAAAGGTGATGCGCCGACACGAACAGCTCTGCTTCTGAAAAACCTTCCGATCTCGCGTTGAATTCTACCTCTTTGAGAAATTCGTTTAACCTTCTCCCGTTATCCATCCCATCGTACCTAACCGACCATTTATGTACTGGTAATCGACTGGTTTTCGGTCTATCTACGTCTATCTCTCTAACTCTCTGGATCTCTTGATGGGATGACTGTGGATGTTTACTTCTCTCAGCTACGCTCTCTATGGAACCGTATTTTGATTTAACCCATTCATAAAAATCCTTCTCATTATGAACTCTCCCACACGCATCATCCTCACTTTGAATCGATCTACGTTCTACCGGTGTACTGATCTTTGGTTCTACCACGCGCGGCTTTGGAACCGACGAAGTTTCCAAAGCGTGAATCCGCTGAATCAGCTGATTCACAAACTCCTTCAATTTCGCATTTTCTTCTGCAAGTTCCGTCACTTTTTCCTTCTCGCTACTACTAACACCTCCTACCGCGCCTTCTGGTTCTATATCACCATTCTCATTCTCCTGCTCTCTATTCGACTCATTATTCTCATATTCATTCGTCTCACCGGTCGCGATCTGGGCTAACGGATTACCTAAATCTTGTCCACCTATTTGCTCACGCATCTGTCTTAAGCTTTCGTTTAAAATTTTCAGTTCCGCCTCTCTCACTTCTGTGAGAGGTGATGTAATAGAATAAAATTTAGCCAGCAATCTGATACACTCTCCTGCTATCATTGCTACACTGTTCAAATCTTCTTCCGCTTCAAAGTACGACTTCAACCGTTTAGTTCTAAACAAAATGTGGATGAGCTTCGATTTGAATTTTTGATCGGGTGCTTTTTGCACCTTTCTCCCCTCTAAAATACATTTTATTGCCTGTAGCTTTCCATCACACCATTTCAACTCGTCGTTTAAGTCAATTTCGTCGTATTTGTAAGTAATCTTCTCTTTATTCTCTCTTTCAGCTTTCAACAACGTCCTCAAAGCTCTCTCCTGCTTGCTACGCGATTCGTCTCTCATGTCGACATCCCGAATCAACAATTCGTGGTCCAACTCATCATCGGCTAGATGAGCGGCATTCAACGCAAAGTACTGTGCCTGCAACTGAGACAAATCCATCATCCAACGTCGTCGTGCGAATGAAGCAGCAAAAAAATTGAAAATTTGAATGAAACTATGTACGCTTGAGCGGTTTTGCACGCTAAAAAAATTGAAAAATTTGAAAAGTTCTACCTAAATCCACTGTAAGCGGTTTTTCACGCTGAAAAAAGAAAATTTTAAAATCCTAAGTAATTGAAAAACCTAACAATTTAAAAATCCTAGTAATTTGAAAATCCTAAAAATTTGAAATTCTAGTTTTAAGAGATCAGAAATAAACCACGTTTCTCTTTGGTGTTTCACTCACACAATCCGAAATCGCACCACACACGGATGAATAGTCTGCTCCGCTTTTTAATTCAATGAACTACTGGTTCGTTTTCCAACCTATCGCTTTTTACTCCTTTTCGGACTATCAAAACCCCTCCGAATACAATGAAAAATTTTATGATCTATGCCAGGAATTCACCTCCAAATACGTTCCAATAACTTTCTTCCGCGAAGGCCTGGATGTTTTCCCAGAGACTTCAGTCCTAGTCAGCTAGTACAAACGTGATTTTACACTTAATCAAGTGATTTTAAGCAGCTGCAGCCTACAAGAAACTGATAGTGAATCAATTTTATGTTGGGCGCCAAAGTGTAAGTATTGTATAGTCAGTCGGGAGTACTACAGAGACTCCCCGACTCAATGGCCTCAGGGTCGGCACGTTCACTACACGTTACTCGCGGGCAGGTAGTTCTCACATAAAATGGAGGAAAACCACAGCACTTTTACACTTTCTACACCAGTTTATTGCTCAACTACGCTTTATTCCTAGGCTATTCCTGGCACTTTCTACTCCCACTTTCTTAATTCTATCTGACCTTTTCTGTTGCGGGGCCCCTTCTCCTTCTGCTCCACCACCTCTCCTTCCTCGTCTCCAACGGCGACTCGCGTGCGGGCGTGGATCCTCGCCTCGCTCTCCACGGTTTCCGGGGGTGGCTTGGGACTCGCGCTGCTCCGTATTCCGGCCTGCTACTCGTCCGGGTCCTTACCGATGTCGTAGCGGATCGGTCTTCGGTTTTTGCCGGAATGACTTTGGACACTCGGAATTCGTAGGGCACTTCACGGGGTTTTAAACCAAAAAAGCGGCGGGGTTCTGATGTCCTCTTCGCCTCCTTTCCACCTCTTCACACTCCTTCTGTAACTTTTCACTTTTCAAGCTATCGCTTCTAATATCACCAACTTTTCCAATTCCAAACGTTCTCAACTTTTAAACTATCCTGATCAACGGACTTCAGATAAGTCAGCCTGAAACATGGAGTCATCGACCGCTTCGAGGTTCATGACCTCGTACCTCGGTCATCGCCCCTAATCCCATTTTATATTTCTTAATGGCCCCGTTACGCCACCCCTCATGGCCGCCCAAGGATGGTAACCGTCCATCTGGCGGTGGGTTTTGGTACTTCGGTGGGTGGATGATGGCGATCATCTCGTAGGGTGGTGGAGCCTGATCCTAGCTAACCCTATCGCTGTCGGGAGTTAAGCTGGGAAAAACCTACATTCATGACGAATACTACCTGCTTTTTTAAACATTCACGGTTTTCACAAAATCACACAAAATTCTCGGTAGTACATACGACACGAATTATACAACACTTACAATTTCCTAAAGAAATTTCTGGAGGAAGTTCTTGAGACATTGCCAGAAGGACGACACTCCTTCTCGAACCCATCCTGCATGACATTGAGATGCTGCGCTGGCATTACGGCTGCCACGAGTAACTGCTACAAAGCAAGCTAGACACCTCGTGCACCCGTATCCAGAGTATCCAGTGGGAGTGGTGATTGTCGGATTTGCCGACGACATTACGCTCGAAGTCTACGGTGAAACGATCGAGGAGGTAAAGTTGACTACCAACCACTCGATCAAGGTTGTGGAGGCGTGGATGCGGTCCAGGAAACTGGAGCTGGCTCACCACAAGACAGAGGTGACGGTTGTTAACAACCTGAAGTCGGAGCAGCAGACGGAGATCAGTGTAGGAGACTGTACTATCCTGTCAAAGCGCTCCGTCAAACACTTGGGCGTGATGATCGACGATAAGCTTACCTTCGGTAGCCACGTCGATTATGCCTGTAAAAGAGCCTCCACAGCTATTGCGGCACTGTCCCGGATGATGTCCAATACCTCTGCGGTGTACGCCAGTAAGCACAAGCTTCTGGCTAGTGTTGCTACGTCCATACTTAGGTATGGCGGCCCGGCGTGGGGCACCGCGCTAAGTACTAAATGCTACCGACGGAAGCTGGAAAGTACTTACAGGCTTATGTGCCTGAGGGTTGCGAGCGCGTACCGTACCGTGTCACACGACGCTCTCTGCGTCATTACTGGTATGGTGCCTATCAGCATTCTTATCAGTGAGGACATGGAGTGCTTCGAAATGCGCGGCACAAGAGGCATACGCAGGACTGTCAGGATGGCCTCTATGGTCAAATGGCAGCGCGCGTGGGACAGTTCCACCAAAGGAAGGTGGACCTATAGGTTGATACCGAGAGTAGATAGTTGGATTAATAGGCGCCATGGGGAAGTCACATTCCACCTGACACAGGTCCTTACAGGTCATGGTTGCTTCCGACAGTATCTACACCGTTTCGGGCATGCGGATTCTCCCGAATGCCCAGTGCAATGGTTCAGAGGAAACGGCGGAACACGTTTTGTTCGTGTGCCCGCGTTTTCGCACAATGCGTGACCGCATGCTTGCCACATGCGGGGAGGACACAACTCCGGACAACTTGGCCCAGAGGATGTGTAGGGATGAGTTTGGCTGGAACGCCGTTTCAACGGCTATTACCCACATCGTCTGGGAGCTTCAGAGGAGGTGGCGCGTGGACTCGGAGAATGGCTAGTCCAGATGCAGTACAAGAGGTGGTCCAGGGGTTCGGAGTCGGCTTCGTAGGTCATACCGGTGCCCTGCGGTCGAGATCGACCCTTACAACGATTAAGTGGCCGCGGAGAGGAAGTCCCGGTAGCGGTGCTGTCGTGGCGTCGGTCTACTGGGTTGGATCCAAGCCCGCGGTTGGAAAGGGGTCCCCGGCAAGGGTCGAGGCAGGTGGAGACCCTGCCGTCAGCAACCTACGGATGCATCTGATAGGGCCTGAAGGGTAGTGATACCCTTCCTTTGCGGGCAGGTCAGATCGGGTTGCATGTGGGCATCAGTTCTTGATGTCCGCTCAGCAGTAGGGCGCGGGCGGGGTTGACTCTGCCCGCCTTCCGAGGACAAAGGGAGTGGCGAGGACCACTCGGGAAACTGGCTAAGCGCCAACATGCTACCGTGATGGACTCTCCAAAGCGAGTCATCGATGTTCGTTGCTGCAGGCTACGCAGCTAACCTTGTGGGTGCGATGTGCACTAGCCCCTCTCTGAAGCAATACCTTCTTGGTGGTTCCGGAGAGACGTAGGGTTTGGCGACCATAGGAATGGTTTAGTGGGTACGAGGAGAGAGTAGTCCTGGATTTTACTTTTGTTGTAGAAGACGGCCTGTCAGACCTACACTACCCTAACCTTCTGTTAGGGTGTCTGTTGAGCAGATTATCCCCCTATGGTTTAGAAGGAAAAAAAAAACCTCGTGCACCCGCTGTACGAAACGCGACTAGTTCCATTACCGGCGAAGTCGAGGGAAGCAATGCTGACGGATTTCCTGAGTGACATCTTTGCGGACGCCTGAGAAGCCAATATTGCAAACCGTCATGGTCCAAAGCTGATTCCCGGTATCGTCCAAAGCAGTGTCCTAGTGTCGCTCTCTACGAATCATTAGACTCTCTGTTGCTCTCTACGCTCCATAAGTCTCTCTTTCGCTTCTTACACCTCTATAGTATCTTTGTCACTTTCTATTTCCTAGTAGTCAGTAGTCCCTCCGTCGCTCTCTATGCCTCAGTACTCTCTCTATAGGGTCAACAAGGACAGCAGTCCAGGGGCCTAACGAACCCTCCCTTCTGCCAGTGACATCCAGATTATGGCATACTGGCGAAGGCATACAACACTGGACTGACATAAATGCTGTTCTACGTCTGTTGTACGTCTGCCTCCGTCCCGGTAAATCCTTGGCAAGCCTCCGGATACGTTCGACATCTGTCCATCAAGTCTGATGGGTACTAGGCTTCGATGAAACATTCCCGACTTCCGCTGATCTGGCTCTGGCCATGCACGCCATGAAGGAACGTGTCTACCCTCGTTTGGCCTCCCTGTTTCATAGATAACCAAGGGATCACGATAGCGACAACGTACAATGGATGGAGATAGCAGTTCGGAGGGGGATCCAACCACATGGAAGGGTGAAATCAACAACAACAGCGGAAAGAGAGCAGATCCTTTCGCCAAAGGAGGATTGATGAGGTTTCCGACTCAGCAATGTCAAGTAGCAGAATAAAACCAACAAAGGAGTCTACTGCGAAGCGCGATGCTCGAGCATAATGGGTAGTACGCTGATCGCAAGAAATTTCTTGGCCTATCTCGATGCGTGGGAAATTCAGGCAAGGAATCGCCCAAGAAATAATAAAGCGTCGCTTTATTCAGGATTCTAGTATGGAGCTGAAACGAAATGTCAAATCAAATGGGGCATGCTGTGTTAAATTTCTTGACCATTCCGGTTACGGAAAAATAATGCACTGAACGAAAATTACTTGAGCGATTCCGTTTGAAGTGCATACCTCGCTTAAGGAAAGTGCACAACAAAAGCAGCAGCAACAAACGAAAGAAGACTCAACGAGTACAAGTTACATTAATATGACTAAGAGTGAGCACCAAGAAGACCGTAGAGGCTCCGGAATCGTGCTTTTGCGCTGAACTCGGAAAGCACTCCCCAAGATAACTCACAATTTGGGAAGTCGAGCTTGGCAGAAACTAGGAAGAAAGTGGAAGGGACGAACATCAAGTCGGCCGTTTTAGTTGCGGAACGTGAGCGCTCAGGTTAAGAGCTAAAACAGCAGAAAAGGCTGTGACGGTAGAAAGAGCTACGGCTAAAACCCAGGAGACGCCGAGAAGCAACCGAAATGCTCACTGGGAGAAAAGAGGCAGGGACACAGCCGGAGAAGAGTAGGACCGGAAAAAAAAACAGAAGAACGAGCAGGTGCACCCAAGCAATGATGGATGGACCGCAGAAAACCACTAGGCAAAAAGAAAGAAGCGGAAGGAGAAGGAAGGGAAAAACTGGAACAGAAAAAGAAAGAAAAACGTCGGCCTCGTAGACAGAAAAAAAGACGATGCATTGATTGTCGAAGCAAATGACTGGATAACGTCCGCTGCGCTTCTCAGGAACGTTTGTGAGGATCCGGAATTGAGGGAGCTGGGTGATAATGTGGTTGAGACCAGGTGCACTCAGAAAGGAGAGATGCAGTTCGAGCTCAAAAAGGATCCATCGGTTAAGAGCTCGGTGTTCAGAGAGTTCGTTGCGAAATCGCTGGGCAGTGAGGCCACCATGAGTGTAGACTGTCGCAGGAAGCAGATTTTCAGGTCAAGGATCTAGATGAAATTACGACTAAAGATGAGCTAAGAAATGCATTGACAATTCGGTTGAGGAAGTCATTTGGAGAAACCCAGGTGGTGACAATCCGACTGTCAGTAGATGCTGCCAACCGGTGGAAGCCGGCAACACCAAAGTCGGATGGTCGTTACCAAGCAAATGGAGAGGTGTTTCGGGTGCATGGAGATTGATCACCAATTCCGAAACTTCAAGGGTCCAGACAGGTCCAACCGATGCTGGAAATGCGGCGAGAACGGGTACGTTGCTCGAGACTACACGAAGCAACCCAAGCGCATGCTGTGCAAGCCGGAGGAAGGAAACGACCATTTGACGGGAGGCTATAGATGCCTGGCCTACAGAAAGGCGAAGACAGGTTTACAATGATGCAGATAACGCAAATCAATCTGAATTGAAGTTAATGGTGTCTTCTTATGTAGCTGCTGTGCGCCAACAAGATGAACAGAGGAGTAATATAACCGGATGCTGGATGCACTCGCTGGTAGGACGTAGGCCAGTAATCATCGGCGGCGATATCAACGCCTGAGCCGTTGAGTGGGACAGCCGCCAAACCAACGCAATGACATATAGCACGATGTGTAGACTAGCTGCTCGGAGGACATCTGGATATGAAGCGAATGAAAGTCAAAGCTCGAAGTTGAGCAATATTTACGTCAGTATAGAGCCTGTCTGTGCTGATGCTGCAAAGAAAACTACCCTTGAATCCTGGCCGGTTCCTAACAAACACTGGTGTAACGAACGCGAATCAATCAATTTGCATTTCAAACTCAAGTTGTCATTTTCCTTAAGTTATACAGCGCACCGCATGGCATATTGTTAGTTGCAATATGCGCATAGTTGATAATTCTCTGCTACCCAAGACAATTACGTCATAAACTAATCTTCTACGAAGGACCAAGAAAGAGACCCATAAATTGTAATGAAAATAGTGACGCACCGATAGTGGCGGCGATAACAAAGTAGAGATAATAAGAAAGGGACCCAAAAGATAATGAGTCAAATCAGGTAGAATGTATTGTACATTCATTCATATATATAAGGCTTAGCATTAGTAATAAAGTTAGTTCTAGACCACAGTTCTACAGTGTATGTTTTCTACATCCGAAAACCGTAAAGCTCCGGTGTCACATTTTGGTGAACTACCAGAGAGGAAAGTACTCGCGACGTTGTGTTGAAATTGTGCAGTGATACCGGCGCGCGGAGATCAACTAGAATAAGTGGAAAGGACTCCGACAATATAAAAAGTTGTCGTAATAAATAGCTACAGTGATTGATTTTGTAACGTGGTTTACTGTCGCCAGGAGTGCAGTCTGAGTGTTGTGCATTGTCACAAAATTTAACTGTTACAAATCTTGAGCCAATAGTGGCAAACATTCGAAAGTTGTGAATAGATATTCACGAATCGTGTCTAAAATACCTTGTGTGTTGAATATTAAAACCCAGAGTGGTAATTCAAGTGAAACTAGGACATTGGACATTTTTGAAAATAGTGAAACTGCAGTGTGTGAATTAACAAAAAGGTTTGGAAATACCTTTAGAAGCTGTCATCAGAAGTGAACGCGCAGATCCGGCAAAAGGAAACAGAGAAGCAAAGTAGCAGCAAACAACCAGGTGAGAGTAAAGTGAACATTTGCGATGGCAAAATCAAAAGCTATGTTCCAATTCGTGGAAAATAAGAACGGAAACTGCCGTTTATGCAAGGAAGCTGACACCAAGGATAATATGGTGTCTTGTGACGATTGTGATAGGTGGTTCCACCTTAGTTGTGTGCACCTTAAGCATACGCCGTCACAAGAAGAGCGATTCCTTTGCGCCAAATGCGAATATCTGGAAATCGAACGAGCGACATTATTGGACGTAAAAGTGAAGTTTGATTTAGCGAACCAGCTAAATGAATCGCTGAAAATTCAACAAGATGTGGCAAACAGACGTCAGTCTGAAGGTTCTTTAAATGCGACGAGGCAAGCATTAATCAAGCTTCCAAAATTTAGTGGAGAGGCTCGTGAATGGCCGAAATTCAAAAGCATTTTTAAGGACACATCTGCCGAAGGTAGATTTACCAATCTCGAAAATTTATCAAGATTGGAAGAAGCTCTGTATGGCCAAGCTGCCAAGAGCGTGTCAAATTTGATGATAGGGGCTGCTAATGTTCCTAGAATAATGCAACGGCTTGAAGAAATTTATGGGAGACCGGAGGCTATTTATCAGCAATTATTGAACGAGCTGATAAAAACATTGAATCAACCCAAACTCCATACTATCGATATTGCTAACGCATTGGACGATTTGGTTGTGACAATGGAAACATTGGCCAAGCCAGAATTCCTTCATGATTATCGGTTAATTACTGACATAGTATCAAAGCTACCATTTAGTATGCAGATAACATGGACAGAAGCGCTTCAAAGAAATGTCAGTCAGCCAACTCTCCATGATTTGAATAAGTGGCTGCAAACTCACGCAACGACATTACGGAGATTAGCACCACCTACAAGAAAGGAACAAAAGCCCAGAATCAATATTCATAACAATCCTTCAAAAATGCAGTGCAACATTTGTAAGCATGAGCATCAAACGTTCAAGTGCAACATATTGAAAAACCTCAATGTTGAGCAAAGGCAACAACGAATTCAACAATTGAAACTGTGTTTTTCTTGCCTGAACAAAGGACACGGTAGTAAGTTTTGCAGAAGCAAGCGAGAATGCAAAATAGACGGTTGCAAGGGAATGCACAATCGTTTATTGCATAAAGCAGCCGTCGAGAAACCCAAGGAAAATCAAAATCTGGAGAAGGACAAAACTAACAATAATCATCATGGAAGTCGAAAATCAACGGTATATTATCAAATAGTACCAGTAACGTTGCAGAATGGAAACCTCTCTTTGGAAACATTCGCTTTCCTTGATCCCGGCTCGTCATTAAGCCTTTTGGATCAATCGGTAGCGGATAAACTTGGGCTCCATGGACGGTCAGAACCACTGGAATTAACCTGGACGCAGAACGTTTCAAAGGAATCACCTAGCCGAAGAGTACAGCTGTGGATACGCGGACATGGAGGAAAAACTTATTCAATGAAGGATGTCAGGACCATCGAGGACATTGAACTTCCAACGCAAACATTGGATATTAAACACATGAAGAAGGAGTTCACTTATTTAGCTGATGTTCCAGTTCAGGGATACGTCAACGCCAAGCCCACGATTTTAATTGGTATGGAGCACGCTCATTTGTTGTTGACGACCGACAGAAGGATAAGTGACGAGAACTCGCCGATGGCAGCGCGTACCAAACTAGGATGGTTGATTTTCGGTAAGGTATATAGAGGTGAGCCTTCATATTCTTTTTGCATTAGAGAGCATGAAAGTACAGATTTAAGAGCAATTTTTGAAAATTATTGTTCTACTGAAAACTTTGGAGTCAACGTCGTTAATAAATTACCAAAATCAGCAGAAGTAGAAAGAGCTGAATCAATTATTAAAAATACAATTAAATATGAAAACGGACATTACTCAATAGGATTATTGTGGAAAACTGAAAGCATGAGTTTCCCTCCAAGTTTTAATAATGCTTTCAAACGTTTGGAAATATTGGAGAAGACATTAGCTAGGAAACCAGAGCTAAGAAAATGGGCAATTGAGTCATTTGAAGGATTTGTTAAAAAGGGTTATGCCCGTAAGCTTAGCCCACGTGAGCTACTACAGGAACATCCAAACACCTATTATTTGCCTCATTTTATTGTGACAAATAAAAACAAAGTCCCACCTAAATCAAGAATTGTTTTTGATGCAGCTGCAGCAGTAGAAGGAGTATCTTTTAACTCAGCACTGCTTTCCGGTCCTGACACAGTAAAATCTTTGTTCGGTGTTTTGCTAAGATTCAGAGAGTTCAAAATCGCTGTTACAGGGGATATACAAGAAATGTTTCAGCAAATAAAAATTGTTATGGAAGATCAGCCTGCACAAAGATACCTTTGGAGACAATGTGAGGCCGATAGGGATCCGAGCGTATATGTGATGGAATCAATGATTTTTGGATCAACGTGTTCTCCTGCTTGTGCTCAAGCAGTGAAAAATTATAATGCACAGCTTTTTAAGGATGATTTTCCAAAGGCTTCTGAGGCTTCTGAAAATAACTTTTATGTTGATGATTATTTGGATAGCTTTGATGAAATTAAAGAAGCATCTGAAGTTGTTCAGGGTGTTATAAATATTCAACAGTATGCTGGATTTCATCTAAGAAATTTTATTACAAATTCGCAACAGCTTGCCAACGTTATTCCTTCAGAAAGACTTCATGTTTCAGAAATAAAATGGTTCGAGAATAAAGAAATACCAACTGATAAAGTATTGGGTATCTATTGGAATACAACAACTGATTTGATCGAATTTCAATTAAAACTTGATCGATTGGAATTCACAAGGTTGATTACAAAGAGAGAAACTCTCTCGTTTGTAATGAGTATTTACGATCCCTTAGGGTTAATTTCGAACTTCACAATTCATGGTAGAATTCTTTTACAAAAATGGCATAAAGAATCTTCTGATTGGGATAGCCAGTTACCAGATAGTTTATCAAATTTTTGGAACTCTTGGATAGATATGCTTAAACTTGTCACCCATTTTAAGATTCCAAGATGTATGACCTTGAAAAATGCATTGTTTTATGAGTTGCATATGTTCGGAGATGCTTCGGAAAATGCTTTTGCTGCCGTTGTGTATCTGAGAAGTGTTACTGCAAATGGCACTGATGTGAATATAGTATCAGCAAAGGCAAGAGTTTCACCGAATAAAATGTTATCCATACCACGTTTAGAGTTGCAAGCAGCAATATTAGGGATAAGATTGTTGAATACCGTAAAGAAAGAATTAAGAATTTCGATTTCAAAATGCGTCATGTGGTCAGACAGTCAAACTGTTCTAGCCTGGATTAATAGTCAGCATAGGCGGTATAAGCAATTCGTAGCTCATCGAGTTGCTGAAATCTTAGAAACAACTTCAATGGATCAATGGAGATATATAAAATCATCATTAAACCCTGCTGATGAAGGTACAAAAATTAAAAAGGGAGCATCATTATGGCTCAATGGACCATCGTTTTTTAAGAAAATCAGAAAGTTATTGGCCAAACTGGACAGTAAGTATGGAAACTGATGAAGAGCTGAGAAACTATGTAAACATTCATCAAAGAATACATCCTTACTCTTTTATTCAGGACGATTATTTTTCGGACTGGTGGCGTTTGGTTAAGCGAACTCTAATAATAAAAAAGTTTACCGATTGGATTAAAAATAAAACAGATTTTGATCGTAGCACTAATTATGATGATGTAAAATGGGTTGAAAACGCGATATTCAAAAAAGCTCAATGGGATTGTTTCGCAGAGGAAGTAACATTACTGAAAGAAGGTAAAGAAATTGAAAAATCCAGCAACTTACGAAAATTGAGTCCAATGCTTGATAATCATGGAGTACTCAGAGCAAGAGGAAGATTGGAACACGCAAGAAGCATACCCGAATCAGCAAGAAAGCCAATTATATTACCATATGAACATAATATTTCTTTTTTAATTGTAAAGACATATCATGAACGGTATTTGCATCAGAATGACAATGTCGTGATTGCAGCTATTCTTCAAAAGTTTTGGATTATTAAACAAAGGTCACTTTTGAAAAAGGTCAAGAAATATTGCCAAGAATGCATTATTGTTAACGCAAAACCAGTACCACCCATGATGGCACCCTTACCAGATTATCGGACCGAATCTTTCTTGTATCCATTTACGCATACTGGAGTGGATTACTTTGGTCCATTTGAAGTTGCAGTAAAACGATCAAGAGAAAAACGTTGGGGTGTGATTTTTACATGTATGTCTAGTAGAGCAGTTCACATCGAAATGGCTGAGAAATTAGATACAGATTCTTTTATTGTCTGTTTGCGTAATTTTCAAAACAGAAGAGGAAAAATTAAGCACCTTTACAGCGATAATGGCACCAACTTTGTTGGAGCTGACAATGAATTAAAAGAACTAATTGTGAATATTGATAAAAGAATGAGAAACGGTGATGCGGCAGCATTAGCCTTAAAATGGACATTCAATCCTCCCGCGGCATCCCATTTCGGCGGAGTATGGGAGAGGCTTATTAAAATCATAAAGTTATCGCTATATAAAATGCTGAAGCAGTATGGTAGTCGTTTACCACGACCAGCAATTTTAAGATCTGCTCTGATCCAAGTAGAATTTATTCTAAACTCTCGTCCATTAACACACATACCAGTAGAAGATATCGACGACGAAATAATGACACCATTTCATATTCTAATTGGTCGTGCTGGAGAATATGTACCACCTTATGATCCAACTGCAATTCACTTAGAAAAACATCATTGGAAAAAGGTTCAAAACTATGGGAAATATTTTTGGGATCGGTGGACGAAAGAGTACCTTCCATTATTGTTGAAACGAAATAAATGGACTAATCAAATTGAACCTATTAAAGTTGACGATATTGTTGTAATAACTGATGATAAGGCACCTCCTGGAACATGGCTGAAAGGTCGAGTAATCAGTGTTAGAATGGCTAAAGATGGACAAGTAAGATCTGCTGAAATTAAAACATCTAAAGGTATTTATGAAAGACCAGCCGTCAAAGTGGCAGTTTTAGATGTTCGGAAAATTCAAAAGCCAAAGCCATCTTTAGAAACAAATGATGATTTATTTCAACAAACTCAAAACTTTCAAGGAAGTCATGACACAATTCCACTTTCAGAACCGAAGAAACTAGATTCACCAGATTTAATCCCGAATCAAGATGATCATGAAGAAATGTGCAATCTACGTTCGAATAAAACCATAAGAACAAAAAATCCTAGTAACTTCATATCGTTTATGTTGCTTGTATACATGTTTACATTAATCTTTGGTTTCGAAACTAGAGGATTGATAGCATTTGATTGTGCCAACCCAGAGGTAAACATGACAAGTTACTCGCTTCTTGATGTAGCTTCTTGTATTCCTCAGAAAAGTAATTTGAGTTCAACAGAAATAACAATACAGGTTTTACAAAGGAATGTAAAAAGTTTAACTAAAGTTCTTCAATGTAAGGTAATAATTCGAAGGTCCATAAGACATTGTGGAGCATTTTCGCATACTTCAGATTATCAGTATGGATATTCTTACATCGTCAAAGAGTTCAATTCAGAAGAATGTACAAAGGTACACGCTTTAGGAATTGTATCGCTGACTCATGACAGACAAATTAATGAGCTGAAGTTAAATTCCACTACAAGGGGTGAAACGCTTATTGTAGGTAGCGTGACTGGAAATTCATGCAACGGAGGCACATATAGTACACCATTCTATACATGGACTGGGGCACTAGTTTATTATGAGTACGAGATTGCTCTATACGACTATATTGCAAATATTGACCTTGAAAATGATCAGATATATTTGAAAAATGGTTTAATGTGTTCGTATTCAATTGGAACATGTCTAGATTCCGAAGAAGGTTATTTGACCTGGAATGTAGACTTGAATCAGTCCTGTGAAACAACTGAATTTGAAGTAATTTATGAAGGACTTGTCAATAAAACTACAAGTTTAGAGGGTAATATAAAGCAAACTCATTCAGTGGTTTACAGCACTATTTCAGAAAAGCAAGTATTTTCGATCAAAACACGAGAAGATACTCGCATTTGTGGTTACAACGGATTTACTACTGATCATCCTAGAATTTTAATAATTGAAACAGAGAGTATTAGATCTCCATTTACACGAAAAGCAAACAGTAAAAAAAATTTGGATTTGTTTACTTATTTTAATTCCAAAATTACTCTTGTAGAAAGTTATATTGGTCAATCTTTAAATGATATTTACAATATGGTTATGGCTGAAATGTGTAAGTTAGATAAAGTTCTTTTAGAAACTAAGCTTACACTGGCTAGGCTTAACCCGAATGAATTCGTCAGCAGCATAATGAAGAGAAATGGTTACACAGCAGTAGTCGCTGGCGAAGTTTTGCACGTTTTGGAGTGTAAACCTGTTTACATTACACCAAGATTTACTGAGCAATGTTATCAAGAAATTCCCGTTTTTTACAATAATGTGTCAATGTTTTTAGCTCCAGTTACACGCGTTTTACAAACATTAGGAACAGAAATAGAGTGTACTCCTCTACTTCCTGCCAAATTCAAATTTGGGAGCAGATGGTACACCACAGATGGAAGATTACGAGAAACCACTGCGCCAAGTAAACTATCAACTGATATTGTTACCAGCTGGTCATACACGCCATTGCCAAACTTAATGGAGAGTGGGGTTTATGATTCCAACAGTTTGATCAAAATGAGGAACATGATATATGAACAAGGCGAAAGACGTGTAGCATCTTCTGTAGTTTATAAAATTTTAGCTGGACAAAATCCTAATACTCAAGGCTTTAGATTTGATGCTTTATTATCTGAGAAAATAATTGATGGTGCAATACATAAGTACTGGAACAAAGTGTTGTCTTGGAGCACATGGTTGGGAAACACTACGTCAACATTCATCGGTATTTACCTATTCGCTCGAGGTTTAAAATTTATTGTTGATACAATCATACATAGTCAGATATTATATGACATCTATGGTTTCAGTTGGAAACTAATAGCATCATTCTGGGACTCATTAACTAATTTTTTGTCGCATAAAAACATTAGAAGGGAGACGGTAAACAAAATGGAAAATAATAGATGTTCAGAAGAGAATCAACAACCAAACAATGAAACAGAAGAAACAGAAATGAACCTGTATAGAGGAAATGTGTATCCAAAATTCAACACAAATGTCTAGTCCTAAGTAAAAAGACAATATTAATATCATTTCATATAATAAGTAATAAATCGCTTATCGACAATTATTATTGTAAATCTAGTAGATTTACGGGGTCCGGAATGTAACGAACGCGAATCAATCAATTTGCATTTCAAACTCAAGTTGTCATTTTCCTTAAGTTATACAGCGCACCGCATGGCATATTGTTAGTTGCAATATGCGCATAGTTGATAATTCTCTGCTACCCAAGACAATTACGTCATAAACTAATCTTCTACGAAGGACCAAGAAAGAGACCCATAAATTGTAATGAAAATAGTGACGCACCGATAGTGGCGGCGATAACAAAGTAGAGATAATAAGAAAGGGACCCAAAAGATAATGAGTCAAATCAGGTAGAATGTATTGTACATTCATTCATATATATAAGGCTTAGCATTAGTAATAAAGTTAGTTCTAGACCACAGTTCTACAGTGTATGTTTTCTACATCCGAAAACCGTAAAGCTCCGGTGTCACAACTGGAAAAGGGTGTACATTGACTACGCAGAACCGATTGAAGGAGTACACTGGAACCTCTATTTATGCACTTGGATGGAGGTGCATAAATTAAAAAAGGCATACAAAGAGGAAAATTTGTGCATAATTAAAGTTTGGGCTTCAATTAAGGAATCTAGTTCACGAGAACAGGTCTTGCACCTGGGCATTTGAAGTGGATTTGAAAGGATTTTCAGAAAGTTCCCAGAGAGCCAAAAGAGCGCGTTCCAAGGAGCTTCAAGGCTGTTTCAAAAGCGTTGTTTTAAGGAATTTGAGGAGCGTTTTAAGAGCGTTCTGTCAGTTTTTGTTGGCGTTTTAAGGGGAATATGGAGAATTCACGTACATTTGAATAGTATTAGGGGCTCAGGGGCATTTCAAGGGATCTCAGAAGCCTTTGAAGGGCGCTACAAGGCATTTCAGAGTCATTTCATAGAATTTCAGGGGGTTTCAGGAACATTTTAAGGGCGTTTCTAGAGATTTTTGGAGCGTTTGATAGCATTTCGGTGGCGTTTCAAGGGGTTTTTAAATGCGTTTCAAGGTCTGGAGTATATTGAAGGTGTTCAAAGTGGTTTTACGGTGATGATTTCAAAGGCGCTTCAATAGGATCACGGAGGTTTCAGGAGCGTTTCGAGACATTTCAGGTCAGGGTCGTATCAGTGAGTTTCAAGAATACCTTTAAATCAAAGGGCATTTTAGGGGCGTTTCAAAAGATACTGTGATGGGGCCTCTCAAAATCCTCTGAAACTTCCTGAAATGCCTCCAAAATCACCCTGAATCCCCTCGAACCCCAACGCTCCTGAGAACCTCGGAAACCTCTGAAAACGCCTGCGTAACGCCTCTGAATCTCACCGAAAATGGCCTGAAACTTCCTAATATGCCTCCAAAATCAATCTCAAACCTACATGGACCCCATGTAATCCTCCGAAACCTCCAAAAACGTCTGCATAACGGCTTTGAATCCCGCCAGACCACATGTAAGAGGCTGTCCATTTATTACATAAGGGGATATTAGCGACTTTTCGATACCCCCTCCCACCCCCTGTAAGATGTTTAGTATGAGAACCCAAATATTTTTGTATGGCACGTAAGATTTCTCGAACCAACCCCCAACTCTCCATAAACCCTTTTGTAATATATGCAGCTGTCCATTACGCACCTGAGACGTTCCGAAACCTCCGAAAACTCCTCCGTAACGTTTCCGTAATGCTTCTGAATCCCGCCGAAAATGATCTCAAGCTTCCTCAAACGCCTTCAAAATCCCCCTTGTACCCCTTGGGACCCCATGTAACGCACCTCAGACCCTCCAAACCTCCCAAAAAGGTCTCCGCAACGCCTCTGAAACCAGCCTAAAGTGCTCTGAGATTACTGAAATGCCTCCGAAACCCCCTTAAGACCCACTCCAGCCCCATGCAACGCACGTGAGACCTTGGGAAACCCCTGGTTCCCAGCTGAAACACCTTCGAAACCTCTGAAACGCCCCTGCTTCAAAGTTCGGAGTAGCCCGACATTTTCCGGACACGTTCCATCGCAGCCTTTTCAACAATCGAATTACTATTCACTGCCCTAATGCAAACACATTAGTTTCGGAAAACGGAACACATTCACTTGTGAAAGCTTCCAGAGCATCTTCTGTATCAACGGGATTTCGCACAGAGACTGATCCAGCCTCATACGAATCAGCAACTTGCACACAATGAAGAACCGAAAGCATCAGTTCCTGACGTTTCAGTTGCCATGGGAGCTGTCACAACGAGCCTGATCAACAGTAATCACTTGTGTCCCTGACGAATAAATCGGCTGAAAGAGATCTTCCGGCTAATCAAGGTTCCTTGGAATTGCCAGAGAACAGAATGGATTACTGCACGAATTTATTCTGGCCTGCTTACTCTCACACGAAATTTGACGTTTGAGCGGTGTGGACACCTCTCAAACGTCAAATTTTCTGTGAGAGTAAGCAGGCCAGAATAAATTCGTGCAGTGGACCATACTTCCATCGTAGTAGCACAGAGAACAGACGTTTAAGCTCGAACAAAAATACGTCGAAATCGTGTGTAAAGGATTCAAGTGTACCCCAACGCCACCAACGGAGACTGCCCCACATATAAACTCGATTTGACCACACGATGGCAGTGTTCATCGTTAAAATACACTAGCCTACAAAGCGACACTAGCGCCAAACGGCCAAAAACGGCGAGCACTTGAAACAAAAAGGACAACACAACAATGTAAGTGATAGGACGCTAGCGCCACACAACGGGAGCATAACCACATACTTTGAAATGACCGTTACAAAGTTTTACACAATGCAGAAAGCGAAGATAGACGTCTGTTCTCTGTGGTAGTAGGCTCCGTGCGATATCTACAAGGAGGGAGATGTAGCAGATCAAGCCATGCAGTGTTTATGTCTAGATTTAAGATTAATGCTGTACCTAAAGACAGATCATAACACATTCGATTTCCGACCGTAAAAATTTGAACCTGAAAGCCTTATTGTCGTAAATAACAACGATTATAAAACCCTAATTCATCCACCTAGCGGTGATGGCGCCCTCCTCTTGCTTTCGAAAACATTTCAACAAAACTCAAGTTGATAAATATCGCACTTTTGTACGTTAAACAAAAAATCATTTCATGGCATCAGAAGTAATATCGTTTATCTAGCTTTGATGTTTTTGCCTCAAACTCTTAAGAAAAGCCGCTATCTTGAATTTCGACCCGCCATTTTGAATTTAAGTCCGTCATCTTGGATATTCTGGTCTCCATTTTTTGACTGGGGACATCTACCATCTACCATCATACCAAACATATCAATATTCCATGGTTTTGGAGCCTTAAACTTCATTAGACAGCCGCCATCTTGGATATTCTGGTCACCATTTTTGGAGCATAGACTTTCTCCGTACATCAACTAATCGCATAGGGCATGGTTCTAGGGCCAAAACCTCCATTAAACACCCTCTATCTTGAATTTTCAGACGCCATCTTGGATTTTAGACCGCCATTTTGGATACTCTGGTCGTCATTTTTGTACTCCGGGCATCTCCCTTTACCAAATAAACCCAAATTACATGGTTTTAGAGCCCAAAACACCATTAATCAACTTCTATCTTGAAAATGGAGCCACCATCTTGGATTTTAGATCACCATTTCGGATATTTTGGTTTCCATTTTTGGACTCCAGGCATCTTCGTCATACCAAATATACCCATATTGCATAATTTTAGAGCGTTAAACACCATTTGTCAACCGCCATCTTGAATTTGGAGTCGCCATCTTGGATATTCTGGTCGCCATTTTTGGACTCCGGATATCTTCGTGCCAAATGTATCCATATTGCATGGTTTTAGGACCTAAAATTCCATTAAACAGCCGCCATCTTGTATTTAGGACAGCCATCTTGGATATTCTGGACTCCAGACATCCTCCCCATATAAAGTATTGCCTGGAATTAGAACCTAAAACTCTATTAAATAGCCACCATCTTGAATTTTGAGCCGCCATCTTGGTTTGTAGATCGTCATCTTGAATATTCTGATTGCCATTTTTGGACTACGGACATCTTCCTTATACCACAGAGAACAGACGAACATGCTCGAACAAAATTGCTTGAAAATCTTGTGTAAAGAAAAAACAAGCTCAGTAGCGACATCGACGGTGACTTTCCCACCTAAAAACTCGTTCCGACATCATGATGGCGCTTACTAGAGAAATATTTCACTAGCGCACCTTTAAAATTTCCTACTCAGAGACTGTGCTGTATCTGTTCAAATAACAAGATGTTTATGATTATTAGACAAACTCAACATCAAAATTTTGGCAACCCATTGATAATTTATTTCACCACTTTCAATTAGAAATGAGTTGAACAACAAAATAATTATTGTTTTCCTAGTAAATCCAACACATTCTCTCGGTGGAACTATATTGGGGTGCACACTTGGCAACACTAGCGCCAAAAGGTAAAACAACGGCAAATTTGTACCGCTTTTCGAAATGTGACAGCGCCGCGTAATGGCCACATTCCCAGTTATTTCAAAGCAACCGTTGCAATGCTTTACACAACTACACTACATGAGCTTGGACGTCTGTTCTCTGTGCTTATACCAAATATATCCATATTGCATGGTTTTAGGGCCTAAAACTCCATTATACAGCCGCCATCTTGAAATTGGAGCCACCATCTTGGATTTTAGACCGCCATCTTGAATTTTGGGCTGACATCGTGGAATTTCCGGTCTCCAGTGTTGATTTCCGCACAGAATTCGTCAACCATGCGAAAGGTTACAAAAATCGCCGCAGTCGCATGATTGGGCTTGGTTTAGTTTTGAATACGGCCAGTTCTACGGGTGCTCCGGTAGATCACTCCGGATCACTGAAATGGCCATAACTCCGGGACGCCTTGACCGATCCGCACCATTTTAAATAGCAAACAATGCGGTACAGTGACCCCACAATTTATGAATCGGCAAAAATGACCACAGTTTATGGATCACTCCATTTGATCAACATGGTGATTCATAAATAGTGTAAAAAAATTAAGGTGATTCATCGGTGTGGGGTCACTGTAAAACTCCAGTTAGATTCGAGCTATAATAAGAAAAATCAGCCAATTGGAAGTGCTTTAAAACTGAGTGAACCTTTTTTGCGCACTGACATACATACATACACACATACAGACATCATCTCAATTCGTCGAACTAAGTTGATTGGTATATATGACTTGACCCTCCGAGCCTTCTATCGAAAATTTGGTTTTTTGAGTGAAGATATAGCCTTTCAGTACACTTTGGTGTACAAGAAAGGCAAAAAAAGGTTGTATACTTACTGATTGATACATAGTTAACTTGCGTTAGCACACGAACTAGGCTCTAAATGGTAATGTTTATCCTACTCTATAGCATGTGTAACAACAGGGCCATCGCCTACTAAGCCGGCGCACGGTGTGGCAAAACCAATCAAAAATGACAACTAAAGCCGCCACCGATTGACGCGCAATGCATCATAGTAGGCACACACACACAATGCCGGACACAAATGCGAATATCGCGGATTTGCTAAAGCCGATGGATGCGGTTGGTCCGGTCGATTTTCCTGATCGTTGCACTGTTTTTTAATCCGATTGTGTGCACCGCGGTTTAGACCAGCGGAGGGAGGGTGCAACTGCACCCGAGTGCGACAGACAAAGGATAGGACGGACTGAAGCCGTAGGTATACCTACCAGCGAGCGCACTAGACGGATTGGCAACGCGCGAAAATCTTTGTCACACGGATTTTCCGAGCCGTTCGTTGTTGTGTAAACTTGTGAGGTGGGAAGATGGGAGATTTGCGTTGGCAAGTTGACAGGGGGAGGGTGTTCAAGCGTCGGAAATTTTCGGATGTATTCCCTCTAAATTAGATTTTCCGGAGAAAAAAAATGTCAAGGTGAAGAAAACTGATCCAAAATCGAATTTCCGCAAATTAGAAGAGTGAAATTTCATCAGTCACATGTCTGAGCATTTCAGACAGTCAGCCAGCGGTAGTAGTAGGCCATGGTTCGGTTGGTTTGCCATCAGAAGGGAAGAGAAATTGATCCTTTAAAATGGGAACACTGATCGGATTATCCGGGCCGATTCGCAATCTTCGATGACGAGAATGACGAATTTCCGATTGTGGCGCTGGAAAGATGAAAGCGAACGCAATTTTCCACAAAAGGATGGGAATCGGAAAGATTTATGCTCCCTTACCACTCACTCACATCGTATTAGGGGTTTGTTGAGATAGACTGACGTCGCTCGCATCTCGCATGCGATGAAAGGTGTATCGAAGTAAACTGCATTCACCGCCAACTTGATGTGTTGAAATGAAATTATCAACGACGGCGACGACGACGTGGCTTAAGCTGAAGCTGCTGCAGTAAGCTTCTTTGGACTTCAAATGAACCGGATAAATTTAATCCACTCGTTCCATTAGATAAAGTCATCCTTCCCTTTTAACAGTGAATGAATGGAAAACCTTCCTCGATTTACTGCTCCCTAATAAAATTATCAACTGTCATAAATGGCACTTCATAATTGCCGTAAATTTCACACATTTTGTTTCAATTTCATCAAGCGAGGTCGTTGATTGAAAAATGTAATATCAATTAACGTCCGCATTGTTTTTCGTCATCATCCACTGCCAACATCGTCACGACCCGTGTCCCAATTAGCAGCAGGCTCTGGCGGTTCTGTGCGGTGGGTTGCCAATGACAACGCCCAGAGTTGTTGTAAATTTTCCCGGAATGTTGCTCGCCTCAAAGGACGAGAGATGGCGAGAGAGTAACAACCATGCTCACTAATTACTTACCTTTACGTTCTGGTTCTGATGACGGCCTGCCGTCCGTCGGAGAGAGTCAGTCGACAGGAAGCTGGCCAGATGAGGATTCCCGGTAGAGGTTAGGTAGCAACAATGCGTGAATCGTAAATTAAATTGCGACGGTAATAGCTTCATGGCTGACTTGATTGGAGAGTGATGATGTTGATGGAGAGTGGCAATCAAGTAGGCGCTGAACGAGTGTGTGGCATGTTTTTGCCTTCGTCAAAGGGGTGTGACAACGTGTAGATATTTTGCCGTTTCGTTCCGACGTCGACGATGTGTGTGATGATGTGTGGACAGAGAAAGGGACTTTAATGAAGCAAAGGGAGCAACAGTTTGCTGGTGGACCGGTTAGAAGGTATTCTTTTGAAGTGGATCTCTTCAATTATCAAGGTTGAACGCATCTTTCGGAATGGGGTCAGAAGCAGAAGTTGGTTGTGTGGTAAATTCTGGATGGAGTTCCTGAATACATCCGTGAGTTGTTTTTGAAACAATCCTGGAAGGAGTTCTCTGAGTAATCGCAAAAGGAGTCCCGTAATTTCGTAAGAAATTTCTGCAAGATTCGCGGAAGTTCTTGGCCGAAGAAGTTCCCGGAAGAATCTGGGAAGAAGAACGCAGAGGAATCCCCGAAGGAGTTCTCAAAAGAATTCTGTAAAATTTCCTGAGTTCCTTGATGCAAACGTGGAAGTAGTTCCTGAAAGAATCCCGAAAGAAGTGCTTGAAAAAAGGGGAGATGTTTTTGGCGGATTCCCGGAGGGAAATACTAGATGAATCCTAGAAGGAGATCCCAAAGGAATCCCGGAAGGAGTTCCTACAGCAATCCTGGAAAGTGTTCATAAATAAGGAGGAATCCAGGAAACAGATTCTGATAGAACTCCGGCAGAAGTTCTCGAAGGAAAACCAAAAGAGTTCCCGCCCGGAGAAATCCCGGAAGAAGTTCTTGACGGAACTCCAAAAAGAGTTCCAGGAGGAATTGCAGAAAATTTTCCCAAAAGAATCCCGGAAGGAGTTCGTGAATAAGCAGGAATCCGGGAAGCTTATTCTGATAAAATCCCGGAACAAGTCTCCCGAGGGATCCTGGAATGAGATCCCGGAAATACCGGAAGAAGTTCTTGCCAAAATCCCCAAAGGAATTTCTGTAAAGCAGATCTTGTAAAAGGTTCTCGGAATCATCTCGGAAAGAGTTCCGGGAAGAATCGCGAAAAAGGTTCTTGAAGAAATCCCGGAAGGAGTTCCTGTAGGAATTCCGGCAGCAAGTCCCAGGGAGATCCCGGAAGTAGTTTTTGAAAGAATACCGATAGAAGCTCTTGGGGAACGTTCTTGGAGGGATGCCGGAGGAAGTTTTGAAGAATACCCGAAAGGATTCCCTAGTATAAGGGCTGTTTGCCGATCAGAAGGATTTTCTCAGCCTATCTTGATGCATGGGAAATTCCTTGCCTGAATTGCTCAAGAAGCCGTTTTTTCTTCGATCGCAGTACGCAGTTGCGAAGAAATGACAATACAAATGGCAGTCACCGTAGAAAGATTCTGCCAGGAATCGGTCAAGAAGTTTCCTGAGCGATTCCTGTTGAACTCGAAATTGGGCTATAATCTTCGAATTCCTAAAGAAATTTCTGAAGTAATCTTAAAAGGAATTCCTGAAGGAATCTCGCATGGATTTCCTGTAGGAATTTCAAGAAAATTTCTTGAAAGAATCCCAGAATGAATCTCCGACAAACTTTATTGAGAAATCTCGAAAAAAAACTGATGAAATTCCCAGAAGGATTCCAGAAGAAACTTCTGGTGAAATTTCAGAAGAAAATCAAAGAGAAATCCTACAAATAACAATTGAGGGAAGAAGTTCCCGGAGGAATCCTGGAAAGAGTTTCCAAAAGAGTTCTGTAAGAAGTTCTTGTAAACGGTGATTGAAGGAATCTCGCAAAGAGATCTCGAAAGAACCCCAGAAGAATTTTTTGGAGGAACCCCGGAAGAAGTTCTAGGAAAAAATAGCGTGAGAATTTTTTGAGAGATTCCCGTAAGGAGATCCTGGAAATCCAGAAGGAGTTTCCAACGGAATCCCGGGTGGAGTTCCTACAGAAATCCTGGAAATGTTCATAGATAAGGAGGAATCTAAGCAACAGATTCGGATAGAATCCCAGAAGATGCTCTCGGAGGCATCCCGGAAGAAGTTCTTGGTGGAATTCCAGAAGGAGTTCCCAAAAGAACCCCGAAAAGAGTACCTGGAGAAGTCCAGGAAAGTGTTCGCGAATAAGGAAGAATCCAGCAAGCGGATATTGATAGAACCCCGGAAGAAGTTCTTGGTGGAATCCTAGAAAGAAAGAGGAAAAAAAGTTCTTGGAGAAATGTTGGAGGAAGTTTTGAAGGATTCCTGGAATGATTCGCTAGAAAGATCTCATAATTTTTTAAAAAGTATTCCTGAAGAAATTTTAGAAGGAACTCCTGGAGGAATCGGGAGTAGAATTCCAGGAGAAATTTTAGGAGTAGTTCCTGAGTTTTTTGAGAAATCTCGGGAAAAAAACTCCAGAAAATCCCAGAAGGATTCTAGAAGAAACTGCTAGTGAAATTTCAGAAGCAAAATCAATGAGGAATCCTTCAAAGAACAATTGAAGGAATCCGTAAGGGAACACCTGGGGGAAGCCTAGGAGGAACTTCTCGGGAAATCGCTGTAGGAATCGCGGGAGGACTTCCTCGAGACATTCCAGATATAACCTGTTTAGGAACCTAAGAAGGGATTCCTGGAAGAGACCCTGAGAGAACTTCTGAAGGAATCCCAATAATCCCCTAGAAGAACTCATAAGAAACTCCTTGCGATTCCTGGAGGAGTCTTGGAAAATGTTTGTGTAGAAACTGCGGAAAGAATTCCAGGACAGCTTGTTTAAAAAAAAACTTTGAAATGTTCTACAAGTTTATTCGAAAATCAATCTGAAAGAAATTCATAAATTAAAGATTGAACATCGGTTGAGAATTTAGGAACTACATCCGGAATGAACTTCAGTGACCATCAGACGCGCAATGAATGAGGTTTCCGTTCACACTGCTGCAATATTTGATCGATTTAGGTTCAAAAACAAACGGTGTAAGACGGTACCAGATACTGAAAATTGTAAATATCGAATATGCGAACGTAGACTGAATAACAGATATGCGATGAGCTGGTATCAATGTAAGTCAGTACCTGCGGAATGGAAAACAAAAGAAGCTTGTTTCATTTAGTAGTTCCAACAGGTTATGGGCCCAGTTGAGTTTAAGCAGCGAAGAGGCCACGGTGCAGTGTATTTCTAATGAGGATGCCGACATCCGGTGAAGTGCCAATAGACTATTTGACCGGGTGTCAATAGGTATCGAGAGGCGGTAAGAGGACCAATGCCCGTTGAAGATCGAGGATAATGGAAACCCGACGTTCAGAACTAAAGTGACCGAGGAGGTGCGGTGCTGACTGATCAACAGACGGAAGGAGCGTGATGGCTGAAGGTACTCGGGCAGAAGGAGGAGCTTGGTAGCGAAAGTAACACGGTTGTGAACTAGCTTGTTACTAAGAGGAGTTCTGATTGCGTCGAATCTGAGGTTCTGTGATGAAAAATGCTTAAGTAGGTACATCACTGTGCGCTTTAGGTTTATTGCGAGCAAGCGGGAGCTGCGGGAATGCACTACTGATTTGCACTTTGACATTGCTGCACGAGGAACGACGACACGGGTGACTATGTTTCGTGACGCCTACTATGATTGCTTGATGTGCTATGCGTCATTGTCCACTGTTCAATATGACAACATAAATCTACTGTCACGCAATCACACATCTTAGTAAAGCTAGAAACAAATGTGTATAGATGAAATTGAATTGTTAATATGCAATACATGTGTAAATCTCCATTTAGATAATGTTTCGAGACTGTATAAATAGATTTTTAAATGGTTTCAAGGTTGCAAAGAAGTTTAAGAAGGGCTAGGAGATTTAAAGAGTAGTCGTGAGGGGTTTCGGAGGGATTTCAAGGGATTTTCTGGGGGGCTTCAGGGGAGTTTTCAGGGGGTTTCGGCGCATCTTAGGCGCGTTGCAGGGAGATTGAGGTGGTTTTAGAGAGTGTTCGGTGGTATTACAGGAGGTTTCAGAACATATTTAGCGAGTTTTAAAGACGTATTGGGGGATTTCAGAGCTTCTCCAGTTAGCCTAGTGGTTAAGGCTATGGATCGCCAATCTGGAGACGGCGGGTTCGATTCCCGTTCCGCTCGGGAGAATTTTCTCGACTCTCTGGGCATAGAGTATCATTGTGCGTGCCTTACAATATACAATTACATGCAATGGCAGGCAAAGAAAGCCTTTCAATCAATAACTGTGGAAGTGCTTAAAGGCAGACCAAGTTCCAGTGCGAACGTAGAGATATAAAGAAAAAAAGAAGAAGAAGCATCTCAAAGGCGTAACAGGGGCATCTCCGCGGCGAAAAAGGGGCTCACCCTGCTCTCAGGTGAGCTTCATAGTTATTTCAGAGGCGTCTTAATGCCTTCCATGAAACAGGCGATTTCAGAAGAAATTCAAGACGTTCAGGAAGGATTCTTGAAAATATTTCTAGAGGATTTCCTGGAGGAATCCCTGGATTTCCTGACAGAACCTGGAGTGTCCGGTTTTCGCTATATACAGTAGACGTTCGATAAGTGCAACATGTTTACGTTTCACTTACCGAATGAAATTCGATAGCTGCAACAACTGACAGACGTCAAAGAACTGTCAGTCGCTGCAGAATGCAGCCAATATGCATTCAGAAAACATCGTACTGCAACAAAAGTGCATGCGAAAAACATTGCATCGCTGTTGACATTTGATTTTGACGGATAGCGGTGCGATAACTGCAAAATTGTTGCACTTTAGCGGACTTGTACTTAAAAAGCATTGCATTTAAACCGTTTGCACCGAGCGAACGTCTACTGTACAGTTAATACCTAATTGGAATTTTAGGAAGCTTTATGGAATATGTTGAGGATATTCCAAATTATAAAAACTAACCTAGAGCTCCAGATGTGACAGTAACCAGTTCGCGATGCAATCTTTGTTATTTTATTGAAAAAACTATGCCGCCCATCTCCCCGTCAAATGAAGTCATTAAAACCAACATGCTGGCGAACTTTCAACCCACTCAAATTGCGAAAAACACCACTTACCACCGTGCTGGTATCCGCAACGAAAAAACCAACAAACCATTGCCGTTTCAACACTTTAATAATTCACCATCGGGGTCCGAAACCGCAACCAAATGACAAATGTCGCTTCGATTCCCATGCATTTGAACGGGTTCCGTCCGTCGCGTCGCTTCAACGAGTTTCACCTACTAGAATCAACTACTATCCCTGGTCTACGGTGGTTCGATGGTACAGGATGCAATTTTTCCAGCTTATTTTCCATCAACCATCAAAGTAAGCCTTTGCTGTTCTCGCGCACTGGTCAATAATGCATGGATTCCTTCGATGACGATGTGTACCATTTCAAACATCGGCCTACTACTGTTGTTTCATCCTTCAATCGAGCCGATTAGAGAGAATGGACGGACATCAGAGTCGAAGGTCTAATTAGTCCGTTTTAGTTTTACCCTAGAGACACAAGATCAACGATTCGAGATATGGATATGTTTTCGTAACTGGCATGGCATGATACGCAAACGTTCTAATTAATTGAAGCCTTTTCTGCCTTTATCTTCCACTTAACGTTGGGGACTCAAAACGGCCGGCGGCCGTAATTACAGCACCAGTCAAAACAATTACAGGACAAGTCCACTTGATGGGCAAATCGAAGGAACAGCTCAATTTCGCCAAGCTCGCTTATTAAAATCATCATTGTTAATTAAATATTACCGTGTTACCTCGTGCCACTGCCACCCGTCAAACGGGGACCAGGTAGCATCGCCGTGCGCTAATAAAGATCCTTCTAGTCCTTACACCCGTACCCGTGTGGCGTATAACAGCTCAAGTTTTTGAACGAAGTTCATTATAATTTAATTTTCCGCTTTTCACCAACAACCCGGGTGGCGAACGAAAGTTTTCATTTCCGTACATAGTCTCAGTTGTTTTTCTACTAGTCATCACAGCAGGCTATGGCTATGGCAGCAGTTGCATGATGCAGCGTCATAAAAAACGTCAAAGAGGAACGACGACAACATCCAAGTTGGCTAATTTAATCAAACAGTTCGACAATAAGTTGAAATTTTCAAATGCCTGGCCTGACTACTGTTCTTCTGCATCAAATGCATTCATTCGATTCGTTTGATTCGTTTGCCAAGGGGGGAGGGAAAATTACACGTTTTGTTCATAAATATGTCAACCGACTATGAAAAACTATCGAATGGGGGTGAAGCCGGAAAGGATTCAGTGATTTTCTTTCGTATGGGAAGAATGGTAGTTATCCTCGGCACTTGATTCCTGCAAATTGCACGTATGAATAAAAGATGTTTTATAGTTATTTAATAACTATCGGCTGTTTGTATTCCAGTCTTTGTTCCGATCAAAACTTATTTGTCATATCGCTGATTGGATGGCAATGTTTTTAATCAGAATGTCGGCTTTTCTAACAGGAGAACCTGTTAGTGTATTAGCGTAGTACGCCATGACTTTGGTTTTGAATAAGTTTTCACTTTCTGTTCACACGTCAAATGAACAAGTCGTTTTCTTTTCATTCTGAAGATACAATAGGTTATGGGCCTATCATTTTCAAGCCGAAGCTCTGAAGATTCAGGATGAATACTGGAAGTCAAGCGGGATTAAGCAGCAGTGCCGTGCAAGGAATTTCAAGCCTGCCAGGTATTAAGCGGTTATCCGGACGAGAAAACTAGGCTACGTTGAATTCTGCGACGGACCATGAAACAAACGCCAAGATAACTATTGCACATGAATTGGTAAACTGTCCACGTCAAGAGGGCAAAAACAGCATGGGGTAACCTGGAGAAGTCGTTCGAAGATTCCAGACTCACCCAGCGGATCGGTCTCCTTCACAAGCTGGTGAAAACCGATCTGATGAGCTGTTCGTTGATGTCCGGAGTACGTGAATTGGATAATCTCCTCGGAATGGATTGGTGCCCTGCTACTCTGCGGTCTTTCGGAACAATACAGGCCAATGATCATAGCCCTGGAAAACTCTGGAACCTGGATTACCGAAGAAGCAATAAAAAAAACAAAGCTTCTGGTGCAAATTCCGTCGTCGGATGCGGCGTTGTTGTTGTTGTTGGGAGATTGGCAAGAGCATCAGTAGAATTTCAATCACAGTACACGGTCAGAAAATTTACTCATTTTAGAGCTAAAGTGGGATAACTCAAAAATGAGTAAATTTTATTTCCAGCGCTAGCGCTGGCCCAAGTGCGAAGATCTCATCAGTTTAAGTCGTATAATATTCTTGCTGTTGTGAAGAATATTATACGGCTTAAATTGGTTGGATTTTTGCACTTGGGCCAACGCTATCGCTGGAAATGCAATTTACTCATTTTTTGAGCTGTTCCAGTTTAGCTCAGTTTTGTGTGAATCTTACTCATTTTTTCTTGGCGTGTAGGTCTAGAGTATAATTATATTAGTGTTTATTATCGATCTGTCATAGCGAGTTGCAAAAATAAAAGATCATTTCGTAACTTAACTCAACAAAACCTGTTTTTTCACTGGAGAATCCTACAGATTATGGGCCCAGACGGCAGTGCTGTGTTGAGTTGTGATTTCCGTTTTGAGCTAAAGTGATTTGTCATATCGTCGGAACAATCGTGCAGGGGGAGAATCAAAATGGATTTCGCAAAGCTGGGTATCAAACGATTAACGTACGACAACTACGAAACCTGGACGATTCGAGCTCGTCAGGTTTTGACCCGAGAATGAGTGGAAGACGAACGACGAGTTGACGCTCCAAACTATCGGATTCCTGGTCGGAGACGCTCAACTAAGGATTATCAAGGAGGCCGATACAGCACGAGAAGCATGGACACTGCTGAGGGACTATTATGTGAAGGACTCATCGGTTGGAAAGATTGCGCTGATTAAAAAGTTGTCAAAACTAGAGCTTGCCGAAGGTGGTGACATGTGGCGACATCTGGGTGAGTTTGAAGAGCTATTCGAGAGAATTGAAAATGTTGTATGTAGGATGGACGAAGACATGAACGCGGCTTTCATCTTAGCTAGTGTGTCTCAATCATACGAAAACTACGTGGCATCGATTCAAGGCCGGATGAACGTTTTCACGATGACGTTTTTGAAGACAAAACTTCTGGAGGAGTTCGAACGACGACGGTGCGAAAGATGTGATAGATTTGATGATCGAAAAGCCCAAACAGTGAAAGATTTCCAAAAACAAACCAGAGGACCGGAAGCCAAGCGTTTGTGTTATGCATGTGGAAGTGCAGAATATATAACGCGTGATTACGAGTTGATGAAGAAAGTTCGGGCGGAATCTTCCGGAGCAACAACGAGGCCGAAGATGGGTTCTGCGGAGGCGATCGAAGAGGACGATTTTCGTGGTAATGTTTGCTCACAGAGAAACAGACGTAACACTAGAACAAATTTCATTAAAAAACATCGTCACGAAAAAGTAATCGCCCAATGCTAAACGTACTGTATTTGGCCGGGCTGCCCCTAGATGGCGGTAGTGATCAAACGTCATACAGAAGCAAAAACGATGGCAGCGCCGCGAGTGGTCTATCGGCCTACTATTGAATATTTGAATCAACCGTTAAAAAGGTAATCGATGGGAAGCAATGAAAGTGTGACATCTGTTTCTCTGTGGTTTGCTTTGCAGCGTTTGAGGAGGAGATTCACGATGGCTGGTTTCTAGATTCAGGAGCTTCGACTCACATGACGAACCGCGCAGATTTGCTCAACAGCATCGAGAAGATAGAAAAACGAAACTGTAGAGTCGTCCGTTGGGAGCCGAGCCATCCAGTTCCGTCGATTACGCGCGTCCTAAACTGTTCGCCGCACATCACCTCAATAGAGTTAAAAAACTATAGAGGACGAATGTCGCTGCTGTTCCCTTTGTTCTCTTTCGCAAACATCCCGGGTATCTACCTGTCAAACTGCATACTTTTTCGCTTTGACATTTATATCCCTGCCTATCGCCAGCAAAAGATGTTCCGGCAGCGACGCCAGCGACATTCTTCCTGATAGAATATCACTGTCCACGGAGGTCCACAAAGCGGCCCAGTGGAACCGACTATCGACCGGGAGGAACTTTCGGTTCGCGTACGGCGGAGAAACACGGGAGCAACACAAAGATGTGTGTGCACGTCGCGGCGGTCGGTTTATTTACATACTAACAACAATCATGTACAAAACAATAACAATATACATACATTTAGCAGGGTCGGCGCAGGGCAATGATGATAAACATCGCAACATATATTAGGCTGGCCCAAATATTTCAACACTCCTCCTCGATGTTGGTCATCACAATCACAAAGTCCGTTCACAAAGGTTACTATTTCACAAAGTCTTCACAAAGTTCACATTGGACAACACAGCCTACACAAAGTTCCTCCTCTGCACCGAACACTTCTGCTTCGTCAAGTATTACCACAAAGAATCACAAAGTCACATAGTTACACAAAGTTCTTAACACTTAGCATCGGAGTCCCTCGTCATAACAATCAAAAAAATCTTCTTCTTGGAACTCCTCCTCAACACGATGCCCAGCTGTATTCTTCCGGCGGTTGCCGATTTCCGCTCCTCCAGCTATCTTCAGGGCATACAGCTCTCCACTAAGATCCGCGACGGCTTCCACTCTTCCGCTGGCATTCACAATCTGGCACCTGGATTTCACGAAGTTTACACTAAGTCCTTTCTGCGCCAGCTTTCGGACCGACAGCAATCCGCAGTCCAGCTCCGGAACGTAGAGCACATTCTTCACCACGACTTCGTTCATGTTTCCGTCTCCATCGACGCACTTCAGGAAGCCTTCTCCAACACCGGCGGAACTCAACACCGAGCCGTCCGCCAAGATCACTTCCTGCTTTACACTTCCGTCGAACTTCACGAAGAACTTCCGGTCACTGGTAATGTGGCTCGAGCAGCCACTATCCACGTACCAGGACTTCCGCTTCCGCTGACCTCCCACGCCGAAACAAATTCCAGGGTTCTTCTCTGCCACCTTCTTCACTTCCGGATCCTTTCTTCCACTTTCACCAAGCATTGGGCACTCTCTCCGGAAATGGCCTGGTTTCCGGCAGTTGTAGCAGACTCGCTGTCTAGGTTTTCTGCTTCCTTTGCTCCTGCTTCGCACATTCAGCGCCCGGTCGTGGCGCTCTTCGGACACACTTTGCCGCTTCTCCATCCGTCGGTGGTACTCGTCCATCAGCCGCTGCTTCACGAATTCCAGCGACTGGTCGGCGTCCGGACGGCTCTCCAAAGCCGTCACCAGTCCGTTGTACGACTCCGGCAGACTCCGGTACACCATTGCCACTTGCAGCGAACTCTCGAGTTTCTGTCCCGCGCACGACAGCCGATCGAATAACTCTTCGATCTGGAACAGGTGCTTCTCCATGTCCGCACCATCTTCGTAGTTGAAACTACACAGTCTCTTCAGCAGGGACACTCGCGACGTCACCGTAGCCTTTTCGTGGTACTTCTTCAGCTTTTCCCACACTTCGACAGCTGATTTTCCGTCTTTCACCAAGGCTAACTGATTGTCCTCGATATTCAGCACTATCAAGGCCTTTGCCTTTTGGTCTTCCTTCGACCATGCCGTTGTCACCGGCTCTGGTTTCACCTCAGAAATCGTATGCCACAGATCATAACTGATTAACAGCATCTCCATTTTGATCTTCCACGTCTGGTAATTTTTATTATCCAGACGGGAAATAAAAACTTTTTCTGCCATTTCGAAAATGTCACTTTTCTGTTGGCGCACACTGTACGCACGAAGGTGCAACCAAAACAACACACGCGAACGTACCCGACGGCGGTACACACAGACTCCGTCACAAATGTTCGTTTCACTGAGGCTACGGCAACAATTTCCCCGATTCGCGGGTCAAAATGGCACAATCTTCTTTCTTCACCTCGGCTGCGGGACAAAATGGTGCACCACAAAGCCTAGCCGGCACTGTCTGCTCCGTTCTGGACGCCACTTGCTCCAATCAAACGGGCGATAATTCCGCCGACCACTTTTTCTCTGTCCCGGTCACAGCTGTTCTTCCACACAGCAGCTGATTGCAACCGAACGAGCCAAATTAATTAGCTCTCCCACCGACCGGCACCACACAGAAGGAATCGCGGGACAATTTTCGCACTCAATCCGCGACTGTTCCGAGCACTTTTTACGGTTCTACCGCACCAACTGGGCCCATTACCTGATAGAATATCACTGTCCACGGAGGTCCACAAAGCGGCCCAGTGGAACCGACTATCGACCGGGAGGAACTTTCGGTTCGCGTACGGCGGAGAAACACGGGAGCAACACAAAGATGCGTGTGCACGTCGCGGCGGTCGGTTTATTTACATACTAACAACAATCATGTACAAAACAATAACAATATACATACATTTAGCAGGGTCGGCGCAGGGCAATGATGATAAACATCGCAACATATATTAGGCTGGCCCAAATATTTCAACACTTCCTCTATAGTTTATTACCTCTATTATCACCTCCGTTCGTTCCTAATTCCTGCACCTAATTGCCTCCCGCTTGTTGTTGTTGTTGTTTTGTTTGACAGCCCAATATAGTTGGATTCTGTATTGCCACACTGAAATGAATACTCCTAGTATATATCTCTACAGAAACGTTCTACTGACGAATGGTGAAATGATTCGGTGCGATACCAAAGGGAAAACTACTGTGTCTGCTGATGATAGAAAAGGTTGTTCAGTTTCAGTGTCATTAACGGATGTAATGTCTTTTCCAGATCTGTCTGCGAATATAGTCTCAGTGCCGGCCATGTTGCCGGCAATCACTAAACGAGGTTTTGTAGTTGTTATCAAAGCGAATGAATGTAACATAATGAAGGACGGTAAAATTGTTATAGTAGGATAGAAAGTACGTGAACTTTACCGATTGAATTTGTAATACAAACGTATATCAGTGTACTAAGAGTAACATAGAAGAAGACTTCCGTTCTTAAGGAGGAGTGTTGGGAGATTGGCAAGAACACCAGTAGAATTTCAATCACAGTAGGCCTAGAGTATAATTATATTAGTGTTTACCATCGAACTGTCATAGCGAGTTTAGCCTGTATTGTCACTGGAGAATCCAACAGTTGTCGAAGGGTGAACGTAGCCATCCCAAGCAACCAAAAGTTCGGATTCCACTTGAAGAACGAACTCAGAAGTTCAAGTTCGGTTCAATTCCAGGTTTCGTTGAACTTAATTCTCCAAAAAGTTACTCTTGTATTGTTTATGAACTTGGAAGTACATGTACAAGCTTTTGACTTCTCTTCAAAACGACATTAAAGTCGAAAAAAGGTTCAAAAAGAACTTATGTTGAACTTTAAAACAGAGTTCAATCAAATATTAACCGAACTCATGTTGAACTTTTGCGTGCCTTTAAAATTCAAATATAGTTCATTTGAACATATTCCAACAACTTGAAATCATCCGTTCCGAACTTGTTTCGAACTTGTTTTGAACTTACTACTGAAAGTTCGGATAAATATTAACCGTACCAAAAGTGAACTTCACTTGAACTTCGGCGACAGCGGGGCCGGGGAGAAGTTCTCATTCAATTAAATCACTCGGAAATCGAGCCCAGCAGCCACAGCTTGTGTTAATTTCACAAGTACACTTTGTTCCACTATAATATTTGAACGTACTTACTTGTAATCAACGCAAAGGATCCGTATTGTGTGGCTCAAAGGCTGCCCCCGCAGCGGAAAACAGTTCCCCCCAGGATGCCGCCGGGGGTTTTTCGGCTGCGCACAAAAATTTTCCAGCTTTGCTGGATGTTTTCACACCCGTCTCACTTGTCACTGCAGCGCACCGGTAATCGACGCAATCGTATTCACTGAAAACCAAGCTGAAAACTTATAATCTTTTCTTGAAGTCGATACACTGGCCTTAATTTATTGCTTTGCACTGCGAACCACAACAAACTGAAAATGTCAAACTGCGTAAGTTCACAAGAAGTTCCACGTGACCTTCTTTCGAACTTTCGACTTCAAAAACTATCCCAAGTTCAGGGAAAGTTCACACGCGAACCTGATTGAGCTCTACTATATGATATCAGCACATTGAGTAAAATCCCACAGTGCATAACAACACATACATGGAGTAGTGGTTAGGCACCGGCTTTCAACGAGGAGATCCCTAGTTCAAATCTCAGTAAGTAAAAAACATCAAACATTATTTCAAGGTAATAGTCAATTTGGATTCCACATGAACTAATGGTTCTTAATAATAAATTACTTTTGAGGACTAAACAATTTTTTTTCATTTTTTCGAAGTTTATTTTTAAGCTGAATAGCGTTCCTTTCAGCGACACAAGTGTACTTTTTGTGAACTGAAGTTCGGTTAATTACTTAAAAAGTGAGCTGAATAGAATGCTATTCATATACCTTCGAATAGCTGATTAAGCCCAAACATGCTATTTTATCCGAACTTTTGGTTGCTTGGGATGGCAACCACAGCAAAAACGGCAACCAAAATCGAGGTAACCAATCGAAGCAATCCAACCCGAGAGGACCGAAGGCACTTCGGCGAAGTGCAAGAAGCGTCAAAACTACGGACACATTGTGAGGGTCTGCAGAAGCTCGAAGAAGGGAGATGCTTTCTGCACCGTCAATGTTCTAAGCCGCCAATGATGTTGACTGGTACTTCGATTCAGGCGCTACCAATCACATGACAAAAAGCTTAAAGTTATGCTACAGGTCCTGAAACCATCTAGTGGAACGGAAATGGCTGCGAAGAAGGCTGGCAAGTCCGTTTCTCAGGAAGACGGAAGCGAAATTTCCGTGAGCGATATCCAGTATATTCCGCAGATGTCCGTCAACAAAATCGTAAGTAAAGGCTACTCGATCGTGTTTGATACCGCTGCCTGCAAGGTGACTTTTCCGCCGCAAGATTCCATGGATATCTGGCATCGGCGCATGGGGCATCTCAGCACGGCAAACCTGGAGAAGCTAGCGAGCGATCTAATGAGTGGCATGGATTTAAACACAGAGACAAGACATTTAAGCTCGAACAAAAAAACGTCGAAATCGTGTGTAAAGGATTTAAGTGTACTTCAACGCCACCAACGGAGACTGCCCTACATAAAAAGTCGATTTGACCCCACGATGGCAGTGTTCATCGTTAAAATACACTAGCCCACAAAGCGACACGAGCGCCAAACGGCCAAAAACGGCGAGCTCTGGAAACAAAAATGACAACACGACAGTGTAAGTGATGGGATGCTAGCGCCACGCAACGGGAGCATAACCACTTACTCTGATATGACCGTTACAAAGTTTTACACAAGGCAGAAAGCAAAGATAGACGTCTGTTCTCTGTGATTTAAATACTAATAGTATACGTGATTACAACGTGTGTGCCAAGGGGAAACGGTTACGAATGCCATTCGGCAAGAAGGCAAGCGAAAGAACTACTGGAGGTCGCTCACTAGGATATTTGCGGCCCGATGGAGGTACCGTCGTTAGGCGGTCGCAGGTACTATATCGTGTTTGTGGACGACACGTCCTACGAACGAATTCCGAGAAGATTCCTGTAACAGATGGCAACAACCGTTCCGACGTGGCAAATGAAGAAGCAAGCGGTCCATACCTGGGACCTGAGACCTCAGGTCAGTTAGCCGGCAAGGCATCTTAGAAGCAGAGTGACGAGCGACAAGCTATGCCCGATAACCCGGTAACGCACCAAGACGCGATACGTCGCAACAATGCGGAGAAGTGTAAGGTGGTCATGCAGGAGAAGTACGACGCCCATGTATCCAACGAAACGTGGATCTGTACGAGGCTTCATAAGGGGAGGAAGGCGATCCGTTGCAAGTGGAAGTGAATATATCGTACGAAGCTGGATGCCGATGAGCGAGGCTAGTCATTAAAGGATTTTCGTAGCAAAAAAAGGTAGATTATGACGAAACTACTCCCCGATGGTTCATCACGGTTCGCTACGATATCTGCTCGCCATGACGGCGAAGCACAACCTGGATATCCAGCAGATGGACGCCGTATCCGCTCTCCTTCAAGGAGACCTGGCAGAGGAAATCTACATGGAGCAGCCTCCGTTATTCGTCGACCGTCGAAATCCATCCCTGGTGGACTGAAGCAGTCCCGTCGAGTTTGGAACAAAAAACTGAATGAGATGTTGAAGGAGTTAGGGTTGACTCAACCGGAAGACGATCCCTGCGTGTACTATCGTATCGAAGGCGGCAGCATGGTATTCGTGGCAGTCTACGTGCATAGCGTGATGATTTTCACGAACGAAAATAGATGAACAGTACAAACAAAAGCGTTCCTGATTGGCCATTTCCGCATAAAGGATCTTGACACAGCGAAGAGCAGACTCGGAATTCGAATCACCCGGTCGGAGGACGGAACCATAGCGCTGGACCAAGAGACAACTCAGTAGACGGAGCAAATGACCAGCATTCTGTACCAGGAAACGCTGATGTACTTCGCTCAATGTACTCGTCCGGACATCCTGTATACGGTCAATCAGTTGAGCCAGTACAACTGAAATCCCGAAACGTAACACTGGAATGCCGTGAAAACACCTTAGGAGTCCTAGCTTAAGGAGGAGTGTTAATGCATTAGCGTAGTAAGCCATGACTTCAACGCCTGGGCGATTGAGTTGGGTAGCCTTTCGATTAACGCTAGAGGCTGAGCTCTATTCGAAGGCGACAAAACAGATGCAGATTCCATCATTGATGTGTCCTTCTTGAGCCCGGCTCTTAACCCTAGCTCTGACTGGAGGGTCGACGATACGGGTATACGCAGAATGACCATCTGGCGATTCGATACAGAGTAGAACATGGCCACAGCCGAAGTCATCGGGGATGGCTTACCTCACGCCTCATTCTGTTGAGGCTGATGGTCTACCGAGAAACCCGATGACCAGTTCGGCTTCCGGAAGGGTCGATCGACGGTGGACGCTTAAGGCTGTAAACAAAACGGCCAAAATAGCGATCCAAAAGAAACGAACAGGTCCGCTATTGTGCGGTCGTCACGCTGGACGCGAAGAATGCGTTCAACAGTGTCAGCTGGGACGCCATCGAGTGTGCCATACACGACCTAGCAGTCCCTGATAGCCTATGTCGGAAACTGAAGAGCTACTTTCCCAATAGGGTGCTAATCTACGACACCGAGAAAGAGGAGAGGAGGTCCAACATCACCGCGGGGGTACCTCAGGGATCCCGGTACTATGGAACGTGGCGTATGACGACGTATTAAGACTCATACTTCCACCGGGAGTAAAGGTGGTCGGATTTGCCGACACAGTGGAGGTCTGATTGAGATCGCGACATCTGGCGCGCAAATGAGCATTGCCATGTACCGAGTTTCCAATCGCAAGTCCTGTTTCTTCGCTGGGATCAATGCTGTTACAGCTGGCTCGTAGGGCCGGACACCTAACCCCTACTTTCCGGAGAACCATGGTGCATAGTAGAACTTAAAGTTCTTCCCTGACAATAGGACGTCGAGCAGCCGCCCCTAACATGGAGAACAGACGCTCCTCCTGGTTATCAGACGATCAGGTGTACAGAATCCAATCACCTCCTCTTCCCGGCAACTATGACCAAGGTTCTCACCGGGGTTGGTTATCCGATCTTCCCTAAGGTTGCTCGCAGTTATTAGCCAGTACCTCGGTGAGGTAGGAATAGGAGTTGCTGTGCAGACGCTAGCGATACTCAGGGTATCAGTAGGTCGGCTCCAGAGGCACGTTCTCCTCCATTTGGGAAATTTGTGCCATAGTGATGCTCAAACCAGCTACCCAGACAAATCAAACACAGCTCATCTACATATGTCTAACAATATCACAAGTCTTTATTTCAAGGATCCACAATGGCGGCATCGAACGCAACGCAAGTAACGTCCGAACCATCGTCGGCGCGCAGACCAACCTCAACCTGCACGGTAACTCCGCTCAGCTGCAGCACCTGTCCCTCGAAGTCCAGGTCGTAGTCGAACGTCTGACCGGCCGACACCGGGCAGGTTCCCGCCGGGGTTCCATGGGCGCAAGCATCCTCCAGTCCGTCCGGCATCGGGAACGGAATCTGCAGACCGGCCAGACGGATGATGATGTACGCCTCGAGTCCGTTGGTGGCGACCGGGCTGGTGATTCCGACGGCATGGGCCAACAACGGTTGACCGTTGACGATCGGGCACGGCGTTCCGGTGCACCCGTTGATGTCCACCGACGCGGGCAGGCCGGCACCGTTGGGGCACTGGCGAACCGGGGTCAGACCCAGGACGGCCGGGGCCAGAACAGCAGCGATCAGCAGCAGTTTCATCATCGTGTTAGCGTTGGTTGCTCAGAGTTGACTGCAGGACCTTGGGTGGGGCGCAGTTTTATAGCGCAGTGCAACGGAGACTGCAGTTTGGTGATTAGATAATCGAAAGCAGTGGTTCCTAACCTATTATGCGTACTGAATTCGGGTTAACTCTTGTCAGTGTTCTTGGAAATCTCCAAGATCACGACTAAACCTTCAAAATTGAAGTTCAGCAGAACCGCAAAAAGTTCAACGGAAAGCAGAACCATAAAAATTTCATCCGAAGCGACAAGACGTTTAAGGAGTTATTAAGCCAAAAGGTTCACCAGAGGTTCAACAATAAACTTAAAGTTTGAATACTCTCACATTTCAACAAACATATTTTACAAATCAACAAGAATTCTAGTATTTCTTAAATTTGAAAATCGCTGTTATGAAAAGCAGCTTAGTGCTATTGAGGCTATTTTACAGTGTTATTGCCTGAGAGTATTGTACGTGTTGTTGAAAATCGGAATGTTTGACACGTGAAAATCATTTTTTCTCCCGAACCGTGCGTCGGGCAAAGTGCGCTGGATAGAAAGCCAGATCCGCTGCTCAGCGCACTACGTCCGGCGTTAGATTTCACGTATGGATTTGGAGAAAACTCGATTGTCGCGTGTGGTAAAACTTCAGGTTTCAACCGCGACGACAATATCTTCGGCCGAAGACTATTTCTGACGTTGTGACAGGCAGAACGATATTCTATACCAAAAGACATCCATCCCGAAAAGTTTTACATGATCTACCGGGAATCGAACCCAAACATCCTCAGCCTGAATTTGCTGAATTCTCGTACGTTTACCGCTTTGACTGCATGGGCCCTAAGTTACAACCCAGAAGGTTAAAAATTCTCGTTAATATCGACGTAGCTGGCAATTCGGGAACCCCTGCGCAATTCGAAGGTTGCTGCTCCAGACATTCTGGAGAGATTGACGTTCCCCAACCTGTTGCTAAAAATGGACCGAGATCCCGATGAGGGGGCCCGGCCATAAATCAACCTCCGTGTAGGTACGTACGGTACATCTATGGTGGCGATCGGCACACGGCGCGTAACATTATCGAAAACAAACCGCAGTCGCAAGTCGCGACAATCAGGTAATTACCGGAGCAAAACAACCCCTGGACGATTAGATAACAGCTAGGTACCTAGCTGTTCGTAGTCTGATGTAAAAGTTCTGTTTGGGCGGCGTTATCGAGCGATACCCATGGAGACGGGCTGATCTGAACTAGCGGTACTGTAGTACCTACCGTGCCTTCCACTAACTGACTGGGAGATAATGCATTTTTCTTCGAATGTTCTCGAACTTGGGTCGGATGATCCACCCGGTTTAACTGTAGATGACGAAGATTATGTTCCTGATAATGCAAGTACGTGATGTTAGTACCCGTGTCCTTAAAGTAAGACCGATTAGCCTAAATATAAGTACTCTAGTTCAGGAGGGTTTGATTGTTTGAGCACAGACAGCACAGTCTGTAGTCTCTGCGTACCTACTCGACGCTGAGCTTTATGACACTTCATCAGTTTGACGTAATGAACAAGTGCCATCTAGTGGCAAATTTTTTCTTCCACTTTATCAAATACGAATACATTTGTTCGATAAGGAAAGCTTATGGAAAGCCTAGTATTAGCCTACAAACCTCCGGGGTCGTTCACAAAGTATGCAACGGTTTAAGCAAGCACTGTGAGTCGAGTGCTTCAAGGCAGTGCGTGAACATTTTTATGTTTTCGTCTGTTTTTCGTGGATCAAATTTGGGTAGTCCATTCTATACTATTCTTGAAAAATAGTAGTATTCTAGAATATTCTAAACTTTTCTTGGCTATTCCAGTCTATTCTAGTCTGTCTAGTCTATTCTAGTCCATTCTGTTCAACTCTATTCTTGTATATTATGATCAATTCTATTCTACTCTAGTATATTCTGGTTTATTCTAGTCTATCCAAGCATATTATAGTGTATTCTACTCTATTTGAGCCTATTCTAGTCTATTCTAGTCAATTCTAGTCTGTTCTAGCCCATTCTGTTCTGTATATTCTAGTCTATTCTATTCTACTCTAGTTTATTCTGTTATATTCTAGTATGTTCTAGTCATTGACGTAAATAGGGGGTGGCCAGCGGGGCTGCCCCCCTCCAGAGTAATAGGACAGATCGGTGAAGTACTAGATTTGTATTAATGAGCTGAATTTTAGTATAGTGAGAAGGTAAATTCTCCGTTTCTGCAATGAAATGGTGCAAAAAGCGTGGGTATTATAATAGGACGCAATCAGTGAAGTACTAGATTGAAAGTAGTGAGCTGGATTTTTGTATGGTGAGATGATCAGTTCTCCATTTCTGTAATGAAATGGTGCAAAAAGCGTTGGTCATATGGTTTCTTGCCTAATTTAATGCTGTTTGAGTAAAAGTTTGGGTAACTGTGTTGTTGAAGTTTCAATTTCTTGATTTTTGCTTTGGCTGACCAAGCCATGTGGGAAATTACACTGTTGAAAATGCTTTGACATCCATGTGCACAATGTGTTGAAGTTGCAAGAAATAAATAATACAACAACACAGTTACCCAAACTTTTGCTCAAATAGCATCAGATTAGTCAAGAAATCATATAACCCAAGCTCTTTGTACCATTTCATTACAGAAATGGAGAACTGATCATCTCACCATACAAAAATCCAGCTCACTACTTTCAATCTAGTACTTCACTGATTGCTTCCTATTCCTTACCTAATTTGATGCTGTTTGAGCAAAACTTTGGGCAACAGTGTTGTCGTTTTCTCCATTTCTTGCAACATAAACAACATAGTTATCCAAAGTTTTGCTCAAACAGCATCCAATTGAGCAAGGAATCATAAAACCCACGTTTTTTGCACCATTTCATTGCAGAAACGGAGAATTTACCTTCTCACCATACTAAAATTCAGATCATTACTACAAATCTAGTACTACACCAAACGTGCCCCATTCACTTCGGTAAAAAATCACGAGATTCAGGCGACAAGTATCTTTGTTGTATGAAAAATCAATATCGATATGGCCTTGCCCCCCCACCCCCTAGACTTATGACCTAGTTACGCTTATGATTGTAGTCTACTCTAGTGTATTCTAGTCTATTCTAGTGTATTCTAGTCTATTCTAGTGTATTCTAGTCTATTCTAGTCTAATCTAGTCTATTCTAATCTACTCTAGCTAATACTATTCCATCCTACTCTATTCTACTCTATTCTAGTCTATTCTAGTCTATTGTAGTCTACTGTAGTCTATTCTAGTCTATTCTAGTCTATTCTAGTCTATTCTAGTCTATTCTAGTCTATTCTAGTATATTCTAGTCTATTCTAGTCTATTCTAGTATATTCTAGTCTATTCTAGTCTATTCTAGTGTATTCTAGTCTATTCTAGTCTAATCTAGTCTATTCTAATCTACTCTAGCGAATACTATTCCATCCTACTCTATTCTACTCTATTCTAGTCTATTCTAGTCTATTCTAGTCTATTGTAGTCTACTGTAGTCTATTCTAGTCTATTCTAGTCTATTCTAGTCTATTCTAGTCTATTTTAGTCTATTCTAGTCTATTCTAGTCTATTCTAGTCTATTTTAGTCTATTCTAGTATATTCTAGTCTATTCTAGTCTATTCTAGTCTATTCTAGTCTATTCTAGTCTATTCTAGTCTATTCTAGTCTATTCTAGTCTATTTTAGTCTATTCTAGTCTATTCTAGTCTATTCTAGTCTATTCTAGTATATTCTAGTCTATTCTAGTCTATTCTAGTGTATTCTAGTCTGTTCTAGTCTAATCTAGTCTTTTCTAATCTACTCTAGCTAATACTATTCCATCCTACTCTATTCTACTCTATTCTAGTCTATTCTAGTCTATTGTAGTCTACTGTAGTCTATTCTAGTCTATTCTAGTCTATTCTAGTCTATTCTAGTCTATTCTAGTCTATTCTAGTCTATTCTAGTCTATTCTAGTCTATTCTAGTCTATTCTAGTCTATTTTAGTCTATTCTAGTCTATTCTAGTCTATTCTAGTCTATTTTAGTCTATTCTAGTCTATTCTAGTCTATTCTAGTCTATTCTAGTCTATTCTAGTCTATTCTAGTCTATTCTAGTCTATTCTAGTCTATTCTAGTCTATTCTAGTCTATTCTAGTCTATTCTAGTCTATTCTAGTCTATTCTAGTCTATTTTAGTCTATTTTAGTCTATTCTAGTATATTCTAGTCTATTCTAGTCTATTCTAGTCTATTCTAGTCTATTCTAGTCTATTCTAGTCTATTCTAGTCTATTCTAGTCTATTCTAGTCTATTCTAGTCTATTCTAGTCTATTCTAGTCTATTCTAGTCTATTCTAGTCTATTCTAGTCTATTCTAGTCTATTCTAGTCTATTCTAGTCTATTCTAGTCTATTCTAGTCTATTCTAGTCTATTCTAGTCTATTCTAGTCTATTCTAGTCTATTCTAGTCTATTCTAGTCTATTCTAGTCTATTCTAGTCTATTCTAGTCTATTCTAGTCTATTCTAGTCTATTCTAGTCTATTCTAGTCTATTCTAGTCTATTCTAGTCTATTCTAGTCTATTCTAGTCTATTCTAGTCTATTTTAGTCTATTCTAGTCTATTCTAGTCTATTCTAGTCTATTCTAGTCTATTCTAGTCTATTCTAGTCTATTCTAGTCTATTCTAGTCTATTCTAGTCTATTCTAGTCTATTCTAGTCTATTCTAGTCTATTCTAGTCTATTCTAGTCTATTCTAGTCTATTCTAGTCTATTCTAGTCTATTCTAGTCTATTCTAGTCTATTCTAGTCTATTCTAGTCTATTCTAGTCTATTCTAGTCTATTCTAGTCTATTCTAGTCTATTCTAGTCTATTCTAGTCTATTCTAGTCTATTCTAGTCTATTCTAGTCTATTCTAGTCTATTCTAGTCTATTCTAGTCTATTCTAGTCTATTCTAGTCTATTCTAGTCTATTTTAGTCTATTCTAGTCTATTCTAGTCTATTCTAGTCTATTCTAGTCTATTCTAGTCTATTCTAGTCTATTCTAGTCTATTCTAGTCTATTCTAGTCTATTCTAGTCTATTCTAGTCTATTCTAGTCTATTCTAGTCTATTCTAGTCTATTCTAGTCTATTCTAGTCTATTCTAGTCTATTCTAGTCTATTCTAGTCTATTTTAGTCTATTCTAGTCTATTCTAGTCTATTCTAGTATATTCTAGTCTATTCTAGTCTATTCTAGTCTATTCTAGTATATTCTAGTCTATTCTAGTATATTCTAGTCTATTCTAGTCTATTCTAGTCTATTCTAGTCTATTCTAGTCTATTCTAGTCTATTCTAGTCTATTCTTGTCTATTCTAGTCTATTCTAGTATATTCTAGTCTATTCTAGTCTATTCTAGTCTATTCTAGTCTATTCTAGTCTATTCTAGTCTATTCTAGTCTATTTTAGTCTATTCTAGTCTATTCTAGTCTATTCTAGTCTATTTTAGTCTATTCTAGTCTATTCTAGTATATTCTAGTCTATTCTAGTCTATTCTAGTCTATTCTAGTCTATTCTAGTCTATTCTAGTCTATTCTAGTCTATTCTAGTCTATTTTAGTCTATTCTAGTCTATTCTAGTCTATTCTAGTCTATTCTAGTATATTCTAGTCTATTCTAGTCTATTCTAGTGTATTCTAGTCTGTTCTAGTCTAATCTAGTCTTTTCTAATCTACTCTAGCTAATACTATTCCATCCTACTCTATTCTACTCTATTCTAGTCTATTCTAGTCTATTGTAGTCTACTGTAGTCTATTCTAGTCTATTCTAGTCTATTCTAGTCTATTCTAGTCTATTCTAGTCTATTTTAGTCTATTTTAGTCTATTCTAGTATATTCTAGTCTATTCTAGTCTATTCTAGTCTATTCTAGTCTATTCTAGTCTATTCTAGTCTATTCTAGTCTATTCTAGTCTATTCTAGTCTATTCTAGTCTATTCTAGTCTATTCTAGTCTATTCTAGTCTATTCTAGTCTATTCTAGTCTATTCTAGTCTATTCTAGTCTATTCTAGTCTATTCTAGTCTATTCTAGTCTATTCTAGTCTATTCTAGTCTATTCTAGTCTATTCTAGTCTATTCTAGTCTATTCTAGTCTATTCTAGTCTATTCTAGTCTATTCTAGTCTATTCTAGTCTATTCTAGTCTAATCTAGTCTATTCTAGTCTATTCTAGTCTATTCTAGTCTATTCTAGTCTATTCTAGTCTATTCTAGTCTATTCTAGTCTATTCTAGTCTATTCTAGTCTATTCTAGTCTATTCTAGTCTATTCTAGTCTATTCTAGTCTATTCTAGTCTATTCTAGTCTATTTTAGTCTATTTTAGTCTATTCTAGTATATTCTAGTCTATTCTAGTCTATTCTAGTCTATTCTAGTCTATTCTAGTCTATTCTAGTCTATTCTAGTCTATTCTAGTCTATTCTAGTCTATTCTAGTCTATTCTAGTCTATTCTAGTCTATTCTAGTCTATTCTAGTCTATTCTAGTCTATTCTAGTCTATTCTAGTCTATTCTAGTCTATTCTAGTCTATTCTAGTCTATTCTAGTCTATTCTAGTCTATTCTAGTCTATTCTAGTCTATTCTAGTCTATTCTAGTCTATTCTAGTCTATTCTAGTCTATTTTAGTCTATTCTAGTCTATTTTAGTCTATTCTAGTCTATTCTAGTCTATTCTAGTCTATTCTAGTCTATTCTAGTCTATTCTAGTCTATTCTAGTCTATTCTAGTCTATTCTAGTCTATTCTAGTCTATTCTAGTCTATTCTAGTCTATTCTAGTCTATTCTAGTCTATTCTAGTCTATTCTAGTCTATTCTAGTCTATTCTAGTCTATTCTAGTCTATTCTAGTCTATTCTAGTCTATTCTAGTCTATTCTAGTCTATTCTAGTCTATTCTAGTCTATTCTAGTCTATTCTAGTCTATTCTAGTCTATTCTAGTCTATTCTAGTCTATTCTAGTCTATTCTAGTCTATTCTAGTCTATTTTAGTCTATTCTAGTCTATTCTAGTCTATTCTAGTCTATTCTAGTCTATTCTAGTCTATTCTAGTCTATTCTAGTCTATTCTAGTCTATTCTAGTCTATTCTAGTCTATTCTAGTCTATTCTAGTCTATTCTAGTCTATTCTAGTCTATTCTAGTCTATTCTAGTCTAATCTAGTCTATTCTAGTCTATTCTAGTCTATTCTAGTCTATTCTAGTCTATTCTAGTCTATTCTAGTCTATTCTAGTCTATTCTAGTCTATTCTAGTCTATTCTAGTCTATTCTAGTCTATTCTAGTCTATTCTAGTCTATTCTAGTCTATTTTAGTCTATTTTAGTCTATTCTAGTATATTCTAGTCTATTCTAGTCTATTCTAGTCTATTCTAGTCTATTCTAGTCTATTCTAGTCTATTCTAGTCTATTCTAGTCTATTCTAGTCTATTCTAGTCTATTCTAGTCTATTCTAGTCTATTCTAGTCTATTCTAGTCTATTCTAGTCTATTCTAGTCTATTCTAGTCTATTCTAGTCTATTCTAGTCTATTCTAGTCTATTCTAGTCTATTCTAGTCTATTCTAGTCTATTCTAGTCTATTCTAGTCTATTCTAGTCTATTCTAGTCTATTCTAGTCTATTCTAGTCTATTCTAGTCTATTCTAGTCTATTCTAGTCTATTCTAGTCTATTCTAGTCTATTCTAGTCTATTCTAGTCTATTTTAGTCTATTCTAGTCTATTTTAGTCTATTCTAGTCTATTCTAGTCTATTCTAGTCTATTCTAGTCTATTCTAGTCTATTCTAGTCTATTCTAGTCTATTTTTCTTAGTCTATTCTAGTCTATTCTAGTCTATTCTAGTCTATTCTAGTCTATTCTAGTCTATTCTAGTCTATTCTAGTCTATTCTAGTCTATTCTAGTCTATTCTAGTCTATTCTAGTCTATTCTAGTCTATTCTAGTCTATTCTAGTCTATTCTAGTCTATTCTAGTCTATTCTAGTCTATTCTAGTCTATTCTAGTCTATTCTAGTCTATTCCAGTCTATTCTAGTCTATTCTAGTCTATTCTAGTCTATTCTAGTCTATTTTAGTCTATTCTAGTCTATTCTAGTCTATTCTAGTCTATTCTAGTCTATTCTAGTCTATTCTAGTCTATTCTAGTCTATTCTAGTCTATTCTAGTCTATTCTAGTCTATTCTAGTCTATTCTAGTCTATTCTAGTCTATTCTAGTCTATTCTAGTCTATTTTAGTCTATTTTAGTCTATTCTAGTATATTCTAGTCTATTCTAGTCTATTCTAGTCTATTCTAGTCTATTCTAGTCTATTCTAGTCTATTCTAGTCTATTCTAGTCTATTCTAGTCTATTCTAGTCTATTCTAGTCTATTCTAGTCTATTCTAGTCTATTTTAGTCTATTTTAGTCTATTCTAGTATATTCTAGTCTATTCTAGTCTATTCTAGTCTATTCTAGTCTATTCTAGTCTATTCTAGTCTATTCTAGTCTATTCTAGTCTATTCTAGTCTATTCTAGTCTATTCTAGTCTATTCTAGTCTATTCTAGTCTATTCTAGTCTATTCTAGTCTATTCTAGTCTATTCTAGTCTATTCTAGTCTATTCTAGTCTATTCTAGTCTATTCTAGTCTATTCTAGTCTATTCTAGTCTATTCTAGTCTATTCTAGTCTATTCTAGTCTATTTTAGTCTATTTTAGTCTATTCTAGTATATTCTAGTCTATTCTAGTCTATTCTAGTCTATTCTAGTCTATTCTAGTCTATTCTAGTCTATTCTAGTCTATTCTAGTCTATTCTAGTCTATTCTAGTCTATTCTAGTCTATTCTAGTCTATTCTAGTCTATTCTAGTCTATTCTAGTCTATTCTAGTCTATTCTAGTCTATTCTAGTCTATTCTAGTCTATTCTAGTCTATTCTAGTCTATTCTAGTCTATTCTAGTCTATTCTAGTCTATTCTAGTCTATTCTAGTCTATTCTAGTCTATTCTAGTCTATTTTAGTCTATTCTAGTCTATTTTAGTCTATTCTAGTCTATTCTAGTCTATTCTAGTCTATTCTAGTCTATTCTAGTCTATTCTAGTCTATTCTAGTCTATTCTAGTCTATTCTAGTCTATTCTAGTCTATTCTAGTCTATTCTAGTCTATTCTAGTCTATTCTAGTCTATTCTAGTCTATTCTAGTCTATTCTAGTCTATTCTAGTCTATTCTAGTCTATTCTAGTCTATTCTAGTCTATTCTAGTCTATTCTAGTCTATTCTAGTCTATTCTAGTCTATTCTAGTCTATTCTAGTCTATTCTAGTCTATTCTAGTCTATTCTAGTCTATTCTAGTCTATTCTAGTCTATTCTAGTCTATTTTAGTCTATTCTAGTCTATTCTAGTCTATTCTAGTCTATTCTAGTCTATTCTAGTCTATTCTAGTCTATTCTAGTCTATTCTAGCCTATTCTAGTCTATTCTAGTCTATTCTAGTCTATTCTAGTCTATTCTAGTCTATTCTAGTCTATTCTAGTCTATTCTAGTCTAATCTAGTCTATTCTAGTCTATTCTAGTCTATTCTAGTCTATTCTAGTCTATTCTAGTCTATTCTAGTCTATTCTAGTCTATTCTAGTCTATTCTAGTCTATTCTAGTCTATTCTAGTCTATTCTAGTCTATTCTAGTCTATTCTAGTCTATTCTAGTCTATTCTAGTCTATTTTAGTCTATTTTAGTCTATTCTAGTATATTCTAGTCTATTCTAGTCTATTCTAGTCTATTCTAGTCTATTCTAGTCTATTCTAGTCTATTCTAGTCTATTCTAGTCTATTCTAGTCTATTCTAGTCTATTCTAGTCTATTCTAGTCTATTCTAGTCTATTCTAGTCTATTCTAGTCTATTCTAGTCTATTCTAGTCTATTCTAGTCTATTCTAGTCTATTCTAGTCTATTCTAGTCTATTCTAGTCTATTCTAGTCTATTCTAGTCTATTCTAGTCTATTCTAGTCTATTCTAGTCTATTCTAGTCTATTCTAGTCTATTCTAGTCTATTCTAGTCTATTCTAGTCTATTCTAGTCTATTCTAGTCTATTTTAGTCTATTCTAGTCTATTTTAGTCTATTCTAGTCTATTCTAGTCTATTCTAGTCTATTCTAGTCTATTCTAGTCTATTCTAGTCTATTCTAGTCTATTCTAGTCTATTCTAGTCTATTCTAGTCTATTCTAGTCTATTCTAGTCTATTCTAGTCTATTCTAGTCTATTCTAGTCTATTCTAGTCTATTCTAGTCTATTCTAGTCTATTCTAGTCTATTCTAGTCTATTCTAGTCTATTCTAGTCTATTCTAGTCTATTCTAGTCTATTCTAGTCTATTCTAGTCTATTCTAGTCTATTCTAGTCTATTCTAGTCTATTCTAGTCTATTCTAGTCTATTCTAGTCTATTCTAGTCTATTCTAGTCTATTCTAGTCTATTCTAGTCTATTTTAGTCTATTCTAGTCTATTCTAGTCTATTCTAGTCTATTCTAGTCTATTCTAGTCTATTCTAGTCTATTCTAGTCTATTCTAGTCTATTCTAGTCTATTCTAGTCTATTCTAGTCTATTCTAGTCTATTCTAGTCTATTCTAGTCTATTTTAGTCTATTTTAGTCTATTCTAGTATATTCTAGTCTATTCTAGTCTATTCTAGTCTATTCTAGTCTATTCTAGTCTATTCTAGTCTATTCTAGTCTATTCTAGTCTATTCTAGTCTATTCTAGTCTATTCTAGTCTATTCTAGTCTATTTTAGTCTATTTTAGTCTATTCTAGTATATTCTAGTCTATTCTAGTCTATTCTAGTCTATTCTAGTCTATTCTAGTCTATTCTAGTCTATTCTAGTCTATTCTAGTCTATTCTAGTCTATTCTAGTCTATTCTAGTCTATTCTAGTCTATTCTAGTCTATTCTAGTCTATTCTAGTCTATTCTAGTCTATTCTAGTCTATTCTAGTCTATTCTAGTCTATTCTAGTCTATTTAGTCTATTCTAGTCTATTCTAGTCTATTCTAGTCTATTCTAGTCTATTCTAGTCTATTCTAGTCTATTCTAGTCTATTCTAGTCTATTCTAGTCTATTCTAGTCTATTCTAGTCTATTCTAGTCTATTCTAGTCTATTCTAGTCTATTCTAGTCTATTCTAGTCTATTCTAGTCTATTCTAGTCTATTCTAGTCTATTCTAGTCTATTCTAGTCTATTCTAGTCTATTCTAGTCTATTCTAGTCTATTCTAGTCGTATTCTAGTCTATTCTAGTCTATTCTAGTCTATTCTAGTCTATTCTAGTCTATTCTAGTCTATTCTAGTCTATTCTAGTCTATTCTAGTCTATTCTAGTCTATTCTAGTCTATTTTAGTCTATTCTAGTCTATTCTAGTCTATTCTAGTCTATTCTAGTCTATTCTAGTCTATTCTAGTCTATTCTAGTCTATTCTAGTCTATTCTAGTCTATTCTAGTCTATTCTAGTCTATTCTAGTCTATTCTAGTCTATTCTAGTCTATTCTAGTCTAATCTAGTCTATTCTAGTCTATTCTAGTCTATTCTAGTCTATTCTAGTCTATTCTAGTCTATTCTAGTCTATTCTAGTCTATTCTAGTCTATTCTAGTCTATTCTAGTCTATTCTAGTCTATTCTAGTCTATTCTAGTCTATTCTAGTCTATTCTAGTCTATTTTAGTCTATTCTAGTCTATTCTAGTCTATTCTAGTCTATTCTAGTCTATTCTAGTCTATTCTAGTCTATTCTAGTCTATTCTAGTCTATTCTAGTCTATTCTAGTCTATTCTAGTCTATTCTAGTCTATTCTAGTCTATTCTAGTCTATTCTAGTCTATTCTAGTCTATTCTAGTCTATTCTAGTCTATTCTAGTCTATTCTAGTCTATTCTAGTCTATTCTAGTCTATTCTAGTCTATTCTAGTCTATTCTAGTCTATTCTAGTCTATTCTAGTCTATTCTAGTCTATTCTAGTCTATTCTAGTCTATTCTAGTCTATTCTAGTCTATTCTAGTCTATTTTAGTCTATTCTAGTCTATTTTAGTCTATTCTAGTCTATTCTAGTCTATTCTAGTCTATCTAGTCTATTCTAGTCTATTCTAGTCTATTCTAGTCTATTCTAGTCTATTCTAGTCTATTCTAGTCTATTCTAGTCTATTCTAGTCTATTCTAGTCTATTCTAGTCTATTCTAGTCTATTCTAGTCTATTCTAGTCTATTCTAGTCTATTCTAGTCTATTCTAGTCTATTCTAGTCTATTCTAGTCTATTCTAGTCTATTCTAGTCTATTCTAGTCTATTCTAGTCTATTCTAGTCTATTCTAGTCTATTCTAGTCTATTCTAGTCTATTCTAGTCTATTCTAGTCTATTCTAGTCTATTCTAGTCTATTCTAGTCTATTCTAGTCTATTCTAGTCTATTCTAGTCTATTCTAGTCTATTCTAGTCTATTCTAGTCTATTCTAGTCTATTCTAGTCTATTCTAGTCTATTCTAGTCTATTCTAGTCTATTCTAGTCTATTCTAGTCTATTCTAGTCTATTCTAGTCTATTCTAGTCTATTCTAGTCTATTCTAGTCTATTCTAGTCTATTCTAGTCTATTCTAGTCTATTCTAGTCTATTCTAGTCTATTTTAGTCTATTCTAGTATATTCTAGTCTATTCTAGTCTATTCTAGTCTATTCTAGTCTATTCTAGTCTATTCTAGTCTATTCTAGTCTATTCTAGTCTATTCTAGTCTATTCTAGTCTATTCTAGTCTATTCTAGTCTATTTTAGTCTATTTTAGTCTATTCTAGTATATTCTAGTCTATTCTAGTCTATTCTAGTCTATTCTAGTCTATTCTAGTCTATTCTAGTCTATTCTAGTCTATTCTAGTCTATTCTAGTCTATTCTAGTCTATTCTAGTCTATTCTAGTCTATTCTAGTCTATTCTAGTCTATTCTAGTCTATTCTAGTCTATTCTAGTCTATTCTAGTCTATTCTAGTCTATTCTAGTCTATTCTAGTCTATTCTAGTCTATTCTAGTCTAATCTAGTCTATTCTAGTCTATTCTAGTCTATTCTAGTCTATTCTAGTCTATTCTAGTCTATTCTAGTCTATTCTAGTCTATTCTAGTCTATTCTAGTCTATTCTAGTCTATTCTAGTCTATTCTAGTCTATTCTAGTCTATTCTAGTCTATTCTAGTCTATTCTAGTCTATTCTAGTCTATTCTAGTCTATTCTAGTCTATTCTAGTCTATTCTAGTCTATTCTAGTCTATTCTAGTCTATTCTAGTCTATTCTAGTCTATTCTAGTCTATTCTAGTCTATTCTAGTCTATTCTAGTCTATTCTAGTCTATTCTAGTCTATTCTAGTCTATTCTAGTCTATTCTAGTCTATTCTAGTCTATTCTAGTCTATTTTAGTCTATTCTAGTCTATTCTAGTCTATTCTAGTCTATTCTAGTCTATTCTAGTCTATTCTAGTCTATTCTAGTCTATTCTAGTCTATTCTAGTCTATTCTAGTCTATTCTAGTCTATTCTAGTCTATTCTAGTCTATTCTAGTCTATTCTAGTCTATTCTAGTCTATTCTAGTCTATTCTAGTCTATTCTAGTCTATTCTAGTCTATTCTAGTCTATTCTAGTCTATTCTAGTCTATTCTAGTCTATTCTAGTCTATTCTAGTCTATTCTAGTCTATTCTAGTCTATTCTAGTCTATTCTAGTCTATTCTAGTCTATTCTAGTCTATTCTAGTCTATTCTAGTCTATTCTAGTCTATTCTAGTCTATTCTAGTCTATTTTAGTCTATTCTAGTCTATTCTAGTCTATTCTAGTCTATTCTAGTATATTCTAGTCTATTCTAGTCTATTCTAGTCTATTCTAGTATATTCTAGTCTATTCTAGTATATTCTAGTCTATTCTAGTCTATTCTAGTCTATTCTAGTCTATTCTAGTCTATTCTTGTCTATTCTAGTCTATTCTAGTATATTCTAGTCTATTCTAGTCTATTCTAGTCTATTCTAGTCTATTCTAGTCTATTCTAGTCTATTCTAGTCTATTCTAGTCTATTCTAGTCTATTCTAGTCTATTCTAGTCTATTCTAGTCTATTCTAGTCTATTCCAGTCTATTCTAGTCTATTCTAGTCTATTCTAGTCTATTCTAGTCTATTCTAGTCTATTCTAGTCTATTCTAGTCTATTCTAGTCTATTCTAGTCCATTCTAGTATATTTTAGTCTATACTAGTCTACTCTAGTCTATTCTTGTCTGTTCTAGTCCATGCTAGCCTATTCTAGTCTATTCTAATCTATTTTAGTCTATTCTAATCTTTTTTTTTTCTCCCTTTTTGGCACAGACCTACTGGTCCATATCGGCTATTCTAATCTATTCTAGTCTTGTCTAGTAATGTTGGACGGGACACTGACCTGGGCACAGGTCAACGACAGTGGTTATGTGAGCCAACGTAGTCGGTGAGTCAACCAAACTTATAGTTTGTGGAGCGTCCGGTGAAGGCGCCTCAAAGTTTCTTTTATGCCAGTTACAGACTGAAGACGATGTGCTGTGAAGGCCTAGTAGTAAAGAATCTATTATTCTTCTAGTGGTCCTTTCCGAGGTATGCCAATTGGCCGAAAGGGTCATTTATCCGAACGCCATTTGGCCGAGAATGAATTCTGAACTCTAGTGATAATGCCACCACAGACAAACAGACGTAACACTATGACATTTCCTTTCGCACACCGACTTAACGATCTATTTAAAGTGTTGATAGTTGGCCAATTGGCCACCCATGGCGCTCGCATCGTTTTTGTTCGAGTTTGACGCCCAAGCAACACACATGTTATATAAGAGTTACGAAAGCGTAAATTTTGGTTGTAAAGAAGTTTATTTGACGTAATTCTAACATTGTGTTGAAATAACGTCAAATAAACTCATATACAACCAAAACTTGCGCTGTCGTAACTTTTATATAACATGTGTGTTGTTTGGGCGTTTACCCACTACCACCAACTAGTTGATGCTTGACCAAACTCAGTCCTTTTAGCATTGGGCGAACAAATTTCCGGAACTATGATTTCGACCGAAAAAAGTGTTACGTCTGTTTGTCTGTAATGCCACTATTTCCCACATCAGTGTAACTCGAACGAAAAGCCTATGTTTCAAAAAAGAATAATTCCAAGTATCAAACCGTGCTAACTAATCTCTGAGTGGTAGAACTAGGAAGAAAAGCGCATAGACAAACAAACGTAACACTTTGAACATTTTTTGGCCGAAATCATAGTCCCGGAAACAAGTTCGTCCAATGCTAAAAAATAGAGTTAATAAACTATAGAGGAAAAATGTCGCTGGCGTCGCCACCGCAACATTTCTTGCTGGCGGAGATAGGGAGGGATATAAGTGGCAAAGCGAAAATGTATGCAGTTTGACAGATAGATACCCGGCATGTTTGCGAACGAGAACAAAGGGAACACCAGCGACATTCGTCCTCTATAGTTTATTAACTCTATTTGCTAAAAGAACTGAGTTTGGTCAACCTTCAACTAGGTGGCAGTAGTGAGCAAACGTCGAACTCGAATAAAAACTATGTGAGCGCCACGGGTGGCCAATTGGCCAACTATCAAATTTTTAAATAGATCGTTAAATCGGGGTCCGATAGGAAATATCATAGTGTAACGTCTGTTTGTCTGTGAATAACGTATGATTGAAAGAAGGAGATATTTCTGATGATCATATCGGCAGCTAGCATTTCAAAAAGTTCATCTTAATGATTTCGAATCGGCCAAACGGCATTCGGCTAAATGAAGTTCGACCAAACCACATTCGGCCAAATGGCCGGACACTCTTTCCGAGATTCCCCCAGGAACTCTCTTTAGGATCCCTTCCACGAAGTCTCTGAGAATTTCTTCCAGAATTTCACCCTGAATTCTTTCCTAGATTCATCCAGGAAAACTTTCCGAGATTCCTTCAGCAGTTGCTTTGCTTTAGTTCGTATATGAGTTCTCCTTGGAAGATTCTATGACATTTCCCGGAAAATCATTTGCCGGAAAGACATTTCCCGGAAAACATTTCCCGGAATGACCCATTTCCCGGAAACCCATTTTCCGGAATGTCCCATTTCCCGGAAACCCATTTTCCGGAATGGAACATTTCCCGGAAAACTGTTATCGCTATTCCCACACTCATTAAATCAACCTTTTTATGAAATGCACAATAATTGACTCATTTTGGTTGGTATTCATTGAAGAACTCAAGCAGGGCTTTCAACGTTATTTCCAAATCTTCGAGAAAATATTAGCAGTTATCACTACATTTTGATTGAACAGCCATTGTTTAATGAAGGAAAATTCTCTATGACAATTCTGGCAGCTATGATTCCAAAAGATGACATACAAAAGAATAGCTTAAACACAAAGAATGGAATTTATCTTATTAAATGGTAGCGGATGCATTTTTCGCATAGTTTATAACCTGTATACTCTTGATTTAAAGTTTCCATACTATTTGCGAGCTCTATAGGTGGGTTGCAGATTAGTCAATACTAGCTCAAGCAATGAAAAAGTCGGCTCGTCCTTCGACAACACCTCTGAAACCTACACATCAGACGCGAACAAAAAAAAAAACAAAAATAAAACGTTGAAATGAAAATTAAATAAAAATGGGAAAGTCAAAACTTAATTACTAATTTAAAGAAGAGTATACTGTATTAAATTTATCTGTAGCTCTCACTTTATACCCTCTTATTGTTTCTCTCATATGTTCTTTGCCTTCTTGATACTAAACCTTAAAACTGTAAATGACAAGAGGCCAACTTCAACTGTTTGCCTAATGACTCATTTGGTTTAAGGTGAAACGGGACGCCGTGTTATTTTTCCTATCTTGCCTCTCTTTCTAACAATTTGCCTCGAGATTTTGAAGATGGTAATCTCGAGTTCTATCGTACTGAAGATGCTGAAAAACAATCAGTATATGCACTGCAAGTGAGCATACACAATGATAGATTTTTGTTGCAAAATATGAAGTAGAATCTGAGATTACCATCTTAGTAGTAACAGAGCAATGGCGGATATTTCCCCGACCGTCCCGTTCGTCCTTAAGGGCGATTGGCAGAACTACACTTGAAATTTAGCGGTCAGTAAGGGCCTTTCAAATGACTACTGAGGTAATGGTGTAGCTTATTAGGCCGAAAATACATTTGTCCTCATTAGTACTACGCCAAATGGTCATTAGGCTAGATTGAAACAAAAGCGATCGAAAAACAGGCCTCGAAAGAACAGTCTATTACTAGAAGAAGGGAAAAACTGAAAAGGTGCAATTGACAGTTTGGCAATTAAACAAATCTGTAACAGTCTAACTTGAAAGAACACCATATTTTCAAGAGTAGGAAAAATATCAGATATAGTTAATAGCTTGGCCGCCAATCAAATACGCAACGTTGTAACTAGAAAGAACAGTCTATTAAATAAAGAAGGGCAAATAGAAAGCAGCAAGTACCAATATAAAACACATGTTGGTTATTTACCATGTATTTTATTGGCACGTGCTGCTTTCTATGTAGGAGATTTGCCCTTTTTTATTTAAAAGGCTGTTCTTTCTAGTTACAACATTACTTATTTGATTGGCGGCCAAACTATTAACTCTATCTGATATTTTTCCTTCTCTTCAAAATGTGTTGTTCTTTCAGGTCGAAAGAACAACCGATTTTTTAAGAAGGAAAAACATCAGATGGAATTAATAAATTGGGTGCGAACCAGTTCTGTAACGTTACATCGTTAAAAAAGAACAGCCTGTAAATTGAAGAAGGGTAAATCCCTTATGCAGTTAGCAGTGTTCAACTATATAAATGCACCTAGAACAGCCTTTGACGAAAAAGAAAAACAATTTGTTATTGAAAAGCCAGTCAAAATATGTCCATTCGGCTCAACGGTGCTGGCTCTACTGTGTTGAGTGAACTGAAACGAGAATATGAGTTCGATTTATTTATTAAGTTCTACAATCTTGAAAAAAAAAATATAAAATTGTTTTAAGGCTCGATTTTCTGGAAATTGATCATCTACTTATAAAATTAGTCGTAATAAGAAACAAAAAACCAGATCATGTTTAAAGATTCTGAAATATCTTCTGAGGTATCTGGTTTTCCTAGAATTGCCTTTCCGGGAAATGGAGCATTCCGGAAAATGGTTTTCCGGGAAATGGGTTATTCCGGAAAATGTCTTTCCGGGAAATGGGTTATTCCGGAAAATGTCTTTTCGGGAAATGGGGTATCCGGGAAATGATTTCCGGGAAATGTCTTTCCGGGAAATAGTATAGAACCCTCCTTGGAATGTTTTCAGGTATGCATTCATGGATTCCCCTAGGAGTTCCATCTGGGATTCCTGAAGTTTCTCTTTCTGAGATATCTCCAAGATTTTTTCCTGCATCTAGGAAATCCTGCATTCAGAGACTTCTTCTGAGATCCCTCGATTACTCCTTCCGGAATTCTCCTAGGTTTCCTCCAGGAGCTCCTTCCCATAGCTGTTTCTGAAATTCCTCCATGATTTTTTCTGAGACTTCGGCAGGAGATTCTTCAGGAATCCCTCCAGGAGTTTCACCCTGAATTTCTTCCAGGATTACTTCAAGAACTCTTTGCGGTGCAGGATTTCTCAAAAAGTTCATCCAAGAACACCATGCGGGATTCTTCCAGGAACTCCTTCGTGGGTTACACTACTGGTTGATAGTGCACCTTCAGGCGGCCAAAATTCGTTTTATGTCCATAAATTCCACTCTGGCTTCTTCCAGGGCCTCCTAGTAGGTTTCCTTTGCGAGAGATCCTTATGCGATTCTCCCGGGAGTTCATTTTGGAATTCTTGCAAATGTTTTTTTCTTCCGGAATTTATGGAAAATCATTCAAGATGTTCAAGGACATCCGTATAGGTTTCATCCGTACGTAAGTTTCTTATGAAATTCCTACAGGAGTTCCACGAGAAATTCCTCCAAAAAATTCTCAAAGAATTTTCCAAGAAGTTTCTTCTGGGTTTTCTCCAAAAGTTCCTTCAAGGACATTTCTCCCGGAATGCCTTGTGGAAATCCCAAAAAAAAACGGCTGAAGACTTTCCAACTGGAAGAATCATAGAAAATACGACACATGGTTTGCTGCGATCTCTCTCAACTGCTCGTCCAGCACAAAACTCGCCGAGAGGTAAAATATCTTTAATACCAGGCTCGAGGAGGACTTGCAAGCACTCGAAAAGTTCGAGCGTCGGGAGCTTAGGACCATCTTTGGCGTGTACAGCTCGCTACGCTCAACGGCGAACCTAGCATCCGGAAGGTGGCAAAAGCTGGAAGAATACGATTGGCAGGGCATGTTGTGAGAATGTCGGACAACAACCCTGGAAAACTAGTGTTCGCAAAAGATCCGGACGGTACAAGAAGACCTTAAGGGTAGCGTGCAAAGTGGGCGGATCAGATGGAAAGAGATCTGGTGAGCGTTAGGCGTGACCAAGGTGACAGCCACGAACAATATATTATGAATTTCTCCATCTTGAATTTGACGTTATAAGCTGTTGGTCTAATTCCCGTCGTACGAAGCACCGAGCAATAATGATCAAGTGTTTTCTTGCACTGATCTCAATGTATCATGGTCAATTCAATGCCAAAACACTAATTTACCTTTCAACTCATGTAATAGCACCTAAGTGCTTCCTTTGCCAATGACCATTTTGGGTCATGGAAAGCGCAGTAGGCGTAGCCGCGGGCAGACGTGTTTTGTTTTGATCGTCACATTTCTTTCGCATTCGCCAGTTTTTTTTTTGTGATTCTACTGACAGTTTGGCCGGTGCTACGCCATCCGGATAGTCTCCGCGTGTGAAGCAGTGCTTGTTCTGTAAGAATTTTAATAGTGAAAAATAGATTGATTAATTTTGCAAAATTTAATAATTTCCGTATGAATCGTGCAATAGCGGAGGGTTTCAAGGATTGAGTATGTTTGACTGTCGCTGCCAAAAGTAGTTTGGGTTCACAAACGGTGCAGAAATTTGTACCGAGAGTGTATGAATGCGCCGTCTATTTCGCGATTTCACGTAGAACGGTCAATAGCGCTACGCCTTGCGGTAGTTTCTATATTGTAACTGCCATTTTTTCGTGATTTTTTTACATATGTGGCTATTAAACTACCGCCATGCCATTAGTGATTCGCAAGTGATTATAGAATCATCTGATGAAAACACTCCCATGGTAATGGCAGCGCTACCTTGGATGGATTCCGGTGACAATGTTCTGATTACTGTTACTATAACAAAATAAACTACATACATGCCAGTTTCGAAGATTATTTTTGAATCAGGAAGAGGCATTCCTGTCGGGAAGGGTTCCATGACTAAAGTACAAAAAAAGATTTCATAAAACATAACCTCACTTTAGATCGCCAACAGTCAAATTGAAAACGCGAAAACAATTCCAGGTGCTCAGATGGGATTCGAACTCTCGAATTGCTTTTTGCTGGACAAGCGTTTTATCTTCTAAGCTTTGCAACCACTCTGGATACCGTCGTCTGTCTTCAGGATATTTCATTCTAACGAACACATGTGTCTGTAATTTGTACTAGGCTAAGTAAGTATGACCTAAGACTTTACAAAATTGAACATGTTGACTATTCAAAAAGACCATACGTTTACTCTGAAAAGGTTATCGTTTATTTGACAATTTTACGACCTTCCGAACATTAGATCAGCCTAACGTCAGCCGCAAAGCACATCGCCTTTTGTCCTCCGTCTCCGGTAACCTCGAATCGCATCGTTACGGTCACACGCGTTATCGGAGCTTCCACCGGAGCCGTCCCCGATAGGGTCACCTGCTGGCCGGCTGCCAACGGGCAGCTCGCGTCGATGTTGGCACATCCATCGCGCAGCTGATCCGGCATTTCGTACGGCAGGTTGAAATCTCCCAACGTGGCAGTCACATCAACGGCCAGGGTGTTGGTGGCGAACGGCGGAGCAAAGGCAACCGAAAAGCTAAAGTCCGACAGGTTGGGCACTTCGCACGGCATCACATTGCAACCGGGAACCGTGACCTGCGTCGGGTGGGGATAGTCGTCGCCACCTACGGAAGGAGGGGAAGCCGTTGATAAGAGGACCTTGGGTGGTTGAGTTGAGAAGACTTACAGCGATGGACTTCGAGCCCCAAAGCCGTCGCGAGCAGAGCCGCCACTAGAAGTAATGATTTGACCATGGTTCCACAAGGTGAATGCAATACTGAAACAGTTGGCCATCACCAACAATCTATATAGGAGCGAGCAATCGTGGCCTGTTGAGATTATCTACGGTTGATTAACTAACACGAACAATGCATATGCAAGCTTATCTAGTAGGCGTCAAATTTTATTTTCGAACTTAGGCAGCGGTGATTGTAGCGGACGATCGGAAGCAGAACAGCGGTTGGCCATCGTCTCCGGTCAGCTGCAGCTCCAAGTCGACGGTGACATCGGCAAACGGGGCCGTCGCGGGAGTGCTCAGGTGGTAGTTGATCTGTTCACCCTGGCTGACCGGGCAGCCCCGTCCGGCGAAGAAGTTGCACGCGTTGCGTTGATCCTCCGGCAAGTCGTACGGCACGCGGAAGTTCCCGAGGAAGATGTTGAGTGCGGCGTCCACGGTTGAGCTGTCCCGGTTCGGGATGAAGTCCAGATCCATGTCGACCATTCCACCGATGGGGATCACACAGGGTTCCTCGTAGCAGTCGATGACGCGGACCTCCAGCGGCAAGGGGGCATTGTTGGGGCCTGGAGTGAAGGATTGGATACTCAACAAAGAATGTTCGAGTTTGTAATCGGTACTTCTGTGGGTTAATACGTACACGGTCGAACGGCTAAGCCGAAAACAACTGCTGGCAACAGGACGGCGAAAATGGCAAACTTCAACATTGTTCCTCGGATTGAACTTGAACTACAGCTGCTGGCAACGAAATGTTTGAGATTATAATGTTTTGGAGGTTACCAAATGTCGCTAAATCGATATCTTATCGCAACGCGAATGATGTGACTCAATACATCCAAGAAGGCTTTGCGTAGGGCAGGTTTTCTTTGTTAGCAAGCGGCGACGATTACTTGGATGGTCACATCTGCCGATATATCGGAATGGTTTTATCGACGTGGAATCCCGTCGATAAGCTCGGCTAGACCCTACCGTTGTAAACGGAGATTAGATTCGGTGGAATTCAGTAGTCGTTTTGTAGCGGGGTAACATGCTCGGACTAAGTGTAATTTTGGCTTTAATTCCGGCGGTTGTTTGGGCCGTGAATCCAGCTCCTTGTAAGTTGATCAGATTGTATCACGTAAGAAACTTCTTGTTTACCAAATGATGACGATTCTTGCAGGTACTTTCAATTCTGGGCCCATACCCGCAGAAGTCCGAGTGGTAGGATGTCCATCGACCGTCCCACAGCAGCCCTGCATCGTCCCAATCGGTTCCATGGTTGACAGCGAAATTGACATCGTTCTGGAGCGTCCAACGGCTACACTGACAGCTTCGCTGGATATGTTTCTGGGCAATTTCCGCATCCCATGGAGTCTTCCGGAGCACCAACAGAATGCCTGCCCTGATCTTATGCACGGAGCTAGTTGTCCTTTGCAAGCGGGCCAAGCTGTAACCTATAATCTGGTGACGGAAGTCTCGGCCCCCTTTGCCGATGTTACCGTCGACATGGAATTGATGCTTACCGATGATCAGGGACTGCCCGTGTTCTGCTACCGTTCACAAGCGACCGTCGTTCAAGCGTAAACGGACAAGTTTTACCGAACTGTCATTAACCTTTCATACGGAACTCCGGCCACGATGTACTACTACCCACCAGCAAAAATGCAATCCCTACATAGCTCATAGCCCTGCAGTAAAAAGAACAAGTGTTGTGGATTGAAAAGTTGGTCTTTGTTTTTCCTCTGGCCGGATTCACCAGAACGGCGACTCCAAGTGGCGACGGCCATCATAATTCCGTCATTGTTTATTCATACGTAATCGCAAATACTTTAATGGAAAAAGTCTTTGCATCCAATCGAAGGTGGCGCTGCGATTTTGCAGTCTGTCTCTCTGTCGAGGGGTGTTAGCAAATGACAGTTCCCCTCCCCCCGTAGACCCCTCGCCGCGACGGAAAGCAGTGCCATTAGTCAATCTCTGGTAAATAGCTCTTTCTCCTCGTCAGTCGGTTGGTTGAGAAAATTTCCGAAAACCACCAAGCATTTTCCCTCCAGCACACCTATCCGGCACATATTTGCACGCGCAATTTGCTCGTCAACGAAACATCCTGATCGTAGAAGGCTGCGAGAGGGGTTTACCGAATGGCAAATATTTTAACGTATCAATTACACGCAAAATTTACTCCCTGCAAGTTGTCGAGTATATCCGCCTAATCTGAGCAAACTGTAAAGCACTGGCTGTGTGCCAGAGGGGAACGGGGTCCCATTATCGTATCGGATTACCACCGTCGGAACCGCAGCCGAAGATGATTAGCCCGCGGCCACTTTTTGCACTCACACACACCTGGCACAGGTACATTTTTCAGCACCCGCGTTCCTACGGGGCCTGCTACGATGGGATTACGTTTCACCACAGAAGAATTTTGCTCGACGACGGACGGCATGGCACGATTCGTAGTAGGCGCCGCCGTCGGACGTCGGCTCCCCCGTTTCGGAGAAATCAAGCGGAAATAGTGTCGCACCCCCTAACGCCCGGAATCACCATCCAAGACGGCGTGGCGGTAATTTTAATTAGGAAAATAATACACCTTCGGTAACACCCGGGTGCTGCGCTTTGTCCTCGAGGGAATGCATGAAATCATAGGGAATCAGGGCGAGCAATTCCTGGGAATTTCGTTCTAGCAGCACGTCCGGTTCCGGTTGGCCAGCTTTCATTGGGTTTCTTGATAGTTGAATTGGTAGCCCCGTAAAGTATGCTTGCATGCATGTGGAAAAGCGGTAATGAATTTAATTGAATGGTTCTTGATTACCAACTTCTAGACCTCAACTGTACGAGCAAGCATGAGTGAATGAGTGATACAAGGAACTTCACGGTGGTAGATTTGAATAGGTCGAAAGATTGCAGTGCGCCTATCGATATGCAATATGTGGTCAGTGACGTGTGGAAAATTGGGACGTCTCGATGAAGAACTCTAATCCATTTTACGAGCCGATTTTGTGGATGAAATTTTGACAGGAACAGTGAATATCAATACCTCAGACAAGCAGATGTAACTCATAGAGGAAAATCATCTAAAACTTTCATGAGCACACTGCCACCTGTTGGTAGAACCACGCGAGACACTGTCGGCCATGATGGATTTTGATTTGACGTTTGTCTATCACGCATAATTCAAATTTAATAGTCTATTTTACGAAACGACAACAGTGTTGATATTGATATTCACACTCACGGGCTTGGACGCGACCTACTGTCAAATTTTTATTCATGAAATGAGCGATCAGCTGATCCGAAACGTCTCGTAAAATGGCTCATTTTCGTTTTCATCATTCAGCAACGTGTACACTGTCAAACGTCAAAGTGATTCAACACTAGCGCTTCTGACGGAAAGTCCACGGAATCCAAATGAAATTTGAATTGATCATTAAATACATGGACCAAGACGGGCGCTTTGAAGAGTGTTACGTCTGTTTGTCTATGTCAAAATCATCATCAACATTGTTGTCATTTCGTGAAATGGCTCGAAATATGATTAGTAATCAAAACGCGGCTAGCTAGAGAGCCACTCTAGACCTAGGGTAGCAAGACTAGATAACTAAGTGTCAAAAACAACCAGAACAGAAAGCGACAAGGCAGCAGATACCGAAATGAAGCATTTGAGATCGAGAAACTGTGGTAAAATGCGATTGCGAGTGAGAGTGGTCAAAAGAAACGACTTCCATTACCAGGACACCTCGGAAATTCCCCCATGTGTTTCTCGGGAATTACTCCCGGAGTTCCTCGGAAATTCCTCCAGGAGACCCTCGGGAATTTCTCCAAGAGTTGCTCGGGCATTCGTCCAAAAGATCCTCGGAAATTCCTCCAGAAGTTTCACAAGCATTTCTTCAGGAGTTCTCCGGGAGTTCCACAAGGAGTACCTCGGACATTCCTTCAGGGGTTCCTCGAGAATTCCTCCAAAAGTCCATTGGAAATTCCAACGGGAGTTCTTCGGAAATTCCTCTACGAGATCCTCGGGAATTCCTCGAGAAGTTCATCAGGAAATCCTTCAGGAGTCCCTAGGAAATAACTTCAAGAGGTCCTTGAGAATTCCTGCTGTAGTTCCTAAGAAATTCCTCCAGGAGCTCTTTGGGAATTCATCCAATAATTTCTCGGAAAATTCTCCAGGAGTTCCTGGGGAATTCCTCCTTGAGAATTTCTCCAGGAGTTTATCGGAAATACTTCCTGGAGCTGGTTATGAATTCTTCTAGCATTTTCTCTGGAATATCTTCAGGAGTTACTCGAATATTTCTCCAGGAGTTTCTCGGGAATATCTTCTGGAGTTCCATGAAAATTCTTCCTGCATTTTCTAGGGAATTCTTCCAGGAGATTCTCGTGAAATTCTCTAGGTGTCTCCAGAAATTCATATGAATGTTCCCAATGAATACCTCCAGGAAATCATCGGAAATTCTCGGGGAACACCTCAAATAATTTCGGGAAACCTGGTGGAGTGCCTAGAAAAAATCTCTAGGAGCTCCTGAAAGATTTACCGTGATACTCCTGAAGGGTTTCCTGAGAAACTCTTTGGTGAATTTCCCTGGAACTCCCAGGAATATTCATGGGATATAGCTGGATGAACTCCTGGCGAAATCCTAGTGGAATTCTGAAGAAACACCTGTAGGAATTCTCGATCAACTGCAGGAGGAATTCCCGAGAAACTCAAAGAGGATTTGATAACGAATATCTGTATGAAATTCAGAAGAACTTTCTTTGTAGAATTCCCAAGGAACACCTAGAGGCATACTGAAGACTTTTATGGAGGAACACTCGAGGAAATGCTGGAGAAATTCCCTAGAAGCACATGGATGAAATCCCCAAGAACTCTAGGAGGAATTTACGAGGAACCCTTTAAGGAATTCCTGGAGGAATTCCCGAAGAACTCGTGGAGGAATGCACGAGGAACTCCTGAAGAAACTCCCAAGAAACTCCTGGAAGAGTTGTTGTAGAACTCCTGGAGGAATTCTCAAGAAACTCCTGGCTGTTTTCATAAGGAACCTGTGGATGAATTTCTGAAGAACTCCTCATGGAATGCCCGAGGATCTCTCCGAGGAACACCTGGGGGAAATCCCGAGAAGCTCTTGAAGTTCCTGGAGGTATTTCCGGAGAACCCCAGGAAGAATTCCTGCGGAACTCGTGGAATAACTCCCGACGGATTCCTGGAGGAATCCCCGAAAAATCGCTAACAAATTCCCGATGAACTCTTGAAGGGAGAAATTACCGAGGTACTCCTCGGGAAACTCCCGGAGAACTCCTGAAGGAATTCTTGCAAAACTCCTGGAGGAATTATCGAGGATCTTCTGGAGGAATTCCCGATGAAGTCCTGGACGAGCTCAAGAAACTGATAGAGGATTTCCAGAGAATCTCCTGGAGGAATCCTGAGGGGATTCCAGAGGATCGATCAAAAAAAAATCTACGAAATTCCAGGAGGAATTCCCGAAGAACTCCTGGAAGAATACTGAAGAAATTCCTCAGCAACTTCAGAAGAAACTCTGGTGAAACTTCTGGCATTCCCAGAAATGCAATCAGGTTTCATAAGGCATGGTCACCGAAATTTCTCGGAATGCTGTCAGGTTTGCTTCGACGTTTCCTCCAACATTCTCTTGAGTTTTATATCTGAAATTTAGACTATCGCCAGAATCCCCTCGTAGTATCTTGAGGCATCCGATAAGAAATTTGCTGAAAACTTTGAATTTCCTTGAAATCTTCACCATATCGACATAAACAAACGTTTTCTGCTAGTTTACGTGCAATGTTATTGTTTTGTCTTTCTCGTACACCAAAGCGAACTGAAAGGCTATGTGTTCATTCAAAAAACGAACTTTCGTTAGAAGGCTCGAAAGTTCATGTCGCAAATACCAATCAACTCAGTTCAACGAAATGTGTTCAACGAATTGAGGTTTTATCTGTATGTGTGTGTATGTGTATATGTATGTCCGTGAACGAAAAAGGTCACTCATTTTTAAGGCACTTCCTATTGGCCGATTTTTCGGATTTCATCACGAATCGAACCGCAATTTTACCGCAGTGCTTGCTATTAAAAATGATCTGAATCGAACAAGGCGTTCCAGAGTTATGGCAAATTAAGTGATCCGAACCAGCACCGGTAGAACTGGCCGTATATACAACTGATGCAAGTCCCATCATGCGACACATCAAACTGTGCCGATTTCAGCATGGTTGACGAGTTCTGTGCGAAAATCAACACGATGCTGACCCAAAGCTTAAAATGGCGGCCTAATACTCAAGATGGCGGACCAAAATTCAAGATGGCTTCTATTTAATAGTTTTAAGGTTTTAAAAACCATGCAATTCGGGTATTTTTGATATGGGAAAGATATCTGAAGTCCAAAAATGGCGACCAAGATGGCAGACTAAAATCCAAGGTGGCGATCCAAGATGGCGGCCCAAAATCCAACATGACGGCTGTTTAATGGAGTTTCAGGCACCAAAACCATGCAATATGGGTATATTTGGTATGGGGAAGTGTCTGGAGTTCACAAACGGCGACCAGAATATACAAGATAGCGGTCTAAAATCCAAGATGGCGGCAAAACATTCAAGATGGAGTTTATCGCTCAAAAACTAAAAGCCAGATAAACAATATGATGGTGCCGTGGAATGGATTTTTTACGGATGTAAATGAAATATTAATCAACATACTCCTTTAGTTTTGTTGAAATGGGTTTTTGAAGGCACGAGAAATGCGCCAACTCCGCTAGGTGGATTAATTGAAGTATTTCTAGTTCTTTAGACATGTGAAGACATTTGAAAATTTCATCTGGCATCTCTATTATGTACTTTTAAAACAAAATTAGGAAAGCAACTTAGGGTCGGTTTCTTACCTCTTAGACCTTGAACTGTGTTTAACCACAGTTGTATGGATAAACCAGGTCAACGAGTTAAGCAGAGGTGAAGGAACCGATCCATAATTAACAGATGCGAACGGAGCTTAACAGAGCAATAATGAACAGAAAAAAAGAACAACAGAAAGCGACATAGAGTCAAGTAGCGTGAACCAAAGAGTGGCAACTAATGAATGAGAGCGGCATAGAGTGACAAGGCAGGCTACTGAGCTTTTTGTAGTGCAACAGTGGACAAAATATAGCAAAAGAGAGCGGCAGATATCTTCAGGGAGTAACGGAGAACAACGCAACGTTGCAACAGGGTGGTGCTAGCTAGAGACAGCAATATGGCGACGTAGAAATCCAAACGGCGACAGAGAGTGATAGAGAGCAACGAGCAGCCACAGAAAGCGCCAAAAAGCAACAGTAAGTAGTAAAAAAACACGGACATCGTTTCGGGTCAGCGGCTGTACAGACCAGTGAATCAAAATTCAACCATCGCGCAACAATAATGACAATGTTGCAACCTGTATTTGTTACCCATGCGACATAAGTTTGTCCCAACTTCAAAATAATAGGATTAACATCGTACACCACGAGTTTAGAGATTTTTAAGCCTTGCATTGCGATTTTCGAACGGAAACTTCGAGTCGGTAAACACGGCAACTCTGGTGAAGCTCTATCATCAAACAGGTTCGACTTTGGGTTAGCAATAATTGATTATTCACGAGTTGAAAAGTACGCAACAAATTCAGCTTCCGTTTTGTCTGCAACAAAAAATTTCGAGATCATGTCATTATCTGTTACCAGTAGGGATAAAGAGTAATCGTCGCACCTTCTTTGTTGCTTGTTTTGTGCCTCTTTTGTCTGACAATTCTCTTCACTGGTACAGACTGAACAAAACAACACTAGAAAACGGGGATCAAGCACCTGTGAATACGGAGTAGAAACTTTTCTCGCGAAAAGTTCCATCGCCCGGAGCGGGAATCGAATTCTCACCCCATAGCATGGTGCAATTAGAAGTTTGGTGACCCTAACCGCACGGCTACGAGGTTCCAAATGTGTAATGACACCAACATCCGTGTTAAATGTGTAGCTTTCACTCAGCGGTCGAAAATGCTTTTGCCTGTTTGCTCTTTTTCAGAGTAACCTATATCAACATAGATTATGGCAGAGCATTACCCCACGTCTCTACTAGATGTCTTCCATTTCAGGTCAAACATGTCTAAAGGTTCTATCTGCAGAAGAGAGGCTCTCTTTGGTTTCTTTCTCTTTCGTTAATATCTCAGCTGTTTATTTGTATTATGATTGTCTCTTTGCATTGAGCGATGGTCAAAACAATCGTCTTTTGATTTGTTCTGAAAAAGTAGTTGAAAACTGTACCATTACATTGCAATAATTGAAAGAGAAAGTGAACAAAGAGAGCCTCTCAAATGCAGATAGGACCTATTGAAATGTTTAGCCTGATTTTGCTACCAGAGAGAGAAAGCATTACAGAAATATGCTGCTTTCCTTGCAAATGGGGAGAGAACATTTCTGTCTTGAGACACGTCTGTTCGGAAATAAGGCAAAATATAGCTGTCTAGTGTAGAATAATCGTAAGCAGAACAATAAAAAGCGAAAAAAATATAGACAGGTAAGCCACAGATTGTGACAGTGTACCACAAGCGTGCCTTTTTCATGGTACGTGTTATCAGTACTCGACGCGATCGCTCCCGGGTTAAGTAGCGTGAATCAAAGAGTGACTAATGATAGCATAAGCGAAGCATAGGGTGACAAAGCTCTGCAAATGGTATTGTGAGCGCTGCAGAAAGTGCAAAAAGAGAGTAACAGAGACCTTCGCAACAATGTAAGCGTTGGGACGGTGGCACCACGCAACGGGAGCATAACGACATACTCACAAAGTTTTACACAAGGCAGAAAGCAAAGATAGACGTCTGTTCTCAGTGACGCAGTGTTTCGTGAAATATTTCCACCAGATGATGGTAGTGTGACTAGGCGATGGATTTTTACGAAAATTGTTCTAGATGGTTCGTGTGATTATCTGTGGAAACTCCTTAAGAATTCCAAGAATCTTCGAAGCATTTCCCGAGCGAAACTCCGAAGGATTGCCAGAAGGAATCCTAGAGGAGTTTTCAGAAGAAATCCCCGAATTCCTGGGTGAATTCAAGAAGGAAATCCAGGAGGATTCCCTTAAATAAATCCTAGAGGGATTCTTGTGGGAACTTCACGCGAGATCCTTCAAGGAAATCGTGGAGATATGTCTGATTACAGTCCTAAAGAAATTCTTGAAGAAACAATATCTGATTGATCTCCTGGAGACATCTCTGAATCCTTCTGGAAGAATCTCTAAGGGAACTTCTGGACGAAAACCTGAGGGAATTCCTGTTCAAATAGTAGAGGTAACTTCTGAAGGAATCCCTGATGAAACACCTGGTGACATCCCTTAATCCTCCTAGAACTACTGATGATATTTCTGCAGGAACTCCTGGAGGGATCCCAGAAAAAACTTCTGGACTAGTCCCTGAAAGAACTACTTTACTGCAGAAATCCTCAAAGGAACTTCTGGATTAATCCCTGGAGGAACTTCTGTAGGAACCCTTGATGGAACTCTAACAAAGATCTCAGAAGGAATGCCAGGAGAAATCCCCGATTGGAATTCTAATGGAATTCCTGGAGGAATTTCTTAGGCAACTCTTGGATTAATTCCTGGAGGAACTTCAGAAGGAATCCCTGAAGGAACACAAAGTCAAATCTCAGAAGGAACTCCTATGGGAATCCCTGAAGGATCTTCAGGATTAATCAATGAAGGATCTCCTGGCATTCCTGAATCCTCCTGAATGAATCTCTGAAGCAATTCCTGGAGTAATCCCTGTCAGAAAACCCTAGAAATCTTCTGAAAAATACAAAAATCATAGAGAAACTCCTAAGGTGCAACTCTGAATCCTCCTGTAGGAACTACTAGAGACATCTCTGAGTGATCTCCTGGAAAGATCTCAAAAGGAACTTCTACAAAAATTCCTAATTGAAATTTTAGAGAAATCTTTGAAGGAATTATAGGAAGAATCTTTGGAGGAATCATGTATGAATCTCTCTGAAGTCCATCTGAGAGCCTGTGAAACTCCCTTAAAACCCTTTGAAGCACCCTGCACTGCCCTCAAAGGCTAGGCTACACCACGCCACAGCCCAAAACTCCCTTATAAGCCCTCCAAAACCCCACATACCATTCAGCTAATGAACTAAATCTATTTAGTGTCTAACACACGATATACAAATGTAAAATGCTCATTGGCGGAGAAAGCTCTCAGTTGATTCATGTGGTATTGTGGTATTATTGGCATTGAACATGAGGCTGAGAAGCGGGCTTTTTTCAATTGGGACGTAACGCAAAGAAGAAGAGGAAGAAAAGCCATTATAGAAACGATTAGAAAAGCATGGAGAGCGATAGAAACGTATCTGGCGGTGCGATAATTTCAACACTCTTCCAGGAGCGCTTCGGGAAGTCTCAGGGACGTTTCATGGGGCTACAAAGGGTTTCATAGGAGTTCATGGAGGTCTCAAGGGCGTTTCAAGGGTGTTTCAAGGGGGCTCAAAGAGGGGCGTTTCAGGGGACCTCAGGAGGGTCGCTGGGGGTCTAAGGTTCAGGTCGCAACAGGTGGTCTCAGGGGCGTTTAAGGGTCTCAGTAGGTTTCAGGGCGCATCAGGAGGTCTTCAAGGTGTTTCAGAAGCTTTTGGAAGAATTCCAGTAGGTCTTCATGGGGACTCAGTGGGTTTCAAGCAAGTTCCGGGGGGCCTCAGGGTTTTTCAAAGGTGCGCCAAGGGCTCTCAGGGACATCTCATGGGGTACCAGGGGGGTTTCAGGAACATTTCAGGTGGCCTCAGAAGGTTCCAGGGAAGTTTTGAGGAGTCTCAGGGTGATTTAAGATACGGGTGAAGGCGACTCTTAACGCGGTGAGTATCGCTTTCATAGCTGGGATGTGTACCTACTCATAGAGTGCGTAATAAAAAGTGACCAAGAGCCATGAGAAACCTAAGAGAATGACTCGAAGATCAATTCGGTAAGATATGTTGAAAACTAAATTGAAATGCTAATTAAAGATTAGGGAAGAGCAGAACTGGACAAGGATAGACCAGTTCATGAAAATCATCGCCTTCTACAGCGGACTAATTGTTCCCGCTACAAATAAATCTCAAAAACTTGTTTCTTTACAGATGATTTATAAATAAAAGAAAATCGGGTTAAGTACGGTTCCTTTGAATTCCACTAAGAATTTGCATCCTTTGACAGATACGTATTTCGACCTCAACTGTAAGGTCGTCTTCAGTGTCTTGTACTTGACTCGACTGATGATTTATTACAAAACTTTCCATTCACTTACTAATAACCTATTTCCAACCACTCTAACACACTTCTACACCACCTTCCCTTGCACACTGAAACAGCTCACAATCTGTTCGTCCTGATCCACCAGCCGCAACTCGACTTCCACCGCGATTGGCGGATAGCTCTTCTCCACCGGCAGCCTCAGCTGATACCGCACGTCCTCACCGGCTGACAGCGGACACTTGGAGCCGTCCAGCCACTCACAGGCATCCTGCCGATCCGAAGGCATCTCGAACGGTATCGTCAGTCCCAAAGCCGTAGCGTAGACCACGGGCTTCAGCTTGGCCACCTCATCGCTGACACTGAAGTCCACAAAGGCCACCGCGTCCTCGCCTCGTTTCAGCTCACACGGAACCTGCTTGCAACCGTGGACGTCCACGGATAGCGGCAAAGATCCGGCCTTACCTGCGAAGAAAACTGTTCAGAACTTGTTCTCGGGATATCTTGGTTAGATTACTCACATTCCTTGACGGGAACTACGTCAGCGAACACTAGCGGAAGAACCACCAACAGAACTGCAAGATATGAACTCATTGTGCTTGAGGGATCGGACGACTAACTGATTGTGATAGTCCGTAATCACACGAATCGCTTTAAATAGTTTGCTGTCCACTACTAATCAGAGACTTGATAAAACTATGTTGAAATCCCGCGTCCTTCACGACCCGTTCCCATGTTGTATTCCCCTCAATCAGGCACGGAAATTCTCCCCTCAAAACTGCATTCCACTCACAAGCGTTGACTGTTTTATGACCGAACAACCCGATAAGAAAGCATCTATCTCAAGTACCACCATTCATTGTGCGGAACAGGTGTCCAACGGTAAGTGCCGCCCAGCTGGATGGTCATCGTTAACCCACAAATTGAAGACACTTCAGATGTTGAATGCTTCTTAACGAACTAAGATCCCTTAAAGTTTATTCCAGTCTTTCAATCAGGTCCACGAATCTACGACGACACAACCGAAGTGTCCACGACGAAGCACGACTGCACGTGGCTGTAGTTGTCCACCAGGCTGATCTCCAGCTTCAGATCCGGAACCTCCGGGTAGATGAAGCTCACGTGGAAGTTCAGATGGTACTCGACGTCCTCGTTGTAGTCCACGGGGCACCGGGTGTTCACCAGCCAGTTGCACGCGTTGGACTTATCCGACGGCAACGGGTACGGTATGTTGATCTCGTTGCCGACCGTGGACATGACCTTGGTGGTGAGCCCGTCGAAGCTGTTCACTAGAGCGTTGGATGAAATACGGGTTAAATGGACGTCATGAACTCGCGGAAGTCTACGACGGATACTCACGGGCAGTGAACTCCATCCACATGTTGACGTCCTGGCCGCGGATCAGCTTGCAGGGCATCACGGTGCATCCCTCGATCCGGACCCAGTTCGGATGGGGGAGACCACCGGTGCAGGGATGCGTATGCAGGGTTCCGTCCTGGGCGAAGGCGACCGCCGACAGGACGGCTACCAGAGCTAGAGAGCGATACATTTTGGGTGGGTGGGTTTTTGCGGTTTAGCGAATCAATGAATATACCTAATTTAACCGACAGCTCGGGATTTATATAGCAAATCAATTGGGAGAGATTGCGTGGCTTATCGTGAGAGCAATCCGCTGGTGGCATACGACGGCCCTATCTAGCTGACCAGGTGTGCAAAATTTGAGCTGGCTTAAACCAACCAACTGGGTTAGGCCTCGCCGCCAGATGTGGGTCATTATCGGAAAAGAATTGTTTGGATACTGTTTTATGGGTTCAATGACGTGAATAGCACAATAACAGAAGCTTCCATTGACGGGATTGCATTGATAGAGACTTCTTGTGAAGAAAAAGTGTTTACAAATGAATAGACGGATATGAAATCCGGCATGACTAACAAGTTTGTATAAAAATCGCATAGACTGTTATCAATGTTCCGTCTAAAGTAAGATCTGCCAAGAGTTCTGTCGTATTACGAGACTTCTACTATTAACACAGGGACGTTTTTGAACAGATTGAACAATTTTAGTGAGAGGTTAAGGAATGCAGAAATTTTTTTCTGGATATCCTAGGTCATCCAGCCTGTTCTTGAGTTAAGATCCTAAAGTCTACGGGTGTAACGGTAACTTCTTTCAGTATACAAAGGTACGATTTGTAATCTATCATGTCCAGTAGGTCTTCTGAAAGTTCAACAAATAGTATCAGATCAGTCGGGATATCCTAGGTCACCCAAACTGTTCTTGAGTTTAGATCCTAAAGCCTACGGGTGTAGCGGTAACTTCTTTCATTATACACAACTACGATTTGTAATCTATCATATCCAGTAAGTCATCTGGAAGTTCAATAGACAGTATCAGATCATTCGGGATATCCTAGGTCATCTAAACTATTCTTGAGTTTAGATCCTAAAGTCTAACGGCTACTTCTTTCATTATACAAAGCAACAATTTGTAATCCATCCTATCCAGTGAGTCTTCTGAAGGTTCAATAGACAGTATCAGATCAGTCGGGATATCCAAGGTCACCCAAACTGTTCTTGAGTTTAGATCCTAAAGTCTACGGGTGTAACGGTAACTTCATGCATTATACACAGCTACGATTTGTAATCTATCATATCCAGAGAGTCTTCTGAAAGTTCAACAGACAGTATCAGATCAGTTGGGCTATCCTAGGTCATCCAAACTGTTCTTGAGTTTAAATCCTAAAGTCACGGGTGTAATGGTAACTTTTTTTAGTATACAAAGCTACGATTTGTAATCTATCATGTCCAGTGAGTCTCCTGAAAGTTCAACAGACAGTATCAGATCAGTCGGGATGTCCAAGGTCATCCAAACTGTTCTTGAGTTTAGATCCTAAAGTCTACGGGTGTACCGGTAACTTCTTTCAGTATACAAAACTATGATTTGTAAATTATGATGTCCAGTAAGTCTTCTGAAAGTTCAACAGACAGTATCAGATCAGTCGGGATACCCTAGGTTATCCAAACCAATCTCGAGTTTAGATCCTAAAGTCTACGGGTGTAACGGTAACTTTTTTCATTATGCACAGCTACGATTTGTAATCTATCACGTCCAGTGAGTCTTCTGAAGGTTCAATAGACAGTATCAGATCAATCAGAATATCCTAGGTCACCCAAACTGTTCTTCAGTTAAGATCCTAAAGTCTATGGGTGTAACGGTAACTTCTTTCAGTATACAAAGCAACATTTTGTAATCTATCATGTCCGGGTACAAATTTGCCGTTGTTTTACCTTTTGGCGCTAGTGTCACCAAGTGTGCACCCTAGTATAGTTCCACCAAGAGAATGTCTTGGTTTTACTTGGAAAACAAAAATTGAATTATTGTTCAACTTGTTTCTAATTGAAAATAATGAAACTAATTATCAATGGGTTGCTCAAATTTTGTAGCTGGATTAGTGAAATAATCATAAACATCATGTTATTAAAGCAAATACAGCTCAGAATCTGGGTAGGAAAATTTAAAGGTGCGCTAGTGAAATATTTCTTTAGAAAACGCCATCATGGTGTCGAAACAAGTTTTTGAGTGGGAAAGTCACCGTCGATGTCGCTACTGAGCTTGTTTTTTCTTTACACAAGATTTTCAAGCAATTTTGTTCGAGCATGTTCGTCTGTTCTCTGTGATCCTAGGTCACCCAAACTGTTCTTGAGATTAGATCCTAAAGTCTACGGTTGTAACGGTAACTTCTTTTAGTATACTAAGCTACGATTTGTAATCTATCATCACAGAGAACAGACGAACATGCTCGAACAAAATTGCTTGAAAATCTTGTGTAAGGAAAAAACAAGCTCAGTAGCGACATCGACGGTGACTTTCCCACTCAAAAACTTGTTTCGACGCCATGATGGCGCTTTCTAAAGAAATATTTAACTAGCGCACCTTTAAATTTTCCTACCCAGATTCTGAGCTGTATTTGCTTAAATAACAAGATGTTTATGATTATTTCACTAATTCAGCAACTATATTTGAGCAACCCATTGATAATTAATTTCATTATCTTCAATAAGAAACAAGTTGAACAAGAATTCAATTATTGTTTTCCAAGTAAAACAAACACATTCTCTTGTTGGAACTATACTAGGGTGCACACTTGGCGACACTAGCGCCAAAAAGTAAAACAACGGCAAATTTGTACCCTGATTCGAAATTTGACAGCGCCGCGTAATGGCCACATTCCCAGTTATTTTAAAACAACCGTTGCATTGCTTTACACAATAGCACTACATGAGCTTGGACGTCTGTTCTCTGTGTCTATCATGTCCAGTAAGTCTTCTGAAGGTTGAATAGACAGTATCAGATCAGTCGGGATATTCTAGGTCATCCAAACTGTTCTTGAGTTTACATCCTAAAGTCTACGGGTATAACGGTAACTTCTTTCAGTTTACAAAGGTACGATTTGTAATCGATCATGTCCAGTAAGTCTTCTGAACGTTCAACAGACAGTATCAGATCAGTCGGGGTATCCTAGGTCACCCAAACTATTCTCGAGTTTAGATCCCAAAGTCTACGGGTGTAACGGAACTTCTTTCAGTATACACAGCTACGATTTGTAATCAATCCTATCTAGTAAGTCTTCTGAAAGTTCAATAGACAATATCAGATCAGTCGGGATATCCTAGGTCATCCAAACAATTCTTGAGTTTAGATCTTAAAGTCTACGGGTGTAACGGTAACTTCTTTCATTATACACAGCTACGATTTGTAATCTACCATGTCCAGTGAGTCTTCCGAAGGTTCAACAGACAGTATCAGATCAGTCGGGATATCCTAGGTCATCCAAACTGTTCTTGAGTTTAGATCCTAAAGTCTACGGTTGCAACGGTAACTTCTTCCTGCATACAAAGCTACAATTTGTAATCTATCATGTCCAGTGAGTCTTCTGAAAGTTCAATAGACAGTATCAGATTAGTTGAGATATCCTAGGTCATCCAAACTGTTCTTGAGTTTAGATCCTAAAGTCTACGGGTGTAACGGTAACTTCTTTTAGTATACAAAGCTACGATTTGTAATCTATCATGTCCAGTAAGCCTTCTAAAAGGTTAATAGACAGTATGAGATCAGTCGGGATATCCTAGGTCATCCAAATTGACACTTCAGACGTTCAATGCTTCCTAATGAATTAAAATCTCTTAAAATTTATTCCAGTCTTTCCACCTGATTGTGAATTCCCCCGAGAGGGTAAGCCATAGTAAAAAAGCTAATTTCCCCGAGAGGGTAAGCCAATGCCAAATTCCCCTGAGAGGGTGGGCCATAATGAAAAGCGATTTCCCCGAGAGCTAAGGTAAATTCCCACCGAGAGGGTAATCCATAGTAAAAAAAAGAGTAAGGTAAGAAGTGAGAGATTAGGGATGAGAGATGATAGATGAGATATGAGAGATGCAAGATAACGGATGAAAGGTGATAGATGAGAGACGAGAGGTGAGATATAAGAGATGATGATGCTGATGATTATGAGAGTTGATAAATAAGAGATAAGAGGTGAGATGAAAGATAAAAAATGAGAGATTTTTTATGGGACATGAGAGATAATACATAAGAGATGATGATGAGAGATGAGAGATGGTAATGATGGTGAGAGTTGAGAGATGAAAGTGAGAAATGAGGGATTAGAAATGAGGTTTAGGACATGAGGAATGAGATGTGTGATGTGAGAGGTAAAAGGTGAGAAATCAAAGATGAGAGATGATAGATGAGAAATGAGAGATAAGAGATGATGATGAAAGATGAAAGATGATTATGAAGAGGTTGAGAGAGGAGAGATTAAGGTGATGATGAGAGATGAGAAATGATGATGATGAGAGGTGAGAGATGACAGACGAGAGATAAGAGATGAGAGGTGAGAGATGAGCTTTTTGTTTATAGACAATTAAAATGATAAAAGACGAGAGATGAGAGGATAATGATGATGATGCTGAGAGTTTATGATGATGATGACGATGATGATGTTCCTGGTGATGTGAGATGAGAGACGAGAGATGAAAGATGATATGTGAGAGGTGAGAGATGAGATTTATGAAATGATGATGAGAGATAAGATAAGGGATCCAAGATAAAAGATTAAAAACGACGGATGAAAGATGAGAGATGAAAAGATGATGCTCATGAAGCTGAGAGATAGTTAGATATAGAGAAGATAGGGATAGAGAACAGATAATAGATGAGAGATGATAATAAAGATGAAAGGTGAGAGGTGGAGGTAATGATCATGACGATGATAGATAAAAGATGAGAGGTTAAAAAAAACAAAGGAGAGATGAGAGATGGGAGATTAGAGATGAAAAGTGAGCGATGAGAGGTAAGAAATGAGAGCTGAGAGATGAGAGAAGAAAGATGAAGGATAAGAGATGAGAGATCAGAGATGAGAGGTGAGAAGATGATAAATGAGAGATGAGTGATGAAAGATAAGAGATAAGAGAAAACATAAGGTATGAAAGATGATGATGATGGGAGATAGTGATGATAATGATGATGATGATAATGATGTTGATGATGAGAGATGAGATATGATGTTGATGATAATGAGAGATAAGAGATGAAATATGAGAGATGAAAGATCAGAAATGATAGATGAGGGATTAGAGATGGGAGATGAGAGATGAGAGGTAAGAGATAAGGAAGAAATGATGATAACGATGAAAGGTGAGAGATGAGGGTAATGATGATGGGAAGATAAGTAAAGAGAGGTTTAAAAAAACAAGAAATGAGATATGAGAGACGGAAAATAAGATGTGAGAGATGAGAAGTGAGAGATGAGAGGTGAGAGATGCGATATGAGAGGTAAAAGATGAGAGATGAGAGATACGAGATAAGAGATCACAAATCAGAAATCATGAGAGATGACAGAGAGATGGGAGAACAAATAAGAGATATGAGGGATGGGAGATGCAAAATGAGAGATGAGAGGTTGAAAAACAAGAGATGAGAGATCAGAAGTAAGAGATAGGAGGTAGAAATGACGATGATGATGATGATGATGATGAGATGAGAGATGGTGATGATGATGATGATGATGCGAGTTAAGACATGAGAGATGAGAAATGATAGATGATAGATGAGAGATGAGAGGCTAAAAAAAACAAGTGATGATAGATGTACGATGGGATATAAAATAAGAGGGATGAGAGATAAGAGGCTCAAAAAAAGAGATCAGAGATGAGAAATAGGAGATAAAAAAAGAGAGGAAGAGATGAGAGAAGAGAGTAGAGAGATGATAGATGAAATGAATGTTGATAGATGAGAGTTTAGAGATGAGAGATTGCAGATGAGAGATAAGAGATAAAAGATGAGATATTGGAGATCTATCTATATAAAAACACAGAGAACAGACATCCAGGCTAGAACAAATTTCATTCGGAAGGTTGTGTAAGGATTTGAATCTTTACTCGAGTAAGGATGCAAACCAATACACGATGACAACACTAACGCCACCAAACACCATATTGCCACAGTCAGTGGTGAATTGAAACATTTCAAGTGGTGAATTAAATTAGTATGGGAAATTAACCGATTGCAGCGCCACGCTATTGCCACTGGTGTTGCCGATTTCAAATGGCCGTTAAATTCCTTACACAGTTTCGGAACTGGACTTGGATGTCTGTTCTCTGTGATAAAAATGCAGTGGCATACGTGGGACCGCGTATAACTTACGAACGGATGGTCCGATTTGGGTCGTTTTTGTTCTGTTAGTTTTCACCCTAAGAAGGCTTTTGCAAATCGGCTTTTCATACATTTTGAACGGGGACTTGGGCACTTGGCTAGGGACTTTGTCTGTCTGTCTGTCTGTCTGTCTGTCTGTCTGTCTGTCTGTCTGTCTGTCTGTCTGTCTGTCTGTCTGTCTGTCTGTCTGTCTGTCTGTCTGTCTGTCTGTCTGTCTGTCTGTCTGTCTGTCTGTCTGTCTGTCTGTCTGTCTGTCTGTCTGTCTGTCTGTCTGTCTGTCTGTCTGTCTGTCTGTCTGTCTGTCTGTCTGTCTGTCTGTCTGTCTGTCTGTCTGTCTGTCTGTCTGTCTGTCTGTCTGTCTGTCTGTCTGTCTGTCTGTCTGTCTGTCTGTCTGTCTGTCTGTCTGTCTGTCTGTCTGTCTGTCTGTCTGTCTGTCTGTCTGTCTGTCTGTCTGTCTGTCTGTCTGTCTGTCTGTCTGTCTGTCTGTCTGTCTGTCTGTCTGTCTGTCTGTCTGTCTGTCTGTCTGTCTGTCTGTCTGTCTGTCTGTCTGTCTGTCTGTCTGTCTGTCTGTCTGTCTGTCTGTCTGTCTGTCTGTCTGTCTGTCTGTCTGTCTGTCTGTCTGTCTGTCTGTCTGTCTGTCTGTCTGTCTGTCTGTCTGTCTGTCTGTCTGTCTGTCTGTCTGTCTGTCTGTCTGTCTGTCTGTCTGTCTGTCTGTCTGTCTGTCTGTCTGTCTGTCTGTCTGTCTGTCTGTCTGTCTGTCTGTCTGTCTGTCTGTCTGTCTGTCTGTCTGTCTGTCTGTCTGTCTGTCTGTCTGTCTGTCTGTCTGTCTGTCTGTCTGTCTGTCTGTCTGTCTGTCTGTCTGTCTGTCTGTCTGTCTGTCTGTCTGTCTGTCTGTCTGTCTGTCTGTCTGTCTGTCTGTCTGTCTGTCTGTCTGTCTGTCTGTCTGTCTGTCTGTCTGTCTGTCTGTCTGTCTGTCTGTCTGTCTGCTATGTCAAAAAAGTTTTGCTTGTTGAACTCTTCAAAACGTTGATCGAATAACATAACATGCAAAACAATTTATCATAATAACATCAGTATACATTATAATTTCCAAAGAAGACTAGAATAAGCTCACATTTCACCAAGCGTATTTCCGAATCAAATAAATCTCAATATCACCATCGTCTCAACGTCAACTCATGAAGCAACGGTTCCGATAACCACAAGTAGAGGGCGCCTCAACCAACCGTTCCAGCTTTGGATTTTATGGCGCCAGAAAGCTTCCCCTTTCGAACTAACTAATCGAAATTGGAATCTGGTAGCAAAGCACAACCTCCTTGCTGTCGTTCGTCAACTCCCAGCGTAGCTTACCCCGCAGCTGTTCGAAAATCGAAAATATGATTTGAATCATGATGCATGGCAGCATGTTTGATGGATGATGCAAACTTACCGCCGGCAACGAGGGATTCACGTAGATCGACGCGCTAAACCGTAGGCCCAGGTCTCCCTGGAGGGGGCAGGCCACACCCTCGCATGACGATGATAGATAAAAGATGAGAGGTTAAAAAAAACAAAGGAGAGATGAGAGATGGGAGATTAGAGATGAAAAGTGAGCGATGAGAGGTAAGAAATGAGAGCTGAGAGATGAGAGAAGAAAGATGAAGGATAAGAGATGAGAGATCAGAGATGAGAGGTGAGAAGATGATAAATGAGAGATGAGTGATGAAAGATAAGAGATAAGAGAAAACATAAGGTATGAAAGATGATGATGATGGGAGATAGTGATGATAATGATGATGATGATAATGATGTTGATGATGAGAGATGAGATATGATGTTGATGATAATGAGAGATAAGAGATGAAATATGAGAGATGAAAGATCAGAAATGATAGATGAGGGATTAGAGATGGGAGATGAGAGATGAGAGGTAAGAGATAAGGAAGAAATGATGATAACGATGAAAGGTGAGAGATGAGGGTAATGATGATGGGAAGATAAGTAAAGAGAGGTTTAAAAAAACAAGAAATGAGATATGAGAGACGGAAAATAAGATGTGAGAGATGAGAAGTGAGAGATGAGAGGTGAGAGATGCGATATGAGAGGTAAAAGATGAGAGATGAGAGATACGAGATAAGAGATCACAAATCAGAAATCATGAGAGATGACAGAGAGATGGGAGAACAAATAAGAGATATGAGGGATGGGAGATGCAAAATGAGAGATGAGAGGTTGAAAAACAAGAGATGAGAGATCAGAAGTAAGAGATAGGAGGTAGAAATGACGATGATGATGATGATGATGATGAGATGAGAGATGGTGATGATGATGATGATGATGCGAGTTAAGACATGAGAGATGAGAAATGATAGATGATAGATGAGAGATGAGAGGCTAAAAAAAACAAGTGATGATAGATGTACGATGGGATATAAAATAAGAGGGATGAGAGATAAGAGGCTCAAAAAAAGAGATCAGAGATGAGAAATAGGAGATAAAAAAAGAGAGGAAGAGATGAGAGAAGAGAGTAGAGAGATGATAGATGAAATGAATGTTGATAGATGAGAGTTTAGAGATGAGAGATTGCAGATGAGAGATAAGAGATAAAAGATGAGATATTGGAGATCTATCTATATAAAAACACAGAGAACAGACATCCAGGCTAGAACAAATTTCATTCGGAAGGTTGTGTAAGGATTTGAATCTTTACTCGAGTAAGGATGCAAACCAATACACGATGACAACACTAACGCCACCAAACACCATATTGCCACAGTCAGTGGTGAATTGAAACATTTCAAGTGGTGAATTAAATTAGTATGGGAAATTAACCGATTGCAGCGCCACGCTATTGCCACTGGTGTTGCCGATTTCAAATGGCCGTTAAATTCCTTACACAGTTTCGGAACTGGACTTGGATGTCTGTTCTCTGTGATAAAAATGCAGTGGCATACGTGGGACCGCGTATAACTTACGAACGGATGGTCCGATTTGGGTCGTTTTTGTTCTGTTAGTTTTCACCCTAAGAAGGCTTTTGCAAATCGGCTTTTCATACATTTTGAACGGGGACTTGGGCACTTGGCTAGGGACTTTGTCTGTCTGTCTGTCTGTCTGTCTGTCTGTCTGTCTGTCTGTCTGTCTGTCTGTCTGTCTGTCTGTCTGTCTGTCTGTCTGTCTGTCTGTCTGTCTGTCTGTCTGTCTGTCTGTCTGTCTGTCTGTCTGTCTGTCTGTCTGTCTGTCTGTCTGTCTGTCTGTCTGTCTGTCTGTCTGTCTGTCTGTCTGTCTGTCTGTCTGTCTGTCTGTCTGTCTGTCTGTCTGTCTGTCTGTCTGTCTGTCTGTCTGTCTGTCTGTCTGTCTGTCTGTCTGTCTGTCTGTCTGTCTGTCTGTCTGTCTGTCTGTCTGTCTGTCTGTCTGTCTGTCTGTCTGTCTGTCTGTCTGTCTGTCTGTCTGTCTGTCTGTCTGTCTGTCTGTCTGTCTGTCTGTCTGTCTGTCTGTCTGTCTGTCTGTCTGTCTGTCTGTCTGTCTGTCTGTCTGTCTGTCTGTCTGTCTGTCTGTCTGTCTGTCTGTCTGTCTGTCTGTCTGTCTGTCTGTCTGTCTGTCTGTCTGTCTGTCTGTCTGTCTGTCTGTCTGTCTGTCTGTCTGTCTGTCTGTCTGTCTGTCTGTCTGTCTGTCTGTCTGTCTGTCTGTCTGTCTGTCTGTCTGTCTGTCTGTCTGTCTGTCTGTCTGTCTGTCTGTCTGTCTGTCTGTCTGTCTGTCTGTCTGTCTGTCTGCTATGTCAAAAAAGTTTTGCTTGTTGAACTCTTCAAAACGTTGATCGAATAACATAACATGCAAAACAATTTATCATAATAACATCAGTATACATTATAATTTCCAAAGAAGACTAGAATAAGCTCACATTTCACCAAGCGTATTTCCGAATCAAATAAATCTCAATATCACCATCGTCTCAACGTCAACTCATGAAGCAACGGTTCCGATAACCACAAGTAGAGGGCGCCTCAACCAACCGTTCCAGCTTTGGATTTTATGGCGCCAGAAAGCTTCCCCTTTCGAACTAACTAATCGAAATCGGAATCTGGTAGCAAAGCACAACCTCCTTGCTGTCGTTCGTCAACTCCCAGCGTAGCTTACCCCGCAGCTGTTCGAAAATCGAAAATATGATTTGAATCATGATGCATGGCAGCATGTTTGATGGATGATGCAAACTTACCGCCGGCAACGAGGGATTCACGTAGATCGACGCGCTAAACCGTAGGCCCAGGTCTCCCTGGAGGGGGCAGGCCACACCCTCGCACGTAGTAGGCGTGATGGTGGCTTTCGTCTTGATGGCATTCAAGATGTAGTAGGCTTCGTGCTTGAGCGATGGCGTCGTGGGTGAACCTGACGGACGATGGGAATGGGGAAGGCATATGAGAAGGTGCATCAAAGATGGCTTTGGGCGGTCAATATTTGCACAGCTCGCCGCGGTACGTTACTATGGCTACTGGTTGGATACGATTGCGGCGGCTACTGTGACGGTAGTTTGTCGAGTAAACAAGACTTATACCACACTCCTGTATTTAATGCCTGCCAATCGAGAACTTTTGCTTTTGTTCGATTGGGTTGTAAAATTTGATTGGTGATTTTAAGTGGGTCACAGCGCGCGAGACAGGCACTTACCGTTGGAGGTAAATTCAGCGTTTACGGTAACATTCGTCCCACGCGGCATGGTGCATGGCGAACTGGAACAACTGGATAGCCGAATCGAGAGGACATCGTATTGGGTACCTGTGTTAAATGGAATGCGATGATTAGGGTGAATTTTGACGACGTAATTCGCAGGGATTTCAAACTAGTCATCGTCGCTTATCGAGCTGTCAGTGATCTATCATTCTGGACAGCCGGTGGCGTCGCCGTTGCAGTTTTCGACTAATCGCGCCACATATTGATTGACGATGGACTTTGAACCCTTCTTCAGGAATGTTGCATTGGAAATCACGCGATTCCTGTTGCAAGAACCTACCACAATCTTCAAACAAAATGCCCGTCCTCAGCATGTAAAGGTACCGAAGCAGAGGCAAATTCTGCGACCATGTTGGAATCCCGATTCCGGTTGCACCGAGTAATCCCACCAGGACTACGGTAATCCCAACTGTCCACTTCATAGTGTTTTGTCCGTAATCTCCGTTCAACTAGTTTAACGTAGCAAGCAGCAGACAGACCGTGTTTACGTCAACAGGAGGGATTTCAAAGTAGGCGCAGCGAACGACTCGGAAAGACTTGAAACTATAGCAACCGGCACAACGCGCGTAGAGAGAGGATGCTCGCGGCTTGACAAACAAACTTGAACTAACTTCGGCGAACGGCTTGCTTTGTTGACTGGCCATCATCATCGTCGCATCGACCAACAACGCCAGCTGATAGAACACCAGAGATAAGGCGTGACAAGAGCTTTCGTCGCGTGACTTAACCGATCGAACGGTGAACCATGTTATGGATTTTATTGCCCGATCTACCGGCTTTCGATCGGAAGTGGCTTCCGTGTTGGGAAGCCCTTAAATAGCTGCAGCCTCAGCAGTAACACTTATTGGTTTCCGATACATGTGAGAAATGATTCGTTGGATTGGAAGGGCATTTCTATTGGCAGCCTTGACTGGATTGGTCCTAACAGAAGATGACCCGGTAAGTATTCATGCATTCGAGATTACAATGCAACCACCCATAATCGCGATCCTCCCGTCCAGAACTACGAAGTGCACTTCGATGGCATGGAAATGATCGACGGATCAGACAGCTACTTCAACTACAACTACACCATGGACAAAAAGTCTGAAACGGCCTTCACGGTGTCCGGGTTCATAACGCAACTGGTGCTGCTGGACAACACCTATAAGGCACGTTTCAGGCTAAGCCGTGCCCCGCTGGACAACCCGGAGCTGTACGAAGAGATGCTAGGTCTGGAGAAGCCCCTCTGCGAGTACATGTCTTCGATCTACAAGATGTACTTCTACGAGACGCTGAAGGACATCAGTAACTTTCCGCACTACGACAAGTGTCCACTGGATCCGGCCGAGTACTGGTTCAAGGATTACTCGTTCGACGCGGATGAGTACAAGGCGTTCATGAGGGACGGGCACTACAAGATAGAGATGTACCTGGTCAAGGGGGAAGACAGCGTTGCCGGAGGGCTTTCGAAGATGCGAGTGGAACCCGTGGAGGGTAGGAAATAGAGGGTGGATGGTTTTACTAGATTGAGTTGTAGTTAGTTTAACGCATAGAAAAGAATAAAAAGGTTTTATTGGTTAAATAGTGAGAGATATTGTGGGCCGCATTGATTTACCAAGAAACTAGAAGAAGCATAAAGATAGCGCTTTTCCTCACAAGCTCTCATCTCGTGCTTTCTCGTGTGATTATTGGGACTTACAAGGGTGTAGTAAGAGGTTCAGGAAGTTTAAGGGGGTTTCAAATTTCGAATAAGTTTTCATAGGGCTTTCAGTGGATCTCGAGGGGGTATCTAGGGGTCTCAATTGAAATGTCATTGAAACATTTCAAATATTTTCAAGAAGATTTTTAGGTCCGTTTTAGTGAGTTTTAGGGAGTATCAGAGGGCTTCAGGGGGATTCCAGGAGATTTGAGGGCGTTCCAAATGGTTTTGAATAAGTTTCAGCAGCGTTCACGGGGGCTTTCTAGGAGTGTAACGAGAGTTTTGTGCGATTTGGATTTATTGCGAGCATTGCGGGAACGCAGTTTGACTTTACACTTTTACATTACTGGACGTGAAGAACACGCGAGTCACTGTGATTGGTGACGCCTTCTGAATTTCTTGATGTGCCGTAGTTGCCAACTGTTCAATATGTTATCATAAAACTACCATCATAGGTTTAAGGTGGTTCACGGTTTTATAGAGGCGGTTCAAGGGGTTTTAGGAAGGTTTCAGGGGCATTGCAGGAGTTTTTCTGATCGTTTCAGGTTCTCACAGAGGAATTCAAAGGATATCAAAGGCGTACCAAGAGGTTTCAGGGCGTCTTAAGAGATATGTTGGATGTTTCAGAAAAATTTTCAGAGGATTTAGGAAGTTTCAGGAATGGAATAGGCTTAGAGAGTTTCAGGCACGCTTCAATGGGTTTCATGGACGTTTTTAAGAGTTTCATGAAGTTTCAGGATATTTCAGAGGCAAGGGTTTGTAGAGGGTTTGAATCGTTGCAATTTCAGTTTCTCAAGGATTTGGTGTGCTTTCAGAAAGTCTTATAGGGTTAGTTTTTCAACTCGTCCTGCCACAACGAACGTCGGGTATTATGCTTGGTTGTTTGACGTCGATATCGAAAAAAAAATTGACAAAAGATTGACGGTGACGTTTTTTTTTAAGACCACGTATATTCGGTCAAGGCATCTCGTAGCTCCACACACTCATCTCCGAATGGTTTGGAATAAACTTCGGGATGCAGTTTGTGAGGGCCAATAATCATTGCAGCTGCGCTGCGTTACTAGGTTCAGGCATTTTATTTAAAGCGACAGACTTACCTGGATTCAGTTCCAAACCATCCTTCGAGAGAACGTGACCGAAAAACTGCATCTTGGAATGGTTCAGCAGCATCTGTTAGGATCCAGAGGGATGGGGTGGTGGTTTGTTGACACTAGTTTTTCCAAGCTAAAATATAAAAAAAGCCGAAAAAAGACGAATAAACCCAACGAAACCCGCAATACAATCACAGAGAACAGACATTTAAGCTCGAACAAAAATACGTCGAAATCGTGTGTAAAGGATTTGAGTGTACCCCAACGCCACCAACGGAAACTGCCCCACATATAAAGTCGATTTGACCCCACGATGGCAGTGTTCATCGTTAAAATACACTAGCCCACAAAGCGACACGAGCGCCAAACGGCCAAAAACGGCGAGCACTGGAAACAAAAATGACAACACAACAATGTAAGTGATGGGACGCTAGCGCCACGCTACGGGAGCATAACCACATACTCTGAAATGACCGTTACAAAGTTTTACACAAGGCAGAAAGCAAAGATAGACGTCTGTTCTCTGTGATACAATTTCAATAACGGCCAACGAGCACAGCCCTGCTAATGTTTTGACGTTTATGTTGTTATGCCTTCCGCGACCAGCGTCTTCTTGTTCTCATTCTAGATTCTTCTTTCGATCAATAAACACGTTTTTATACCTCGTTCCAAACGTTCCGCGTTTTCAATGTCCATTCTAATTCCAAAATCTTACATCAGCATCTTTGTCATGTTCAGTCTTATTCCTGTCTGCTTGCAGCGCACATTGGGAGTAGTGTGCGGTAGTTCGGCAGCAGCAAAGTTTCGCGCGCTGGCTTTGCTAGATTTTTGCGATTTTTTTTTCTCTGCGGGGCTCCGACGACGGGACGAGTGTGCGCGCGCCGTGGTTCGAGTCAGTTCCGAATTTTTCGCTTCCCATCGGCGCTAGTTTCCAATACACTTTTAGTTGATAATAAATATTTTCTTTCATTTTTTGCATTTACACAAAAGAGTGAAAAATGTTAGTTCGGGTTCGCCGGTCGAGAAAAAATCCGGGCGCCGTCAAATGAGTCGCGTTTAGTATATTTCTGTGTGGAATAGACTAAAGGTTTCTGCTCCCTAGTGGAGTGGAGACGCGCGATAGAATTTTCTTTTTGGCTAGTTCTTGCGTCGAAAAGTGGTCGGTTGTTAACGGCGGTTTGTGTGTATTGATCCATTGTCAAATCACATCACCAACCATAAGTGACTCCCGGACTGACAATGTACCTTACCCTACTAACAAAACATTCCTTCCTGAGACAAACGTGGAGATGCAGCGATTCGCGGTCTTTATAACAACGTTTGTCTTACTAACATTCCCTCCCATCCTCGATGACCGTAAGGACGTGGCCGGCGCCATTATTGACCTTATTAAAGTTGAGAGCTCTCGAACTGTGTACATTGAGAATAGTAAGCTAGCCCCAAGCCCTATTCATTGGTTCCTTGTGCAATTTCGATTGCTCTGGTCAATCACGGAGTAGCAACTACGAATTGTGCGGTTATCTATGCTCATGCTCATGCTCATGCTCATGCTCATGCTCTGCTTGCAGCGCACATTGGTCGGGCTCCATACAAAGGGGCGGCCAAAACTCTCAAAAAACGAAATTGATATTTTTAAACTTTATTTCACCTTATAACAAAGTTAATGTATTGTAGTATTATGATTCTTAATTAAAAGCATAGCAGCTTTTGTATTTCAATGACATTTTCACCGCCAAAGTGGACTAAGTCATAAAATTAAAAAATGAACCATTCGAAAAAAGTAAAATAATCATGTTTTGAGAATGGAATATATGTTTTATGTTATCCAGCATATGAAAGCTTGTTGTTGGACTGTTTGAATGCACGTATGATACAAAATTAATATGTCACAAAACTTTTCAAATTTTTATATATTGTACCTTACGGTTTTTGGTAATTTTAAGTTAAAAACGTTTACGTTATTTTTCCATTTGTGACTGAAATAAAATTTATCTTCCCACATTTTTCACACGTTTTGAACAAACTTGATTGCATTTGATCGAAAGTTGATCATTTAATTAAATTCAAATTGATTTTCAAACAAAAAAGCAAAAAATGTGGGGTTTACTGATTTTTATCGTTTTTGAAATTATTGAGGTTACGTTATTTTTGAATACCCCTTTTTAAACATCAAAAATACTAATTAACATATCTAGACAACCTATGACTTCGATTAAACACTTAAAAAGAGTTTTGGCCGAATTTTATCTTTTTCCGACCATTGTGCAGCGTTCTAACAGAACAGAGCAGTAAGATTCTGGTTGTGATTCTCCCCTACTTCATGGCTTCCTGGCTTCCTGTTTGGTCTTTCCTCTGCTGACGCAAAGTATATCATCTGCGAGAACTTCGATTTCTTTCAGTCCTTGTAGTGCTTGGAACAGCTTCTGATGGAAAATCTCTGGCGAGCATTATAGTCCAAATGGCAGCTTCTTCCAGACGTTTCGGCCAAACGGAGTCCTGAACGCCTTCACTTGGTTCAGCTCCACCGGATCAAGACAAATTTGCGCTTTTTCCTTCCTCACTGTAATCACTATGTTGCTCGTTCATTCAGTTTGTTGGTCCACTATTTCAATGGTTCCCCTTTTTTCAGATCATTTAGTTCGCACTTCAGTTTTTCCCTCAAAAGCTCTGGAACTCTCCTTGGCTCCTGCTGCTTCGGCAAAGCATCACTCATTTGTATGTCTACTTTTCCCTCCAGCTTTTCATCACCGTTAAACACCTCTCACTATTTCTTCCGCTTCCGTATTCTTCACGCACACCCCCAATACTACATACGTTTTGAGCATAGGAGTGGCATTTGCAACACTCCCTTGGGAAGTTCGCGACCACTTGAAACGCCCCTTTGATTTTTTTTTCTCCCTGCTTTTGTTCCGAAGCATTACGACTCCAATCAACGGAATCATATTTCCTCTAAAACCTTTGAGTTTGGTAACACTGACTTTGAAATCAAATACGTTCCCCACAAACCTCTCAAGCTGATGCCGCGAAATTACTTTGCAAGATGCACCTGTGTCTATCTGACATCGAATTGCCTTCGGATCTGCTTTTCCGTACGCAAATTTCACTTCCGTTGTTATCTTCTTCTCCACCACCTTCACTTCTATTTCTTGTATTGGTTCTTCGATCTGTTGGCAAAAGTGCAACGGTAGCCCTAAATTCGACCTATTTGCGGAACCCCCTTTGGTCGACCTAATTGCCGACACCATTGTGCGCATGTATTTGACGTTTTCCCTTTGCGCACGTCTTTTAACAATAAGAACATCTATAGTATAGTAGTATGACCAAAGTTTATTTACATTTTTCATTATACGTTTTACTCTTGTGTACGGCACATTCGAGTTGTTTTCTCCGGTATTATTTATCCGAAATTCCCGTGAGTTCTTACGTAATTTGATACGCGATTCCGCTGTAGTTGTCCGCTCTGGCTAACAGGTGATGTGCCCAGTGATAATTGCGCGAAGAACGGTGTAAACGGGTCGGAAAAGCGTTGAGAAAGTGACGGTCGTTTGTGTGGCGCGTGTGAAACTTTCGTCCATCACTAGCAATTTCCCAGCAGCAATGGAGGCTTTGAACAAGTTTGTCCAGTTAAACAACCAAAACTGGCAAACATGGAAGTTTCGCATGGAGATGCTGCTAACGCGGGAGGAATTGTGGTACGTGATCGATACCCCCAAGCCGACAGTGAACTCGAGTCAATGGGAGAAGGATGACAAGAAGGCCCGCGCAACGATGGGGTTGTGTATCGCGGAAAGTCAATATGGGCTAATCAAGGCAGCGACAAGTGCGAAGGATTTCTGGTGTAACTTGAAAAAGTACCACGAAACAGTGACTGTGACCTCCCGTGTCTCCATGTTGAAGCGGCTGTGCAGTCTTAATCTGCTGGAAGATGGCGATCTCGAATGCCATCTGTTCGAGGTGGAGGAACTTTTTGACCGTTTGACGCAAGCTGGGCAGGAGCTGGCTGAATCGCTAAAAGTGGCAATGATATTGCGAAGTCTGCCGGAGTCGTATTCTGGGCTCGTTACAGCACTGGAAGGAAGGCCGGATGCAGATTTAACGCTGGAATTAGTGAAGTCGAAGCTTCTGGACGAGTTCGAGCGTCGGAAGGAGCGGTCTGTGCAAAGTTCTGGTGAATATCCTGGTGAGATGAAAGCGCTGAAAAGTTTCAGCAATCGGAATACTTCGGAGTGGAGATGTTTCCGGTGTAAGCAAAAGGGGCACCTGAAAAGTGATTGTCCGGTTCAGCAAGAGGAGAAGGAACAACGCAGTGAATACAAGAAGAAGAAGAAGAAGAGTGAATCGTCAGCTGCGAAGCAAGCAGCGGTTAATGACAGAAGTGCCGTTTTGTTCCTGGCGAACGAAGTGCGGTCATGCGGCTGGATTATAGATAGCGGTGCCAGTGTCCATATGTGCAATGACAAGCGACTGTTTGACTCTATCGATGACGAAAATGTGTGTGACGTAGTGCTGGCGGATGGAAGATCAGTGAAGGCGTCTGGATCTGGAACTGTGAAGATGGCTGGCGTGAATGGCTGTGGAGGAATAGTGGATGTGATCTTGGAGAAGGCGCTGTATGTCCCGTCATTGAACAGTGGGCTGTTGTCAGTGAAGATGCTAACCTCCAAGGGATTCTTTGTCAACTTCCGGAAGAATGGCTGTGATATCGTGGATGCGGCTGGCAAAGTGGTCTTGAAAGGAAATCGTTGTGGCAGCCTGTACAAGCTAAAGACAGTTGAGCAAGCGCGGAAGGAAGATCGCAAGAAGCAATGTGTGGAATACCAAGCCTCGGTAGCAGTGCGTGACCATCGTGAGCCGGAAGAAGTTGAACGCCAGGAGGAGGTTATGTCAGGGAAGCCAAGTGAACGTGTGGTGTTGGATGATCCGGACGACGGTGAAGATCAAGATGAGCCCGAAGAGTTTTACGATGCGAGTTCGTCGTTCCCGGATGACCCACCGTTTGAGGAGGAGCTACAAGATGAAGTAACGTTTTTTGGAAAGTCGTTCCGTATTGATCGGGGTAAGTTTGGCGTGGACTGCGAAGTAGAAGGCCCGATACAGGAAGTCAGGAAGAAGTCTGTGGCGGTGAAGTCAGCAGGGAAGAAGCGGAAAGTACCCGGATGTTCGTGTACTTCAAAGATGGCGGGCTAGCCGTTGAGGAGGAGTGTTGGCAAAAGTGCAACGGTAGCCCTAAATTCGACCTATTTGCGGAACCCCCTTTGGTCGACCTAATTGCCGACACCATTGTGCGCATGTATTTGACGTTTTCCCTTTGCGCACGTCTTTTAACAATAAGAACATCTATAGTATAGTAGTATGACCAAAGTTTATTTACATTTTTCATTATACGTTTTACTCTTGTGTACGGCACATTCGAGTTGTTTTCTCCGGTATTATTTATCCGAAATTCCCGTGAGTTCTTACGTAATTTGATACGCGATTCCGCTGTAGTTGTCCGCTCTGGCTAACACGATCCTGGTGCTAGCATCACTTGTGCCAAAACAAGAAGATGGAGGAAACCGATGGGCGTGTCGCAGAGGATCGAGGTAGCCATTGCAGCCATGTGGAGGTGGCCGTTGTTGTGACGAAAGGATAAGTGAAGCTGGAGGCGGATTGCAGCGAAGCGATATGGGACCTCACAATAAGTGATGTGCTCTGCTTCCCGGACCTTGTGGCGATCAATTTACACTCCGTAAACAAGGTATGCCAGAAAGGATTCAAGGTGGTGTTCACGAAGGAGGAGTGTAAAGTTGTCAACCCCGACAACGAGGTAGTTGCGCTTGGTCTTGAAGCTAACGGTCTCTACAAGCTGTCCGAAATGAAGCACCCCGTTACGAATTTGATTTATGACGATAGATACGATCTGTGGCATCGTCGTATGAGATATCTCTCTGCCGGTGAGATGAAGCGTTTGAAGCATATGGTAACCAGACTGGAATTCGAGGTGAATATCATGCATTAAAGGTCGGTAGGTAAGCAGGATCGCATACTAGAACTGGTTCACTCGGACTTGTGCGGCCCTATGGAAACTGACATTATTGGAGGCAGTCGATACTTGCTGACTTTCAATGACAATGCTAGTCGGAGAATCGTGGTGTATTTCCTGAAGCCGAAGACAGAGGTGTTCGAAACGTTCCGGGATTACAAGCATTTTGCGGAGAATCAAACGGAAGAGCGGATCAAGCGAAAACGGACGAACAACGGCAATGAGTACGTAACTGGATTTTTCAGAACTATTTGCTGAAGGTTGAAATCCAGCACGTTTTTTGACAGGCAGCCATATAAGGCAGCATATAAGGCGCCAGGGCGAACTGTGTGTCCCAAAAAAGAAGCGCAAGAAATGGAACAGGAAGTCGGAAGCGCTTATCTTCATTGGCTACGGCGAAGACTCTAAGGCGAACAGAGTACACATCGAGCGGACAAGGAAAATCTTCGTTAGCCGAGATGTAATTTTCCTTGATGAGGTGAAACGCAAGACAAGGAAGCGAACTGGTGATTCGAACCCAAACAGAGAAGAACTCTGATGACAGTGATGACGTTGCGGGAAGCGAGAATGAGCTAGATCAATCGATCTACAGCGACGCGGATTTGTTTATGGATGAAGAATCGAACACCGATGATGAACGCCAGCTGATGGAGAGTGTGCCGTACTGGGAGCTGGTAGGCAGCTTGCAGTACCTATCACAATCGAAGAGACCAGACCGGACATTAGTTTCGCGGTCAACATTATCAACCAGTTTTGACAAAGTCTAAGCAAGCAGGCCAGTCACATTGGACGAAACTGATACTGTGAGGTCAAGAAAACTGACCATTCGAAGGCTTCAGAGGAGGGATTCGTCGGCTAAAGTGACGTGGATTGGAAGAATGATCTCGATACTCGTCGATCGATCACCGGATACGTCTTTAAAGAAGCAGGTGGTGCGATTTCCTGGAGCTGTCGGAAGCAGACAACAGTCGCTCACTCCACCATTGAAGCGGATTAGGTGGATGTCTCGGCGGCGATCCAAGAAGCCATGGGGTGGCGTGGACTACAAAGGAGAGCTACATGGAGTATCAGAGGCACTGCAGATCCCTTGCGACATTGAGTGCTGTGCGTGCATCTGGCGAAGAAAGTGGTCGGATATTTGCCTCGCAGCAAACACATTAGTCCTGTTCAATGAAGTAGGTTGAACATGGTCAGTAACTTCGCTGCGCATCCTTCGTCAACAAATGGGTACAGAGAACAGACGTCTATCTTTGATTTCTGCCTTGTGTAAAACTTTGTAACGGTCATATCAGAGTAAGTGGTTATGCTCCCGTTGCGTGGCGCTAGCGTTCCATCACTTACATTGTTGTGTTGTCATTTTTGTTTCCAATGCTCGCCGTATTTGGTCGTTTGGCGCTCGTGTCGCTTTGTGGGTTAGTGTATTTTTACGATGAACACTGCCATCGTGGGGTGCGTTGGTGGCGTTGAGGTACACTTAAATCCTTTACACACGATTTCGACGTATTTTTGTTCGAGCTTAAACGTCTGTTCTCTGTGAAATGGGTATGTGCACGATGCAGGAACTTCGACCATGTTCAACCTACGTCATTGGACAGGACTAATGACATCCGACATCACTACGTGCAAGAGAAGTTGGCGCACTTTTCAGAAAATCATTGGTCTTGCGCGGCTGCCTAGTTTCAGCGAGAATACCTAAGCCATTTTTGGAATATCAGAAAGCAAAGTTTGAGTGAGTTACTTATACGATGCTTTAAATATATTTAGCGTGTAGTGAACAATCTCTCTTGTCCGTAAATCTCATTACTCACCGCTCATTTTTCACTAAACGCTAGGAAAATTCCATTTTATGGAAACAAGTGCGATTGGGTAGAGCCCACACTTTTTTATTATCATTATTATCAGTTCCTGAACTTGTGGAAGTGTTGAAATACAATGTGCATTTTCTTAGAACTGTTTGTAAAAGCTCAAAATTTGAGCATTAGATTTAATCTCGACATAATCTGAGATTAGAGCAAAACGCAGTTTATTGAGCGATCTTTAGCGTGTGTGAATTCTCACTCTCCGCCACCGGTCGTGAGCGCATGCTCGATTCTCACGACCATCAGTAAGAAGAGACCGCAAACAAAAAAACTCACCGCTTTTGTCTCCGTTGTTCGTCGTCGTCGTCCGTCGCCTGTTTTGCTTCGCGCTCGCAGACAGCGCCGCGACGACTCGACCGCGAATCAAAACAACCACGTCGCGGTCGCCGAGACGACGGCAACGGCAATCATTCGAGTATCGCACTTGGACAACTTCGCACGCGTCTTCCGATTTTTCCGCTCGAGCGCTAGTTATACTTTTTATCTTACGTTCGTCCTCACAGCACACTAGATTGCGGTGAACACTCGCGCGCGCGGAAATTTATTGTTCAAGTATTTTTGTCGCGCACTTGTCACCGCCAGCAGCGCGGTGCAACAGCCACCACAGTAGGCTTGTGTGTTATTGTTTGAAACGGTGTGAATAAAGGGCGCAGAAGAGGTGATAACAAAGTCTCTGATCAGTGATGCAACGGTGTGGGGAATGATGGGATTGAAGAAGTTTTAATCAAGGAAAGTTAAGAACAAACTTAAGTATAGAAAAGGGAATCAAAGTTAAAGAAAGTGTGAACAAAGGTTGCTGTCAGTGACCGCAAAAGTGACAGCCTGTCAAGGGGTTAAAGGCGCAAAATATTAAGGGGTTTCGTAGATCGCGAAATCGAAAGTCTATACTAATCGGAGAAGGTATAAAAAGTGTCCGTGTTCGATATTAGTGCGAATTAATCACTTGTCAGAAGAAAATCTGGATGAAAAATAGCGCTTCGGTGTACGACTAGTGCGGAAAATTGTGCCAAAAAAAGTTGCTGTCTTCATCAGAATCGTGTACAAAGATTAATATTTGTTTTGTGTTTTGTAAACAACGATTGCCGCGGTGTAATTAACGACGTGTCTTAAACAAGGAAGATTTTACCAAGGGGGGCATTTCTACGTTGCCTATATCTACCGCGCGAAGCAGGCGACGAGTGATTGTGTGAGCTAAGTGTGCCACGGCGTCGCTCTAGTACGTTCAAAACGCGCGCGGAGAGAGGCACCTCAACGCGATCAGAGTTGGCGCTGGACGGGGCCGAGGTAGTAGGCGACGGTGCTTGGAGTCACGATTCGTCCTCCCCGTCGTCGCTAAGGATGAGCTTGAAGAAGGCGAGCCGCACCAAAAGTCTGTCGCTGAGCGGCGATGACTTCCCGTTGCGACCGGCTAAGCCGCGGGCGGCCTTCGTTACGGCCAAACGGCCCGAGGACACGATGAAGATCTTGAAGTACATCGACGACAACGTGATTGGCAAGGGTGTCGCATTCCTGGGCCCGTACGGCCGACGAAAAGGTAGGTGTGACCTAGATTCGAACCCTTTTTGAGGTTTTATGGGAAATTTTCGGATTTGTTGGGGGGTGTTTATACTAGGTATAATCTGAAGGCGCGGGAACCGGTTCGCCGTATAGAGGAGTCACGAATGCCATTAATAACGAATTTGCAACATGCGCAACCAATCGCTCAATTCGCAATAACCTTCAATTAAAATCTCATTCATTCACGCGCGCTCTTGGTGATCTTTAAGGTTGTTTGTTGAGCGCGCTGCGCTGGTATTGACTTTGGTAATCCCTTAGGCAAGTGCCGAAGCACAAAGCCTAGGTAGGCTTTGCATCATGATGCTAGATGACTGTCAAAAATCGCATCGAACGGTATCCATAGATGCAATCAAATCCAAGTAGGCGCAGATGTTTTGATACTTTGCGCCCTGAAAAGGTGTCATAGCAATCATCTAGTATTGCACATCCAGAAATATTTCATTTGTCCCTTTTTAGTGCAGCCTAAGTGAAACGTGCAATCAAAGTAGGCGACGTGTTTAGGCTGAAGCTGTTCTACAGTACACTTCCACTAATTCGACTGCTGCCAGTGTGAAACAACTTTCGATAGGCGAGTGCGCCGCTACCTGCGAGTGAAAAAAACGGTAACGAATGGGAACCAAAACAAACCACCGAAAATGACGAGATTCGAGTGGGAGAGAAGAAGACGGGAAGAACTAGGATGAACGGAACGTTCATTCGCAACGTCATTTTGCAAACCTTGGTACAGGACGATTCATGATGGTTTCATAGATGATCACCGGCAGAAGGGTGACATTACCTATTGAAATGAATCCTCCAGGAAGTAGTTCAAGGAGAAATTTTGGAAGAAATTGTGGACACATGCTTGGAGATACGTTCAGTGATTTTCCGAATAAATTCCAGAAATCCTTAGAAAAAAATGCCAAAGGAATCCTAGAAGGTACCAGTAGTTTCCTGAAAGCTTAATCCAAGAAATTCCTTGAGAAATTCTCCTGGCAATCTCAAAAGAAATCTTCCAAAGAATTTATGAGAAAATCTTGTTCCAAATATTTGGGAAACTCCCATTGAAATCTGTACATGCATTCTCCAGCGAACTTCTCGAGAAATTCTGGAGCAATTCCCCAAGAACAAATCTTGAATGTTGTACCCAAAGAAACCCTTAAAGAATCCCTAGAGAAAGTTTCGTGGGAATACCCGCATAAAGTGCTAATTAAATCCCTGGGCTAATTCCTGGAGGAATCTCAGAAAGCAATCTTCAATAAGTCCCTTACAAAATTCCACTACCAATTCCTGGAGAAATAACTCAAAGAATCTAGATGAAATCTCTGAAAGAAATCCTGATGATATCCCCGGAAGATATAAGTAAGAAGAACCCCTTAAGAATCCCTTGAAAATGTGTCGATAGAATCCCTGTTGAAATGTCCAATGATTTTCCAATATTTCCTAAAAGACGGCCTGGAAGAATTCCCTATAGAGGTTAGGTGGTATCCCCCCGACGAATCCTTGATGAAAAGCAGCAAGGAAAGCCTGACGATATTCCAGAAAAAGTCACTACATTAATTCTAGATAAAAAAAAATGGGATAGTTTCCGATGGAATTCTTGGGTAAATTGCTGAATGAATCTCCGGAAACGAAAATATACAACGAATTCTTTGACAAATGCCCCTAGGATATATGGAAAAAATCCTCAAAAAATTCCTGAAGGAATTGACAATGATGTTCCTGAGCAAATTTGCGATGGAATTCCTAGATAAAGTCGTCATGGAATCTCTGGAGGACTTCTGGACAAATTCCTTAAAAAAATCTCCAAGAAATCACCGAATTAATGCTTCAAAGAAATCCGTGGGGGAATTCTCCAAGGATTCCTGGGAAAATCCTAAAAAGAAATCCCTGACGAAATTATTGTCGGAAAACCTCGAGTAACTGCCGATGGTATCCTTGTAAGAATTTATGAAGAAATCTCTGGAATAATTGTTCTACAGATTACTCAAGCAATTCTCCAATGATTTATAGAGGAATTTCCCAAAAAACGCTAAAATTTTCCATAAAAGGTTTTGAAGGAGTTCCCGATGAATATCTGGATCAATTCCTCAAGGATCCTCTGGGGGAATTGTGCAATGCATTTCTTGGTAAAATTCTCCAAAGAATCCCAAAAGGAATCTCTCAAAGAAATCCGTGGGAAAATTCTTCAATGATTCCTGGGAAAATCCTAACAAGAAATCTCTAAAGAAATTCTTTGTTGGAAAACCTGGAGGAATTGCCGATGGAATCCCTGTATGAACTTCTGAAGAAACCTGTAGAAGAATTCTTCTACAAATTACTAAAGGAATGCCACAATGATCCTTAGAGGAATTCCCAAAAAATCGTGAAGAAATTCCAATGAAGCTTTTGAAAAAAAATCCTGATGGAATTGAACGCAGGAGCAAATATACGAAGAAATCTTGGAAAAATCATTCAAGAAATCATTAGAAGAATCTCCCAAAGAAATCCCTGAACTGATTTCTCAACGAACTCCTGTAGAAATTCTTGTTCACGTACCTGATAAAGAAATTGCTAATGGAAACCTTTGATGAGCGCTGGAAACAATCTTTGAAAGAGTTCTCCAACGATTCCCCTGAGAAAAATCTTCAATCTTCATTTTCTTTAAATAATTCCTAAACCAATGATTTCCGGGTGGAAATTTCTGGTGGAATTCTGCAAAGAAGATGCATTTGACATTCCTCAAGAATTTTGATGAAACTTCGGTGAATACCTGATGAAATTTTCGAAACAATTCCTGCAGAAGTTCCCCTAAGATTTCTGAAGAAATTCTTCAAACTGCTGAAAGAATCCCTGCAGAAATTTATCAGAAATCTCTGAAGAAATTCCTCGAGCCTTTGAAATTTTCGATGGAGAATCTTCGGATTAATTTCTGAAAGAATTTCTGAAAGATTTTGCCAAATAATCTCTACAGAAGTTCTCCCAAAGACTCATGAAGAATTTCTTCAAAGAAACTCTTGAAGGACTTCGCCAAAAAGTTCAGGGAGAAATGCATGATGCAGAACTCCTAGATGAAGTTCTGGAAGTTCAGGAAGAATATCCTATTCCATTGAGAAATTTCCCAAAAAAATCTGGAAAAAATCGATGGAGTTCCGGAACCCTGAAATTATTTCTGGAAACGTTCTGGAGAAATTTCCCAAGAAATTTCACAACGAAATTCCTGAAGGAATTCGCCGAAGAGTCTTTGAAGAAATTTTCTGCAAATATTGCAATAGAATCCGTAGAAGATTTTTTTAAAGAGTACTCGAATGAATCCCGTTAAAAATTCCCCAACTATTTCCGCAAAATAGAAATCCTTGATGGAATTCTTGGAGGAAATCACCAAATACTCACTCTTGGACTCACTGATACAAGTTTTCGTTGAAATGCTTTGAGAAATATCCAATGGAATTCCTAGACGACATCGAAGAAACCGCGTGAGAGACTTTTAAATGAATCCTTAGAAAAAATATATAATAATTCGTTGTAGGAATTCCCAAAAACAATGGCTGAAAAAATTCCCCAATACCTCAAGGAATTTTAGATGGAATCCTTGGTCTTCTCGCAATAACGTTTAGAACTCTGAGGTAATTTCCATGAAGGAATTTCTGATAAAATTTCCGTCAGAGAAATATTCGAAGCAATGCTTAGATAAACTTCCGAATCAATCAAATAAGAATTCGCAAAAGATTTTCCCTAGAGCAATCCCGAAAAGATCCCTGAGGAAATTTCTGAGATGGTTCGGTGGGGAAGAATTTATCTAAAAAAATATGTTTTTATAAAATTGTCGATGTGTTTCTGGTTTAAGAAAATTTAACTAGATCTCAGAAGGTGTACTGGCGAACTTTTTTAAAATATATACATATTATCATAGATTTCAAGAAAATCCTTCATTCAATATTTCATATTTTTTTCCATTAATTTAGAGTTCAGAACTCCGACAGTTTTATAAGGAATTCCTGTCGACAGCTTCTTCGATGAATTTTTCCGGCTACTGCTCTAGGTTTCCACTGGTCACTCTTTGAGGGATTTTTCTAAAATTTTTATTGAATTCAATAATTTAATAATTCCATTGGCGAAATTCGCAAGAATCCAAAAGTAATTTCTTGAGATGTTCTTTCAGTATTTTTGGGAATTCATCGACCAATTTCCCTAGATATTATTTGTGGATTGCTCCGAACAATTATTTGTGAATTTCTGTGACAATTTCTTTGAAACATCAGGATTTCAAAACTTTCAGGACTTTTTCCGGGGATTCTATCAGGAATACTTTTAGGAATTCGTCCGACGGTTTCTTCATGGATTTCTCCGGCAATTGTTTGAGAATTTCCACTGGTATTATTAGGCAATGGGGAACGTTCATCTGGCAATTATTTCCGGAACCTTTCTGGTATTGACATAAAAGTGTTTTGAAGGGTCAGAGATATAAAAGAATCCATCACGACTTGCTGGAAGAATTGCCTAAAAGAACTGCCGGATTCCTAAATTACTAAAACAAACAGCGTTGCAGTACTTCAGGGAAGAAACCTGAGAAATTTCCATGAGAATTACAGAACCAATTACCAAAGAAGCTCTTGAAGAAATACCAAGAATATTCCTCAAAGCATTTCCAGAAGAATTTCTGAAAAAGACAGATACATTTCGGAAGTAACTGCTTTCTTTAGAGTTCCATTCGGCAATTTCTTTGGAAAATACTTTTACAATATTTACATGATTTCTCTGTATGTTTTTCTTAAAAAAAACTCATTCTACAATTTTTCAGGTTTTTCCTTTTAAATATCTAACGTTCAATTGCAAACTACTTTAGGTTTTTTTTTTATTTCTTCGGAAATTTAAACAATCCCTTCGAAAATTCCTAGCAAACTTATCTGGCAATACCTTGAGGATTTATACTTCCAATTTACGGAAGAATCATTGAAGAAATCATCGGAGGAATAGGACAGATCGGTGAAGTACTAGATTTGTAGTAATGAGCTGAATTTTAGTATGGTGAGAAGGTCAATTCTCGGTTTCTGCAATGAAATGATGCAAAAAGCGTGGGTATTATGATTCCTTGCCTAATTTAATGCTGTTTGAGCAAAACTTTGGGCAACAGTGTTGTTGTTTTCTCCATTTCTTGCAACATAAACAACATAGTTATCCAAAGTTTTGCTCAAACAGCATCAACTTAGGCAAGGAATCATAATACCCACGCTTTTTGCACCATTTCATTACAGAAACGGAAAATGGACCTTCTCACCATACTAAAATTCAGCTCATTACTACAAATCTAGTACTACATCGAACGTTCCCCATTCCTGAAACAAATGCCAGAAGAGAAGAGATTTCCAAAAACGAACAAAATGAACAAGAAATCTATTCGACGTACTGGCTCTGACGGCAGCAAAAATGCACTCACTCCAATGGGAAATCCCATTTGTATCTGTCATCGTGTGCGTGAACAAGTATAAACAAACGTGTTTTTTCTCGTTTTTTCTCACGTTTGCCATACGACTCCCGCCAGGCGGCAGCACTGCGGCGCTGTCAAGGCCTATAGCAATCAAGTGATCAAGTAGGCATGGCGAATCTCAGTCACCCTTGTCGTCGTCAGTCGTACAGTAATAATGTCACAGTGTGAAGTTAGCTTGCATTCTGGTAGTTCCCGCTTGTTCGCAGTAAATCTAGAGCGCACATTTATAACGGCCTCTTCAAGCTTAAGAAATTGCCATTGCCACAAGAAATGTCAGAGACATTCACTGGATGAGAATTTCCTAGGGAAATTGTTGTGGCGAACGGTGGGCCCTTCTGAAGCTGAGTGTATCGAGTTGAACGCAGATATTCCGGAGCCAGCTGGTTCAGAAGGCAGTTAAAGACGGCGCAGGAAGCAAAGACAAGCCTAAAGACGGAATTCCATAAATGTGACAGACGTACGCTGCACAATGGAATAAACAGGTATAAAACGCGAATAAATGCAATATCACTTTCGGAATGGAGGGATTCGAACGTGGATTCGAATGATTTTTTGACAACTACAAACAATAGAGATTATTTCAGATAAAGAGGGTGTCATTCACCGCACAATGGTGAAAAACAGTGCATTGAGCTCGTTTTACCCTGTTCTCTCTCACATTCCTGAGAAAATGCTCATCTAGTCCCGATCGGGATACAAAGTTAATGACTTCTTTAACTAGTAATTTGTTTGTAAAAACTTCCGTAATATCGAATGGAGCTGGTTAGTAGGATAAAAGATAAACTATGTTCATTTAAGTGCTCGAACTGAATAAGTCACTCCAACCTACTTTGAATCGCTTGGGTTTATGTTCGTTGAACCAACTTCAAGCAACTCGGAGCCGATCTAAGTAGCAAAAATCATTTCCGCAAAATCGGCACCAACGCTAAATCTGTGCAAACTTTAACAGCCCTGCTTTTAGACGGTGAAGTTCACCGCGCAGCCTCTGTCTACTGGGATCAAAAATTCCCAACCAGTTTCACGATCCCCAATGCAATGACAGCCGACTGAAGATGACGTTGCGGCAATCCATCAAAGTATGCGTTGCACGTTCGATAGCAAGAAACTCCTCCTCGTTGATTGAACTCACACACGTGATCCCTAAAGAAGTGACCTCTAGCTCAACCACCATCGAAATGTGATTAAATTGCATTCGTCATCGACTTTATCGACGACGGCGTCGTCGCGTCATGCAAATAAATTGCAATTCGCGATTTTTGCGAACGATCGATCGATCCATTCGAACGCATTCAGGTCGCTTTTAATGGCTTTTTAATTACACTAGACAAGAACCGGATCATACTGGCTAGTAGTTCGGCTTACCTTCGCACAGTAGTGGTTCCAGTTTCAACCCGTTTTTTTTGTTGCTTCGCGTTGATAAATTTGACATATCATTCCGTGCAAACAATGGGACGTCCGTCGCAGAGTCGCAGCAGGCTTGCGTTGCGTAAGGTGATCTAATATGTTCCGTCACACACGAACACGCGTTTATGGACAGATCCAATCGCACGATGTAGCATGTAGGTTGCGGTAGGCCATGACGATGACAGTAATAGGCGACCTGCAACCGGCCTACTAGGGTTTTCGCGGTTGTACCATTTCACGCTGCTGGTTTGGAGATTACCAGATCGGACCAACAGACAGCCAGCCTTTGCGACGACAACGTCCACTCACATATGATCGAGGGCGGCGAAAATGATTGACAGGTCGGATCGTTTTCGTTTGCTGTCCGGCGATAGGTTATTACCGAGCTCTGTTCCTTTTAATGGAAGTTAAAAGGCTATTTGTTACGCGAGTGCGGTGATCAACAGGTTACGACCGAAGAAGGACGATTACGAGGAAATACAATGAAATCTCGTTTTTTTTTTTCAACAGTATTGTGAACTTTACCTAAAGGTAAAAAGTTCGCAACAAGTAACGTAGACAATGCCTGGTCGCCAGCCCTCGTCACTCAATCTAAAACCCATCAATAAATCAATCAACGCAAAACCGCCTCCCCTGACACACAGGATCGCTCGGTCGTCCGTCCATGAACTGTGACCGATTGCGATCGCGATCGCCACAGCCGTCGTACCACTGTACCTACTCTAGCAAAAAAACTCACTTTGCACAGTACAACCACTTTGCATGATAATCATATAGGTTCCACCACAATAGCTGAGGGATGCACCTTGCTAATTGGCGATGAATGGATTGATGATGATCGGTGCACTGCACACACGATCGTGAGAGCGAAAAAAAGAGTACACGATCGTTGTACGCGCACCGTAACGTTCTAGTACTGCAGTTTGCAATTCGATCCCGGTTCTACACAGAGTCACGGCGCGATGCGATCCAACCAATCTACATCAACATCCAGGGTCACCCAGGCCCCAGGCCGGGACAGGGTCAGACCCGATCGCAGAACATTTCCTCGATCGCGCAGCAGCAGCACTTGTCTGGGGTATTCTCACTAGGTACTAGCACTAGCCGAACCAAGCTGCAAAAAAGTGGGTACATAAGCCAAGTGACGATCTGTTCACTTCACCACCACGTAGCCCGATTTGCATGAATTGAGTTGGCCTTGCCGTAAAAGCCGCACCGTGCCGGTCCCCATCGAACCGAACCGCTCTACACGCAGCGATCGCTTTGGTTAACCGCACGTCAGAGTAGTAGGCTGCGAAAATGCGCGAAAAGGGTGTTCGATTTGGCTGATGAAGGGTGGCGTGCAAAAGGGGGTCGGTGAAGGAGGAGGAAAGCAGCAAAGCAAGTCATGCTAGACACGGTGGCGCGCGGTGAGCATATTTGATTTGAGTGTGTGTGCGTGCGCTGTGGTTATACCTACAGAGTATTTTCGTTGATGAGAAGCTTCCAAGTTGGCATTGCATTGGTGAATCGAAAACTTTTCAGAAATTCTCCTACATAAACCGGCAATGCAGTTTTGTGGAATCAAAATTATTGTTTAAGATTTGTTCCTAGTTTCTTGAGACAAAGGTTCCTCCAAAGATTGTTCCAGTACTATTTTCTACTATTTAAGGTATTTCTGCAGGTACTCCTTCAGAGATTTCTTCAGGGATTTATCCATAAATTCAGAAATTACTGGCAGACATGGATTTCTTCATATTTTTTATCCAGAGATTCCTACAGAAATTATTTTAGGAATAGGACAGATCGGTGAAGTACTAGATTTGTAGTAATGAGTTTATTTTTTGTATGGTGAGAAGGGTAATTCTTAGTTTTTGCAATGAAATGGTGCAAAAAGCGTGGGTATTATGATTCCTTGCCTATTTTGATGCTTTTTGAGCAAAACTTTGGGCAACAGTGTTGTTGTTTTCTCCATTTCTTGCAACGTAAACAACATAGTTATCCAAAGTTTTTCTCAAACAGCATCAAATTAGGCAAGGAATAATAATACCCACGCTTTTTGCACCATTTGATTGTAGAAACGGAGAATGGGGCACGTTCGGTGTAGTACTAGATTTGTAGTAATGAGCTGAATTTTAGTATGGTGAGAAGGTCAAATCTCCGTTTCTGCAATAAAATGGTGCAAAAAGCGTGGGTATTATGATTCCTTGCCTAATTTGATGCTGTTTGAGCAAAACTTTGGGCAACAGTGTTGTTGTTTTCTTCATTTCTTGCAACATAAACAACATAGTTTTCCAAAGTTTTGCTCAAACAGCATCAAATTAGACGAGGAATCATAATACCCACGCTTTTTGCACCATTTTATTGCAGAAACGGAGAATTGACCTTCTCACCATACTAAAATTCAGCTCATTACTACAAATCTAGTACTTCACTGATCTGTCCTATTGACCTTCTTACCATACAAAAAATCAGCTCATTACTACAAATCTAGTACTACACCGAACGTGCCCCATTCGATAAGAAAGCTCTCCTGAGATTCCCTATGGAATTCCTCCTAGAATTCCTTCAGGGTTTCACCCAATAATTCCTTCTGTGATTCTTTCAGGAACAACTTCTGGCATTTTTTTTTTAAACGCCTCCAAAAACTCTTCTTGGAATCCTGCTGGAATTCCTCCTGGGATTAATCCAACACTTCCTCCAGGAACTGTTTAGAGATTCCCTTAGGAATTCCTCATGGGATTGTTTCCGAAATTCCTCCTGGGGTTTCTTCATGAACTCCTTCAGGAATTCCTTCAGGAACTGCAAGAGGGATTCCACCAAGAATTCCTCTTCGTATTCTTTGAAGGATTGCTTCAGGGTTTCTTCAGAAATTTCAGCGATTTCTTCAGTACTTCCTCCTGTGATTTTTTTTTCAGGAACTCCGTCTAAAATTCCCTCAAGAATTGCTCCTTGGATTTCTTCAGGAATTCTTCCAGGTATTTTTCCAGGGATTCCTCTTGAAAGTGCTCCAGTGATTTTCTGAGGAAATCCTCCAGGGATTTCTCTAGTAATTTATGCAAAGATTCCTCCAGGAATTCATTTACAAAAGCGTAAAATAATTTCTCTTTCTCCAGGAATTCCTTCAGGCATTCCTCCAAGAATTCTCCTAGGGATTTCTTTAGAAATTCTAAAATGCCTCCCGGAGAGTATCAAGAATTCCTCTTGGAATTCCTGCATGAATTCCTCCTGACCTGACTTCCAGTTTCAGATTTCTGTAATCCCTTCAATAATTTCTTCAGAAATAGGGCACGTTCGGTACAGTACTAGATTTGTAGTAATGAGCTGAATTTTAGTATGGTGAGAAGGTCAGTTCTCTGTTTCTGCAATGAAATGGTACAAAACGCGTGGGTATTATGATTCCTTGCCTAATTTGATGCTGTTTGAGCAAAACTTTGTATAACTTTGTTGTTTATGTTGCAAGAAATTGAGAAAACAACAACACTGTTGCCTAAAGTTTTGCTCAAACATCATCAAATTAAGCAAGGAATCATAATACCCACGCTTTTTGCACCATTTCAATGCAGAAACGTAGAATTGACCTTCTCACCATACTAAAATTCAGCTCATTACTACAAATCTAGTACTTCACCAATCTGTCCTATGGGGTACGTTCGGTGTAGTACTAGATTTGTAGTAATGAGCTGAGTTTTAGTATGGTGAGAAGGTCAATTCTCCGTTTCTGCAATTAAATGGTGCAAAAAGCGTGGGTATTATGATTCCTTGCCTAATTTGATGCTGTTTGAGCAAAACTTTGGATAACTATGTTGTTTATGTTGCGCGAAATGAAGAAAACAACAACACTGTTGCCCAAAGTTTTGCTCAAACAGCATCAGATTAGGCAAGGAATCATAATACCCACGCTTTTTGCACCATTTCATTGCAGAAACGGAGAATTGACCTTCTCACCATACTAAAATTTAGCTCATTACTACAAATCTAGTACTACACCGAACGTGCCCCATTCCTGCATGAATTCCTCCTGACCTGACTTCCAATTTAAGATTTCTGTAATCCCTTTTGAGAATCCCTTCAATAATTTCTTCAGAAACTCCCCCAGGAATTCCTGTAATAACTCCTGGATAAATTGCGGGAGAAATACCTGGGGGAATTTCTGAAATAATTATTGAAGGGATTCTCAAAAGGGATTAGTGAAAACTCAAACTGGAAGTCAGGTCAGGAGGAATTCATGCAGGAATCCCTAGAGGAATTCTTGAAATAATTCTCGGATAATCTCCGGGAGGCATTCGTAGGGGATCTCCTGAAGAAATCCCAGGTGAAATCCCAGGAGGAACTCCAGGAATTTCTTCCGAATTTTATCCAGGAGTTAATTCAGGAATTCCTCCAGAATTACATCCTGGCATTTCTCTAGGGGCTCCTCCAGGAATTCCATCAAGAATTCCTCCAGGAATTATCCCAACTATTTCTTCCGAAATTCCTCCTTCAGCAATTCTTTCACAAATTTCTCCAGAAAATTCTCCATTCCTTCAGAAATTATTTCAGAAATTTTTCCTAAAAATTTTCCAAGCATCAATTTATCCAAAAATTTCTGCTCCAGGAATTCCTCCAGCAATTTATCAGGAATTCATTCATAGATTCCTTCAGGAATTCTTCTGGGGATTATTTACACGGAATTCCCCCAAGAATTTCTCTAGTGCTTTCTCCAGAAATTTCTCCTGGGATTCCGCCAGGAATTTGTCCTGAGGTTTCTTTAAACCTCCTGAGTTTCCTCCAGAAAATGCTTCAAGAAATCCTCTAGGAATTCCTCCAGAGTTTTTTCCAAGAATTTTTCGGGAAATTTCTCCAAGAATACCTCTAGGAATTCCTCAAGAGGTTTTTTTCAGAAATTTCTCCGGAGATTCATCCCAAAATTCTTCAACGACCCTGAAACTTGCTTTTGCGGAGAATACAGGATCAGGATCAAATCGAAAATGGACGGAAACGACTTTCCTCGTAATTTTCTACAAATTACAAGCCAATTTGTTAAGAAAATTCAAGAAGTTCGTTGAACAGGTAGATTTGAGGTTAGGGAATCGCCACTGACCGGCGATAAAGAACAATTCGGCTAGCTGCCGCTTTGGAGCGGTTGCCTTCGTCGTACACAAAACGAAAAAACGTGATATTTAGTGTAATACTCGCGCTTAGTATCATACAGGCGTATCTACAATGATCGATTTCTCTTCATCGATTGTCTCTTTGGTTAATAACTTGGACGGTGTTCACGCACATTCCAGCGTCTGTCTGGGGTCGGTGCTATGTTGGTCAATTCGGAACAATCACTGATGGGTATGTAATTCACTAGTTAGCAGTTCAAAGATTTATTGCACAGGCACAGAAACGCATAACGATCATGGTCAGTTTATTATTTGGATTAAGTTACACGGAACACTTATCTTCTGGTCAAATGTTGTATAACGGATAATTAATTACAGTTTTTCTTATACTAATGGTTTTCAATTCAGTGCCTGATGGGCTTTTCTAGTCTGTCGAGTAATACTATTTGGCGGGAAACCCGAAATGTCCTGAAGTTCTATATAAAGGTCGTATTCTTTGAAAGTTCTGCTTGATACATCCTATTAGAACCCATATTCTGTTAAAATCTAATAATTCCTACACACATGAACTGTGGGACCAAACCACTTGATGATTTGTCCAAAACTGGCGTTAACAGACGGCAAATAATTTTCGGTTGTTTTTGTTGTTGTAGATGCTAGCCTTAGTCGTCCTTTATCCAAATACACCGAGAGATCATCCGAATATTGAACGTATTTCCCGTAATAATCGGAAGAGAAAATCGATGAAGAGAAATCGATCATTGTAGATACGCCCGTATGATACTAAATGCGAGAAATATTCGATTTCCAATGCTAAAGAGGCTGGTTATCGATGGTCTACTTCTATTTGCTTCCATCTAATGAGGCATTTACAAAAGTAAAGGGCTGTTTGCAGTTCAGAAGGAATTTCTAAGCCTACCTTGATGCATTGGAAATTCCTTGCCTGAATCGCTCAAGAAACCGTTTTTTTCGATCTTAGTACGCAGTTGCGAAGAAATGACAGTTCAAATGGCAGCCGCCGTTGAAAGTTTCTTACATGAATCGCTCAAGAAGTTTCTTGATCAATTCCTTTCGAAGCTGGGCTTAAGTCTGAATATCTGTAATGGTTGACTATTTTCCGTCCGATGTGACGGGAACTAGCGCATATGACGAAGTAAATTTTTAACCTTCCTGTAATGCATCCAATATTGGATTAATGACGACAAGCACGTGTTTGTTGCGTTCAGCTTGCTAAAGGATCCATCTGATGCACAACAAACGCCGTCAACATTTTACGACCCGCGCTTTCTCATCCATTAAAATGAGATGCTGTGCGAAACTTCATGTGTACGTGCCGTTCCAAGATTTGTCAATAAACAATTGGAAACACCGTATTATACCCATCCATGCATCGTCGGTCGTTCCGATGTCGTTTGGATAACGAGGCGCCACTGAAAAGAAACCCAAACACTACAACAACGCCTGCTTGGTGAGGTGTCAGGTTATGTTTACGCCAGCATGATTAACGCGTATCATTCGGATTTCCGCCATATACATAGCTCCATCCCAGTTGGCGCTGTTGAGCAGCTCGCAAGCAAACAGCTGACACTTGTTTGTTTACATTCCACCACCAACAGGTGCCGCATCGAAACTACCCAGCAGCTTCACCACCGCCGCTAAACCATATGTGTCCAATCGTGGCAGGCGTTGATAGAAGCCGCACTCTGACACCGGACTTGTGAACAGAATGCCGCCGCCGCTGCCTCCTTCGATGCATTTTAATAGTTTGAGAGATGCTAAATGCGCAATTGGCAAACGAGTCCGACTCGGCAAAAGGTGCTAAACTGTGCAATTTTATTGCATTCGGCTGTGGCTGGCGATGGTAACGCGTCAAATTCAAACCCGCGAGTTATGTGTCTAGCCGATGGGACTTCGGCACGATCTTCCCGTGAAGCTAGTAAGGCGCAGAACGATTAATCCGATGAATTAGTTGTTTGGGGTTAAATAACGATAAACTAATCCAGATGTCAAATCCTAACTCGGAAGCATTAGAAAAAAATAATATGAATTATGAGTTGGCGGGTCGCACTACCATGTATCCAAGGATTACAACAAGAACTCTGTCGATTGACGTTCAGAGCTGAACAGCAAACGTCAACCCGTTCAAAAAGAAGACTTGTTTTAAGCGTCTAGTCACGTCTTCGACCCGTGATCGCACTGACTAAATAGCGACGGTTGTCGTCGATTGGCGCACAGCAGTCCAACTCGTTCATCGGATGGAGAAAATAATTCCTTTACGACTTCATGTTACCGATCGCCGCCGATGGTGATGTAAACATCATCAGAAATGCATACGCCTCCTGCGAGCTGATAAATTTGCGGTATGTGCAAAGCACATTACAGAGCGGCTTCGAATCAAAACACATTGCTTTTTTATCAAAGCAAGCGCCCCGAGCAGAGTTACACTGCTTGCTACAGTGCAGAATGCTCCTGAATGCGATACACGTGTTCGCAGTCGAACGGACGCCTCGCCTACTGTGACAGTTCGGAATTTTGCTTCGGCAGGTCTCCTCGCGCCATATTTATAATTATAGTTTTGATTGCACAAACAAAATGCTCTTGACGAGTTCAATTTGTTCTGTTGCGGTGTGGTGCGGGTGTACGGGTGTAATCGCTTCAAGTCTTGCAGCACCAGTGTAAAACTGGAGCTGGTGCACTTCACGCTTAATCGCACCACTCGAGAACGAACACACGGCGCGAAAGAGTAATTTTGATGGTTTACGGAGAGGAAAATCACCCAGCAAACCACCCGTCAACGATGACCGACTGATATGGGTGACCAAAGACCAAATCCAAATCGCGCGCGGCTGTATTCTGTATGTCAACAAAGCCGGCCATTACAGGCTAGAGCGCTAGATGTGCGCAATGCGAACCGAGCCGCCCGTGTGTGATGGCAGAAAACTTGCGCATCACGTTTTGGCTCGCGTGAGACCACACACAGAACCGCGCGACGAGAAAGCGGAATGCTATCAAACATTTAAATAATTGAGCAATCATTAGCGATCGCAGCAGGCAGCGAAATCCATTAGATAATTGAGAATGTTTTACGCCCATTTGAACTGTTAGGGAGATAAATCCCGAACTACTTGTGGTCGTGAGTCGTGACGTGAACAAATCTTATTATCCGTTTTCGGTCAAACGATCTCCGGACAAATAGGGTCTGGGACAATTTTGGGCAGGGGGACCTATTTTGGGCACTTGCTGCTATAACTCAGTCAATTTTTAATCGATTATCTTGATTTTTGGGATACGATCAGATGCGTTCAGTATCTAGCCATGATCAAAAACTCAAGGCAATCGGATTGAAATTGACTGAGTTATAGCAGCAAGTGCCCAAAATAGGTCCCCCCTGCCCAAATGGCCCCAGAAGTTTCTGGAATACCGTACTACCCTTGGTACTACCCCGGTAGTTTGACAATGATTTTTTATCGTATTACCGGAGTTAACTTCTTAATGGACAAACTGATCACTCTACACCGCCTTGTTCTTTGGAATATCGCAGCTCTATTTTTGTTTTTGTTTTGATTTCCAGGTTTGCTACTAAGGACCAATTTCTTCACTCTGGCTTAAGCGTTAAACCAGGTTTAACTATATGGGTAAGCCTGGCTTACTGGTTAAGCCGAGGTGAAGAGATCGACCCTAATAACACAAATCCAATAGTGGTAATTTGCCATTGTTCTCCATGCGGTTCCAAAGCACATTTGAAGATCCACTGAGAATGTCATCAGTACTCCTTTAGGGACTGTCCCACCAAAACGTCCTCTGTTATATGCTTTAGTGGAACAGCTCTACTAGTTTTTTTTTTAATCTTCAATCACTTAACCTAATTTACAGCTCTTTTTGTTCACTAGGGTACTGCGTGAACGATTTCAATTGGCGGCTGTACTTACACTTTGTACCGCACCTAAATGTATTCTATTCTAATTCCACTAATTCTAATTCGAACTGGTAGCCTTTGCGCTGCTGTCACTTTTTCTACCCTGTCCATGGTAGAATGATGAGCACGAAGTTGCTGTGTGGCTCTTGTTCCATTTCCAGTCCGGTTGGGGTCCATTATGAGTTGCCGTTAGCCGATATCCAAGTTTCCGGGTCCGTTAGAGCATATGCTCAGAAGAGGGTCAGGTGTCAGCCACTCACGGGGGGAAGAGCAACTGACGAAAAATTGCAAGTGCCGGGGCTGGGATCGAATCCATGATCATCCTCTTATGAAGTGGACGTGTAGCCACTACGCTAAGGCCCCGGCATCTCTACTAGTTTTGTCAGGAACTCATTCAGAATACATACCTAAATTTTGACTTCAGTAGAAAATTCTCTAGGAATCTTTAGCAATCGTCAACAATCTGTTTCACAAGATTTTTTTAGAAATATCTTCTTGCAAGTTTTCCAGAAATATTTCCAGCTACTCCAGAGAATATTTTCACGAACTTTTTCTGCAATTCCGCACGGCGTACAGTCATAAATTTTATGGAGTCCTTTTGATGTGAATATCTCCAGAATTACGCAAAGTTTTAGAATACTTTCTTCAAAGAAAATGTTCTCCAATCCCATACCTTGCTCATAGTGGACAATATACTCCAGAAGATTTGCTTTTAAACGGCAATGCTGCTTCGGATACTATGCAATATGGGTATCTATCGATCGGGCTTCATAAGTAGAACTCAAAAATGAATATCCGACGCCATTTTGAAATGCAAGATAGCGGACCATATCCAAGATGGCGGCCATGGAATGGTTGTTTGATCAATATGGGTATCTATCGATCGGGCTTGATGAGTAGAAGTCAAAAATCGATATTTGATCCTATTTCGAAATCCAAGATGGCGTACCATCTTCTTCTTCATCTTTATATCTCTACGTCCCCATTGAGACTTGGCCTGCCTCGCTTCAACTTAGTGTTCTTTCAGCGCTTCCACAGTTATTAATTAAAGGGCTTTCTTTGCCTGCCATTGCATGAATTTGTATATTGTGAGGCAAGTGCAATGATACACTGTGCCCAGGGAGTCGAGAAAATTTTCCCGACCGGAACGGGAATCGAGCCCGCCGTCTCCGGATTGGCGAACCATAGCCTTATCCACTAGGCTAACTGGAGACTAGAGCTAACTGGAATGGTAGTTTGATCTACAATACCATACAATATGGGTATCTATCGATCGGGCTTGATAAGTAGAAGTCAAAAATTGATATTTAATGCCATTTTGAAATCCAAGATGGCGGACCATACCCAAGAAGGCCACAGAATGGTAGCTTCAGCTATGATACCATGCAATATGAGTATCTATCGATCAGGCTTGATGTGTAGAAGTCAAAAATCGATATTTTACGCCATTTTGAAATCCAAGATGGCGGACCATATCCGAAGGAGCGTCCATTAATTACGTCACGCAAAAAATTGCCCATTTTAAACCCCCCCGTATGTCACACTTTTTGTATGAGAGCTCTGATGTTTTTATATGGATTGTCACGCTTTACTGAATCCCCCTATCCCCTCTAAAACGTAATTTATGGATGTTCCCCAAGATTGCGGCCACAGTATGGTAGTTTGAGCAATCATATCATTCATTTCATTCATTCATTTCATTTATTTAGTTCACATCAAATTCATGATAATACTGAATCAACAATTTGCCGCCATAATACTCGATTTGCAGCTGCAGCTCTCCATCCTCGGTCACGTCCAACACTCGCCAGATCACGCTCCACCTGGTCCGCCCATCGTGCTCTCTGCGCTCCACGCCTTCTTGTGCCAACCGGATCAGTTGCAAACACCAGCTTTGCAGGATTGTTGTCCGGCATTCTTGCAACATGCCCTGCCCACCGTATCCTTCCGGCTTTGGCCACCTTCTGGATGCTGGGTTCGCCGTAAAGTGCAGCGAGCTCGTGGTTCATTCTTCTCCGCCACACACCGTTCTCCTGCACACCGCCGAAGATCGTCCTTAGCACCCGTCGCTCGAAAACTCCGAGTGCTTGCAGGTCCTCCTCGAGCATCGTCCATGTCTCGTGTCCGTAGAGAACCACCGGTCTTATTAACGTCTTGTACATGGTACATTTGGTGCGGGGGTGAATCTTTTTTGACCGCAGATTCTTCTGGAGCCCATAGTAGGCACGACTTCCACTGATGATGCGCCTTCGTATTTCATGGCTCACGTTATTGTCAGCCGTTAGCAAGGAACCGAGGTAGACGAATTCTTCTACCACCTCGAAGGTATCCCCGTCTATCGTAACATTGCTGCCAAGGCTTGTCCTGTCTCGCTCAGTCCCACCTACCAGCATGTACTTTGTCTTAGCCGCATTCACCACCAGTCCGACCTTTGCTGCTTCGCGTTTCAGGCGGGTGTACTGTTCTGCCACCGTTCCAAATGTTCTAGCAATAATATCCATGTCATCCGCAAAACAGACAAATTGGCTGGATTTCGTGAAGATCGTACCCCGGCTGTTGAGCCCGGCTCGTCGCATAACACCTTCCAGGGCGATGTTGAATAGTAGGCAGGAAAGTCCATCACCTTGTCGTAGTCCCCGTCGAGATTCAAATGAACTGGATAGCTCACCCGAAATCCTTACGCTGTTCTGCACACCGTCCATCGTTGCTCTTATCAGTCTAGTCAGCTTCCCGGGAAAGCTGTTCTCGTCCATAATTTTCCATAGCTCTGTGCGGTCGATACTGTCGTATGCCGCTTTGAAGTCGATGAACAGGTGGTGCGTTGGGACCTGGTATTCACGGCATTTCTGGAGGATTTGCCGTACGGTGAAGATCTGGTCCGTTGTCGACCGGCCGTCGATGAAACCGGCTTGGTAACTTCCCACGAACTCATTTACTTTAGGTGAAAGACGACGGAAGATGATCTGGGATAGCACTTTGTAGGCGGCATTCAAAACGGTGATCGCTCGAAAGTTCTCACACATTAACTTGTCGCCTTTCTTGTGGATGGGACAGATTATCCCTTCCTTCCACTCCTCCGGTAGCTGTTCGGTTTCCCAGATCTTGACTACTAACTGGTGCAGACAGGTGGCCAACTTTTCCGGGCCCATCTTGATGAGTTCTGCTGCGATACCGTCCTTACCAGCCGCTTTGTTGTTTTTGAGCTGGTGGATGGCATCCTTAACTTCCCTCAGCGTGGGAGTTGGTTCGTTCCCGTCCTCTGCTGCACCAACATAGTCATTTCCTCCGCTGCCTTGGTCCTCCGTGCCTACATTCTCTTCGCCATTCAGGTGCTCGTCGAAGTGCTGCTTCCACCTTTCGATCACCTCACGTTTGTCCGTCAGGAGGCTCCCTTCCTTATCCCTGCATATTTCGGCTTGCGGCACGTAGCCTTTGCGGGATGCGTTGAGCTTCTGGTAGAACTTGCGTGTTTCCTGTGAACGGCACAGCAGTTCCATTTCCTCGCACTCCGCTTCTTCCAGGCAGCGCTTTTTCTCCCGGAAGAGACGGGTCTGCTGCTTCCGCTTCTGTCTGTATCGCTCCACATTCTGTCGGGTTCCATGCTGCAGCATTACCGCCCGCGCTGCATCCTTCTCCTCAAGAACCGCTCTGCACTCCTCGTCGAACCAATCGTTTCGTCGACTCCGTTCTACGTACCCGATTGTGCTCTCAGCTGCGTTGTTGATGGCTGCTTTTACTGTACTCCAGCAGTCCTCTAGAGGGGCCACATCGAGCACACCCTCGTCCGGCAACGCTGCCTCGAGATTCTGCGCGTATGCGGTGGCGACATCCGGTTGCTTCAGTCGCTCTAGATCGTACCGGGGCGGCCGCCGGTAATGTACGTTGTTAATAACGGAGAGTTTTGGGCGCAGTTTAACCATCACCAGGTAGTGATCGGAGTCGATATTAGCGCCACGATAGGTCCTGACGTCGATAATGTCGGAGAAGTGCCGTCCATCAATCAGAACGTGGTCGATTTGCGATTCCGTTTGTTGTGGTGATCTCCAGGTGTAACGATACGGGAGGCTGTGCTGGAAGAAGGTGCTACGAATGGCCATGTTCTTGGAGGCGGCGAAATCGATGAGGCGTAGGCCATTTTCGTTCGTCAGCTGGTGGGCGCTGAACTTTCCAATCGTCGGTCTGAATTCCTCCTCCTGGCCTACCTGAGCGTTTAGATCCCCTATAATGATCTTGACGTCGTGGTTTGGGCAGCGGTCGTACTCGCGTTTGAGCTGCGCGTAAAATGCGTCTTTGTCATCATCAGTGCTTCCGGAGTGAGGGCTGTGCACGTTTATTATGCTAATGTTGAAGAATCGGCCCTTGATTCTCAACCTGCACATTCTTTCGTCGATCGGCCACCAACCGATCACGCGCCTCTGCATGTCGCCCATCACTATAAAAGCTGTTCCCGGCTCACGTGTGTTGCCGCAACTCTGGTAGATGGTATGATTACCTCTAAACGTTCGCACCATAGATCCTGTCCAACACACCTCCTGCAGCGCTACGATTCCGAACCCGCGGTCCTTCAGTATATCGGCGAGTATGCGGGTGCTCCCGATGAAGTTGAGAGATCTGCAGTTCCACGTACCGAGCTTCCAATCGCAAGTCCCTTTTCGTCGCTGTGGTCGTCGCCATTGGTATCGGTTCGCATTCTTCTCTTGTTGATTTTCCATCATCCATATCATTCAATATGAGTATTTATCGATCGGGCTTTATGAGAAAAAGGTACAGGGTCATGGTAGATGGTAGGGTAGCGGGTAGGGTGAACGGTGGAGCAGACGGTCGAGTAGAGGGTTTGGGTGAAGGATATAGTAGAAGAGATGGAGTATGTTACTACCAATGACGCACAACGTGTATACACTCTACTAGTACACGTTGGATGACGCCCACGCGTCTATGGCATGGACGTCCTCACGTCCCGAGCCAGCTCACCTCTTATTTGCCTCCCAGGGTCGGCACACGTACTTGGGAGTACTCACCTGTAACAGACCTGTAAAGTTATCAACCTAAAACAACTTTCTTTCGGCGTTCGCACAAAACCAAATAGCAAAATTCTAATGGAAACGCCGAACCAAGAAATTTATTGAAACTATTTCTAATGATCACTCAGTTTATTGAAAATGACTCTAGATTCACTCACTTTGCTTCGACACCGATGTCCTCGTCGTAGGGTCCTCCACGTGATACAGGATCGCTTCACTGCTGGTCACTGGAACGCTGCTACTCCGGATCGCTTTACCCTTTCAGGGCCACATATCAAGGTGCTACGCCTTGTGGTAACGTACGGCTTGGTCGTATGGTAGCGGATGACCGTTCAGTACTTCTGGGAGCGGAAACACTTCACTATCGGTCTATTCGAGAGGAATTACACTTAGCTCGTTATGCGACACCTTATCCACGCAGTTCACTAAGCTTTCGGATAAAGTTTTCCTGTTATGTCGACTTGTAACGTAGAACCGGAAGACGACCTCTTCGATCACACACTGGCCTCAGCGTTGGCGATTAGGAGGACCAGAATTGCCGCAAAGCGGCCACTAAAAGCACTGACTCTCACTTTTAATGTTCGGACGAGCTAAGTTTGAGGAGAATATACTCCGAAAAATGTCTTTAAACTTCCACGTGATATCAATCACTACTGCCAGAACTAGAACTTTCGGTTTAGATTTGCGGGTAAAAATCACTAGTTGGACTTCACTCACCGATATACTTCATCGTTTCCCAAGATAAAAGAGACCCGATGCTGGGGCTTGGCATGGTTATATATCTTATAGGTAGCAGTTTTGGACGCATCTGCTGATAATCATCCAATTCTACTTAATCTGCTTATATCATTCCGTGGATAGTATAATGATATGGTCGAAGTTTTGGTCCCACAAATACTCCCATGTCGTCGAGCAGTTGGATGATGAGTGTGTTTCGAGCAGCAGAGCCTATCTTTGTGAGTAACTGACTTGGAAATGCCCTATCGACAATTTGCAATCTAGTACTACATTAAACATTTTTGATAAGGTAAATGGTGTATTCTGGACTTCCTCTTCCATAAAGGTGTGTTATTAAATATTATATAATCCAAATTAGGTTCGTACGTAAAATGTACATTTAAATTCAATCATAGTTTTCTTATAGCAAATTTAACACTGAAATTAAGAAATCTTAGGTTGAAACATTAGTCAAATGTTACAAGTAGAAGGTGGAGTAAGGGATAGGGTAGACGATAGGGAAGAGGGTAGGATAGAGTGTAGGGTTGAGGATAGGAAAAAGTTTAGGGTAAAGAGTAGGGTAGAAGGTACCATTAAGCATAATATAGACTAGAGGGTACGGTAAAGGATAAGGCAGTGATTATGGTAAAGGATAGGGTAGATGGTAGGGCAGATGGTAGGGTTGAAGGTTATGATAGAGCGTAGGATAGAGGATTGGAATAGAGGGCAAAGAAGACAGTAAGGTAAAGACTAGAGAGTAGGGTGAGCAATTCAGATGGGATTAGATGAGGTGAGGTTTTTTTTTTCGAGATACTTTCAGGAATTCTTTCCAGGATTTCTTCAGGCATTCCTTCGAGAATCTTCCCAGATTTATTCCCAGGATTCCTTCAGATATTGCTTCCGAGATTGCTGTACGGATTGCTCCAAAGTTCTCTTCAGGAATTGCTTTGGAAAATCCTGAAAGGATTCTTTTAGTTATTCTTTTCTGCATTCCTTCAGAGATTTGTTCTGGAATTCCTTAAGAGATTCCTTCCAGGATTCCTGCTGTGATTCCTTAAGGGATTCCTCCCGTTAAAATATGAAAAAAATATATTTCTTCCGAGATTTTTTTCAGGCAATCTCAAACCATAGAGAAATCTTCAGCAAATGTTGAATTCATCCCAGAAAATTCGGAATGAAGTTTTGGTAGAATTATCAACGAAATTTTTAATTTGTTTTATTATTAACTTGGAATCGTCCACTTAAAACTATTTATTAGAAATTTCTTTGCTTTTTCATAAAATATAACAACTAATTTCTGCGTTCCAACATTTGTCGAGGAATTTGGTTGAACATTTCCTCAAAAAAATCCATTACTGTTCCTATCAGTTGTTCAGTTTTGTGTTAATGTGAGACGCTCATGATCTGGTACTTTTTTACACATTGACGTAAAAACGCAATTTTGTTTATGGTTTTTGAAAGTACCTACATTGAAAATCATGTCTATTCATGACGTTAACTCAAATTTGATTGTTAGGAATGCAACTTCTTACGAAAAATGAGAACTTTTTACACCAGCTCCCTATTTCTGCAGCATCAAAACTGTAAGGAATTCAATATTTCTAGAAATTTCAATGGAATCAGTACAACTTACATCTTATTAACATTAGGAATCCCCCAAGATGCGACTCTCCTAACTTACATTCGTAAGAGGTATCATAGGAGTATATCGACTATATCAAATGAAACTAATGGGGCACGTTCGGTGTAGTACTAGATTTGTAGTAATGAGTTGAATTTTAAAAATTTGGCCAACGTTTTGCTCAAACAGCAACAAATTAGTCAAGGAATCATAATACACACGCATTTTGCACCATTTCATTGCAGAAACGGAGAATTGACCTTCTCACCATACTAAAATTCAGCTCATTACTACAAATCTAGTACTTCACCGATCTGTCATATTGGAACAAGAAACTGAATCACAAAATATCGTGAACAAACTTGGAAACCGTTCAGCCCGATGCGATGAGAGTCAGAGAATACACCAAACGTTGTTCTGTACGCAATGCAGAACTTGGGAGACATTCTTGTGCAGATTTTTCAGCTAGTTCTGAAAGGATTTCTCTAGGAATGCCTATTCGAATCGTTCCAGAAGTTCCTGATAAGATTCCTTTAGGTATCCCTTTTGGGATTCCTCCAGAAATATCTTTGGTGATTTATTCACGGGTTTCTAAAGAAATTCCTTCAAGGATTTTGCAAGCACTTAAAGAATTTTTTTTCCATCATTTCTCGAGGAATCCTCAAATCACTCAAAAGTTCAATCTGGCATTATTTACCTTGTACTTCTTAATAGGAATTCTCACAAAATTTCTCCTCAAACTCTTGCAGAAACTTCTGCTGTGATTTCTCCAAGAATTCAAGAATTCCTCAGGATATTTCTGTAAAGCTCATTTCCGAGATTCTTCCAGGTGTTTCCTTCGAAAATTTCTGCTATGATCATGGCTATGATTTATGAATTCATGAAGGGATTCCTCAAAGTATTTCTTATAGTTTTCCTCTAAAATTTCCACCGTGAATTCCTTCAGGATTTCTCCCAATATTCCTCCAAATTTTTCCATGCCTTTTTTCCAGGGATTTCTTCAATGATTCCTTTAGGAGTTACTGCTGAGATTAGTCTATGGATTAGTCCTGTGATCATTCTAGAAATCCAGACTGGGATTCTCCCAGTTTTTCCTCCAGGAAGTCCTGCTAAGACTTTTTCTGCAATTCCTACGCAAATTCTTAATGCAATTCCTCCAGATATCTCATATAGTTTATCCATCTGTACATATTTATGCTGAGTTAAATGTTAAACCTTAAATTTAAAAGTTTTTAATTTGGGTAAATCCGTTTTGGAAGCACTACGTGTTAATGCATGAAAAATTTCGATTGTTGGCAGAAGTTCATGATTTTCGATTTATTTAATAAACTAATTATTAATTTACGTAAAAAGGTTTTACGCGCCGCCCAAACAGAAACGCAATTTCTAGTATACAATAGCGTAGTTAGTTGCTGAGTTCGTTGAATGAGATGAACGAAGTCGGCAAACCGCCGTCAGTGGAATGAAGAGAATCGCGAAAAGTTTTAATTAGATTAGTTTTATATGGTGCAAGGGGAAAGTTCATGTCATTTGTCGATACAAAATTGTTCCGCAACTCTACTAGGTACTAGTTGGTAACACTAGTTTACAGCATTTTTGAACTCGGTAAGCTGATGATCGTTTTTAGTGTAGAATCATGCCCTGAGTTCGAAAAGGCGAAGGAAAAAAATTACAGTAGAGCAGAAATTTTTTCGACTTTCCATACAAGGCTGATGATTTGAAATCGATTTTTGTTCTATTTTCAAGCAAAGTCGCTCACTTGAAACATCTCAGTCTCCGTAACCAATGCTCCGATTGAGCTAATTTTTTTACTGTAACTCGCCTACATATGATATGTCAAATAAACGTTGAGAAAGAATTTTTATATTGTTTTTTCTCATTGAAAAAAATACATTTCTTCGTATATTTTTGGAAATTTTGCTAAAATTTAAGGAGATCGTCCCCAAAACTCGCCAATATCTTGAATTTCATCAATCTGACGCAAAACCTGTATTCAGATGATCGAATGGGATGATATTCAGCTTTTAATTTATGGAAAAAGATTTAAAATTGGTTGAACAAAACGAAAGATATTTGAGTTTTAGTAAATTCCATATTTTAAAAAGTTGTAAAACTCGATATTGAGCTTAAACTCAAAAACTGTTCTACTTTAAATTTTTTGAAGCACGGTTTCGAAATCAGCGCTAAATTATGCTTCAAAAATTTTGGTCGTTGACAGAAGTTCACGACTTTCGTTTTATTTTGTAAACTAGTGTAATTAGAGAATTAGTAGTTTTGTATTATGTATCTGATCCAACTAACCTTCACTATTCGGCAGGTGATGTTGTTATTTGTTTTGAATTGATGGCAATCGCTATAAAAGAAATCCAAATCCAAGAAGCGCCATGCAATCACACACAAGTCATCAGCCGTTTCGTCTGGAAAACTTTCTAGCACCGTGAAACTGAGTTAGACGACATTGTTTTTAATTCTTCCTAAAATCAATAAATCACTTAGTATTTGTGGTGAATGATTCACAGATCCAAGCAACCCGATGGTACAGTAAAGCATTCGTGAATTAGTATCTCTGGTGTGCAGACGTGCCTACCTCAAAGTGCTACGAAGTTCTTTGTGTAGTTTCTATAGAGTTTAAATAAAAGCTAATTATTAGATTCTGACAGTTAATTAAACTCCAAAGTATCACTGTATTAAAATTCGCTCAGAACAAACACTCTTTCCCACGCGGATGATTCTATCCGAACAGATCCGAACTATTCGAATGACATATCGCGCGAATGCCAAAGAAATGTGACAAGTAGCTAAAAACAAATCTGCACACGGCAATGCCTACTACGCTTTTCCAGAAAATTTGGTTTTGTTATATTCCAATTATCGTGCTACATACATTGTTTTGTCCGTCACTGTACGTGAGATCAGCTCAATCCTTGAGTTGTCAAACCCGAAGTCTAATAATTATATTACTGAAAAGCAGTCATATCAATCTTCGCCGGTATCTTAGTTCAGTTCACCGCAACGCAACACAAGGAATGCGATAACATTTCCTCATTTTATGATTGAAAATCTACTGCGTCTCGTTGGCGTCATAAATAATAATAAACAAGCGCCGGACTTGTTATCATCCACTTTGCATATTGTTCGATGAATCAACTCTCGGAAACATTCAAATATATTGCACTTTCTGCGTTCTCTCAGCAAAACCGGTGTCGTCGTCGCCGTGGGTTCCTTGGTTCCCTGCTTGCACCGGGACAAAAACAAAGCAAGCCATGCAAAATTCCGCCTGCACGTGTCTTCCTGATGCAGTATAACCGGGACAGACAGGGAGAGAGTAACCAACAAACCATGTGTGCCGGCATGACCTTCATAGTCGATTTAATAGTAGGTGGTTGCATAGGGTGGTAGAAGTAGGTATCATCCTATAAATATCCGTTAGTTTATTCCTTCCGCCGGACCCCCGTCGGAACCGCACGCTGCCGCCATTTGGCAGGCACAAGTTATCAAAGAAGAAGGAAGATCCCCCGGGATTTCCATTCATCCGTTGAGTCGTTTCGTGGCAAATCGTTTCAAAGGAAGTGAAAGGTAAGATGATGCTCGCAGCTAAGTAGATGTCTTTAAGATTAATCGAAGGCGGCAGTGAAGACGCCAAGCGGAGATAACATGTCACCATCGCCTGCTATGCAATGTGTGCATCTTTTGCACAGTAAAAAATGTGATATTTTTTTAAACTTTTGATATACAAACTAAGAGATTTCAGTAGGAAAACATAGAAAGCAATTTACAAAGAACTGAAACTATTTATTTTATTGTAACACATGCCTCCTTCCACTGACCATCATCACCGCATTCGCCACCTTCTGCGATTTGTTTTCTTTTCCCAGAGGATTGTGTGCATGCACCCCGCTGAACCAAAGCTCTCTAGCCTAGCCTCACCGCAATTCAGAGACGGAACCTAATCGAGTGTGACTGCTTCGGTAAACGACTCGCAGTTTTAGCCGGCTTTTTTCTGTTGCACTTTATGCCCGGACCGGCCCAGGCAGTACCTAACCTATAGTGAGTGCCAATGTTTATAAGTCAAGATCACGTCCGTCCGATGCGGCGCCGTCGTCGCCATCGTCGATGGTGCACTTGACGTTGTCGTCGTCGTCGCCTACTTTTCACACATGTGTCCGCCATTATGTACTTCCCGAGAAAACGAGATGCGATCTCCTCGGGTGCAGCCTCATAATGCGCTTGATTTGCGATAACTTTATAAGGTAGACACTTCGGGATTAACAGAATGTTTCTACTGAACGTCGGCAGGGGTTTAGGAAGTGAAAAATGTGTCACAATATAGCACACCTAATCTCCATAAAAGCAGAATATGATACTGCACCCGATTGCGTTGGATCTGGCAGCAAATGTACATGCATGCTTAGTACCACGTGGCCTTGTTTGCTTCAATTCTCAGTCACGACAGTGCAATGAACGCCAACAGACGTTACAGGGCTGGCTGGTACAGAAGTATCCATTTGCAAACCAATATTAAAAACCTGTCAAAAATCCAATATAGCACATTTGTTTCTGAACACTGAATCAAAATTAAACCATCGTGCAGCAATAATGACAATGTCGCAACGTGCATTTGTTGCGACAATCCACTCAATGCGATATAAGTTTGTCCTTATTTGTGTTGTGTTGGATCCCTTGAATAAAGTCAGTTGAATGATTGTTAGCGTAACAGACCAAGTGTGTTTGATTTCTGAGTACCGAAACAATTTAAACAAAATAGGATAAAGATCGCACATCACGAGTTTAAAGATTTTTAAGCGTTGTACTGCCGTTCTACGCCCGATTGTCCCATGTTACAGTGTATCAAACAATTGTCCGTACAGCAATTTTTTTGTCAAAATAATTTTTCATTCAAATGGTTATAACTTTTTTATGTGTCAATCAGAAACGCTAAAATTTTGGTCAATCATGAATCATATATTAAAGCTCCATAAGTAAAATTTTGAGCGAGATCGAATAAGTTTTCTGAAAGTTAAAGAACTTTTAGCAAAACTTATAAGATTTTTGAACACATTTTTAAAACATTATATCTCAATATGTACTCGATGAAATTTTATCATTTTTTTTTGTGTTACATCTTATACCTAAGGCTTTCATATGCAGCCATGTTCGGGGTTTTATATTCACTACAAAAAATATGAAAAATGTGCGTATGTAGTTGACGATGTTTTAAAATTTACCATATTTTGTACATATAATCTGCCAAACGTTTTCCACCAATAAAAGTGCATAAACTGAACGAAAAATCCATAGGACCTACTCTTCATATGTAGTTTAGTAGGTCCTGTATAAAAATATATCATTAGGAGAGTTTAAAAAAGTTGATAACACTTGACACATTTATTGATCAAAATATGATAAATTTCCAAATGACACTCTGAACATATACAGATTTTTCATATTTTTTGTAGTGAATATAAAACCTCAAACGAAGCTGCATATGAAAGCGTTAGGTATAAGCTGTAACACGAAAAATATTGAATAAGTTTCATTAAGTACATATTGAGACATGATGTTTTAAAAATGTATTAAAAAATTTTATAAGTTTTATTAAAAGTTCTATAACTTTCAGAAAACTTATTCGATCTCGCTCAAAATTTTACCAATGAAACTTTAATATATGGGTTATAATTGGTCAAAATTTCAGCGTTTTTGATTGACGTATAAAAAGTTATAATCATTTAAATGAAAAATTATTTTGACCAAAAAATTGCTGTACGGACAATAGGACAGATCGGTGAAGTACTAGACTTGTAGTAATGAGCTGATTTTTTGTATGGTGAGAAGGTCAATTCTCCGTTTCTGCAATGAAATGGTGCAAAAAGCGTAGGTATTATGATTCCTTGCCTAATTTGATGCTGTTTGAGCAAAACTTTGGACAACAGTGTTATTGTTTTCTTCATTTCTTGCAACATAAACACCATAGTTATCCAAAGTTTCGCTCAAACAGCATCAAATTAGGCAAGGAATCATAATACCCACGCTTTTCGCACCATTTCATTGCAGAAACGGAGAATTGACCTTCTCACCATACAAAAATAGGACAGATCGGTGAAGTACTAGATTTGTAGTAATGAGCTGAATTTTAGTATGGTGAGAAGGTCAATTCTCCGTTTTTGCAATGAAATGGTGCAAAAAGCGTGGGTATTATGATTTCTTGCCTAATTTGATGCTGTTTGAGCAAAACTTTGGGCAACAGTATTGTTGTTTTCTCCGTTTCTTGCAACAGAAACAACATAGTTATCCAAAGTTTTGCTCAAACAGCATCAAATTAGGCAAGAAATCATAATACCCACGCTTTTTGAACCATTTCATTGCAAAAACGGAGAATTGACCTTCTCACCATACTAAAATTCAGCTCATTACTACAAATCTAGTACTACACCGAACGTGCCCCATTGTTTGATACACTGTATATGGGATTCCCATATAACATGGGGCAATCAGGCATAGAACGGCAGTGTATTGCAATTGTCGAGCAGTAACTGCGAGTCGGTAAACACTGCAACGCTGTTGAAGATCTACCATCAAACAGATTCAATTTTGGGTTAGTAATAATTGATTATCCCCGAGTTGAAAAGTACGCAACAAATTCAGTTTCCGTTTAGTCTCCAACAAAAATGTTCGAGATCATGTCATTATCTGTTGCCAGTTGGGATACATAGTAATCGCCGCGCCTTCTTTGTTGCTTGTTTTATGCCCCTTTTGTCTGACAATTTTCTTCTCAAACATGTTGATACAGGGGATGGCCAAAATGTTTGGGATAGGCAACTTTTTTTTCTCTCACAAAAAAGTTCAGCATGCTATAACTTTTCATAGAGCGCATCAAAAAATCTCAAATTTTGACTATTTGTCAACCTATTATATGTGCATCATTGGTACAAATTTGGGCTTGATTGATTAATATTTCGCAAAGTTAGAACCGTTCGGGTAAAACACCTTTTTTTAGACAACGCATTTTTGAGCTGTCATATCTCGGAAACCAGTAAACCGAATTGAATGAAATTTTGAACGTACACTAACAATATGTAAATGCTTCACAAACTATTAAAACATAGATACTTTTTAAACGTTGAAAAAAGTTATCATGGATTGACGCTTTTTGGACTTTTCTCGAAAAAAAGTAATTTTTTTACATTAATGTGAATAAATTTTAGTGTTGATATCCAAAGATTTTCCAATTCTGTTCTCAAATTATCTCTTATCAGATATATTGGAGCCTATTTAGATTGAAGGAAGAATACATTTAATCATTTTTATGTGGTATTGTAAATTTTACTTATTTTCCTCTATATGGGTAACAATTTCAACCCGAAATAACTTAATTCGCCGTGAGAAAATAATACATTTTATAACGTCGTATTGAGTATCAATATATTGTTGATAAACGTTAAAAAATTCATTCAATTTGGTTCACTGGTTTCCGAGATATGACAGCTCAAAAATGAGTTGTCTAAAAAATAGTGTTTTACGCGAACGCTTCTAACTTCGCAAAAAATTTATCAATCGAGCCCAAATTTGTATCAATGATGCACACATAATAGATTGACAAACAGTCAAAATTTGAGATTTTTTGATGCACTCTATGAAAAGTTACAGCATGTTGAATTTTTTTGTGGGAGAAAAAAAGTTGCCTATCCCAAACATTTTGGCCATCCCCTGTATATTTGTGATTTCAGTTCACTCAAATACTCAGGTTACTATGTCTCAAGTTACTATGATTGAGAATCAGGAAACATAAATAAAGAAAGCTCGAATCGAACTGTTGACGTCTGTTTCACGGTACTACTGAGCAGTGAAGAGAATTATTGGATAAAATAAATTCAATTATCAACTACTGAATAATCAACTACTATGAACCCAAAATATGCCCATACCTACAACATTTCAATTGCCAATTTTCAATTGTTTTTTTAAGATTTGGATTAAACGAAACTGGCAGCACTGGATTTTCATCGTCCATGAAATCGAAAGGAAAAATAACAAGGCAGGCGAACTTCTGTTGTCACATCCTATCCTAGGCACATACTATAGAGCTTGCTGACGTTTATTCACCTTTCTCTTTTAAACATGCAGGTGGAATAGGATTTGTTGTCATCAGGAAAGGTTTCCCGATGAAAACAAATCCTATTTTGCCTGCATGCTTAACCCTAAAAGGGATATCTGGGGTCCATTGGACCCCAGGCGCCTTTCAGAGCTCGTCTTTGATGGAACAGACTCAGCGAGGTGACGAAAGTGAGGCCATGAAGGTATCCCTTTTAGGGTTAAAAGAGAGAGGTGAATAAACGTCAGCAAGCTCTATACAATCATTTCAAGATCAACATTTGAAAAGGCCGCATTAACATTGTGTAAACAAACCCGTTTCTGTCGACTTAGGCCTTATGAGATCAACCCACGCATCTCACCACCACTAACTGAAAGCTTGATGTTTGCGCTTTCTGTTAGAGGTGGTGAGGTGTGTGGGTGGAGTTCAAAAGGCCCTAAATCAACAGAAACACGTTTGTTCACAAAATGTTGATGCGGCCTTTTCAATTGTTGGTCTCGATTTGACGCAATGCAGCGTTTCTAAATGCGTAGATATAAATGCTAATCTGGTTTCAAAAAAAGGCGAAAAAGCGTGCTGTACAATGCTGAAATTAGATGGTTCCTGAATCATTCTAGAATAGTGTCAATCAATCATTCAGAGATTTTCAGAAAATACTTCTAGCTGGCATCAGAATCTTCCTGATATGTCCCAATCTTCTTCGATGGTTTCAGTATCTTATTCTGGAAGTTTCAGAACCTTCAGGAATTGCTCCAGAATCCCTTGAAATAATTAGTGTACTCGTCTGGATAGTCTGGATAGTTGCAGAATCAATTGGAATGGTCCCAGAGCTCTGAGATGATTCCAGAATCTTCCTGGGATTGTTCCAATATTCTTTTGATATAGCATCTGAATCCTTCCAGCATTATTCCTGAATCCTTCTGATATGGTTTCAGAATGATCTTGAGATGGTTTCAGGTTACTCTTAAATCATTTGGATATTGTTCTGTAGTTCTTCCGGAATAGGAGAGATCGGTGAAGTACTAGATTTGTAGTAATGAGCTGAATTTTAGTATGGTGAGAAGGTCAATTCTCCGTTTCTGCAATGAAATGATGCAAACAGCGTGGGTATTATGATTCCTTGCCTAATTTGATGCTGTTTGAGCAAAACTTTGGGCAACAGTGTTGTTGTTTTCTCAATTTCTTGCAACATAAACAACATGGTTATCCAAACTTTTGCTCAAACAGCATCAAATTAGGTAAAGAATCATAATACCCACGCATTTTGCACCATTTCATTGCAGAAACGGAGAATTGACCTTCTCACCATACTAAAATTCAGCTCATTAGGGGCTGTCCATTATTTACGTAAGGGTTAATGGAGGGAGGGGGGGGTTTGAAAAATCTTGCGAGTCATATAAAAATATTTTGGGTTTCACACAAAAAATCTTACAAGGGGGGGTGGGGGTGTTAAAAAATCGCGAAAATTGCCTTACGTAATAAATGGACAGCCCCTTACTACAAATCTAGTACTACACCGAACGTGCCCCATTGTTTCTTAATACTTCTGGCCCTGGGATGGTTCCAGCATCCGTCTGTGATCATTCCTGCATGCTACTGGAAGAGTTCCAGAACCCTCCCAAAATAGCTCCAGAATCGTAATGGGACGCTTCAAGAATACCTCTGGAAAACTTCAAGAATCTTTCTGGTATGATTCCTGAATCCTTGTGCAAAGATTCCAGAATCCTTACGAAATAACTCTGGTAATTACAGCATTCAAATCATTCCTGAAGCTTTCCGTTAGACATGAATTCTAAAACTTCACAGAAGGTTATTGTAATCAACCCAAGACTCAGGAGCATTTCGTAACCATTCCAAAAGATTCTGGGCAATATTTCTGAACAATTTTGTAAATAGTCCAAAAGGATTCTGAAACATTTCCTTTAAGCACACGTGAACCATTCGTGAAGACATTCTGAAACTATTCCGTGAGGATCAAGGTTAGGATACAGGAGCCACTCAAGAACGGATATTGAAGTGTCTCAACGCAGTTTTAAAGTATCCCATAAGGAATCTCAAACCATCCCTGAAGGATTTTGGAGCAATCCCAGAAATATTCTAGGAACTTCCCGGTTGAATTCAGTACGGATTCAAGAACATTCCCTAAAAGATCCTCAAAGTTTCCATAGGAATTTTAAAGCATCTCATGAAAGTTAGCCTGAAGGGTTCTGGAACCATTTCAGAAGGATTCTAGAAACATCTTTGTAGAACCAGATTGTTCCATCAATACTTCCCCTCCACTCTAGTTATCCTTTGGTGAAATCGGAATTCAATCAAAGTGTCAAAGGATACTGCAAAAATTGTACAAAAATCATGTTAAAACCAAAAAAGATTGAAAAATATTACAGTTGCGAAAGAAATAGAAGATATAGGGCCCGGCTAGTGCAATACTCTTGCAGTTCTGAGGCTCATACGTCTTCCATATAGAACCATTCATAAATGTAGCAACCTAAACAAATTCCATCGCTGCGCTTCTACCTGCCTGCCAACCATATCGTATGACAGCCGTTGCCGTAGGTTTGCTTTGATGCGCATTTCCATATTGATGTTTATTTCGGAAACTTCCGATTTACCAAGTTATGCATACCGCAGTCGCAGCCGCAGCAGCATGCCATGCCTTCCGTCCGTCCGTCCGTTGCGATTTGCAAAACAAACAAAAACGAAACGACACCGATGTTCGATACCCGTCCGTGCCCAGTGTCATACCCCTAACAGCGTGTCTTTGTTTACATCCCGTGTTTCGTAACACGCAAAGAACCGCACCCTTCCTCCTCAGCTGCTTTTTGCGGCGCATTTCATTGTTGGTAAATACTACGTCGACTCGGCAAACAAAACTCCGGCTCTTCGATCTACGTACATCACATGGTGAGAAGAAGGGGAATGGGGCGCATGCTCCCGTTCCCATATCGTAACTGCGTTCTTGGTCTTCCCTTTTTTGACCGCTGTCACGCGATACTTTCAATTCTCGCCAGAAATGTCCAAAAATAGCCCAAAAATCGCGTTCGACCGTGGCGAGCTAATATCACGACTCGTCAAACTATTTAACCGATCGACGCCATCACCACCGCCTACTACGGAAGTTGTGTGTTTTGGGTATTAATAGTTTCGCCGGTTCACGGTTCACCTCCCCGAACAGGAAGGCTACTTGGATTTGGAGAAGGTGTTCTCGTCGTTCTCGTTCAAGGCACAGCCACCCCAGATGGTAAATATTTGTATCGCAGTTGTTTGGAGATGGAATTGTTGCGCAATATTTGCTCTTCTGGGAGTGTGATTGCCGGACACGTCAAAATGTTGAAACTCCATTAAAAATATGTCTTGAAGTTTGCTGCGATGGTAATTTTGGTTTGTCTTGCAATTATACGACAATTAATTTTGCATAATGTTCTACCTGTTTGATACGTCATTTGCATTTTGATTCGCCCAGTATAGCCGCGCATATGACCGAACCGTGCATGACTCGCTCTTGTTACTGAAAGCCACATACGACACGACCGAGTAGGTACAGGACAAAATTGCCCATCCAGCTAGAAAATTGATTCCACATGCCCGGCACACAAGCGTGGCAACACGAGCAAGGTATGATCAATTCACACCTCGGCCCTCTCACTCTCTCTTTATCGCTGACTAGCCCTGTCTGTTGCGTCGTGCAATTGTGTGTTTAGCTGAGGTGTAAACACCGCCGCACTCGATCTGAAATACGAAATCGGTTCGGAATTTTAAAAATGCGCATCATCAAACAAATTTTATTCGTCTCTCACACAGAGAACAGAAGCCACGCCGTCTCGGAGAGACGCGGAATTTTCCTCGATGAAGCGACAACAACACCTGATTGGTTTGTCGTGGGTGCGTGAATCGAGCGACAATCAAAACAAAGTAGTAGCAGTGATTTTCCGTACTGTTGTCAACTGACAGCATGGCGTAATTTTTAGGGACAAACTAGTGAGTCGTTACTGTTAGTAGAATAACTAGCCACAGAATGTCAATGTCGCGAGCGTTCGTGTGACCAACATCTAGTTTGCCACGCCCTTATAGCGTCAGTACCGGTCCTACAAGTGTCAAACCAATTTTTATATCCAAAACAAAACATCCACAACAACATGTGTATTAAAAAATAATGGATAAATACATCTGAGGTATGAAATAAAATAAATTAATTTATTGGCTACAGCGCCATTAGCGATCTAATTTCTCATACATCTACTTTACTGTTGTACTTCAACTTCAACAAACTTGTCACAGTATGTCTTGAACTTTTTGACTGACAGTTTAGTGTATTATTGTTGTTTACAGTTGCCGAACAACGGAATACACTAAATGTAATTTAAACTTCTAAAAACTAATGAGCTCACAGCTGCTCTTCATATCACTACCTACTGGGGAATGCAGAGATAGATTTCTGCCTTACGTCCCATACAAAAATTACAGATTTTCCCAACAGAATAACTACGTGATGAAAGACATTGTCCTAGATTAGCTGATTCATAACGTCTCGTCATCAGTTGTCATTGTAACATTCTGCGAATCGAATGCAAGAAATTGGACCTGCATTGTCGCCATTCTCAAAATCATCAAAACAAACAGATCTGATGGCATTCGGTGAGTCGGTTTTAAATTCCAGTGAATACTACGTCTCCATGCCCAAGTTTGTTTTCCCTTTGAAATAATGCTCTTCCAGTGGAAAATCAAATTAAACCCGCGGCTCGCGTTCCGCCAGGTCAGACATGTTGCATGTAATTGCATTAAGTCACTGAACCGTAAACAATCGCGACTCGTGGACATACTCGATTAAAAACTGTCACGCAAATTCACCCATGCCGTCCGTCAGTTACATCCGACGATGTTGACCCATTACGGCGGCCTAGCCGCCCGATGACGGTCGAGGTCGCCGATCAAGTTGGCCATGCTGCCTAGGCAGCTTTGTTTATTTTTAAACCCTCCGTGGAAAAGAAGACTAAGCACTAATCGCAGCAACCACGTGTGCTGCGTCCAGTTCAGTCGGCCATGCAGCGCTCACCATGGCAACCACGATAAACGCGATTTTTCTCCTTTTTTGTCGTAAAAACGAGAAAGTGAATTGCTGGGCAATGAAAAAAGTAACGATTTTAACAACATCATTTCCAATCGTCCGTCTGTCTGATTTTTGCAGAAGAGATGTGTGAAGATGCCGCAAAATGATTGAATAAAAACCTTTGGCTAGCTACCGTCTATCCGTCTGTCCGTCCGTGTGTTGACGGCAGAGTTGACAACGACCTAGTTTCCTTTCCAGACGGTCAACGACGACGGTAGGCCGGACGGACGGACGGACTGACGGATGGACGATAGACATCCGGAATCTGTAGACGATGCGCAGCACGAAGCACGACGACGAGGGAGACAATTACAGAAACATTAATTCCTTTCGGTAGATCTTTCTTTCGCTGAAATGCTGCGCATCGCTTGCTGCGATGAATTGAATCAATTGGCAATGTTTCAGCAATATTGATGAAACGTCAAACGGCGTTGAATGGCGGATGGAGCTTTCTTATTTCTTTCTAGATTGTGTTGTTTTATTCAGGTTTGTGGTGGTTGAATATATTGTTTAAATGCCAAACCAATATCATGACAAACTACAAATTCTGCGAGTATCTGTATTGATTTATGCAAAACAATGAACAGCGAAGAATTGATCGGATTTCATGAGAACTGTTCCTCAGAGTTCCAGAAAGAGATTGACTTTCTGGAACTTGTATTGGCTTCTTAAGCAGCCAGGAAGTTCCATTCCACTTTATCTGAACTCTGTGGAATTTTAAAGTGTATGTTGACACAGAAGGCGGAACTTTTGTTCCGCGGAATTCCGATAGGAATCTCTGTAGGAATTCTAGAGTAATTCCTTAAGAAATCACAGGAGAAATCCCTAAAAGCAGTTTTCAGGAATGCAGTTTATGGAAGGAATCCCTAGTGAAATCAATGAATGAACCCCGAAATGAATCGCGGGGAGAATTCCTGATGGAATCCTAGGAGGAATCTCAAGAAATCCCCGAATGAATTCTAGGAAAGATCCCTAAATGATTCCCGGAAGGGAAAACTCTGTTGTTTTACTGTTTTTTTTTTTCTGTGAACTTTAAATTGATTGTTAGTTCTTCACTCGGAGAAAACTCTGAAGGTATCGCTGGAGGCATTCCAGATAAAACACTGGAGTAATAACTAAGGAATCACAAGTGCAATCGCTGAAAAAATCCAGGTAGGAGTTCTGGAAGAAATCCCTGAAGGTGCCACGGGAGAAATCCTTGAAGAAATCCTGAAAGAAATCACTAAAGCAATTCCTGTAGAAACCAATAAGGTAATCCCGGAATAAATTTCTGATGGAATCTCTGGAAGATTCTCTGACGAAAACCCAGGAGAACTTTCTGAGTAACTCCCGTGAGATATCCTTAAAGTAAACCCAGTAGAAATCAATCAAGAAATCCTGGAAGAACTTCTGATTCTTTGAGTGGAGTAGGTTCCTGAAAGGAACTAATGAAGGAATCCCTGAAAATCCCAAGAGAAAGGTGTAAATTAATCCCAGCAGAAACCCATAAAGGAAACCAGGGAGAAATCAATAAAGGAAGGACTACAGTGGGGTAATGGCTTCGGTAACGGACCTTCTCATGATAGAGAACAAGAAAAAGCGTTCCGAGAGCTTAAGTCGATACTGACTGCTGCGTCTATCTTGGGGTACAAATGGCATAAATGTCCCGAATGGAGGATAACGCGCCTCTGGAGCCGGCCTTCTGATCTTGGGGTATCCGGACTTCAGCAAGATTCCCACGATAGAGTCAGATCTCATCAGGTGCGGGAGTATGAAGAGATTACCAGGGTGATCTGTTACTTCAGTGAAAAGTTTAACAGGACTCAAAGACGGTATTCAGCAGTTGAGAAAGGTGTTATATCAGCGATACAACACTTTAGACACTACATCGAAGGTTCCGAGTGGTAACCGACGGCTATTCAACGCCGGCATTGAGTCGAGAGATGCGAAGATGATGTGGTAGGCGTTGAGGACTTCGATCATGATTATATCGGAAAGACAAAAGTAACATCACTGCCGATTGTTTATCTTGATCGGTTGAAGTGGATGTTCTGTCAGTGACCCAAGGTGACTCAGATGACGAAGATTTGATGGACGACATTCGGATAGATCCATAAAAAATACCGAGTAGTAGATGGGAGCCTCCACAAGAAAGCACACTTCGGTCACGAGCAGATGTTAGACGCAGTTATGCAGAGAAACCACTGGCCAAGAATAAACAGCGATGTTCGAAAGCCCTCTTGAGAATGCCTTAAGTGCAAAAGCAATAAGGGAATACCCAATGTGACCCACACCAAAGGGATCTCCGAAAGCAGTTGAATCCCCGTGGCAGTTTGTGACGTTAGATTACGTTGGACCGTTACCGCTGTCCGGTTGATACAGATACAGGTGCCTTCTCGAAGTTACTGATTGACTCCCGAGAAAAGCTGACTTTTTCCGAGTTTGAAACAATAGCTTCGATCCATATATTGGTACTGCTTACATACAATGCCACTCAGGTAGTGAACAAGTTTTGACGTTTTTGAACGAACTACATATTATAGCGGATTAAAGGGCGTTTCTATGAGATTCAGGAGGTTTCAAAAGTTTTTCTTCGGGTGTTTCATGCAGTATCAGGGAGATTGAGGGGCACTTCATGGGATTTTTGGGAGTTCTCAAGGAAATTTCAGAGGGTTCAGAGGACCCTTCCAAGGGTTGCAGAGGCGTTGCTTGTGATTCCAGGGACATTTCAAGGTGTTTCAGGGGGATCGTTTAGGACGTTCCAGATGGTTACCTGGCGTTTGAGAGATGTACAGGGGCATTTCAGGAATTGAAAGGTTTTTAACTATATTTCATCTTGAAACCCACGTCTTAATTCCCTTACTTCCCTTTTCCCCTTGTGTTTGAGAGTGGGATTCGATCTCAGGTTGGCGTAGAAGGTATGCGCTATAACCGTCATACAGGATACGTTCCATCGGGTTTAGAAGATGCATCAGGGGGAAGGAAGTTGCAAACCGATTGTTGTTTAGGTGTTTCAGGGTCGCTAAGGGGGCCTTGGAATTTAAGGCCCTGAAGCCCCTAAAAAACCGCCTTAATCCTCTGGCCCTCTCAAATGCACTCAAACACCCTGTAACGCTCTAAATTTAGTGACTGTCAGATCATGCTTCGAGTTTCCAACGACCATCAGGCTGCTGAAGGACAGCAGTTGGCTGCAAGGTATCACGTGAGTTGAAACATGATCCGCTTGAGAGGCCAATGTTAAAAATCTCGTTTGGATCCATCACGGTCATGTGTTAATCTGGCCACCCAACTGGTAATCTATCGGACTTACAAAAAAGCTTGGCTAGGGAGAGAGCGAGAGATTCCAGTGCATACTGACTCTACAGGCGGCAACCAGCTTGAGATGCTTGCTAATCAGTTTTGAAAGGAAAGTCAGAAAACAGATAACCTTCATCGAGGGTTCCAATTTGTCTAACCCGTTATAGCTGTCAGAGCCCCTGGTCTTCGCTTGGATTGAGGTATTCATACGCAAAGGGTGTCTCTGGTTACGTATTCAGGGCTTTTAGTGATTACGTCACTCAAGAAGAAGGAAGGTGGATTCGTCCTATGATTCGTCAACAGCTGGTAATGGTATGTGAACGAATCTCCAACCAACAAGCTCGAAAAAGGAGTATCAACCAAAATCCAAAACCTATGTCCCTAAACCATGCTCTGCGTGTAACAAAAGTGATCACAAGCTTCGAGATTCAATGGCTAGAAGCACTTAGTCGCACAGCTTGAACACCAACGTTGGATGACAAACCACGGGAAGTGACCGTGCAGATCGAAGTAATTATGTGAAACCAAGGGATGTAAAGAAACTCATCATAGACTGCTCCATCCTACGAATACCAAGTCAAACTGCGCTGTACAAGCAGGTCCGCCAAGAACTATCCCGGATCACTGTTCTCGTCAATCCGGTGTATTATTCAAAGCGATTCCGTTATCCTCTTTAGCAACGGTAAGTCCGTCTCAACGGTCTCAACCTTCGCTTTCCTGGACTATGGATCGAATCACACGCTGGTGGAAGAAGCTATTGCTGATGAACTAGGGTTGAACGGGAATATCAGTTCGCTATGCGTTACCAGGAAGGAGATGTTATCTAGACATGTGGAGTTGCGCATTTCCGGTATCAACGGTGGACTAGATTACGTCATATCAGAGCTCCAAACAATACATCGTTTGGACGTACTGCAACAAAGTCTTGGCAACGAAGAACTCTCCAAACTATTTCCGAATTTGAAAGGGCTTTTCGAATGCAGTTCCACGTATCCTCATTGGTTTGGATAATGCCGCGTTAAAGTTAACTTTGGACAAAACGCGACTTGGGTGGACAATTTTCGGAGATGGACATCGTGGAACGCCACGCTATGATCGGTCATGTGATGTTCCACATGTGCGTAGACGAGTCTCTCCACAAGATTGTTAACGACTTCTCCGTAGTAGAATAGCTCGGAGTGAAACCTTTGCCATCTTTGGAGTCCTCCGAAGATCAACGAGCTCGACAGATTCTGACGCAGGCAACCAAGCGAACCGAGTCCGGCAGGTTAGAATGCAGACTTATATGGAAGCATATCGATTTTGAGTTCCCTTTCAGCTACAGAATGGTTGAACTTCGCTTTGTTTGTGTAGAGAAGAAATTTGCTAGGAATTCAGCACTGAAGATTACGGAGGCAGAGAAGATCGATGAGCACTTACAGCGTGGTTGGTTATGGTCATATTGCTACTGGAAACGAGTTGCAGCATTCTGATCCACTCCGTATCTGGTATGTATTTTTGTCTATATATCGTCCAGAGTTCTCGCTCACCCGAGAAACGCATCGTGTGGCACACAGCTACCCGTGTACAAGACGTATCAATCAACTGCATGTTACTGGCCGGGCCATATCTTCTAACCCGACTTCACAGCGAAATCTGAGGATTCCGGCAGTTGCAATACGTTACAAATGTTTCGCCAAATTCTGGACAAGAAAAGCAATCGCCTGGCTCCAAGCTTCCAGAAACGGCGGTGGAGATTATCAACTGTACATACGTAGATTACTTTCAGGACAGCAAATAAACGGTGGATGCAAATGTGCGGAAGAAGTACGCTTGATCTTCGGAATCAGCGAGATTTGAAATTGGCAGTCAGGCTTCGATGAGATGCTTCGACAACTCGAGGACAACAACAACTTAACAGCAACGTTAAAACAATTGTTTTCATTGGCTCACTGAGAAATATTAATAAAACAGGAATATATCAGTAAACGCGGTGGAAATTTCCGGAAATATTTGATATCTCTAGAGAAATTCTGGGAGAAATTTATGGTGAAATTGTCAACCGGAATCTACAGATGAATCTCGGAATGAATCTTTGAAGGAATTCTAGAAAGAATACTTGTTTAAACACTGGAGCAATTCCTGAAGATTGCAGGAAATCCAGACGGCATTACGGAAGAAATCTCTGTAGGAATCCCGGGAGAGATCACTGAACGAATCCCAGGAGGAATACCTAATGGATCGCTGGAAGATTCTCCGACGGAAGCCCAGCAGCAACTTCTGAATAAATTCCGCTAGAAATCCCTAATGGAAGCCCGGCAGAAATCAATGAAGACACTTCAGGAAAAATCAATCAAGAATTCTGGAAGGTATTTCTGAGGAATGTATAAACAAATTCTGAGAAGAATCCCTGAAAGAATAAGGCAATTCTCGAGAGGAATCTCCTATGGATTTCCTGGAGAACTTAGGAGATTTTTTTAAGTAATCCCATCGGAGATGAATCAAGGAAAACAGGGGGAAATCAATGATGGAATCCCTGGAACAATCCTGGACAACCGAGGAGAAATCTCGTAACGAATTTATGAACAAATATCTGAAGGAATTCCGGAAGAAATTTCTGAAGGATTCTGATTCCCAGGCGCAATTCCCGATAGATCCAGAAGAAATTTCTTAAAGAAATTCCGAGCGAAATCCATACACGAAATCAGAGATAAATCAGTTATGAAATGCCAACAAAAATCTCTGAATGAATCTCGGGATAAATCATCTTTAAAGAAATTTCGAGACAAATCTCAGAATTAATTTCGGATGAATTCCTTAAATGAGTTTCTGAAGGAATCTTTGAATGAATTTCTGATGAAATCCCCGGAATATTCCTGGCGAAATCCCCGAAGGCATCCATGAAGGAATCTCGAAAAGAATCCTGAAGAGAATCCCTAACGGAAACACAGGAGGAATCCTTTCAGATATCCTAAGAAAAATCCTTAAAGGAATCCTGAAGAAAAAACAGTAAGGAAGCGTCCATAAATGGGGGAGTCTAGGATTGTGTGACGAGCCATGTAAATATGCTTCGAGGGGGGAGCGGGAGTAAAAAATTTGGTCAAAAAAGCTACGTCATTATGGATGCTCCCTGAAAGCGTCCCGAGAGAAAACCCTAAAGGAATCCCGGGAGCAAACCTTTTGGAAATACTGGTTGAAATTCCTTAAAGGATTCCAGAAGCAAACGCTGGTATCCCTGACGGAATTTCGGAAGAAGTCCCTGATTGATCCTCTGAAAGAGCCCAATAGAAATCCCGGAAGGAATTCTGAAGGCATTCATGGAAGACTTTTAAAAAGAATCCTGAAAAGAATCCCTAACGGAAACACAGGAGAAATTCTTGAAAAAAAACCTGGGAAGAACCAGTGATGGAATCACGAAAAGAATCTTCAGAGGTATTCCTAGATGAATTTCTAAAAGAGTTCTGGAGAAACTCCTGGGGGAATCGCGTTAGGAATTCCTGATGGAAACACAATAGGAAACCCTGAAAGGATCCCAGGAGCAAACCCTTTGGGAATGCTAGTTGAAATTCTGTAAAAGAACCTGCATGCAAACCCTGGTAGATATGCCTGAATGGATTTCGTAAGAAATCCTTCATTGATTTTCTGAAAGATCCCTGCAGGAATGCCAGAATGAATCCACGAAAGCATTCATGAAAGAATCTCGAAAAATAAATTTTGGAATAAACCCCTAAAGAAAACCCAGGAAGAATCACAGAAGAGCCTCCGGGAGAAATTCCTGACAGAACTCTGAAATAAATTCTGAAAGCAAATACCGGTGATAAAATCGAGTGAGAAAATGTTTATAACTGGAGATCATCGGAATAGAAAATCCGATTACGTTTGCACAGTAAGGTAAGAATTCATGTGTTGAACTAGTCAAATTTTAATCTTAATTTAAATAATTCCGAAATTCATTAAAACAACATACTTTTGAGGCAAAAATTGTCTCAAAAACGGTGGTAAACAGTTTTTCGTAGTGTACTGTTACGATATTGTTGGTTGCACTCGTACAGCTTACGTATTGTATCATACACTCAACGTAAGTGAATACGTCAAATGAATGCATTCATTCATTTTAACAATGTTGCCAGTTTTCACATTGCTGAACATTCGTACTTTTTTAAAAAGACACGGACACGTTCAATGCTTCCAGTGAGCTTTTCGTTCTTTGAAGGAAGCACGACACTAGACAACGGACTAGCATGCAACGCCCAGTGGCACAGCCGAAAACTTTTCCTGACAGCTGCGGCGGGAATCGAACCCGCGCTCCTCAGCACGATGCGACTAAGAGCTTGGTGACCATAGCCACACGACCACGGAGCCGCATATATAAATACCAAAATTTATTCCGAAATGTCAGTAAGCGTAAATGTCTCGCCATTTCGATGATCGATCAATATCGTAAAGTAACGCCTGAACTCCATTCATATTAATCGATCAGTGTTGCCATCTGAAGCCCAAATATCAAATGATGAAACATCATGAAATCCAATTGCAGTTTTGCATATGAACTTTAGAGGAACAAATCTGACGAACCAAGCCTCGATCCAAGCCGCACTTGTTTATCCTGATTTTGCTAAATAACCTGCAAAAATAGGAAGGTTTTCGAAATCTAACGCATTTGTTTACGAATTTTCAAGGTTGGTACTCTTGAAAAAGTGAGTAGAGGTCCAAGTCGGCCATTGTGGCAGCCATATTTGTATTCTCTGAGGTTTCTCCTTAATACTCAAACTTTCCCCAATAATATGATGATACTTCTTTAGTATCGTTATTTTTGTTTGCGCAAGATTCTCATTAAACCCACCAAAAACGGCAAAAGATGTCGGTTTTTGTCATTTTTTTAATACGCTATTTTGGACAATCTGATATATTACATCACTAGTAATAACTATATTCAATCCTCCACCTCATATGTTTATATGAACATTGTTCGATTTGTTCCATAAACTTTCGCTTCAGCGCCTACTTTGTTGTACACCATTTGTCTCATGTGTTTGTTCGTGTGTCAGCCAAACACCGCCTACTGCGTTAAGTTACATTGCTTTTGCCGCAGCGAATCAAAGGAAATCCCCGCGATCATGCGTGTCAGTCATCTCTTGTCGACGTCGACGTGGTCGTCAATCGCCGTGACGGATGTCCTTTTGTGTCCTCCACACGGGTTAGCGAGCGTGAGCGGCGGTGCAGAAATTCACTGGACCGCAAATTCCTGGTTCAATGCGCTCCCGAAAGGCATTAGATTTTAGTGACCTCTCCCCGCATCAGTTTAATGTGGCCCCGTAGCATCGTGGTCCGATTTTGACAGTCACACGAATGTCGTCGTCAAGACGACGACGACGACGACGCGACAGGGAGTCTACTGTGACCGCGAGATACCATCGCGTCCCGCGTGGCGACGGACGGCGAATAAAGGTGGCAATGAGATGAAATTAACGTCTCCTCTGACAACGTGAAATTCGTGACGAGACCGCGGAGCGGTTGTTTTCTTTTCTCGCACGAAGTTCGAAATTTTGAAAATAGATAAAAAAAAAGTGGCCGCGCGGTTTGTGACACTGACCCATTTTGACAGATGTTTGAAAAACGGAAAACTCTCAGCTTAGCTTCGGAAGGCACTTAGCAGTATCGGTCTCAAAGGTTACATTTCAGAGGGGGGAAATGCCACGTCGGAAGCTCGCGTAGCGCACCGATCCAAGCAAGCCTAGAGGCGTTGGGAACGTGTATCGTAAATCATCTTAGCAGGCACTTCACTCCCCTCATAGAGTTTAGAATACACTTCCTTCTAAAATGTTTATCTTCTAGCTGCGCGACGACGACGACGACGTTAGACGGTACAAGCAACGATCTAGTAGTCAGAAATAATCTCGCCTACTACCCAGGCGGTAGTCCTTGATGCGTTTGTTGCCGTCGTCGTGGGAACCGGTTTCGCGCTAAACTCATAGACCTGCATCAAAGTGGGGGTGCCTTCATAGAATACCGCGCACCTTTCACATTCTAAAAAAGCGTATATTCAACACTCGGCGCACTTTGATCGATTGGAGCGAGAATCGTAGAAGGCGAGGGCGCAGGTACACTAATTACCGCGCAGGGCTTTCCTACGGTCGGTCTCTAACCGATTTGATTAATGGCCATTTATGCAGTCTTCAAAGATCATCATTGCGAGCGCGAGTTTTAAAAAGCAAGCTTTGGAAAAGTTCAAAGTTGGTGATCAATTCAAATCTTCGCAGTTTATTGCTCTTATGCTCCTTTGATCAAAAATAGTGCATCATTGATGCAAATCATTTCATACTAACGGTAGCCATTTAACTCGAATGCTTCTGATGTTCAAGTAATGCCATCCTGAATATTTATTAGAAAAGGAATTGAAATGCATTGTTAAACTGCATTTCGCACCTCAGTTCACTTTAATGCGTCCATTGGTAAATCGTAATAAACGGCGACACCTGAATCCAAAGTGTATTATTATACTTACCTAGCCTAAATCTATGCCTTTTGTATGCTGATGAAATATTGATTCAGGAAGAAGTATCAATTATTGAAGCTTATACCAGAAAGTAACCAATATTTTAAATCTTTCCTGACACGCGCCTGGATGACCTTTAAACTGCACTCGCGCTCGCGCTGAATACCAGGAGCGAGGTTTTTTGGTTTTTTTTTTTTTTTTTTTTTTTTTTTTGTACTTTTTACAATGGCGCGCATCCTGAAGGGTTAAAAGAAGATGGATCCGATTGGATCGAACATTTTGATGTGTTAGCTGAGGAAAGTGTTAGCTAACGCAAATCCCAAGAATTGAACTGAGGGAAAGTCATTAGAAATAACCCATTAAAGAACCTAGGCGTTGCTTGTGTCCACCTATTTACTGATCAGATTACAAAGAGTATCTGTTTCCTTCTCTAAGAGTCAGTGAAGTGTTCTGGTGCTTATATTAGAGTGAACAAAGGGAACAGAGGTTTTCCTCAAGTATTTATATTTAATTAAAACTAATAGTAATACGATTCACACAGATAAATAATTTATTTATTGAAAATTTCTGTATTTTTTATACTGGCGTGTGCAGCATAGTTGTCTCTTGTTATGGGAGTCCCTATCAACATGGGACAACTATGCTACATACGGCAGTATAATGATAGTAACTTTTGGCGGCCTCAAAAAACAGGTTGGGACTTAGGTCAAACGTCCAAACTCGCTTATTCATGATGCGGGAAGAGAGCTTCCAGGAGCGATTCACGAACTGTAACCACCCCACTTTTTTGTATGTCCAATCTTTTCATCATCCAGGTATTCAAAGTTCGCCGATTGCTGAAAAATGTGAAAATTAGCACATTTTCGTTTTGTAGAACATTTATCAAATTCCTACCTAACTGAATTTCATCCTCAACCGCAAGTGGGAAAGCTTCGGTGTCAATAAAGATTTTCAGCTGTCACCAACACAACGTTGCTGGTTACTAGGCCAACCACCGTAGGATCCTAGCTACCACCATATATGTTTGCTAGCTCTCGTAACGCTTTTCTTCTTTCAGCTAGTGTGAGGATTTGATAAATGATTTGCATCAATGATGCAGTATTTTCATCGAAATGATAGGCACAAGTCATGGCAATGCTGATTTGAAAAATAAGGAGCGCGCATTCTCATGCTCCTAGTTTTTTAGATCAATGCAATGCAATGCAAAGGAAATTTTGAAGACTGCATTTATGTGATTATCTTGTTCGCTGGGTTCTAGAGAATATGCGCGCGCAACCATCCATAGAAAACAAGTAATGTGAGCGCCTACTTGGATCAGTTTTTGACGACGAGGGGCATTTGACATTTCTCAGAGACGCTTTGCCGGAAAAATGTGACTCACATTGCATCAGGTGATTTATAGGAGGGATGGAAAATTACACGGCTTGCTTAAAGTTGCTTGAAGAATTTCGCAAAGGAGGTTCAAAGTTATATGAGCGAGCAGGTTTGTGACAGGTTTTAAGGTGGCCTTCGAGGGGACAAACGGGTGTTTCAGAAGGGTACGCCATGGAATGCCTTTGTTAACCTTTAGCTATAGAATATTCACTACTAGATTTACTAGTACTAGATTTGTAGTAATGAGCTGAATTTTTGTGTGGTGAGAAGGTGAATTCTCCGTTTTTGCAAGGAAATCGCACAAAAAGCGTGGGTATTATGATTCCTTGCCTAATTTGATGCTGTTTGAGCAAAACTTTAGAAAACTGTACTGTTCAAGGGACAAGAAATAGCCAAGACAACAACGTCTTGGCTATTTCTTGTCCCTTGAACAGTACAGTTTTCCAAAGTTTTGCTCAAATTGATGCTGTTAGACAAGGAATCATAATACCCACGCTTTTTGCACGATTTCCTTGCAAAAACGAAGAATTCACCTTCTCATCATACAACAAATCAGCTCATTACTACAAATCTAGTACTTCATCGATCGTGTCCTATAGGAAGCAATCAGTGAAGTACTAGATTGAAAGTAGTGAGCTGGATTTTTGTATGGTGAGATGATCAGTTCTCCGTTTTTGCAATGAAATGGTGCAAACAGCGTGGGTTATATGATTTCTTGCCTAATTTGATGCTGTTTGAGCAAAAGTTTGGGTAACTGCGTTGTTGTATTATTTATTCCTTGCAACTTCAACAACACAGTTACCCAAACTTTTGCTCAAACAGCATCAAATTAGGCAAGAAATCATATAACCCACGCTGTTTGCACCATTTCATTGCAAAAACGGAGAACTGATCATCTCACCATACAAAAATCCAGCTCACTACTTTCAATCTAGTACTTCACTGATTGCTTCCTATTGCAAAGAAATGCAGACAAAGTCGGATAACACATTCAGTTGATTGAGTATCGACTTAAAATTTAGATAAACATCCAAACGTGTCAGAAAGATTCCAGGAATGTTTCAGATAAGTTCCAGAGAGGTCCAATAAGTTGCAAAAGATTTTGAATATGCTCCTTAGACATTTTAAAGACATGTAGAGAGGTTTCAGGGATGTTGAAGTTTGAGATGGTTCAGGATACTTTCAAAAGTTTCTAGAGCACTTTAGGAGGCTTCGTTCTAGAGAGGTTTCAGGGAATTCCAGGGGCTTTTCAGAGAGGTTCCAGAGGAATGCAAAAGGGTTTTCAGAGCCGTTTCAGTGCAGAGATTCAGTGTGGTTTCAGTGACTTTCAAGGGTTCAGGATGTTCATAGTGAACTCCAAGGACGTTTGAGGTTCTTTAAAGGAGTTACAGTTGGTTTTAATTGAAAGGTTTCCAGGAGAATTTTAGATGTTTTAGGAAGGGTTTTAGAGAAATTTCAAGGGGATTCTGCGAAGCATCTGGGAGTTTTTGAGAAGCTTCATGAGGGAATTCTTAGTGGGCTTTAGGGATTTTCAGGGCGTTATTTGAAAGCTACCTAAAAGCTTCTCATGCAATTCAGCTTGAAATGCGTCTGATTTCTTGTTCCATTTCTCTTCAAATCCCTTGAAACGGTCCTGAAAGACCCTTGAAAGCTTTTGACACCCTCTGAAACGTCTCTGAATCCCAGTGAAAGTCTCTGAAATCTCCCTGGAACCTCTTGGAACCCCCTGGAATCACCTGATACTCCTTATCCTTCCATAAAATTGCTCAAAATTTTCCTGAAATTTAACTAAACGTTCCTGAAACGCTCCTGAAGCCTTTAGATACCCCGTTAAAGCCACCTGTAATGTTTCTTATACTAATGACATTCCTCTGAAATATGTCGAACCCGCCAACTCCTGTTTTCGCACCGTCGCAGTCCTCCCTGAGTCCTCCTATTGCTGTAGATCTGTTTAATCTCCTCTTGCTCTCTCCTGTCACGCCCTTGGTCATTTTAGTCCATGTTCTATGATGAGTTGTATCAAATCAGGGATATTAGATAGCTATATGGTTTCTATGGCAAATTTGTACCACCAGATCATAACAATTCGGGAAAAATATCATATGGATCATATTTGGTTACACCATATTAACCCAGGGATCCAGAACATTTGGAGATTTCCTGCTCTAAGAGAACGCTGAAACCTGATGAACACCAAGCAGTTTAACCAATGGTTACGCCTACATTTATCCAATCATGCTCTATAAGCCTGTGTGCATTATAAACATTGTAGTCACGTGGATATGAGATGTTCTATGCTCTCCAAATCATCCGACACTTCAGTCAAAATTGTCTATTTGATCAACCAAGGTATAGGTAGTACTTTTAAGTAATCCATTTATCAAGTAAGGTTCTGTGAAGCTACACTTAGTACAACGGATGTAATTTTCAACAAATTGGATATTTAAAGTTCTCCAAATTATCCTGGACATCAGGTCTATAACAACAACAACCACGATTTTGTATATGTCTCCGGCTGACGAGGCATACCCACGGAGGTTTTTCAAAGTTAGATGGGTCAGGTGATGTGTGTAAACGTTCCAGGTCTGTCAACATATTCCTAAAAGTCAAAATGATCTAGAAGATCAACAAAAGCACTAACATTTGCTTCGCCAACTCTATTTGTGTTCAATGAGTCCATACGCAGCATCACTGCGCATTTTTTCAATTTTGATGTTCTAAGTTCTCCAAATCATCCGGGAGATAAGTTCATATGATCTACCACAACAACCCGAGCTCTGTACGTGACCCCGGCTAACGAGACATACCCAAGCAAGTTCTGCGAAGCAAGATGGGTCATTTATGATTAATTTTGTTGTGTGGCAGAACTGTTAGGTCCATCGTTATTATGCGAAAGGTCAACTGGTACTCTAGATCAACCAGCATTATCATGTAACTATCCAAACATGTTCAGTAAGTCTACACAGTACTACAGCTTGTTTTGCATTTTATGTTTTCCAAATTACCTTAGATAAACCCCAGGGAAGTGGCCCGTTTTAAATCAGTTTTGTAATTTGCCTTGCGATTTGTCAAATTTCATGATTCTACGAGACAAATTCATTGAAGAATATTTCAAGCATTTTTGGTTAAGGTCTGTTCCGCAATAATCTGAACACAGAAACACGACTGTAACTCTGCAATGGATCTATAAAATTAGCCAAAATGTTCACTGGAAACTCTTTGGTGTATGTTTATTATTTGTGCAAAATTTGATGACGATCGGTGCGATTCGTCCTTCTCGTCACCACTGCGTGAAGATAACAATAAAACAATCTTCGTCCGAAAGAACAACGGTGACGATTAGCCTTTTCGTCGCTGACTGCGGGCTTCACGATGAAGCTCAATCATAAATAGTCACCCACCAACTTTTTCGTCGTCCTCTTTGTTCCCTGGAAACGAGCGACGACGGGCCAATTAAACGCCAACAGGGAATAGCTTTTATTGGCGTTTCGGCACCTGCGGTGGTGTGAAGCTTCACTAGCTCAGTTGGTAAGAGTGCTGGATTGGCAATCTGGAGGTTCGTTGTTTGAATCCAGGTGCAATTATTGTTTTATTAAAATCTTTTTTTGTGTGTGTTTCTGGTGGCAACATTGACTTCGTCGGCTAGACGCACTTGGACGAAGAGCGAAACAAAACGAATGAAGATTTTGTTTTCGTCACGACGCAAGCTCTTCACGACGATTCGCTGGCTTGAATGAGTCATCCGATGTGGAACGAGCAACGATGACGATCTAGTTTTCGTTCTCGTCGTCGACTTTTTTGGTCGTACGGCGACGATTTTCAGCCCTGCTTGGTACACCAAGGCTGTATCGGATCTAAGGGGGGGTGGTCTAGGGTCCCTGGCCCCCACATTTCAGGGGCCCCCACAAAAACCATTTTTGCTTGCTAAATATTAACTTTTATTTTTCGTTTTGCTCAAGTACTGTTCAAAAATAAAGAAAAGCTTTTTTGCTCATCGCATCTGTACCTCCGAGGGGCCTCCACATCAGTTCTGGCGCCAGGGCCCTAACAATCCTTAATCCGGGCCTGCGGGGAGGACAATTAACTTGCAGTTGCAAGTTGGTTTAGAGATGGCGCAAACGTTCCTGAAATTTGAAGTTGGTGTCTTTGTAAGAGTTGCTCAAATGGATTCTTCTATTAAAATTATATCCAGGTAACAATATTCTCACCATTAGAAGTTTCTGTAGTAGAATCAACATAGACCGAAAATTTCTACAGGATTCCTGCAGATTTCTTTCTGGAATTCCTACCGGATTCCTTCTGACATTTCTCCAAGTGTTTATCCCGGCTTTTCTCCAGGAACTCATCCCGGATGTCTTCAGAGCAGTCCTGCTATAGACGAGTGCATCGATGAACAAAATTCATCGCGGTTCGAGAATTTTGACACTAGAGCGGGGTCGCTTCCAATCAGAAGTGAACAATTTCCAATCAGAATTGAACAATTCTGATTGGAAGCGACCCCGCTCTAGTGTCAAAATTCTCGGACCGCGATGAATTTTGTTCATCGGTGCACTCATCTATTGGTCGTGACCATCCCATGACGATGAACAAGTAGGCCTTTTCATCGTTACAAAATGAAACGAGCACTCGCGCACTTCGTCATGTCATTTCGCAATAATCAAGCGTCATGACGAAAACTCCCATATTGTTTTGAAATTAAAATTTTCACCTAGTTCAAGCAAATTTAGGCTAGTCGTTGTATTCAATAGATAGAGAAGACATATATTCATGATTTAAAAGGATTCAAACAATAACAATATCCATCTATGTGCTAGTAATTGGCTTGTTTACAACCATGTCACGCTCCGTCATGACCGAAAAATGAGCGAATATTGGTATTCTTCTTGGGATTCTTTTAGAGATTTCTGCCGGGGTTACTTCAAGAATTTCTTCAGGAATTCCTTCGTTGCTTTTTTTCAGGTTTCTCGTCTGTATTTCTTTGGAAATTTGTCCTGAGCATTCGTTAGGGACTAGGAATTCCATCAGGACATCCTCCAGAGATTCTTGTAGAGTTTTTTTTTTGTCCGAAATTGCTTCATGAATTCATCCCGAGTTTCCTTCCGTGGTTTCTTCCTTTAGGGATGCCTTCATTGAGTTCTCTTGATTTTTTATACGGATTCTCCGGGTTTCTCAAATCAGGAATTTCGTTTCAGGATTTCTCCCGAATTTCTTTGGAATTTCTACTTGGTTTCTGTAAAAGAAATTTTACAGGGATTCCTTAACTGATTCCTCTCGATATTTCTTCTGCGATTTCTCCCGGGTTTCCTGCAAAGATACTTCCCGGGACTCTTTCTGGGATCGGCTTATGAAGCAAACGTGTGCGCCACGGGCCCTAGCTAATCAATAGTGTTTTCTAGCAAAATCTGGAAGTTTGATCTAAGCATCTTGGCAAACCTTTGATTGTTTCAGGAAGCTTGCAGGAGGGTTCCAGGTGGTTTTGGAGAAATGTCAAGGAAATTTTAAAAAGTATCCAAGGGGTCTTATTATAAGGTTTTCGAGGGGTTTGCAGGAGGGGTTCATAGAGATTTGAGAGGGGGTTTTTAAGAAGCTTCATGAGGTGGTGTATAAGGGATTTTGGGAATTTCCAGGGCGTTACTTGAGAGTTGTCTGTAAGCATTTATCAAAACAGCCCTTCAATCCTCATGAAATGCCTCTGAACTCCTTCCCATTTCTTCTCAAGTCCCTTGAAACCTTCCCGACTAGCACAGATGTTCTACAAAAGTATATGGATCTCTTGTATGACTGAATTTGGCCATATAAGAGTCGCATATGCTTTTCTAGAACATGTGTGCTACTAGGGTTTTGACACCCTCTGAAACGTCTCTGAAATCCCCCTGAAACCTCATGGACAACCCTTTGGAAACCCCTGAAATTGGCCTGATACGCCTTATCCACCCATAATACCCCTCAAAATGTCTCTAGAACTCAATGAAACGTTCCTAAAACGCCCCTGAAGCCACCAGAAATGCCTCTGAAACTACTTGTTATACAATGTGTCTACAGTTTGTCTACACCGACATTTTCCAATCGTTCTCTGTAAGCCTATATCGGTCATAAATATTGTAGTCACGTGGATATGAGATGGCCTATGCTCTCCAAATCATCCGAAACTTCAGCCAAAATGGTCTATTAGATCAACCAAGACATCACAGTTGTATCTTTAGCTATTCTATTTATCAAGTTAGATTTTGTGAGGCTATACGCAGTACAACCAATTGTTGGGAATTAGATATTTAAGGCTCTTCAAATCATCTTGGAGATCAGGTCACATGATCTACCACAACAACCAGGACTTTTATATGTCTCCGACTGTCGAGATATACCCACGCAGGATCTTCAAAGTAAGATGGGTCATTTATACAAAATCGTGATGTGTGTAAACTTTCTAGGTCAACTTCTTCCTAAAATTAAGGCAAAATGATCTAGAAGATCAACCTAAGTACTAACATTTTCTTCACCGAAATCACTTACCCTATATCCATTTATGTTCAAGGAGTCCATACGCAGCATCACTGCGTATTTTTTTTTTTCAATTCTGATGTTCTAGGTTCTCCAAATCATCCGGGAGATAAGTTCATATGATCTACCACAACAACCCGAGCTCTGTACGTGACCCCGGCTAACGAGACATACCTATGCAGGTTCTGCGAAGCTAGTTGGGTCATTTATGATAAATTTTGATGTGTAGAAGAACTTTTAGATCCATCGTTATTATGCGAAAGGTCAACTGGTACTCTAGATCAACCAGCATTATCATGTACCTATCCAAACATGTTCAGTAAGTCTACACAGTACTACAGCTTGTTTTGCATTTTATGTTTTCCAAATTATCCTAGAGAACCCCCAGGGAAGTGGTCCGTTTTGAATCAGTTCTGTAATTTGTCGTTCGATGTGTCAAATTTAATGATTCTACGAGACAAATTCATTGAAGAATATTTCAAGCATTTTTTGTCACATTGGTCCTGGATCTTCGTCATCTGGATCCCTCGGAGAAGTGGTTTGATTTCTATTACATTACATTGGTAAAAGAAAGCTTCGTGCTTTGGTTGATCTTCATGATCATTTTGCCTTCTGGATTTGCTTCAGAAATATACTCTGGTATTCCCGCTGGATTTTTATTTTTATTTTTCATTACAGAGTTTCTTCTGATTATTTTGGAAGATTTCTTAAGAAGTTGTTTAGGTACTTCTCCTAAATTTCTTCCGGTATGTATGTAGCAGTTCCTTATTTATTTGTCCAAGAATTCCTTCTGGAATTCTCCGAGATATTCCTTCTGAGATATTACAAGACTTTCTTCCAGGACTTTATTCAAGTATTCCTCCTGGAGATCCTTCTGTTATTTTTATCCGAGATTCCTGCAATTGATTTTCCTAAAAATCCTCAAGGAGCTCTCTCTGGTATTTCAACTGGCCTTTCTTTCGGAATTCTTTCTGGAATTGTTTTTGAAATTATTTCAGGAATTCCTTCAAAAATTGATACCAGTTTTATTTCTCTGTTGTATGCTCTATTCAAATACCCTCCCGAGCAGAAGGGTATGACATAAGTACAAGGAGCTGTGTTATTTGTGCAAAATAACTGAATAATCGAATTGATTATTTCTATGTTATCAGCATATCATATTATAAACTTGTCTGTCATAAGCGGCAAAATAACAAACTTCATAACAAAAAAAATGTTCCTGGAAAACCATTTTAATAATTTGTTTTGCTATGTTCAATAACAACTTAATAACAGTGAATTCGGAAAATATTTCAATAACAAATTTTGATATTAATATGCTATTAAAAATGATTGGAGAGTAGATTTTGATATGATATCAAACTCGTTACTAAATAAGTTATAATACTTATCCTAAATACTAAATAAGTTGAAATATATCCAAGAGATCTTCCACGGAATCTTCCACGGATTTTCAAAAGCTCCTCTAGAAATCCTTCCATAGTTCTGCATAGAATCCCTTTAAGGATTTCTTCAGAATTTCTTGTGATCATTTGTCCCGAAGTTAATCTTAAGATTTCTTTGAGAATTTCTTTGAGGATTTCACAAGGAGTTTTTCCGAAGGAGTTTTTCAAAAGATTCTGCTTAGAATTCTAATAATTGCTCAGAAGATTTACCTTTAGAATTTCTAAGAAAATTGCGCCAGGAGTTCTTTTGAAGACTTTTCCAAGGATTTATCGAAGGGTTCCTCCAGAACTTCCAAGTGCTTATCCGAGGAATTCTTCAGACGAGTCGATCAGAAATTTCATTCATAAATGAATACAAAAATTGAACAACACAAACGGACATATCATAATTGTCGAATTGTTGCTTTGATTACAAAACTTGTTACTGTTGTGCTATTGTTGATAAGTTGATCAATAGTACAATAGTAACAAATCTTGCAATTCAACAAACCATGTTATTAAAATGTAATTTAGTGAATGCATATCAATAGCTTGATTATAACAAATTGTGATTGACCAACAAAATTTGTTATGGAAATGATATATCTTGATAATTTAATCATCATAACAAAACAAGATCTGGGTCTCCCGTTAGCCTAGTGGTTAAGGCTATGGATCGCCAATCCGGAGACGGCGGGTTCGATTCCCGTTCTGGTCGGGAAAATTTTCTCGACTCCCTGGGCATAATGTATCATTGTACTTGCCTCACAATATACAAATTCATGCAATGGAAGTGCTCAAAGAACACTAAGTTGAAGCGAGGCAGGCCAAGTCCCAATTGGGACGTAGAGCCATAAAGAAGAAGAAGAAAACAAGATATAAAAACAGGTTATGTGATTTCGTAGTTATTAATTTGCTATTCTTCTCTGCTCGGGCTAGCAAAGGCAGATATCAAAATGATAACAAATTCTGTTACCTGGTTATCATTCGTTTGATAATTGAGTTTGTTATCATTTAGGTTTAATTAAGGGCCAACATAACAAAAATGATAACTCAAATTTACTCCACCAATACCAAAATGATAAGAAGTTGAGTTATCATTGAGTTCAAGTTGATAACTAATTACCCAGCTAACACAAAGTCTTATATGATGTTGAATAAGATGCTAGAGTGGAGGCCATATGCGTACATGCTTTTGTTATCATGTAGTTATCATTCAGGGCTATTTTATCGACCAAAATAGTAAAAATCTACTTTACCGGCATAGTTAGCAGCTAAAAAAAGTTTCTTATAATTATAACCCATGTTTTCAACTATTGCGCCCAGTGAGTCTCGAACCCTGATCGAGTGATTACCGGTCGCAGCCGATAGCCCCTATACCAACGGACGGGACTCAATGAGAGGAAGAGTAGTTGAAAGCTACGCTTTCGTACTGCAGTCGCATTGAAGATGGAAAGCGGAATCTATTTTTAGATTCGAGGTCCACCAGACCCTCAGGTTTGGGAAAACTTTGAAATGTGCGTTTGGAAATTGATAACATATTTTGTTATCATTTAGTATTTTTATATTATCGCAACAGACCAAAATTATTGAAAACTAAAATTGTTATCATCTGATTATCATCAATTGGAAAAGATGATAACAAAAATAACAAAATGATAATACCGATAACATAGTTTATTATCAAAGTGATATCACTTAGTTAGCCTTTGCTCGGGTATTTCTTGGAGGTCACTGCAAAAAGTCATTCTCCGAATCTTCAAACCATTTCTTCTGGGATCTCTTGAGAAGTTTATTGAGGGAGATTCTTCTCCACTTGGATTACGTTTGCAATTCTTCCAATAGTATCTTTTGGCATACGTCCTAATCTGGGTTCTGATTTCTTTTTTCAGGAGATCCGTCTGAGAATATTATGAATATTTCTTCAGGTATTTCTCCAAAAGTTTTATTCTGAAATTTCTTAATGAGATATCTTTGGGAAACTTCAATACTCTACAATTTCTCCACACATTTCGTGTGATGGGATTACTCCAGTAAGTTCTGGAGCAAAAAAAATTTGTCAAGCAGATTGTTTTGAGCTTTCTACTGGATGTTTTTCTGGAATTTCAGGATTCATTGAACTTCAATCTGGGATTCCTTCAGTAGATCGTGTGTTCTTCCTGTAGACAACATTAACCATTATGTGTCCGACAAACTTTTTGCTTTTTTCTACACCGTGTATTTTAAATGGTTGCTGGGTACCCGGGTACCCTGTCGGCCACATGATGGTTAAAAAAGAATGGGTTAAAAGTTGGGAAATATCAGAAGGCACTACTGAAGGAATTTCAGAAGGATCTTCCGGAGAAATCCTCGAATGAACTTTTTAAAAGATCGAAGAAGGGATTCTTTGAAAAATTAGAGGAGGAACTTCTTGAGGATGCCAAAAGAAATTTCTTCTAGACTTTCTTATTGAATATTTTCAGGAATACCTCCTGAAAATATCCAAGAAAAAACTCTAGAAGGAACAGCACAGGAAACTTTAGGAAAATTTCAGAAGAAACTTCTTGAAGGTTCTCAGGATAAATACCAGAAATACCAGAAGCTGGAGAAATGCTAACGATCCTTCTTTGATCGCTCATTTCTGGTGTTTCTCCTCGATGTTCTTCTGGTTTAGAGAGCAGTGGCGTCTCGTAACTTCACTTTTTACCTGTTCAACGACCCTAAAACTTTCATTTGCGAAGGTTTCAGGATCAGAATCAAATTGCGCATGGACAAAAAGGCTAATTTCGTCATTACATTTACATTTACATTTATTTTTCAAATAATACGGCAACCTGCCAGCTTAAGCCATACATCAGGTCAAGGACACTGATTGTTATCAGGTCAAGGACACTGATCATTATCTACAAACTAAAAGCCAATTTGTTGAGAAAATCCGATTACATATTTATATTCGTTGAACAGGTAGATTTGAGGTTAGGGAATCGCCACTGTCATAGAGTCCTTCTTTTTTCCAGAAATCCCTTGTCCCTTCTAGAGGGATGTATTTGAAGCCTTGATAGATCATTTAGATGGATTGATGTGTATTTTCGAGGACCTCGATAGTCGTAATATATTGATAAAGTAACAAAAGTCAGTATTTTCACTTAGAGGATCTAATTACATGGAGTTTGTTGTCATGGGATAGCCTTGGTTGGTTTTGTAGAACGAATGATCCAAATTTACGTACATTTTGGAGGACCTAGTATACTTCTAATGCATTGATTAAGTTACTAAAGGTGGTGTTTTGGTTTAATGGATCTACTTGGATATGTTTTAGAACAAAATAGACATATTTGAATTATGGTTGATTTGGTAGATCGAATGGTCCAAATTAACGTACTTTTTGAAGGACCTAGAATATCTGTGGTACGTTGATGTAATAGCAAAAGTTAGTATTTTGACTTAAAGAATCTACTTGGATATGTTTTGGTACGACAGAACATCTTTCAAGCGTTCGTTGATCTGGTAGATCATGTAATCTAATTTCGAAACAATTTGGAGTGTCCTCAATGTCTGAAACTCTTTTGAAATTGTTTTCTTAATTCAATGCGTCTTACTTAACATGTTCTGATAGGAGGAACATTGAGAAATCATGTATTTATTTGAATCTCCCAGTATTACAATTCTAGGACAGTTTGGATGACCTGGAATATCTCGAAAAAATATTCTACATCGTTTATCAGTAATGTTCTAAACACATAAGTTCGTTTCCGAAATATATGTAGGAAAAAGTCGTCCTGAAAGGGTTAAACTTCTGTATTTCAATACTATCTTTTCTCAAACTTGAACTGTAGATGTACTTTTTATGTTAAAAAAAACAACAGCTGTTGCATCATCGGTTAGACCGTTCTAATTCAATACCTGCAACACAATTTACAGTTCTCTAATAAATAAAACGTCGATGATGCTTCAACTTCAGTGGAGTATTTAGTAAAAAAGTACGACAACCGAGCTAAACTAAACCTCTTTAACAAATCCATCCTCGTTGAAACGTTGAAGCCCTTCTCGAAGGCCACTCGTCTCGTATCAGAAAACGAAATTTGAATCACCAGGTACGTTCTGCCGGCCGAGAGCTAGTCCCGTCCTGCAGTCAGCGGTGACCATTTAGACAGAGTGTGAGAGTTTACCGGCCGACGGGCGGGAGTGACCTCCACTCGTGAGATGACGTGACGAATACATAGCCAGAGCCAGAGGAGGGAAAATATCTATTTTCGAAATGCTCCGGCGTATACTTCAGACGGGACGGGACACACGACGAATCCATGTGGACATAATGTCAACATTGAACCTATGTCCCCAGTCTCTGCTGTCGTCGTCGCGTCACGGTCGTTGTCACGCGTTCCGCCTCAATGGACACGACACAAGCGGTCATAATTCCCATCATTAGTATGCTTTCTTTCACTCGTCAGCATTGAAAGTTCGGCGAAAAGTGCAACTCCACACTCGCTGTAGGGTTAGAGGAACTTGGCGCGCCGCATAACAAAGTAGGCGAAGCAAAATACGCGCGGGATCACTTTCGCGCTTCAGTCCATGGCCGTCTTTGATGGGTCGCGAGTTGCCGTTTTACTTGTTGTTGCCAACCCGCCAGGATAAATATTCACGAAAACAACGAACAGTGAGATTTGTTTACAAGTCATTAATTCCGAATGCTGGCGTCCCTCGGCTGTCAATCAGAAAACTATATGCTCAGGCTCACCCCCCGGCGTGTCGTAGGTAGTGGGATGCATCGCGCAACAAACCGCACTTTCATGAGATTAATCACTGCTTCACCTTCGCACCGGCCAGCCAGCCGGCCGGCCGGCAATCCAGTCAAAACGGTTCGGTTCGTCAAGTAGGCGTGTTTGTTCAAACACACTAGAACAATTAGGTCATACAACAATTCGACGCGTGACAAGTGATTGTTTTTCGCGATTATGCAAATGGTACACTAGCATTAGACTGACACGACGGGGTGGCGTCATCTCAACTTTTAGAAAATAGCTGAGCGAACAACGACGAACTCACGACTGTCTGCCAGACGAACCGGGAAGTAGTGCACCGGAAGAGCCGACTTTTCTTCGGATCGGCAATACAAAAGCAGTTGCCGCACTTTCCACCGCCGCCGGTTGCGTCTACGACGCGGAAACCGGTTCAAGTGACCCTGGTATGGTTTGACGATGCGCTGCGCACCTCTGATTGTTCATCGACTCTCTACTCTCAAAGGAGTCGGAACAACCAACGATCAAACAGCGTCGATGGTAAACCACTTCCCACACGTGTTCTGTTCCGATCGATGAGGAAAGGTCATCGTCGTGTCGCGTCGTCTTCGCGCTGCATCGAAGACGGCCGAGCGGAATTTGAATAACTTACTATCCGTTCGGCTTGCTTTGATTCAGTTCAGTGTGCAGGGCAGCGATGAAGCGCGAAGGGTTTGACACTGCACTGTCAAAATATTTACCGCCGTGCTGATTGGCTTGGTGCATACACTATAAACGAAGCACAATCGAACCGGGTGGCTAGCGAAATCTGCGGTTGCAGTTTTAAAGGAATGCCAATCATAAACAAATTCTTGGCCGCCATGCGCGGCTGTGTTTGTCAATATGAACTTATAATTCGCTTTTGTCAAGGACAGCTATTTTGTTTAAGGACTGACTTGTTAGAATCCCAATATGGCCGCCACAATGGCCGACTTTGGCAACTACTCACGATTTTTAGGGCACAAATCTCTTCGTAAACAAAACCAGCGCACCTGAGCTTCTTTTTTTAAGCTTATCACAAGTGAGCAAGAACAGAATAATAAAATGTATTGTTGTTTGAAGCTTGTTTCTTGAGATTTATTGTTGAAAGACCACCAAATATTACCAAAATTCAAACTAGATATAAACTAACTCGAATTTTGACTTATAATTCAATCGAACATCAACTAACGATTCTATCAATGTACAGTTCAGTTGATTCAATCATTCTTATTGTTATAGTATTCAAATTTCCCAATTGACAAGTTTTTGTTCAAGAATTCTTGATAACATTTTGTATAATATTTACCCATCATATATTTATCATTCCATTCTCACCAGCTGACCATAAATTAGCAATCGCAAACATTACTGTTGCGGAATACCGAGAAATGCATTTTGCAAAACTAGTGTTTAACACAGTTATGCCGCATGAGTTGGAGTACCGCATCGCATCGTGGTTGTTTGCTCTCGTCTTTGCTGTAAACAATTATTTCTAAGCCAACATCTGGTGCACTGTGGTATAAAATGGAAACATTTAGTGGACAAAATCGTATCCGTATGAGCATTCTGGACCAACTTAGCCTACGGCAAACTAGATAACTACTATGAAGACATAACAAAATCTTGAAGATGTCTACAGAGGTTTGCCTACATCGTTGATCTGCATGCAATGTTTTAAAATCGGCAACTTCAGAATAATTTGTAGATCCTTGAAAGAAGAAGAGTCATCATAGGCTCTTGTAGAGTAGCTTAATATAGCCGTAGCTTTAGACGTTTCGAACTCTTCTGATAGACCCGACGCAGTAAAGGATGTCTACATCTGCGAAGACGATCTTGCTTCAAATATGTATTGGTTGTTTTGATTTATTCGCGGAATTTAATATTATATTTTTTAAGTTTTATTAACCTGTATTCAAACTTGAAGCTAATTCAACACTTATATATGTATAGTTCTTCATGATAACATTCCGTCAACCGAGTTATCCGATTATTAACATAATCATAACTGAACCAAGTTCATTTATATTTCTACAATGTTATGTTGATTGCACTAAAATATGTCCAGTGAATTCAAGGAAGTTACAAATATGAACAGTCCAAGAAGTTTGGTCCAAGAAAGAACAGGACGGTCAGAGTTGTGCAATTTCAGCGTGCTCAACGCCCAACAACATTTACTGCGACTTTCATTGCAAATGCCAAAGAAGATCCACGCCTAAGCAATTCACACTTATTTACGATCCAGGCAGTATCAACAACATTCAACAGTAGCGATCGTCTTTTCATCACGAAAAACACGATGAAATCCGAAGCTTTGATTGCATGGATTTTTGTTCTATACCCCTTACATTCAACTTATATGGCGTTCTATACTGTTGGCAAAAAGGTTGGACGGCTAATCAAACTCGAACAGATCTACCACAATGCTATATGTCCGAATTCACGCTGCGAAACGCTTTCAATCCGCAAAAACCATGATACTTCATGCAAAAACCATACAACAGAATTGACCGTACAAGCGAGCAATATAACGTCTTGAGACAATCAACATGAGTCGTTAAAATCTTTGGCTATTTTTGAAAATGAAATCTAAATGTTACGTTGCTTAAGAAACAATCAAAGATTGATTGGCAATCGAATGCTAGTTTGGCCTTTAGTTGAATGCCCAAATCATAAATTTCAGCAGATCCTGTCAGGATGGTTCCATTGATATTATAGCCAATCAAAACTGAACTATCATGGTGATTTAACGAGATTACGGGACATTTCGCTACGCTGATGACTAGTTTATTTCTACGACACCAATCAACAAACAGTTACAATCGTCATCAAAAAGCAATAATGGTCCTAAGTTACTTCTTTGTGGAACTTTTGATTTGTTTGAAAAAGGTGATGAAATAATGCTGTTAACATGAAAAAATTACCGTCATTTGTGCCAAACTGGATAACGGTCACTCAACATGAGTGTTACTATTTCTGCGTCCGAGTGACAGTATTACAGAGCTTACGGTTATCCACGGCTTACAACCTTCGTCATTTTTGGCGAAACGGGCCTTTTCAAGCGGCAATCACTCGAAGAAGAAACGGTCAGATCTCCAGCCGGGTTAGCAGTAGTGGAAGAGGACGTTTGCATTGACATTAAATCGGAGGAGCTGCAAGAATTTCCCGGGCTCAACGCGAACAACTATCGGCATTGATGGCCAAAGGAAAATTTCTGATACGGCAATAGTGTTCAACCCGGTTGGTTTTGACTGTTTTCCTGAGAACCTACTAGGAGCTAGCATTTCAGTTACTTTCGAACTGACGATCAAAATATTAGATATCACGTGGGAGTCGAGAGCGAACCAGCTGTGGTTCCTGTTCACTATTGAAGAAGCTGAAGCTGAATGGACTAAAAGGAACACTTTGTCTACCTACACACTTTGAAAAAATCTCGTAATTTTATGTCATTCTACGCCGACATATGACAGCGAGCAAAATGACACAAATTTGTGTACGATTTTATTTTTACATGATGCTTTCTAGTGCCAAATCGCGTAAAATTACAGCCTGCCAAATATTTGCATACATAACCTCAATTATTGCATCATCCATTCAAAACTTTGCCTGTATTCCCTTACATTTTGTCATTCGGTTATAAAATGAAGATTGGTTCAAAGTTTTATTTCATCAAATGAATTTTATTTACAATGCACTCAATCACTATAGAAATTGTGTATCGATCACAATTAATCCACGCAATGCACTCTGTAGAAGCAGTGAAACCATGCTAGGAGATGTGAGTTGAGATACGCGATTGCACTTCTACTCCGTAGATTGTTCCGGTGAATATTCCGTGAATAGGCCCTCGGTTCACGACAGCTGGGATGACGTGTTGAAGTCCTAAAGCTGGATTCGCAGCTTGTACTTAGTACTGGATGCACAGGAATCATATTTTTGTCACAAAATGAATAATTTTCCACCGTATCCTGATCTCAGCGCGCATTGCTGCAGTTGTAAACAACTTTGACAGTTCGTCACAGCGCAGAACGAGTTTATGTCTCCGTTCATGTAAAATTATGCCGTTTGGAACAGAATAATGAATCAAGTGTTTTATTTTAAATTTTTACTCATGAAAACCTGGTCAATGTGCCCGAAATCCCAGAATTTTTCAATTAATTCGCGTTTACGTCATTTTCGGCAGAAAAATAAGTAGCATTTTGTTTTATGTCGCCACTTATTACGTCAGGTTATTCGTTTGCGTCTACTTTAAAATTGAGAATTTCTTAGTGTGTGGAACGCCTAATCATGGTTAAAACAGATGCAGTAGCTGTAGATCCGAACTTCGATCTTCACTATACTTCATCTGGTTAGCGTGGTTACTACGTTGCTTACGATTTCCTACCAGGTTAGGAGCCGAGTTATCACAGCGAGAAATACCGTGGTACTTCAAGCCACAGTGCACTCTCCCAAGATCGTCCTGAGGAAGCCATTTTTTTTATTGGGATTCTGACCTCGATCTTACAGTGAAACCCTCGAACCGCCTAACCCACTATCAACAACGACACCCGATGTTTCAAAGGTACTGGTCACGTTGTAGTCCAGAGTACCTTACTGGGCTTAAAAATCAACCTAGAATCTCCGTCGTATTGGGTACCATGCCTTCCTCTTCAATGGACCTAGGCGAGGTTCATCGAGGTTCATCATGGGGCTAATGGAACCTTCCGAATACTTACAAACTTCCAGTCATTCGAATTTGCCAAGCGAAGAAGACACAACATATGACACCAAAGATTAGCAATCAATTACTAATGTTAGTAACTGGAGATGTTGGTGGCTAGTTGTTGAAACTAGTTTCAAGAGGGTAGGAATATTAGTTGTTAGGACTGAATTTGAACCTAATTTAAAGATCAACTTAATGTTAACAGGCAAAACTTACGAATGGATGGTCCACCCTAGTTCAACAGCTGCAAGCAGTGAATCAAAATTCAACCATCGCGCAACAATAATGACAATGTCGCAACCTGTATTTGTTGCGACAAACAAACCCATGCGACATAAGTTTGTCCCAACTTGAAAATAATGGGATTAACATCGTACACCACGAGTTTATAGATTTTTAAGCCTTGCATTGCGATTTTCGAACGGTAACTTCGAGTCGGTAAACACTGCAACTCTGGTGAAGCTCTATCATCAAACAGTTTCGACTTTGGGTTAGCAATAATTGATTATTCACGAGTTGAAAAGTACGCAACAAATTCAGCTTCCGTTTTGTCTGCAACACAAAAATTTCGAGATCATGTCATTATCTGTTACCAGTAGGGATAAAGAGTAATCGTCGCACCTTCTTTGTTGCTTGTTTTGTGACTATTTTGTCTGACAATTCTCCACTGGCTGCAAGTGAATAGCTATAAGAGACACTTACAAGCACATCCCAAGCAACCAAAAGTTCGGATAAAATAGCATGTTTGGGCTTAATCAGCTATTCGAAGGGATATGAATAGCATTCTATTGAGCTCACTTTTTAAGTAATTAACCGAACTTCAGTTCACAAAAAGTACACTTGTGTCGCTGAAAGGAACGCTATTCAGCTTAAAAATAAACTTCGAAAAAATGAAAAAAAAAATTGTTTAGTCCTCAAAAGTAATTAATTATTAAGAACCATTAGTTCATGTGGAATCCAAATTGACTAATACCTTGAAATAATGTTTGATGTTTTTTACTTACTGAGATTTGAACTCGGGATCTCCTCGTTGAAAGTCGGTGCCTAACCACTACTCCATGTATGTGTTGTTATGCACTGTGGGATTTTACTCAATGTGCTGATATCATATAGTAGAGCTCAATTAGGTTCGCGTGTGAACTTTCCCTGAACTTGGAATAGTTTTTGAAGTCGATAGTTCGAAAGAAGTTCACGTGGAACTTCTTGTGAACTTACGCAGTTTGACATTTTCAGTTTGTTGTGGTTTGCAGTGCAAAGCAATAAATTAAGGCCAGTGTATCGACTTCAAGAAAAGATTATAAGTTTTCAGCTTGGTTTTCAGTGAATACGATTGCGTCGATTACCGGTGCGCTGCAGTGACAAGTGAGACGGGTGTGAAAACATCCAGCAAAGCTGGAAAATTTTTGTGCGCAGCCGAAAAACCCCCGGCGGCATCCTGGGGGGAACAGTTTTCCGCTGCGGGGCAGCCTTTGAGCCACACAATACGGATCCTTTGCGTTGATTACAAGTAAGTACGTTCAAATATTATAGTGGAACAAAGTGTATTTGTGAAATTAACACAAGCTGTGGCTGCTGGGCTCGATTTCCGAGTGATATAATTGAATGAGAACTTCTCCCCGGCCCCGCTGTCGCCGAAGTTCAAGTGAAGTTCACTTTTGGTACGGTTAATATTTATCCGAACTTTCAGTAGTAAGTTCAAAACAAGTTCGAAACAAGTTCGGAACGGATGATTTCAAGTTGTTGGAATATGTTCAAATGAACTATATTTGAATTTTAAAGGCACGCAAAAGTTCAACATGAGTTCGGCTAGTATTTGATTGAACTCTGTTTTAAAGTTCAGCATAAGTTCTTTCTGAACCTTTTTTCGCATTACAGTCGTTTGAAGAGAAGTCAAAAGCTTGTACATGTACTTCCAAGTTCATAAACAATACAAGAGTAACTTTTTGGAGAATTAAGTTCAACGAAACCTGGGATTGAACCGAACTTGAACTTCTGAGTTCGTTCTTCAAGTGGAATCCGAACTTTTGGTTGCTTGGGATGCCTTATTGTCTAAACAGAAATCACTGCACAAAAACGGAAAAGTCTGAGCAAGTTCAGGCAGCACAAATTCTACTTCTTCTTCATTATGGCTCGACATTCGCATTAGAACTTGGCCTACCTCGCTTCAACTTAGTGTTCTTTGAGCACTTCCACAGATATTAATTTAAAGGCTTTCTTTGCCTGCCTGTCAGTGCGTCTTGAACTTCATTTTGTCTTCATGACCATTGGGCCCAATGGTGTCAATTTGGCCGAATGGTCGGCCACCGTATTGGATGTGCTACTATGCGTTACATGACTGCTTATTAAGACTATAACTTTTAAACAAATATATAGGCCAAATTGAATAAAATTGTTACATTATATTTCTACACCAAATTCCTCCTAAGTAAACCCAAAAATTCAGATCTTTTTTATTTCAGGATGCTTTTTAAAATTGGGGTTGGGGTTCCTCGAGTGGTTCCTTCAGAAATTTCTCTGTATATTCCTCCAGTGTTCTTTCCCGAAATTCCTCTAGAAAAATTCTTCTAAAACTCCCCCCACGGAGTTTCCCGGAACATCCTCAGATATACCTCTAGGAATTGCATCATTATTATTGGGATTTATTAAAAACTTTCTTTAGAGATTCTTTCAGAAATTTTGCCGGGGACCCTCCAGGAATCCTCTCAGAGACTCGTTCAAAAAAACCTTCAGAAATCACTTCAGGATTTATTTCTTTGCGTTTCTCCGGGAATCTCAAGATATTCTTCTTGGATTTACTGCAAAACATTCTTCAATTTTTCAGTCATTCTTTCCAAAAAATCATTTTTTCAATAATTTCATTTGGTAATTCCTATCAAGAACTCTTCCAGATTAGTTTCAAATTTCTGTTGTTGAATTTTCCTGCAAAAATTCCTCCAGGTATCATCACCTCAGAAATGCTCCAGGCACTCCTGTATGGGGTCTCCAGTTAGCCTAGTGGTTAAGGCTATGGACCGCCAATCCCGAGACGGCGGGTTCGATTCCCGTTCCAGTCGGGAAAATTTTTTGCCTAATTTGATGCTATTTGAGCAAAACTTTGGGCAACAGTGTTGTTGTTTTCTCCATTTCTTGCAACATAAACAACATAGTTATCCAAAGTTTTGCTCAAGCAGCATCAAATTAGGCAAGGAATCATAATACCCACGCTTTTTGCACCATTTCTTTGCAGAAACGAAGATTTGACCTTCTCACCATACAAAAATTCAGCTCATTACTACAAATCTAGTACTACATCGAACGTGCCCCATTGTGTTGATAATCCGTTAAAGATTACAAAAAACTCGCTTCGTTTGCGCATTGTACTTCTATAAGAAAGTGCAATAACTTTTTTTAAAATTACTAGCTGTACCCGGCAAACTGTGTCTTGCCTACTACGTTTTTTGACATTTTAAGTTTCTAGCCAAGACCAAATCCCCGGTCCCCGGTATGGAAGATCGATTTTCAAAAACTATCAATTTTCCCATGTTTTATGCCTCATAAACCTTCCTTGGGTGAAAACTAACAGAACAAAACTAAGACGACTAAAATCGGACTTTCCGTTCGCAAGTTATGCGCGGTCCCACGTATGCCACTGCATTTATATATATAGGGCAGTGCATGAAATTATCTCCTTCTCTTTCACTCTTACAGAAGTTTTGTAAACAACAAGGCCACGAAACGTCAAAATCCCATACAAAATCAAAACAGTGCAGTGCCCTATACTAGCTGTACCCGGCAAACTCTGTCTTGCCTACTGCGTTTTTTGACGTTTCAAGTTTCTAGCCAAGACCAAGTCCCCGGTCAAAATGTATGGACGATCGATTTTCAAAAACTCTCAATTTCCCCATGTTTTTTGCCTCATAAACCTTCCTTGGGTGAAAACTAACAGAACAAAACTTAGACGACAAAAATCGGACCTTCCGTTCGCAAGTTATGCGCGGTCCCACGTATGCCACTGCATTTTTATATAGATAGATAGATCTCTATTATTGCCATCAGGTCTAAACATGTGATTCGAAAACTGCTGTCGGACGCCTAAATATCACATGTTACATTTCGGCATTTTTGAGGATGTTAAGCTATAAATGTCATAATTTGAAACGTATTTTGGCACAAATGTCCCAAATGGATGATAACGTGCCTCTGGAGCCGGCCTTCTGATAAAGCCAATCAAATGTGACAATAGCCAAAGTTTATTTTGAAACTTCATATGCGTTTTTCTCATTTTTATCTAAATTGTTACATGTGACATTTATGCATCCGAGGGCAGTAAAGTGCTGGCGAGAAGAACAAAATTTGTTTAGATTTAATCTTTGTCGGTTGTCGGCGTGGGAAATTGTATTCGGCGGCTTGGAAAAATATGAACTGCGGCGCGTACAGTCCTTAATATCTTATTTTTCCAATGTTTAATTTTCTTCATTATTAGAATGTTTCTTAAAATGTTATCTGAATGTGATTTTTTTTTTTCATTTGAAAATATTTTCTAGATCTCATTACAATAAGTAACGTTAGAAAACTCTCAAACACAGTCTGTAACTTAGTCTGTGATCACTAGTTAAACAATGCATTTTATCGCATTTTGTCCCACTGTGAACATTCCGAATAGAAGACAACGGTATCATTATCAGCCAGCAATGTAAACACGCTGTTTAGTTGTTCAACTGCCCATCCAGCTTATATCATTATCTTCCATCGGGAAAATACTTCACCCACTCGACATTCGCCAAACAATGTCACTTTTTACCGGCTCGTGTCACACAAAATTTGTTGCAACGCGCTTGGGTTGCTTGGATCGATCTTTTTTCGAACGCGCGCCTTGAAACCGGTCACCGACATCTAGTGACCAACGACTACAACGACAACGCAACAACAGGCCACAACGGATGTCGTAGGAAGTGCTGTCATTTTGCCAAAAAAATAATTATCCTATGAACTCTCGCACTACTAAGCCGAACCGATGATACACCCTCACCAGGCGACTTATCGAATCTTGAATCGCATCATTTTTATTGCCCCTGGCGGCGGTTAGTTTTCGCAATCACGCCTTTCGCTTTTTGTACTTGTGAGCAAAAGGCTCCTTCGCTCCGACCAACCAACCAAGTTCGGTTGGATCTGGTTTCGAGAGTAGTAGGCGCATGTGATCATCGCATGGCTGTCTGTTGCAGCAAGCGAAGGAAAGATCCCGTTCGACGAAGGATGACGTCAACCGCGCCTCATCGCACCGGGTCTCATTACTTTTGCCCATAACAATAACACGACAAGACAACTCACTTGAACACCTTCGAAACGAGACATGATTTCGCGCATTCATCATCATCGCCACCTCTGATGGCGGACGATTTTTTTTTTTTGACAGATTCAGCGAAAAATCAACACCTGATCCCTTCCGAGACCGCGCGAGACTCGAGAACATCGGGTACCAAGGAAACCAACTCTTCTTGAGAACCAAAGAAACCTCAACCTCAAGACGCTTCTAGAGTTACCGAGGGTACCGGGTTACCCACATTCTGCCAACTAGCCAGCCGAACGGTTGATGGCCAACGAACGCTCGGCGAGGTCATGAACATTTCCGTCCCCGCACAGCCTACTGCGTACTGTCTCGTCCCAACGCCGACTCGACGACGGAACGACTAGGAGGCTATGAGATGCAAAAAAAGATCATTCATTTTTTCGCCTGCCAAAATAGGTCACGCGTCAATCAAAATTAGTGTCTTTTTGCACCACTGACTGGTTCGCGCCGCAAGTGGTCGTCACGCAGCTTCAGTTTCTTTTGCATATTCGGAGGATTTCGTTGTTCGTCGATAATTGAAAACGAAATTCTGCTGGTTGTTCCTCATCTCGTTTTGGTCGGTGGTGGCAGCCATCTGGCGAGTCAGTGCACAGAGTGTTGTTTCAACGCGCTGCCCGCGGTAGACAGGCAGTCTCCTCAATGACAGATTCGAAGCGGAGCAGCCAGGAAAAAATGACGGATGATAGATTGCGTTAATTGTTCGCAGAATATCGCGAAGGACGCTGTGTTTTAGTGCGGGTATCAGCGGAAGGCGTATGAGTAGGCAGGGGATCGTCGAAGGATAAACAAGCCATTGAATTTGATTCGGTTGAAATAGCTGAATTTTAAATGGAACCTTACCACGATTCTTGGTATGAACTACAAAGCATGAGTCAAGATTACTCTTGAAACCTTTTTACCGTGTATTCATATTAGATGTAGAAATATCAGATATAGAAACCCTCCGCAGTGTTTGATTGCCATTACGTCAATATTGCTTTTAATCGTCAAATTAGAACTGAACATCAGTATATCCCTGTCTATCCCAGGAAGCCATGGACGACGAAATGGCATTAACTTTCTTAGCAACGTCACTCCCATCGATTTTCACGCACTTTGTTTTTTATACCTACAACTGTGCGGTTGGTACAACATGTCCCCACTCAATGGTTTAATTGTAATATCAATAACGCTGCAAAGTAGGCCTGGCCGCTGTAATGCGTGTAATGCATTGCCGGTGTATTGCAAACATTGATTATGACAATAAAAATGTTAGAAGTAGTCGATTGTACAATTCTCCAGGATTCTTTCAATGAATAGCTGTGTATGTGTAGATTGGACTAGACTAGACTATAGGGGGGCCATCAATGTCGTTCAATCAAAATGAATTCCATCCAATATGATGTAGTATAACGAAAAATTAAAAAAAAAAAACTCAGGTGTTACGCTAGTGACAACCTGGTATCTACTATTATAAGAAGAGCAGTTCAGCGTATTTCAATGCATAGCCAACTATGGCTTATTCTAACAAATAGGACCTAGATATGATCCACATATTATTTCACTCCAATAGTAGTATTTGATTACTTTTTCTCATCAATTTCTTTTTTTCTTCTATCTTTACAGGTAATGTAAAACTTCAATGGAAACTTCACGAATGGTATGAGTAAAGGTGACCTACAATTATATAATCAAGTATGTATGTTATAATAATTAGAATTGTGCTTCCTAAAGAAACCTCCGATTGCGAGCGACACAAAAATCATATTAAATTTATGCCACATGAAAACAATGATAAGATAAACATTTGCTGTTCCATTTTTTTTTTATTTTTTATGCTAAGGGATCGAATGAACTAGTAAATCCTTGTAGATTGATCGGAGACATTCCATAGTAAATGTCGTAAAATACATTCAACAACTCTTTGAAGAACCTAATGTATTGAATAGTTCCAGACCCTAAAATGTCATAAAGCTGCAAAATTTTGGAGCGTCATTTTGGAATTTTTCGGTCATCGACTTCGGACTTCGGATATCTTTCCGTACTACTAAAGAGATCTCTTTTGCATGGTTTCAGAGCATAAACTCTAGAAAACAATCGCCATCTTAACCCTAGTAGAATGTTGAGGTCAATATGACCCAGATAAGGTCTCTAGTTAGCCTAGTGGTTAAGGCTATGGATCGCCAATCCGGAGACGGCGTGTTCGATTCCCGTTCCGGTCGGGGAAATTTTCTCGACTCCCATTGGGCATAGTGTATCATTGTACTTGCCTCACAATATACAAATTCATGCAATGACAGGCAAAGAAAGCCCTGCAATTAATAACTGTGGAAGTGCTCAAAGAACTCTAAGTTGAAGCGAGGCAGGCCAAGTCCCAGTGGGGGCGTAGAGCCATAAATTAGAATTAAGAACGTCACATTGGTTTCTTTGGCCACCATTTTTGGACTCAGATAATTTTTCACTTATAAAATATACCTTGCACAGTCTTAGAGCAAAAGACTTCACAAAACAGCCGCCATCTTGGATTGGTTTCCGCCATCTTGGAATGAAGACCAATATGTGGAATTTTCTGGTTATCTTTTTGGAACTCCCTACATCTTCCCCATACCAAATATACCCATTTTGCATAGTTTTAGAGTTAGAAACTCCTTAAAAACAGCCGCATTCTTGAATGCTTTTCGTCATCTTGGATTTTGGACTGCTATCTGGGATTTTCTAGTCACCATTTTTGTACTCCGAACGTCTTCCCCATCTATATAAATAAAAATGGAATGGTGTTTGTATGTCACGAATAGGCTCGGGAACGGGTCAACAGATCGGCATGATTGTTTCACTTATTCATTCCGCCAGGGCTCCGACGTGTTTGTACGAAAAAATAATTAGAAAAAGTGACCGGGAAGGCAAGAAAAACAAGAAAATCTGAAATTCCATTTTCAGGGGCATTTCTTCATCGAACCGGATGTCAAAAAACAGAGTAGGCAGGCAGGACGACGTTTGCCGGGACTGCTAGTACTAAATATAGTCATATTGCATAGTTTTTGAACTCAAAACTCGGCCGTTTTAGGATCACCATTTTGAAACTCCAAACATCTTCTCCATATCTAATATATCCATATTGCATAGTTTTAGAGCTCAAAGCTCCACAAAACAACCACCATCTTGAATTTTTGTCCGTCATTTTGGATTTTGGACCACCAACACCATTTTTGGACTCCAAACATCTTCTTCATACCAAATACATATACCCATATTGCGTTGATTTACCACTCAAAAGTCCATAACACAGCCGCCATTTTGATTTTTATCCGCCATCTTGGATTTCGGACCGTCATCTGGGATTTTCTGGTTATCATGGTTAACTATGGGCGTTTCAATGAGGTACAGGACGTTTCAAGGAGATTTCCGAAGCATTTCAGGTTTTTTTGGCAGGGTTCAGAGGGGTATTTATGAGATTCAGAGACATTACGGCGTTTTCGGGGGGTTTCGAAGGGCTAGGTGCGACATGGGATCCGAGCGGGTTTAGGAGGAATTTCAAATACGTTACAGAAGCGTTAGGTACCCGAGCAGGAGAAAACAGCGGAAGAATATCAAACTCAGGTATGGAAAACCGAATACCTACAACCTGAATGAGGTATTAAAAAGCCCTGCATAAAAGGTAAAATACCTAAAATAATAACTGGTGCATATTTTGCGCATAACACGTGAATAATGACGTCAGGTATGACAATACCTAGATAATAATCGATGATTTTTCCACACAAATAGCGATTTTTTCATAATTGAATAATACCACCAAACCAATAACTCGTTGAGGTATTTTTTCAATACCTACAAAATACCTCTCTCTCTCTTTTCTTCTTGGCGTAACGTCCTCACTGGGACAAAGCCTGCTTCTCAGCTTAGTGTTCTATGAGCACTTCCGCAGTTATTAACTGAGAGCTTCCCGAGCAGGAACGAATAACTGCCACATAACTGCAGCATACCAAAGTCAGGTATCATACCAAGACAAGGTATTGGTCGGTTACCCAGGTCTTGAAAATATCCTATTTTTGTATTTTGTAGGTATTGATGAAATACCTCAACTGCCCCCACTCGCATAGCAGTCCCATATGAATAGGAAACCCAGCAAACATGGGACTGTTATGCGAGTGGGGGCAGTCAAAGAGTTATTGGTTTGGTGTTGAGGACTGCTTGAAGTATTATTCAGTTATGGAAAAATCGCTAGTTGTATGGAAAAATCGCCGATTATTATTTAGGTATTGCCATACCTGAGGCCATTATTCACGTGTTATGCCCAGAATATACACCAGTTATTATTTTAAGTATTTTACCTCTTATGCAGGGCTTCTTAATACCTCATTCAGGTTGTAGGTATTCGGTTTTCCATACCTGAGTTTGGTATTCTTCAGCTATTTTCTCCTGCTCGGGTTCCTCTGCCAATGACCATTTTGCATGCGTATATCGTGAGGCAGGCACGAAGATACTCTATGCCCAAGGAAGTCAAGGAAATTTCCTTTACGAAAAGATCCTGGACCGACCGGGAATCGAACCCGTCACCCTCAGCATGATCATGCTGAATACCCGTGCGTTTACCACCTCGGCTATATGGGCCCTTACCGTTAAAATAAAGGTCAAAATTTAGGGAACTATCAGTGACAGATTTCTGGGGGTAATATCTACAGGAAGTCCGGAAGAAATCATTTAAAGAATAGTTCTGGATAAATCCCTCATGCAGTCTCCGAAACAGTCTTGTTAGCGATCACAGTCTTTAACACCTTTTTGTCGAAATCCGGCTGAACAAAAATGTCGAATGAATGCGCTTGACCACGATTGCTTCGTCGGGAGATGGTTCGGTTTTTGTTATTCTTGTCTTTTCCATAAAGAGAGCTGTTTTGTATAAATGTATGTGTCGTAATCGATTTATCACACACGAATCAACTAATATTATACCAATCTTAATCAAAATTGGCTGAAATCTTGCAAAAAGTTGGAATTAGACAAATGTCACCGTGTCAGACGACGATGATTTGATCCACTTTTTTTTTATTGATTTTCGTTCTGCCGCTCGTGTTGTGTGTAAGAGGTAGCGGTCGCACTCGAATGAAACAAAGCAAGCTGACACCCGACCGCGGCAACGAAACGAAGGTAGTGAAAAGTGTCGAATGTTTACAAGCCTGCTCCGAAATAATCTGTGAAAGAATCCCGGAAGAAATCAGTAAAGAAATTCCGGCTGGATTCAATGTAGATATCCCGTGAAAAATCCCTAATGAAATACCGGGAAATATATCTGAAAGAATCTCTGGAGGAATTCCTTAAGAAATCTCGGGAGAAAACCCAGTTGGAATCCTGGAGGAATCCCTGGTGCAGTCTCAGGAATGATCTGTAAACTAATCCCGGAAGAAATCAGTAATCCCGGTATTGCCGAAAGAAACCCGCGAAAAAAATTTCGTGATAAAAACCCAGGAGATACTTCTAAACTCTAAAGCATTTACTTAAGGAATCTCATTAGAAAGCCATGAAGGAATGTCGGGTGAACTCCGTTGGATGGTTCCGTAAAATTTCCCGGGAGAAATACCTAACGGAATACCCGCTGGCATCTCTGAAAATAATTCTAGAGGAACCCCTGTAAGAATCCCTGGTGGAATTCCTGAAGGAATCCACGAAGGGATCCCATAAGAAATCCTGAGTGGGATTCCGGTAGGAATTCCAGAAAAAATCCTGGCACGAATCCCTACAGGATTTTGTGGAGGGATTATGCTAAATCGCTAATTATTGCACTCCACAAATTTGTCCCAGAGCTTCTACAGGAGTTTCTCATGGGATAGCCAGGGAGTACGTGATGTGATTCTTCTGGGGGTTTACTTAGGGTCTCTCTGAAGTTCCCTCTGGGGTTTTTCAGGAGTTTCTTCTGAGATTCCTAAAGAAGTTCCGTTTCGAGATGCTTTCAAGATCTCTTGCTAGGATTCTTCCAGGAACTACCTCCGGGAATCTTCCAGAGATTCTTTCTGGAAATTCTTAGGAATTTCCTTCCGAATTCCTTCCGAATTCCTTCCGAAATTTATCTATAAAATAAATCCGAGATTCCTCCAGGAACTTCTTCCGTGGTTTCTCCACAAATTTCATCTAGGATTTCTCTAGGATTTACTTCTGTGATTCCTCAGGGAACTCCATCTGAGATTCTTTCTGGGGTTTCCTCCAGAAGTTCCCTCTGGGATCCCTTCTGAGATTCTTAAAAGATTCCATCTGAGACTCCTTTAGGAACTTTTTCAAGAATTCCTCCAGAGATTTCTTCTGTGCCTACAAGGGAATACTTTCGGAATGTCTCAAGGAGTTCAGGGAATCCTCCTCCAGGATTTTCATCCTTGATTCTCCTAATAGCTTCTTTTGAAATGTCTTCAGAAAATTTTGTTTTTGACTTCCAAAAGGTATACTTGGGAAATATTCCTGGAAATTCCAGCAATTTCACTTGGGATTTCATCTGGGATTCTTCCAATAGTTGTTTCGGGGATTGCTTCAGGATTCCTTCAGAAACTCCTTCCAAAAATACGTGAGGGATTCCTACCAGGAAGTCCATGAGAGATTCCTTCCAGAGTTCATTCTGGGATTATTTATAGCTAATACTTCTGGGGTTGCTTCAAGAATACCTTGTGGAATTACACCGGTAATTCCACCGGGAGCTCCTTCCGGTATTACTCCAAGAACCTCTTCCGAGATTCCTCCAGGAAATGCTTCCAGGATTCTTTCGAGAACTCCTTCTGGGATATCTCCGGGAACTCCATCCGGAATTGCTCCGGGAATTTCTCCTGGGCTTCTGTCAGGAATTACTCCTAGAATTTCTTCAAGAACACCTTGGTGGACTATTTCGGGAACTTCTTTCGGGATTTCTTAGGGAACTCTCTCCGGGATTCCTCTTGGAATTGCTTTCAGAATTCCTTTGGGAACTCTTTCCAGCATTTCAGGATTTTCTTCGAACTTTTTTCTGGGATTCTTTCAGAAACTACTTCCAGTATTTCTTCAGGACCTCTTTCCAGGATTCATCTCGTATTCATCTAGGGTATTGGTTCCCTTCTTAAGCATGTGGCTCCCATTTTCATCCTACGAAAAACAAAGGATTGAAGCGCTGTTTGTTTTGTTTCTTATTTTTGTATTTTTTGTTAGAAGTGAGCACCCATGAAAGCAAAAAGAACGGAATCAATCGGTGCCGTAATCGCTTGTTTTCGAATAGGATGAATAAGGGAGCGTGAGATTAATGATGGAACACATACCCTACGTCTAGGATCTTCTGGTTTCCTCCAAGAGTTCCGTTTGGATTTCCTGCAGGTCGTTCTAGAATTATTCCGGTAGTTCATTCTGGAAATCTTTCAGATGCTTCTAATGGAAATCATTAGTTAGTATTTTGAGGAATTCCTTCTACAGTTTTTGTTTTTAGAACTCGTAATGAAGTTCCGACAGAATTTCTTTGAGAAAATACTACAGCAAGTTCTTTGTGGTTTGCTTCTTGGGACATTACAAAATGTGTTCCTTAAGAAATCCCGGATAGAATCTTTGGTGGAATCCCTGGAGTTCCTTTGTTTGGGAGTTCTTCCGGGATTCCTACGGTAATTCTTTCCGGTATTACTCCAAGAACCTCTTCCACGATTTCTCCAGGAACTACTTCCAGGATTCTTGCGGGAACTCCTTCCGGGATTTCTCCGAGAACTGTTTCAGGGATTTCTCCGGAAGCTTCTTCTGGGCTTCTGTCAGTAACTACTTTTGAAATTTCTTCAAGAACACCTTCGTGGATTCCTTTGTGAACTTCTTCTGAGATTTCTCTTGGAATTTCTTTCACAATTCCTCTGAGAACTTTTGCCAGGAATTCTCTTGGAACTTATTCTGGGATTCTTTCAAAAACTGCCCCCAGAATTTCTTTAGGAACTCTTTCCAGGATTCATCTAGAATTCATCTAGAAACACATCTGGTTTCCTCCAAGAGTACCGTTGGGAATCCTTTCAGATCCTTCTTGAATTCTTCCGGTAGTTCATTCTGGAAATCTTTCAGATGATTCTGATGGAAATCATCCAGGAGTTTATTAGTGAGGATTTTGAGAAACTCCTCCTGCAGTTTTTGTTTTTGAAATTCTCCGTGAAGTTTCTACAGAATTTCTTCGGGGAAAGACTCCATCAAGTTCCTTCTGGTTGTCCATCAACAGTTCCATTCTGGAATTCTATTTTTCTAGGAATGTCTTTTGGAAGTCGCAAATATAACTTCTGAAGGCATTCCAAAAAGTATTCCTTATGAAATCCAGGATAGAATATTTAATACAATCCCGGGAGTTCTTCCTGGAGGAATTCTCTTGAAGGAATTTCAAGCGGAGCCTCTTTAGACATCGCTGTTATATGTTATTAGGGTTACTAAATATTTTCAAAAGTTGGTTTAGAACGGTTTTGCAACATAAACAATTACTAATGTAACAAGCCATGTCTATATGTTTGTTTTATAAGAAAAACATACATCCTCTGTTTTGCTAGAAGTCTACTTCAAAATCATTTTTTTTTTCGTTTAGTTATCAAACGAATTAATCTTTTTGCAGATCTTGTATACCGGATAGAAGTGCATAAAAGCAGATGCTTACTTCGATCCACTAATAAACTTGTTTCAATCTAGTATGATCTGGCATTGGCCTGTCACATCTCGGAGTCAGAATCGTGCGTTGGTCGTCTATCACATCCCAACGCATACGAAAACGCACCCAAAAGCCAAAGCCAGAAGGTGAAGGTCGTTCGTCGGCGCTATAGAACAGCCAGAATCTGTAGCATGTTCAGCACGTTTTGCAAGCCATGTCATTCACACCCACCTCACCGGATAAAAACCATCTCCATTTATCTACACAACACACACGACCCCAGATCCACTGGCTCGGATGTGAGGGTGAACCAACGAATGAACGAAGAAAATTCGACGATAGAACGACCTTGGCGCGGATTGATTATATGCCAGGCGACCGGCGGTATCGCACATCGCACAACTGATAAAAACACGGAAAGCAACGAAAATTTCACCCAAAGCAAACACCTATCTGGGCTCAGCAGGCGGTGCGAGTTTGCCGAATACAATGCCAAACCAACGATTCAACGGCAATGTGGATGTGACCTATTTTTCGCCTACTGGGATGTGTTTTGAAAATAGATTCCATTTATGCCGACGCGACGTCGCGTCGAAGTCAACCGAAAAGCGAAGCAGTATTCGACAGACTACAGTACCGCTTCAGTAGTTGAACTGGTTTCTCGTGAGTCCCCAAATGCCGGTTCGATATATCCATTTACCAATTGAACACTGTAAGGATTGGGAGAACGGTGGAGAAACCCCACTAATCCAATCAAACTGGTGCGGTGGCGTAGGGTTGCGTTGACGGGGACGGGGAGAGGGTACTGAACTGTATTGTGCAATCGAACGCTCCCGTCTGATAAAGGCAGACGGCAACCTACCGACGCGACGCGACGGGACCATCTGATAAAAGCGAAAGTTTATTGACCCGAACGGGCTTCATCCCTATATTTATGGTTTCCGAAAAGCCTCTCTAGATCTAGTAGGCTACTGGCGGACCTAATGATTAGCGAGTCTCATTTACTTCCCGCTTGATGACCGATTGATCGCACTTTCATTTCAGTTGAAGGTCGTGGCGGTGGCGCCAATCGCATGAAATGCTGTGGTCATACATTTTGGCAACGATAAATTTTTACTCGTAGATGTTATGGAAGAATTCACTGTGTTCTCGATTTCGAAATATATGATAAAACAGAATCGAGTGATCGGAGTAGTAAGCCATGAATGAGGCGAATGCTTGTTGCTTCGTCCGTCGCCTACATTGTGTGCGGACCTTTACACATCTCTTTCCGAATGGCGGATTCGTCAACTCGCGGGCTTCGCGTTCGATCAATGAACGGCCTTCCCTGACTTGTGTGACGGACGACGGGCGAACCCAGATCATATCTATAGTGGTGACTCAGGAAGAAAGGAGCAAATGAAAAACAAGTGAAACGAAAGGAAAACATGGTCACGAACTCGACCTACCGACCATAGACCGACAATAATGGAGGCAGAGAGCGGGCTAATATTAGAATCAAACCATCTGTATACAGGTCTGCAACATTGTAGATCCAAGTAGGCCTTCGCTAAACACTGGTTTATTTTTTAAGCAATTGATATGCATGTGTCAACTGGTTGACTACATAACTGTAAAAAAAAAACGAAAAATTGAGTAAAAAAGCAGGAAGTGAGCATTATTGATCTAAATATAGACGATGTTCCACCAATTCTTCATTACACGATTTGACAATTCAAAGGTCACTCTGACAGTTTTGCACGAGAAAGACAAAGACGGCCTTGGTTTTTGTCCTTTTTTTCGTTCATGCGTTATCGGCCGAAGTGACCTGGTATCTGCCAGAAAAAGTCTTCTAGTGTCTCTTACGCCACGTAGCTGGAAGCATCGTCTTCTGTTGAGGGCTACAACTAGCCGTGATTCTGCAAAGTAACGCATAAACGACATTGACATTATTGGTACATTATTGTTGATTTTTATGCATGAATCTTTTGGTATAAGTTTTACTGCATGTTGCATTCTACTATAACAAGTATACCATCAGCACAATATTTAGAAAGTGATATATTCCGGAAATCTGACAGTTTTTGATGACGTAATTCAAATCGCTCAAAAGCGTGAACAAAATGATCTAGTATTCCACACCAATTTGATCAACGTGAAAGAACGATAAGTACGACGTCGCATGTTTACTTAAGTCCAAAATTGATGTTTACATACATAGGTAACTAGCCTGCCTTGTGATATTGTATGCCGTGTATACCACAGTGGTTCATCAGGTACTATTCATATACCAAAAGACGTCGAGAATTACAATGCCGCTTACGTCACATTGCAGAATTACGGCAATATGGACATCATGCCAGCTATAGCTCTTCTCTCGCATGACTGTTCCCGTTCTTCACGTCTAGCATGATAACCGCGCAGTGAAGGATTCCGCGTCGCTTCTTTGTTGGTAACTGACCTGATAGTGTCCACGCACTGTCGATTGTCATTTCCGAGAGGCAAACTGGTTTACCGAGAGACTGGATCGAAGTCATCTGATCTCTCGGTATAGACCGTTAGCCTCGACAGGATAATCCGCTCCAACAGTTCCCCGATGGTTTCTAGTAGACAGATTGGCCTATCCGGAAGCTCGATGCCATGTAGGCCTCGCTTCGCTCCTCTCTATCCTTATCTATACAAGCTCTTTGTATCATTTTCCTATCTCTTGGGCAGAATTCGCATAGCTACGCGGTTTCCAGGCATCACCAGTACACGGGGTGGTGCCCCGGAGTCACATGCGGTCGAGGGTTTCGACTAGGTCGTCACTAGACAGATCTTTGGTTTCAATCGTTCTACATATACCGGCTTATGGAAGCGTGAGGTTGAGGTCAGTTATCCGCGATGGTTATCGATGCCCTAGGCTGCGGCCGCCCTCCTCCATACTCGACCCTGTACCGAATCGCCACAAAATTGGCTATGCGTGTACTCATCGTCATCCCTCCAGTCTGAGTTAGGGTTTAGATCCGGACTCCGGAATGTCCCATCGATGAAAGACTCTGTACCTCTGTACCTGTGAGTGCACGTGTCTTTGTCGTCTGCGTTCGCGAAATTCACGTTCAACCTGGTCATAGATTCGTCTAGTCATGCCTATAACCTGACCATAGCAGAGCCTGCCCTCTGGAGTTGATCAAGCGGCAGCCGCATTCGACCACCTAGGAGTTGAAATCTCCACCGATGACCACAGGAGTGAACCCCTCCATAGTTGATGGTCTATCGGCCATCTTGGAAGAGCGTAGCAACTGCAATAGTACACGGTGAACTTGGTACATTGATCTCACATTTCTGTATGAGGACTGTTGCGAGCTCCTCGGTGTTGGTTATCTCATCCAGGTTAGAGAGTCGCGCCCACCGTCAGAATTCTAACCACTACCTATGGTCTTATCCATTGGTGGACCAAATTCACTAGGTCCAAGAAATTTAACACTAGAGCGGGGCTTTTCCAATCAAAATCTTCGGTCAATTTGATTGGAAATAACCCTTCTCTAGTGTCATAGTTTTCGGACCGAGTGAATTCAGTAAACCAATTTAGCCGAATGCCGTTTGACCAAATGTCGGTTGTACGAATGCCATCTGGTCTACTAGATCGTTTGGTCGAGTGCTGTTTGGCCGTATCATGCTCAAACTAGTTGGGATGAATCAGTCAGAAATGAGGAAATCTTTGGAAGCATTTACAATGTTTTTAGAGATGACCGTGATTATCGCATTTCAGAGAAAAAATCAGGTGGTGGTGTTTTAATTGCAGTCTCTGCAAATTTAAATGCTGAAATCATCCCAACCACAAAATACAAAGAGTTTGAGCATGTGTGGGCTAAAGTCTACATTGCTGGCGAAACGCATATTTTTGTTTCCGTTTATTTTCCTCCGGATAATGCCAGGACATCAACATATGAAAAGTTTTTCAATACTGCAGAAAATATTATCAGTGGCTTACCCCCGGAAGTAAAAGTACATATTTATGGCGATTTTAATCAGCGTGACATTGACTTTATTGCAGATATTGACAATGAGAGCATTTTGCTCCCAATTGTTGGTGAAAACGAAACGCTTCAGTTCATTTGTGATAAATCAGCAAGCCTTGGGCTTAATCATATTAATCATGTGAGAAATCAGCAAGATTGTTTTTTAGATTTATTAATGACAAATATTGATGAAGATTTTTGTGTGGCAGAATCACTGACCCCATTATGGAAAAATGAAGTTTTTCACACAGCTCTTGAGTTTTCTATATTCGTATATGCCAACAACAGACCTGATGATTGTGAATTTGAAGAAGTTTTTGACTATCGTTCTGCTAACTATGAAAGTTTGAGGAAAAAACTTAGTGATATTGATTGGCAAACACTATTGAGAAATGAAGACAATATCGATGTTGCAGTTGACATATTCTACGAGAAAATGTTTGAGATAATACAGACTGAAGTACCATTAAAAAAGAAAAGACGTCATGGCAACTCAAAACATCCTGTATGGTTCAATAAAGAAATAAAAAATTTAAAAAATCGTAAGCAGAAAGCTCACAAAATTTATAAGAAAAATAGCAACAATGAAAATTTATCAAACTATTTAAATATTTGCGATCAATTAAATCTGGCCATTAATTTTGCGTTCGAAGAATACAAAACAAAAACGGAGCTCGAAATAAAGTCATGCCCAAAAAATTTTTATCATCTCGTGAATAGCAAACTAAAATCAGACAACTTTCCTTCGGAAATGCAACTTGACGAAAAAACAGGTGACAACGCAGAAAAAATCTGCAAACTTTTTGCAACTTTTTTCCAAGAAGTTTATACCACTTTTTCGGAAGAAGATCGAGAGTGTGAATACTTTTCATTCATTCCAGAATATTCAAGAGACATTCGCGTTGATCAAGTTAAAGTACATGAAGTTACAGACGCTCTCAACAATTTAGATGCCTCTAAAGGACCTGGACCTGACGGGATCCCACCTTTATTTTTGAAGTCTTTGTCAATGGAATTGACAGCGCCATTATTTTGGCTTTTCAACACTTCACTTAAAACAGGTAATTTTCCATCAACATGGAAAAAGTCTTTCTTAATACCCATATTCAAAAGCGGCAAGAAATCTGACGTGCGTAACTACCGAGGTATCGCTATTATTTCATGCATTCCCAAATTGTTCGAAGCAATAATTAATGGAAATTTATTTCAGCAAATCAAAAACAGGATAACTCATAATCAACATGGCTTCTTCAAAGGGCGTTCTACCAGTACAAATCTGGTGGAATTCATTAACTACTCATTGAATGCCATGGATAATGGGAACTACGTAGAGGCTATCTATACAGATTTCAGTAAAGCTTTTGACCGTATCGATATACCCATGCTACTCTTTAAATTGGAAAAAATAGGGCTCGAACCAGGTCTTCTTAAATGGGTTGAATCATACCTCACGAATCGCCAACAAATAGTTAAATTCAAAAGTGCTAAATCAAGTCCAATACATGTAACTTCAGGAGTTCCTCAAGGATCTCATTTAGGCCCACTTTTGTTTATCTTGTATGTCAATGATGTTTCTTTTATACTTAGTAAGACTAATATTCTCATATATGCTGACGACATGAAACTGTACTTCGAAATAAGAAACAATGAAGATTTTAGGTTATTCCAAAATGAAATAAATGTATTTTACACATGGTGTCAGAAAAGCCTATTGAAACTTAATGTAAAAAAATGTAACTCCATTTCCATTAGCAGGAAGTTAAACACGCCAAACACAACAGTTTTGTTGGGAGGTCAACCAGTACAAAAATGTGAAAGAATAAGAGACCTTGGTGTACTAGTAGATTCTAAAGTGACATTTATAGATCATTATAATACAATCATTAACAAGGCCAATAAGATGCTTGGGTTCATAAAACGTTTTAGTTACAATTTTCACGACCCATACACAATAAAAACATTATATATTTCCTATGTTCGTTCAATACTAGAATATTGTTGTATAGTATGGTCGCCATTTTCAGATAATCACGTCAGCCGAATAGAATCTGTTCAAAAACAGTTTTTATTATTCGCTCTTCGCAAACTAGGTTGGAGATGTGGGCAGCCTCTTCCACCTTATGAAGCACGGTGCAAGCTGTTGGATATCCAAACATTAAAAGAACGTCGAAAATTCGCCATGATTTCATTTATAAATGACGTCGTATCCAACCGAGTTGATTCACAGGAAATTTTATCAAAATTGAATTTTTATGCACCTACTCGTCAATTACGAAATCGCAGCATTTTTTCTACTAATCACTATCGAACTAATTATGCCATGTTTGGACCTATAAATCAAATGATGAGGTTATATAATGAACAATGTGAGTCCATTGAGTTCGGTATGTCGAAAGCTAAGCTTAAGAGACAATTGAATGTAATTCGTTACTAAAAAAATAATGTTAGGTTAAGAAAACATAGTTGTAACAAATGGTCTACATATGATTGACGACGAATAAATAAATAAACAAAAGAATTCAAAGGTGTACATAAATTCCGTTGACCAACAGTGCGCTTAAAACAGTTGCTCAATTTTTCAGCGAAAATTTTCACTTCTTACATATTTTCTTACTATATTTATTTAAGTATTTAGAATTGTTTCACATTATATGATCATCATAAATATTTCCTTCTTTGCATCATTCTTTTTCTGGCAAACGGCAGAACAGAGTTCGGCCAAACGGCATTCCGCCAAATGCTCCGAAATCTTGTCAAATTGCCACCACTTAAGGACAGACTTGTTAGAATCCCAAAATGGCCGCCACAATGGCCGACTTTGCGACCTACTCACGATTTCGAGGGCACAAATCTCTTCATGAACAAAATCAGGGCACCTGATGTTTTTATTTCAAGCTTATTACAAGTGAGCAAGAACAGAATAATGAAATTCACTGTTGTTTGAAGCTTGCTTCTTGAGATTTGTGCATCTGAATTTCGTATGCACTGTTGAAACGGGATTTCAAGACGTTTGTCCTTAAAATGGCAATAAAAATCACACATCATTTTGAAATGTAAATCGTCCAATTGACAAATTTTATAAAATTTTAGTCTCTAAAACCATGCTATGTGAATGTGGTATATTTCGGTATGGAGCAGATGACCGGAGTCCAAAACTGGGAACCAGAAAATCCGCAATCACTTGAACTACTTTTAGGTTTCCCCACGAAGGTCCTTCTGCGATTCCTCTAGGTTATCTCGGACTATTCCGCTATTTGATGAGAATTGTTCGAATACAGTTTCTGACCCCTGGGATTTTTTTGAAGAGTTTCTTCCCGGGTTGTTCCAGATTCAAATTTTTAAATTCTTTCTAGAGTTGTTTTGGAATTCATAAATTCCACCAGGAATCGGAATCTATATATATATATATATATATATATATATATATATATATATATATATATATATAAATGAGTTTGAAGTTCCTTTGAGGCAACAAAACTCACGAACGGATGAACCGATCAGCATGACTCTTGCGTGATTCGGTCCGTATTCGTGGTGGCTGTGTTTATATGTACAAAAAGTTACGAAAATCATCTAGAAAGTAAGAAAATTAATAAAGTACTGATTATTAATGAGCTGGGAAGGAAATCAACATGATCGAAACGAAACCAATCTAGAATGCGGTACTATTTTGAGCTCAACAGTTGTCAAACCACCATAAGACGGCAAGACAAAGTTTGCCGGGACAGCTAGTTCATTATAAAAATCATTCTGCGTTTCAATCGAGACATCCAAGATGTTCCTTCCGAGATTCCTACAGGAGTTCCTCTGATTCTTCAGATATTCTTAGTTCTTCCAGAATTATTTTTTTGAAATCTCTCCAGAATGTTTTGAGATATTCTTCCAGGAGTTCCTTCTGTGATTCCCTTGGAATTTCTTGCTAGGTCCTGCAAAAAAAAGTCTATGATTTCATCAGGAGTTTCTTCCTGGTATTACTCCAGAAAATCATGCTGGGACTCCAAAAATTTCTTCATGTGTTTTTTTGTAGGATTCCGGCAGGAGTTAATTTTGGTGTTTGTGCACTAGGACTTTTTCATCTGGAACTTCAAATTTGAAAGCTTCCTTTACTGGATTAATCTATTCATCCATAATTTCTTGCTAAGTTTCATCCGAGAATCTTTTCTAATAATTCTCTAGGAATTGTGGGAGTCCTCCACGAGTCACTCCTTGTTTTTGAGAATCCTACAGGATTTTTTTTTCTGCAAATCATTATGTTGTTTCTTTTGAAATCCTTCAAAAGTTCCCTTGGAAGTTCCTCAGACATTTATTCAGAAATTACTCCAGAGATTCCTTTAATATAACTTTCAGCGATGCCTTCAGAAATTATTCCAGAGTTTTTTCCGAAAATGTTTCGAAAGTTCTTTCAAAAGTTTGTACTGTGATTACTTTGGAAATTCTTGCAACGATTTCACCTGAAATTCAAACAACTTTTAATTTCTCCAGATTTTCCACTAGGGATTCCTTCAGAAGTTTCACAAAGAGTTGTGTAAGAAAGTTGTTTATAAATTTCTACTGAAATTCTTCCAGCGATTTAGAAAATTTAGAAAATCCTTCAGAGATTTACCATATTTTTTCGGGACTTTTCTAGATTTTTTTCCGAAAAGTCCTTTGGAAATTCCCTTAACCCTCCGTGTGCATTAGGATCATTTTTTTCCCAAACCGTGCACTACATCAGCGACCTGTTACCAACGTGATGCATTAGGAAGGTTAAGCATTCTCTCAAACGATCTTCCAAAGATTTATTCCAAAACTTTATCCCTAGTTTGCTTTAGAAATTGCTACAGGGATTTTTTTGAAAATCTGTATTTCTGTCAAACATTCTTCCTCGGACTTCTTTAGAAACTCCTCCAGGGACTCTTTTTGAAAAATAATGTGTAAGGTCGATTTTCTGCAGAGATTGCTATGTAACCCTCCCGGAGGTTTCCTTCACATTTTTTTTTCGTGGAATTCTTCCAGAATATCTCCACGAATTTTTTGATAATACTTCAATGAACCCTTGCTGAAAACCATCCTAGGATTCAATTAAAAAATTGCTAACGAGTTCCTGAAAAAATCTTCTAGGGGTTCTTGAAGAATTTTTTTACGAATTTCTTTATTTTTTCATAGAGATTCCTTCAGAAAATTTTCAAAACATTCATCTAGAAAGCGAAGTTACTCAAACATACTGCATGTTATTTTTAGAAAATTATTTATGTGTACACTAAGAATCAGAAGTTCAGAACTCCTTCAAAATTTTCTCAAAAGCTTCCTAAAGAATTTTCTCCAAGGACTGCTTTAGAAATTTTACAAAAAATTAATAAGAAAACTCTCAAAGTTGCTTCATAATCTTTTGCATATTCCTTTATGACATTTCTCTTCCACAAATGAGAAAGTCTTGAAAACCCGCAAGGATTCCTTCATAAATGTTTCTACAGATACTTTCAGAGATTCTTATAAGGATTCTTACGGAAAGGCTGGAAGACATTCATTCAAAAATTTCTGCAGAAATTCACACAGAGATTTCATCAGAAATTCCGTCAGGTATTCCTCTATGTATTTTTTCACAACTTCTTCCAGGATGTCTTCCAAACGTAACTCTAGGAATTTCTCTATGGATTCCTCCAGAAAATCTATCAAAAATTGTTTAGGATTTTTATTAGGGAATTTCTCCTGGATTTTTTTTTTCTAAAATATCCCAATAGGTTCTGTAGGGTTTTCCACCAAGGGTTTCCATGTGTTTCTTCAGGTATTCCTTTTGAAATTCATTCAGAAAATGCATCTATTGATTTTTAAAATATTACTGTTTTTTATAATTTCATTAAAAAATTTCTTCAAATTTTTTTGAAGCTCCTTCTGAAATTTCTTTAGCGATACTGTCGGAAATATCTTTAGAGATTTCTTCAATATTCCTAGATTTACTTCAGAAATTTCAGCAGTGATTTTTTCAGAAGTTGTTCCAGCAGTTCCTTAGGGAATCACGGTTAGGCGGTTTCTTCAGAGATTTCTCCAGCAATTCATCCATCCGTGAATGTACTAGATTGTTAGGAAGTTTTGAGGAAAAGTCTGGTGAATAAGATTGAGTTTAAATAAGAGCGAAAGTAACATGAGAGAGTTCTCTTCATCGACTCTCTCTCTTCTGCAAATTTAAGTGACAAGATGCAAATTCAATAGAACTTTTTTACACTTAGACGCTAGATTGCATCGCAACCTAGCGATTTATGACTTAAAAGTGCAACCATACTTGCATCTTGTCACTTTAATTTGAAGAAGAAAGAGTCGATTAAGAGAACCCAAGTAACATTTTGATGGCCAATTAGTCTTGTAGAGGTTTTTAGAACCGTCATAAAACCTTATACCTTTTATTTAGGTTTTATTATGATTCTAAGAACCTATTCTAGTATATTTGACTTCAAAATGTTACTTGGGAACTCTCTCATGTTACTTTCGCCCTTATTTAAACTCAATCTAGTTATGCAGTTTGCATACATCCGCGAAAAATGTCATTGCTAAGAAATCTAAAAATATCGCCAGAGAATCACCCCATACAGGGTGACGTTGTTCATTGGGGCCCATATAGCCGAGGCGGTAAACGCACGGGTATTCAGCATGACCATGCTGAGGGTGACGGGTTCGATTCCCGGTCGGTCCAGGATCTTTTCGTAAAGGAAATTTCCTTGACTTCCTTGGGCATAGAGTATCTTCGTGCCTGCCACACGATATACACATGCAAAATGGTCATTGGCAGAGGAAGCTCTCAGTTAAAAACTGTAGAAGTGCTCATAGAACACTGAGCTGAGAAGCAGGCTTTGTCCCAGTGAGGACGTTACGCAGAGCAAATATTTTTGAAGGAAATGTTAGAGGATTTCCTGGAAGAATCCCCAGAATAAACATTCTCTGAAGGTTTTGCCTAATGAATCCTTGAAGAAATCACAGGATTTACTGTTGGAATTCATTGGAGTTTCTCTTGGAGTTAATGAAGAAATTCCATCAAAAATCGAAAATTTAGCTATTTGGAAAGCCAGTCTCATCTGGAAGGCAAGCAGTTTAGTACGCAATTTTACCGCTAACTGACGCTAGTGAGCATGTAAAAATAATTATTTTCCACATATTCTATCTCGCGATCCCGAAAAGATAGACAGTTCAAGTCTTCGGCAAAGTTGTTTAAAATGTTGTTGATATCATAAAAGTGAGCAGTTTGGTTCGAAATTGCCGCCAGGTGACACTAGTAAGCATGTATACTGAGTAGTTTTAACTAGCTCTATTTCAAAATCCCGATAATTTTCGACAGGGTTGTTCAGAAGGCCGTTGACATCATAAAGGCAAGCAGTTTATTTTGAAATTCTGAGGCTAGTGAACATGTATAATGAATGGGCATATAGTTAACATAACATGTTAACTGATCATAGACCATGTTCATTCGGATGACAAACAGTTTAGATCAAAATTCTGCCACTAGGTGGCACAAAGAAGCATGCTAAGCATAAAACTCGTGATCCAGATAAAATAGAAGGTTCAAGTCTTCGATAATGTTAGGAGTGTAAGGACATTTTTCCGGAGGTGGAATCAGACTCGAGTCAATTGAATACTACGTATATCACGTATTCACACCCGAATCATTAGCCTTTCAAATTAATCATACCCGAATCACTTAAATTTAAAGTGAATTAATCTCGACTCACTTGAATACGAAGTGAATCAAACATGAATCACTTCATATTCTTCACGATACATACCCGAATTACAACCAGAACTGTTTATGATGAACAACAAACCTGATTCACTTCAGTAAAACAGTGGATATAAACAAAAGAGAACTTAAGTTAACGAGAAAGAGGTCTCTCTCTTCTTGGCGTAACGTCCTCATTGGGACAAAGCCTGCTTCTCAGCTTAGTGTTCTTTGAGCACTTCCACAGATATTAACTGAGAGCTTCCTCTGCCAATGACAGGCACACAGATCGAAAAAAGAGTGTAACATTCTGTGACATATGATGCACATAATTGGAGCGTGGGATATCATAGAAGTTTACATGACATATCATGTAAAGTTCATGAAATATCATGTAAACTTCCATTATATGTCATGTAATTCAGCATGACTCTGAGAGTTTACATGACATATAACACAAATTTACATGATATATCATGTAAACCATCATAACACTAAGTTTACATGACTAAAATGAAGTTTACATGACGTGTAAATGTCATTATTTTTATCTGTGCACGAAGATACTCTATGCCCAAGGAAGTCAAGGAAATTTCTTTTACGAAAAGATCCTGGACCGACCGGGAATCGAACCCGTCACCCTCAGCATGGTCATGCTGAATACCCGTGCGTTTACCGCCTCGGCTATATGGGCCCGAGGAAGAGGTCTACGAGGCTAATAGAGAGTCCCTCGTTAATGTATGTCTGACTGAGAGTTCATGTTTGCGGATACCAGGTTGATAATTTGTGTGTTGATTACTCTAAAGATGATGCGGCACAGTTCGCTTATCATCTGAGTTGGCTAGAGTCCTGAGCCGGTAAAGAAAGACTAGATATACATACGATATGAGCTTGCCTAAAACATAAAAAATAAAGTTAAATTCCTTCAGATTTGGCCTGCTACGATTTTTATTCTCTACCAACAACTTCTAGAAGACTCAATTAGTAAAAAGCTCTCAAATCCTGAGGATAATCACAATATTTTGAAATACATCTGTTTATATTCGAAGAATCTTAGTGTCAGAATGTCACTAGAACCTGTTATTAGTACACAATTTCTAATCGTAAATACTTAGAATTCATTAAAAGTAGAAAACAAATGATGACCACTAATTTCCGACAAAAATTAGCTTGGAAACACCCCGACAGCCGGAATGTATCATTCCTCCTGTTCGGCAACCACAAAGCAATTAGAATCAGTCTTGTCGAAACTTGGCAGGTAAACAGAGCATCAGAGATTGCCTCCTCAATCCAATGCATCCAATCTTGTTTCCAGCTACAGCAAAAACCGCGTTGTTTTCCTCCCCTTCGCAAGGGATCGTTTGTCAGTGTCACTCGGCATTCCGCGAAACGGTACATTGACATAACTTATTTCGGATTTGGGTGTTTACCAACAAGTTGGATACAACACATTCAGAATTACATACAGAACTAGGTATGGTGGTGTGGTAAGGGATGTGAACTACAGACGGGGAAGGAAATATCAATGTCTCACTATTCGTAGAATGAAACTCATTGGCATCGTTCCAACAAACATCGCCGCTTTGACTGAAAAAAAAATCTGTGAAATTAGTAGGCGATTTTTCTTTTTTTCTCTTCTGCTAGACCGCACGGGAAGTGTGCTAAACGACGACGGCGTTCAATAACCGAGCAGGCCGGCGGATAATTTTCCGAGTGGGTGCATTCAACGAGGAAAAAAGGTTACTGCCACAGTGCCACGGACCGTCCGGTCCGACCGACCGCAGCTTGACAGACTTTTTCAATTTAGCGTTGTCACCTGGTAGTGACATCAGTACAGTATACCTTTTTCGATCACAGCAGGCAGTGACGACCGTAAATGCCAATGCAAAAAGAAGAATATTGGAAATAGCGGGTCACTGCGATGACGAACCGCAAAAAAAAACAGAACGTCACGTGCTTCGTCCAGCGTTTATGAGAATCCCATTCAAAACAAAACAACTCCCGTTCCACACTATGCTCGCGGCCGTGCCGCGGGTTGCTTCGATGCCACCGAGTACGGAAACCGGTTTCATCTCATTCAGGTGTAAATGCGCACCGCCGCTTAGGGTTCTGGACCGCTATCAAGGTCGCGTGCGGAAGACAACATCAGGTAAAAGAGCGATACCTGATCTGAGCTAATTTGAGACACGGCCGACTGTATAATTTATTGGCCAATTCGGCGCAGAAGTCGTGCATCGCAAGCTCATTTGCTTCGCGCATATGCGCGCATTAGCGCTCGCGTTAGGGAAGGAACCCCGGAAGTTCCGCTCGTTCACACAAGAATCCGTTGTTTCTCTTATTCGTCGGTCGGATGGCGTATCTTTTACGAGCATCTTCCTCATCGCCGGATCAGAGTAGAGTGCGCCGGTGTTTTCAAATTCCGTTCGCAAGCTATTTTTTAATCGCCTCGACGGAATCAAAACAAACCGCGCGAAAACACGCGAATCCAGACCTTGCTCAACCGATTCGATTCGCCGTTTTTTACAGTGCAGGTCGTTGATCTTCTTTGATCTTCCTGCAAGCGTTCGACCGAACTGCTGATCGAAGTGCAAGCGATCGGCTTCAGAAAGACCGCGCTCGCAGAGTTCGATCGAATCGATCCAAGCAGGCGAACAGTGGTGGTGCGGATCTCGTGCGCTGAAGCGATTTGTTGGATCTTCGAGGTGATGCCGCGTTGTTTGCCTGTAAATGTATGCAAATTAGGGGGACTGATTGTTGTGTCCGAGGTTTGCTAATTGCAAATCGGAAACTCACTAACTATAATTGAATGATTTATAAACACACTTGCGCTCGACAGTCGCCCCATTCTGGGAACACAATGCCATAACTTGACACCTTTGAGGTAAAGAATATGAAGACCGAGTCAGGATTTAGCATTTATAAATTCTGGGTGTAACAAGAGAGTCGTCCCTATAGCGTCTCCGTTGCAGTGTAGCAGCGCAGTCAACGATGGGTGTGTTTGTTGATTCAGAAAGCTCTAGATGCAAATTTACCGCCACCTTAGATCGGCGCAGCGAGATATTGCGTGACCATGAGATACTAATCGAGGTTGCCATGATCAGCGAACTTTTAGACGGAAGTTAATATTATACTTGGAGTTTGGGTCCGTTAGTTTTGCCGAGATTAGGTTGCTATGATACTAAATCAAGACTTTTGTTCAGTTATTTTTCGTCAATGGATCACATGATTTTCGACTATCAGAGGATACAGCGAAACGAACAAAGTGACTGGATATATTCATGTCTTACATCACGTCACGGATGTTGAAGTCTGGTTCCCGGCATAATTGAGAGCGGTACAAGAAAGCAAGAGCAATTGAGAAAACAATTCACGGTACAAAGAGAAAGTAGCATGAAGAGAATGTCATTACTGAGGTACAAAACAGAATGGAAAAGAATGGAATGCGGGAAACTTATAATATTGACAATGGTTTGCGGAGAAAAACAGCGCTGTCTCCGTCGTTACCCAAATTATCCCAAAGTCTTCGTCAACACAAATTCTGTTCAGAGTCCTTCGTCGGCGAAGACCAGGTTGGTATCATGAGGGTAGATCAACGACGAGTCAAATGTTTACTCTTCGAAAAATCCTAGATAAGTTCCGAAAGTACAACTTGCAAATTCTGTTCTTTGATTTCTGTGGGGTATGGATAATGATTAGTGACATTCCCCTTGCTTGTCCTTTCCCTAGTAAGCATGGGTGACAGCAAGCATCATGACGAGGCAGTAAGTGTGTTGCTGCCTCATTGAGAAGTGGAACTTTGGCGGAACAAGTCGCCTGCATTGCGATGTCCCGTATCATGCCAAGTGATTCTGTTGTAGTTTGCTAAGATGGCTGGGAAACAGATTGTTCCAGTGAGTTACGCAATATTCACAATTCCAAAGCGACGTACGAGTTATAAGGGTTCATTCAAATATTACGTAACACAAAAGGGGGAGGGAGGGGGTCTAGCGCTGTGTTACGCTTCATACAAAATTTTAAAATTGTCCATACAAATCTTGTTACGTGGGGGAGGGAGGGGGTCTGAAATTGTAAAATTTTGCGTTACGTAATATTTGAATGAACCCTAGCAGAAATGATTTTTCGACAAAACAGGTTAGGCTGGCTCGTGCAACGTTGAATAGATCAAAATCAAATGTTCGGGTTGCAAATGAAATTTCAAGCTTCATTATTAACTTAGACGAGGATTCTAATGCAACTACGCAAAACTAGAAGAAACACGTTAAATTTGTATGACCGTCAACAATAGAAGAATAGGGAAAGAATGCCCTTATGTTAACAACTTCAGAATATAGCCCACGAAGCTCGCAATACTACTCTCTCCGCAATTGAAACCCATTATGCTAATGATTCCGACAATTCCGCTGCAGTGAGCAAGCTGATGTTGCTAAACATCTCCCACGAGCGAGCAACAGCATCGTCTTGACTCATGACCAACAGGCGCAACACTCATCGCAGTAAGCGTTACGCACGCACCCAGGCAAATGACAACACTTTCATTGGCACAATTGTCATCAACGTCATATTTCGTCTGTTGTTATGTCCATATTTGCTCTGAAACGTGCCACTATGGTCCAGGATTCAGATTTATGAGGAAAATGCATTTAGTTGTGCCATTAGATATTTTTTTCGACAAATATGCAGTGATGGAATCACCACAGACAAACAGACGTAACACTTCGAACATTTTTCGATTCAAATCATAGTCACGGAAACATATTCGCCCAATGCTAAAATGACTAAGTTTGGCCAACCATCAACTAGGTGGCGGTAGTGAGCAAACGTCAAACTCGAACAAAAACGATGTGAGCGCCACAGGTGGGTAGTTGGCCAACTATCAAATTTTGAAAAAGATCGTTAAATCGAAGTGCGATGGGAATTATCAAAGTGTTACGTCTGTTTGTCTGTGGAATCACTCTCATCATTAAGCAATTCGCGAGTGCAAAGCCAACACAAGGTTTACTCACGATTCCGAGAGTAAACAGAGTTTATTCGCACCCGCCTGCTTCGTGAGTAAAAAGCAAAACAAAAACAGAAACACTCACGAGTTTTTATTCGTGATGAACTAGTGGAGGTGCGGGAAGTGCACTTTATTGTGATTATCCAACATAAACTAATGCTTTTTTCGTCAAAATGCAAAAAAACTCACGAAGCTACGCGAATCACATGCGAGTGCTTGCCAGCCTCGTTTACTCACGAATAAAGAAGTGCGAGTATTCTCGGGCTCCTGTTGTTCACGAGTAAGAATTGTTTTGGTTTGTGTCTGCTCAGCTGCAATCTTCATCATTTTCCATCTCTGCAAATATGGTCTTCTGATCACGAATATTCAATTCGTCGAAAAGTTTGCAAATTCAGGTTCCGAAAGTACAACCCGTTTGGGGTCGTTAGAGCTTCTAAGTAGTCCAGGAAGTTGTAGCACTGTAAATCCGGACGCCACTTCTTTTGTACACCAAGCCGCAAATAACGTAGCATCCATTTAAGGTGCATCGAGTGCGCTTCCGTGGGTTTGCATTAAAACTGACTCAAACACTGTACAGCCGCACATAGATCCGGACGCGATGTCGTCATAATGTACCAGTGTCACTCGCTGCAACCATCACAAACGCAGTCCATCAAACTAGAATCATGTCACTCCAAAAGCAACACACGCTAACTGTCGCTCAAGGCATAATCAACCACATCGAACAGCAGCTATCGTCTTTTCTGCTTGAATCACACGATGAAGAATGAAGCTTTGACTGCATGTATTTTTGTTCTACGACTTACTTTCGTGCTCGTATGGCGTGCTATGTTTGTGTTTATTGTGCCACGCAATACTTAACTACTGTGACCATGAATCTTCATTGTTAACTATTGAGGCGATCAGCTGTAGCGATGATAGAGGACTTGGTATTTTTTGTACGGCTTATCCAGACGGATACCATCGCTTCCCTTCTGCAGCGGCAGTCCAGCTTTCATAGGAGTGGACGTCATCTTGCACAAAACCATTCCGAATCGCGCTTTAACATTGCTTCGACGTAGCTCTGTTGATCGAGCTTCCTGTCTTCAGGGAGGTCTATTGACTGCCACGAATTGTTTTCCGCAGCTACCTTCCATTCAGGATAATCTTCCTGCAACTTCTTCTTGTGCAACTCTTCAACACAACGGAACCTCCTGGACAAATATCTTGGCGTTCAGGGCATATGCGCGTTCAATCGTACCGGTGGCCTTTTGGCCTTTGGACACGTTGCTGCTTCTTCCGGATCCACTGGGACCGGGACTCACAGATCTGGTCTCCACGCACCGCTGTCTTCTTCAGATTAATACCCGGCATTTACAGGATTCCGACAATCGATCCCGACGACTACCTCTCAGTATACACTACACTCCTACCGCAGACATATCACTCTTCAAACCTAAGTCGGTTAATTTAAAGATAAATCTTAATTCTCGTTCTGGGGATTCCTTCACGAATGCCGTTTGTAGATTTCTTCAGATTTTTTCAAGGATTCCTCATTGGAATTTCTCTTGGATTATTCGCAGAAGGAACAACTACTAGACGATTAAAAGAAGATAATTCAGGAAGTTTTCCGGAAGGAATTCGGTTCCTAAGAAAACTCATGAAAAATGCTTTAAAAAACGCACAAGCAGCTCCTAAAGGATTCCTAAAAGAAACTTGTGTAGGATTTTCAGAGGAAACTCCTAGAAGACAATGAGAAACAAGAGGGAATTCCATTAGGGAACCCAAAAGGAATTTGAGGAGGATTTGCAGAAGCTGCTCTCTCAAGTAGCATTATTAAGTCAAGTAACTAAAAGAGGTTCTAAGAACCATCATGAAATCAAAATAAAAGGTATATGGTTTTATTACGGTTCTCAAAACCTGTGCAAGACTAATTGGTCATCAAAATGTTAACAGGGTTTAGAGAATTGCAAAAATGAACCTCTGGATTATTTCCAAAAAAGAATTTCTGTTGAGGATTTTAAGAAAGAATTTCTGGAGGTCCTGGAAGATTTGAAGAATTAACTCCGAGCGAATGTCTTGAAGTAACTACTAGAGGATTATACAGTATTTAGGAATTCCAAACAGCATTCTGGATGAAATCCGACAGAAGCTCTTTTGAAATCCTAGAACGAAGTAATTGATTAAAACCCTTAAGGGATATGGACAACTTTTTTGCATACTTTTACTCATACCTTTTGATCTCCAGATTATCCAAAACGGCCAGAAGTTTTCAACTTAGTCCACTGAATACAAATAATTTTATTTACTTTTTTAATCACTTTAACTTTGTTCCTTGCTTTGTTCATTACATTCAAAGATATATTTTGAAACATGAGATGAGTCATGTCTTGGTGATGTGCTAAGCAACATAAAACGCTCTGGAGTTCTGATTGTAAGGCCTTTACTTGTAATAGGTTACTAAACTAATGTATGCATGTCAGAATAAATTTCATCAGATCCATACTTGTAAATCAGAGTATGAGAAATTAACTCCACGTCAATAGGCCATCCAAATTATTATGGAGTTATACATCTTAGAGGCATCCTGGATCATCCCAACCATACGCGCCAACTTGTGACGTAGTTGGGGGGGCGAGGCCTTTCAAAATCAACCAAATTCGTAAAATTTCGACGCAGTTCAGCTAGTTTAGGCATATTTACGTGAAAACTAGTGCATTGAGCTAAAAAAAGTTGAATTTCGTCCAATTTTGGAGAGCTTCGCCCCCCCAACTACGTCACAAGTTGGCGCCTATGATCCCAACTATTCTGAAGTTGAGTAATATGGTTTAAATTTGAAATGATCTATCAATACAGGTGCATTAACATCAGAATTTACTCATACATGTCATGCAAGCCATGGAAGAAAAATTTCCTGAACGTCACGGATATCTGAGGTCACCCATAATATCATGTGTTTAAGGCCTTTAAATCTACACTCGTAACAAAGCATCGTTCACATCCAAAACATAGCATGGTGTATGTTAGTAGACATAGCTGATTAGTTTAACCATATATCATATAACTTAGAGTTGTTCTAGATCATCCAAATCCATTTTGAAGCTGAGACTACTATTTACTATCAATAAATGTGCACGAATATCAGAATTTATCCCATTTGATTCATACATGTAATGCAAGTCGTGGAAAACAGATTTCCAGCCAAGTTTCCTGTACATCAGGTATATCTGAAGGTATCTCTTGTAACATTATAGGCCTTCAGATCTACACTTGTAACAATGCATCGGTTACTCTTCAAACTCAGTAGAATGCATTTTGGTAGTCATAGAAGATCAGTTGAATCACGTGGTGATCACTTGTTGCATATACAACAATATCTTATAGGCTTCTTGGATCATCTAAACATTTCAGAAAGTGAGATTAGGAGAACTTACGTATTCTCGGCTGTTTTATTCTCTTCGTGATGGCTTTGCCTTTCTCATACACTGAATGTACTGGAAAGGCTATATGTTCACTCCAAAAATGACTTTTTGATAGGAGGAGGGTTGGGTCACATATACCAATCAACTAAACTCGACGAATTGAGGTGATGTCTTTTTTTTTTTTTTTTTTTCCTTCTAAACCATAGGGGGATAAATCTGCTCATCAGACACCCTAACAGGAAGGTTAGGGTAATGTGGGGATGAGGCCGTCTTCTACAATGCCGGTAGAAGCCAGGACTACTCTCTCCTCGACCCACTAAAACACATTCCTATGGTCGCCAAACCCTACGTCTCTCCGGAACCACCAAAAAGGTATTGCTTCAGAGAGGGGCTAGTGCATAGTGCCGTAGCCTAGCAGCAACGAACATCGATGACTCGCACTGGAGAGTCCATCACGATAGCATGCTGGCGCTTAGCCAGTTTCCCGAGTGGTCCTCGCCACTCCCTTTGTCCTCGGAAGGCGGGCAGGGTCAACCCCGCCCGCGCCCTACTGCTGAGCGGACATCAAGAACTGATGCCCACATGCAACCCGATCTGACCTGCTGAAGGCAAGGGTATCACTACCCTTCAGGCCTTATCAGCTGCATCCGTAGGTTGCAGACAGCAGGGTCTCACCTACCCCGACCCTTGCCGGGGACCCCTTTCCAACCGCGGGCTCAGATCCAACCCAGTAGACTGACGCCACGACAGCACCGCTACCGGGACTTCCTCTCCGCGGCCACTTAATCGCTGTAAGGGTCGATCTCGACCGCAGGGCACCGGTGTGACCTACGAAGCCGACTTCGAGCCCCTGGACCACCTCTTGTACTGCATCTGGACTAGCCATTCTCCGAGTCCACGCGCCACCTCCTTTGTAGCTCCCAGACGATATGGGTGATAGCCGTTGAAACGGCATTCCAGCTAATCTCATCCCTACACATTCTCTGGACCAAGTTGTCCGGAGTTGTGTCCTCCCCGCATGTGGCAAGCATGCGGTCACGCATTGTGCGAAAACGCGGGCACACGAACAAAACGTGTTCCGCCGTTTCCTCTAAACCATTGCACACTGGGCATTCGGGAGAATCCGCATGCCCGAAACGGTGTAGATACTGTCGGAAGCAACCATGACCTGTAAGGACCTGTGTCAGGTGGAATGAAACTTCCCCATGGCGCCTATTAATCCAACTATCTACCCTCGGTATCAACCTATGGGTCCACCTTCCTTTGGTGGAACTGTCCCACGCGCGCTGCCATTTGACCATAGAGGCCATCCTGACAGTCTTGCGTATGCCTCTTGTGCCGCGCATTTCGAAGCACTCCATATCCTCACTGATAAGAATGCTGATGGGCACCATACCAGTAATGACACAGAGAGCGTCGTGTGACACGGTACGGTACGCGCTTGCAACCCTCAGACACATAAGCCTGTAAGTACTTTCCAGCTTCCGTCGGTAGCATTCAGTACTTAGCGCGGTACCCCACGCCGGGCCGCCATACCTAAGTATGGACGTAGCAACACTAGCCAGAAGCTTGCGCTTACTGGCGTACACCGCTGAGCTATTGGACATCATCCGGGACAGTGCCGCAATAGCTGTGGAGGCTCTTTTACAGGCATAATCGACGTGGCTACCGAAGGTAAGCTTATCGTCGATCATCACGCCCAAGTGCTTGACAGAGCGCTTCGACAGGATAGTGCACTCTCCTACACTGATCTCCGTCTGCTGCGCCGACTGCATGTTGTTAACAACCGTCACCTCTGTCTTGTGGTGAGCCAGCTCCAGTTTTCTGGACCGCATCCACGCCTCCACAACCTTGATCGAGTGGTCGGTAGTCAACTTCACCTCCTCGATCGTTTCACCGTAGACTTCGAGCGTAATATCGTCGGCAAATCCGACAATCACCACTCCCACTGGGTACTCTAACCTCAACACCTCGTCGTACATGACATTCCATAACACCGGACCCAGGATGGAACCTTGCGGGACTCCTGAGGTTATGTGAAAGCACTTCCGACCCACCTCCGTGTCGTATACTAGTACGCGATTCTGGAAGTAGCTTCCGAGAATCTTGTACAAGTACTCCGGTATCCCCAGACGCAAGAGCGCATCAGCAATAGCAGCCCAACTGGCGCTATTAAATGCATTCCTTACATCCAGAGTCACTACCCCGCAAAAGCGAATTCCCCTCCTCTTAGGCTCGAGTGCTTTCTCGGCGGTTTTTGTAACCGACAAGATAGCGTCTACGGTGGACCTCCCCTTCCGGAAGCCATACTGGTTGCTCGAGAGACCATTTACGCCCTCAGTGAACTTCAACATTCTATTGAGGATGATCTTTTCGAGCACCTTCCCCGCCGTGTCAATCAAGCATATTGGTCTATATGCCGACGGGTCTCCGGGTGGTTTCCCCGCCTTTGGCAATAGTACCAGGCTCTGCCTCTTCCAAGCTTCTGGGAAAACTCCCTCGTCCAGGCATTTCTGCATAGCAGACCTGAACATCTCGGGAGCTTCTGCAATAGCTACTTTTAAGGCCAGGTTCGGAACTCCGTCCGGACCTGGGGCCTTACCTACGCTAAGGGACTTAGCTATCCCCGCAAGTTCCACATCGGTGACCATTTCCTCATCGCCAGCCCCAGTCCCCGGCTGTCCTACGAAAGGAGGCCAAGGACTAGGATCATGACGCGGGAAAAGTCCTCCAATGATCCCCTCCAACATCTCTGGAGATTGCTCTGTAGGAGCCATCACACCTCTCGTCTTGGCCATAACGATCCTGTAGGCATCACCCCACGGGTTCGTATTGGCACTCTGACAGAGACCCTCAAAGCAGGCCTTTTTGCTTGCTCTTATCTCGGTCTTGAGCGCGGCTTTTGCAGCGGCGAACACCACCCGCCGTTCGTTTCGCTCTTCCTCTGATCGTGCTCGCTGCATCCGCCGCCTAGCCCGTAGGCAGGCGCGGCGCAGGTCCGCAATCGCGTCGGTCCACCAGTAAGCCGGTGGCCTCCCATTTCTAGGGTGGACTCTCCTAGGCATGGTCGCATCACACGCACGTGAGAGCACCGCTACCAGCTCGTCGCCGTCTAAACCGAGTAAGTTTCGCTCACGGCGGAGCGCTTCCCTAAATACCTCTTCGTCGAAGTATGATGTCTTCCACCTACGAGGGCTTGGCCTTGGCCTAGCCGCCTCTTCTTCTATCCGCTGTCTGCTGTTGTTGTAGTCGATACTGTAGCGAACCGCCAGGTGGTCGCTGTGAGTGTAGCCATCATCTACTCTCCAGTTCGAACTACTTGTTAGGCCAGGACTACAAAAGGTCACGTCAATAATTGACTCCGCTCCGTTTCGACTATAGGTACTCTTGGTACCGACGTTAGCCAAGTCGACATCTAAGATGGCCAGTGTTTCTAGCAGGATCTGACCCCGCTGGTTCGTGAAACGGCTTCCCCATTCCACAGCCCAGGCATTAAAGTCACCCGCTATTACCACCGGCCTTCGCCCTGTTAGCACGGTCGTTAAGCGGTCCAGCATTTGCGTGAACCGCTCGATCGGCCACCGCGGAGGCGCATAACAGCTACAGAAGAAGACCCCGTTTACTTTGGCGACCACGAAGCCCTCATAGGTAGTAGACACCAACTCCTGCACGGGGTATTTACCCGTCGTCCATATCGCCGCCATTTTCCTGGTCCCATCCGAGGCCCAGTTGCCGTTGCCGGCGGGTACTCGGTATGGGTCCGAAATGATGGCGATATCCGTCTCCCACTCAGAAACCGCCTGACAAAGCAGTTGCTGAGCCGCATCACAGTGGTTCAGGTTCAGCTGCGTTACCTGCACTGTGATTTGTTGCTCACTGCGGCTTTCTTAAAGGCCGGGCACCCTGGACCACCCATCGCATGTCTGTTTTTCGAGGTTTTCCCGGTACAGATCATGCAGATGGGCGGACTCATGCAGCTTTGGGCCTTATGACCTTCAGCGCCGCATCACCTACACAGTTTGCGCCTGTCGGGGCCTTTGCAGTCCCACGACTTGTGTCCTGGTTCCAGACACCTGAAGCAAACCTCAGGTGGCTCGTGGAATGTCAGGTGACAAACACACCAGCCCACCTTAATACTCCCTACTTTAACGGACTTTTTAACATCCGCCACAGGTAGCTGAACCAGAGCTATCTGTGTCCCTGCTGGCCCCTTCCGCAGCCTGACGGCTGTGGCGGCCACCTGAACATCGCACTGTTGCCGCAGTGCCGTGACGAGCTCTTCCGCTTCGGTGATCTCGTCTAGGTCTTTGACCTTCAGAGTCGCCTCATGCGTAAGAGCCCTCACCTCCACTCCATCTCCAAGGACCTCTTCTGCCAGCCTCTTGTAGGCGGCGCCCTTGTGATCCTTCTGGCGCTTAAGCTCCAGGATCATCTCGCCCGTACGAGTACGTCTGATACTGCGTACGTCGGCTCCAAGACCCTCGAGCTTGGCGTCGCACCTCATCGCCTTCAAGACGTCCGAGTATTTCGACTGTTCGGTCTTGATGACGATAGCGTCACCTTTTTCGCGCCTGGCACCTGCCTTCCTACGCCTTGGCTTGGCGACCTGCACTTCTACCTGCGGATTCCCCTTCTTCTTCCTCTTCCGCTCTACCTTTGTCCAAGGAGGGTCCTCTCCTTGGATCGCCCTGCTCTGTGGCTGCTGAGGGCCCACCATTGGTCGCAACCCCTTGTTCCCATCATTCCGGGACGGGCCGGCCTTTTCAGGCCCACCCTTCCCAGCTTTCCGGGAACCCTGGCTGGGGTCCGACTTTCCAGCGTTACCACCGGCTTTCGGGGTTATTATACGCCTGGCCTTGCGGGCGCCGCCAGACAGCTCCTCACCTGACGGCTGCCTCGCCCGCTTCTGCGAATGCTTGTCGCTTTTGTCGCGAGCATTCGCTTCCACTCTCTTCGGACTACCCGCGAAGGAGAAGGCCTCCGTTTGTGTAAACTTAGACGCTTTCTCCTTTGCGGGTTCCGCCGCTGCTGCAGCCAGCAACGCAACCGCGTGCTCCTGCTTGGCATTATCGACAGACGCCCTAAGCCGAAGCAAGGCCGTTTTCAGGTCCTTGCTTATATTCGACTTAGTTGTCGCAAAGTCGATAATTTTGCCGAGCTGCTGCTCAGCTACCTCAAATGCGGGCCGTCCTTTTTCTGCAACTTGGCTGATGGCCCTCAGCAACCATGCTCCGTCCATGACCTCCGCCGGCTGGCTTGCCGTGGAGTGGACAGGAGCTCCCACGCTTGAGCTGCGTAAGCAGCTTCCAGCACCTGACTCCTCGCTTCTCCTTGTAGGAGACCTCATCAACCCGCTTCTTGCGAAGGGGTTGATCGCACCGCTACTTCCACCTTGCGACAACCGGTGACGTCCGTACGTCTTGGTCGTGGACGTTCCACCGTCCTATGCTAGCTCACCTTCGGATGCCTTCTCAGGGTCGGCACTATACCTGCTTCAGGGACACCTTACCAAGCGACAAAGAGGTGGACATAACTACAAGGCCAACAAACTGTCATGCAACTCAAGGGTCTCGTGCTTTTAAATAAAAAAGATTAAATTTTACATTTAACTTATTTATTTGGCGGTACTCATTTTAGGGTTAGTTAGGTTAGTATCGGTGCGGCCGATCGGTGACGTTGGGGCCCATAGGGTACATGTACATGAGAGGGAGGTTGGTGGACATACCTGTGCCCTTTGGGCTATCGAGCACGACGGCTTGAATGGTCTTGGCTGGGACCATGGCTGGATCGGTTGACTGCTCCCGGCCTGGCTGGGCCAGGTGGCGATTGGTGGGACCGGTTGGTCCGGCGTGCGTTAAAGTTGGCTTCGAGCGCGGCTCGTGGTTTGGATGGGCCACAACCGACGGCTCGGACTTGGGTGCGCTATAGTTGGACCCGGGCTGGTCCCTCGACCTGAATGGGTCTCGGCTGGGGGTTCGTGGTTGGCTGGGGTCCGAAATGGGTTTGGGACCGCGACCGGAATGGGTCACGGTTGGAGGATAGTTGGACACGGGCTGGTCCCTCGACCTGAATGGGTCTCGGCTGTGGGTTCGTGGTTGGCTGGGGTCCGAAATGGGTTTGGGACCGCGACCGGAATGGGTCACGGTTGGAGGTTCTCCCTCGACGGCTTGGCCCGGACGGTTTGGGTGGGCACGCGGACAGTCGCGGCCCGAATGGACCCCGGGTAGCGTTTTGCTGGACGCTCGGGTTCGGAATGGTGGAGCACGTGGGCTTCTCGCTGCTTGAATGTGCCCCGGAGAGTGTTTCGCTGGCAGCCGGGGCCCGTAGGATTTGTGGTAGGACCCGGAGGCTTCCAGCGGCCGGAAAGGGCCGCTTTTGACGTTCTGCGGAGCCTTCGATTGAGCACGTGGCCTTCGAACTGCCTGGAAATGTCCCGGGGGACGTTTAACTGGGCGGATGGGTCCTGCGGAGTATTGGCTTGGACACGGAGGCTTCCAGCGGCCAGCCAGGGCCGCGATTGACGTTCTGCGGAGCCTACGGTTCGTCACGGGGAAGGTCCGCTGCCTGGAAGGAGCCAAATCGTTTTCCGCAAGGCACCTCGTCCTGAGTGGGTTTTTGGTTGGGCACGTTGGTTAATCCGGTGTTGGTGTCGTCGGGTGGTTAGGTTCGGCGTGGGTCAAAGTTCGCACACACAGACTATACTTTTAGGTTTCGAACGGTCGACTTATTTGTTCGGAGCTCGTACCACGACTGACTCCTCTTTCCACGATTCACCTCACTCCCCTTCAACCTCTCCTCCTCGCTCTCTCATCGTCCCACAGCTTCGTCGTTTCGCCCCGGATATTTAATTGCCATATCGTTGACTTCGCCCCAATGGGTAGAGTTATGAGCCAGGTAGCGTTAGTAATGACATTTTTTTTATGGCAGTACTCCATGCATAGTCTAACAATATTTGTATTTTTAATTTGAATTTGTTTTGCATGATAGCTGGTTGGCTATTGTTGACGATTTCGGTAACAATTATCCCCTGTGGGGAGGAAAAATTAAGCTTAAAGGGCTTAATTTTTCTGGCTTGGTATTAGGGTGAAAAGTTTTCATTAATTATCGAAATATTTTCCGTTGGGAGATCTAATCAGAGCTATCCAGATATTGGCTTTAATTTGGACTTCTATTATTAAGGGCTCGTACTAGTTTGCATTCACTACTACTTTTGATTAATGAACTCTCCTGAACTTGCTTTTCTTACGTTTTATTTATTTATTTTTTTTTTTTTAAGATTATTTTTTTTTTTATTTGTTTTACTCATTTTCGCTCATATTGTAAAGGAACAGAATTGCACTTCCTCAGAATATCGCGGTGAAAGAATGATATCTCCTTTCGTTGTTGTTAAACTTTAAGGTAACTTACGCTATCGCTTTGTTCTTATTCACACCGAGATTCACACTTTTCCATTCATACTTATCGTTCATCAACACTCATTGGGCCCAAACACAGTCATTCCCTCGCACACTTTTAAGACTATTTCCAAAACTAATCAAGTAATTACCTAGTTATCGTCTATTTTTCCGAAAGACTCCTCCAGTCTTAACGGCAGCCTCTCAGGCACATTCTACCTTAAGAGACATCTTAATAACACGTTTTCCTCAATGGAAAAATAGTTACTCGCGTTATTTGGGTTAATTCTAGGCATTTTGCCTTAAATTTACTATAGCAGGATGCCCGGTACTGAAATTTACGCAAAAGTGAGTGAAAGTTGTGAACGCACTCTTTTCGTGCAGTTCGCCCGCTGTCATCGCAGCTAACTTCACTCAGTGGTTTGACAGTTAAAACCAAAGCAAAACAAAGTGCGTGGGAGTTCATCGTTCGAATTAAGTTTAGGAATGCTTGTCACGAAGACAAATTTTACTACAGTAAATTCCGTAAGAATGATGTTTTAAAACAGATCCTGGATAGCCCTATACTAGGTTGGTGCTTAAGTGAGTCGATTAGCCAGGTTTCAGGTGCGCAGCTGGCCAGACCCCGAGGGATTTGCCATTCAAATCCTCGATTTCGTAGGATGATGTTCCCTTTTTTCTGATAACTCGGGCCGGCAGGTATTGTGGCCCATATTTGGCATTGTAGTGATCAGGTGCGCTGGACAGTTTCATATTGCGGTGAAAAACTAGCTGACCCACTTGGAACTCCTTTCCGAAACTTCGATGCCTCATATCATACTTTTTTTTACAGTCAGTGTGAGCTTTGGCCAAATTTTCTTTAACCAAATCACAAACTTTACCATAAATTTCCTTCTGCCTCTCGGATCTTTCTTCGGGAGAGAGAACTGCTTCGGACGGGCTGTGGTGGTGGTCCGATCCCTTGACCATCATTTCATAGCCGTGTGTCGTAAAATACGGTGTCAGCTCCGTAGCGGAGTGCAAGGATGTATTGAGTATAGTCTCAATTTCTGAGATTTTGCAATCCCACAATCTCTGGTCTTCCCGGACGTATGTGCGGATCGCGGTATTAATGGTGCGGTGAACCCGTTCTACCGGATTCGCCTGCGAATGATATTTTGAATTCAACCAGTGCCTAATATCAAATCGTTGCAACAGGTTTCGAAACTCGCGAGAGAGGAAATAGGACGCATTGTCCGTGATAACCACCTCGGGTACAGAGTTCCGGAAGAACCACTGGTCCCGGAGGGTAGTACAGAAGGTCGCACTATCAATTCGACGGAAGGGTACCAGCATGACCCATTTACTGAATAAATCAACAACCGTCAATAGGTATTGATTCTGCTTCTTGCTTTTCGGCAGTGGACCTACAAAATCTAAGGCAATTATTTGCCAAGGATGGGTGGTTATCCGTTGGTCACCCAACGGTGGAGCTAAACTTACATTGGCTGCCTTGGATTCCTTACAAATGACACAGTTCTGGATGTGCTCTCGAACCTCCATCGCCATCCGAGGCCAGAAATAACGCTGGCGTATTCGGGCTAACGTTTTGTCAATGCCCAAGTGCATTGAATTTTCATGATTTTCGACCAAAACCGCTAGCCTCTCGGGAGGTGACGGAACTTCTTTCCAATCAAATCTCTGATCTTGGATTGAGCCGGGGGTGGATAAGTACTTAAAAAGTTTCCCTTCCCTAATCTGGAAGTCAACGTACTTTTCAGGATTTTCTGTAATCTCTTCTAGTAGTTTCTCGTACCATTGAGTATCAGCGTCTAGCCGACAAGGATCAACGGAACTTGAGGTCTGAGAAACTAAAGTTTGCGCTTCTATTGTGAGGGCTGACTGATTGCTGGGCACACTACGAGACAGAGCGTCAGGCACGGTGTTTTCCTTGCCTTTTCTGTGAACGATCTTCATGTCGTGGTGTTGTAATTCAAGGCACCACCGGCTACATCTCGAGGCCGTCTTCCACTTGGCTGTCATTATGTGGGTCAACGCTGATGAGTCAGTGACTAAGGTAAAAGGTGACCCTTCAACGTAGCCCCTAAAGGCTTCGATAGACAGGAGAGCAGCTAAAGCTTCCTTCTCGCACGCATGATAATTCCTTTGTGGAGTGGTCATCTTGTGCGAGAAGTAAGCTATAACTCTCTCCTGCCCATCTTGGATTTGGGATAGAATTCCAGCCACCGCCACATCACTGGCGTCTGTTTGGATAGTGAATTCCAAATCAAAGTCTGGTGGAGACAGTATAGGGGCCGAAATTAACTTTTCTTTAATTTTACTGAAGGAATCTTCGGCTGCCTCGCTCCAAATGAGGACTTTTGACTTCGTCCTCAAAAGATCAGAAAGAGGAGAAGTGACCCCGCTAAAATCCTCGATAAATCGGCGATAGTAGTTGGCCATCCCTAGGAAACGTCGCAGTTTAGTAATTGTTGTGGGTCTTTCGTATTCCACTATAGCCCGTACTTTCTCAGGATTGGCTCTGAGGCCGTCCGTCGAAAGCAAGTACCCTAGGAATGGCAACTCTCTAACGCCGAATTTCGATTTTTCTATGTTTATAGAAAGGTTTGCTTCCCTAAGGCGCCGAGCTACCTCACGCAATAGTCGAATATGGTCCTCGAACGTCTCCGTCACGATGACGATGTCGTCAAGGTAGACGAAGACGTTCGGTTCCAATTCGCCATGTCCCAGTACTCGGTCCATTAGCCTGGAGAGGGAGGCGGGGCTGTTTACAAGCCCAAAGGGAAGCCTAGTAAATTGAAACATGCCCTTCCCTTGAACACTAAATGCCGTATAGCGTCGCGAAGCCTTTTCCAGGGGTATTTGGAGAAAGGCTTCTGACAAATCGATTGTACTCAAGTATCGGGCTCGTGGCAACTGGCCCAGTATTCGGCCAGGATGTGGCAAGGGATATGCATCTCTGATGGTGCGCTCATTAATTTTTCGTGCATCTAGGCACAGGCGGACTTTGCCTGACGGCTTGATGACCGGGACAATATTGGAAGACCAATCAGAATGAGCTCGTTCAATAATGCCTATACGTAACATCCGGTCCACCTCAGATATTACTTTTTGTCTAACTTTTGGAGACAGGGTGTAAGGGTATTGTCGAACGGGAGGTTTACCCTTCCATTCATCGGCAATTTCAATACGATGCTCCGCCCAATCGGTCATCGAAAGCTCATCAGGGTCCGCTGTCTTAAATAGGCCCTTGACCTTCTCCAATTGGGATTTCTCCTGATCGGATAAGGAGTTGTCAGAAAGGAGCTCGCTTTGAGCGTCCTCAATGGTAACTTGAGCGCAGTTTTGCACTGTTGGCCAAATGCGAAATTTGCGCCAAAAGTCCATCCCTAGGATACAAGCGACGGCTAGCTGACGAACCACCAGTGTGGGGATTATTTTAAGGCTCCCTTGAAAATTGAACGGAATGTACAACTTCCCCAATACCTTTAGCTCGGATCCGTTGGCTGATTGTACCTTGGTTGGACGGGTTAACGGCTGCAATTTAGCACCTTTAAGTTTGGAAAAAGTGTTTTCACTAATGAGCGTAAGTTGGCTACCGGAGTCCAGGAGTCCTTTGGAGTGTAGACCATAAATTTTAATGGCTGCGTAAGGTCTGTTATCGTCTAACTGGGATAAAGAAATCGTGAGAGATTCCCCTGAGTCGGAATCGTAAGCCTCTTCTGAAACCGGTTCCCACCATTCAGAAGGGGTGATTCCCGTAGGATATGAGTTTACGCGTGGGGGTGGGGACTCGACGGTCGGCGTTTTTCGAACGTCTGTAGCCCGTTTTTTTTTACAGTAAGGACAGTTTTGTGTCTCGAAGCCTTTAAAGCCACAAACAAGACACATCAACCCTCTGTAATTTCTGCATTGTTCCAAAGAATGATTGGGTTGTCTGCAGTACAGACACTCACTACTTCGCGGGGGTTTGTATCCATTTACTAAGAACTCCAAAGTTCGGGACGGTTTTGAGCTACCTTCTTGAGGAGGTTCATTTCCTACCGGTTTGCTGGAACCGTTTTGGGATTTGGGTTCACTGGGTTTTTCATTTTTCGAAGGGTTCTGTTTAAACTCCTTTTTGGAGTAGGACTTCTCAGTAAATTTTGAATTTGAAGGAAAACGATCCGAAGATTTTTGATCGTCTCTTCGTGGCTTTCCTACCGATACAACACTGGTGGATTTCTCTGGACCAAATACCTTCGCAAATAGTGAAAAGTTTGACGCATCGATCATATGACCCGCTTCCAACAACTCGGAGAGATTGGAAATGGGCTTCCAGAGTAACGCTTTCTTATAATCCGTTCGCATGTTCCTACGAAGGACATCCACTCGCTCCCATTCATTCATGGGATTGATCATGGAACGGAACATACTTTCCATTTCATAGTAAAAATCCTGGAAGGTTTCCCCCCTCTGTTGCCGGCGTTGGTATATTCTGGCCCGAACTAATGAATCTAGTTCCGGGTGAGCAAAGGTCTTTCGGAGTTCCACAACCAAGTGAGCCCAATTGGCCAATCGGCTGGCGGATCTCATTGACATATACCAATTAAGTGCCGGACCTGTAAACAGGTGGAAGGCCGAATCGAAGAGCTCCGGTTCCGATACATTTTCGGATAATGCCAGCTGGGAAACTAAATGCAAGAATTCATTGAGTTTAAGGCCTTGGTCTGTACCAGCATATTTATCCAACTTCCATTTCGACACCGGTAAGGATTTGCGTCCATACGGTCTCGGGAAGACATCAGTTATCGGTTGGGGAACATAGGGCATACTGCCCGCACCCACAGAGACCGAAGATCCCATTGAACTCAACGGGGAAGGCACCGAGCCGATAGTACTACCCAAAACCGGTGAGTTAGAGTGGATCATCCCCGGAATCGGGTATTGCATCGATCCAGGTCTGCGATCGGTGAAAGGATCTGTAACCGGGTAATGCCTTGGAGTTCCAATTGCATTATGAACGGAACTAGACCAGTGTGGTGTTTGTGTATCCTCCCTTGAAATGTAAGGGGTTACTTTCCATCTTTCTTCGGGGGTGAAAGGAAAGGGTGGCGAATGTCCACCAAAAGCAGGCACATTTGATATACCAGACGGTGGAACAAGATGGTTCGTCGTCGTGGCGGTCGGAAAAGGGTAACCAGCGTTTGGTCGAATCGAAGAGGCCATTCTTGGGGCCGTGTTCGAAAGGGTGGGGTTCGTTAGGGTATTGATGGCGGGGTACCTTGGAGCACTTATACCCGTCGGGTCTAGAAATGATGTGCCGGACCTTCTATTGGCTTCAGACCAGATGGAATTCCCCCAATAGGGATGGCCCAAACTACCCGTGGAGGTCGCACTACCCGACTGACTCACTATATTCCAAGGATCCGAATTAGTAAATCGTACCTGTCTTGTGAATCCTGCTGTATCTGACCCTGATTGTTTTGGAATCGTCCCCGTGTATGTGACTTGGGGTTGACTTAGCCCAATGCCTGAATCGATAATGTTAGAAGTTTGACGAACGGAATGAACCTCTTTGAATTTCCGCAGATTATATAGCTCTTGTTCAAGTTGCAACAGTCCCGTCCTAATTCCGTCGTCGGAATGCATGGTATCCTCGCCTATCAAACCTAATCTCCTCAATGATCCCAGAACATCCTGATCAACTTTTGGTACCTGATCGACCTGCTCCTGACTGACTACCGGTGCTTCTGGTTCTCTGAAAAATCTGTCTAGCCCTATATCGTCTTGCTGACGTTTGCTGTAGAAAAACCTGGATAGGTATGCTAGTACCTTCTCCAGCATCGCATTGAGCTGTTCTTGTTCGGCCGTTTCCACCGATCTCTTCAACAGACTCACCCGATGTCCTAGATGTAGCAAAATAGACTGACATCGCGGCGGCAAATCTTTCTCAGAACCACCTAGTGTGGACTCAAAGGAAAGCAGTTTATTCTGACACGCTATTGCCTCCATTCTAGGATCACGTTTTAAAGCATACTCTATAATCGCCGGTTCTGTTTTTTCCTGCTTCAACCTTTCCCTCAAAGCCCGTCGCTTCCTACACATGGATTCGTCCTTACCGAAAATAATTTCTCGTATTTCCAGTTCGAAATCTAGTTCATCTTCGTTAAGATGATCTACGCGAATATCATAAAAAAATGTTTTAAGATCTTCTTCCCTGATCTCCCATTCTTTACCGCCTTCAGCCATTTTCAGTTCACTATGTTATTAATTCAAATTAATGCAAAAATTCGATATTCAAACCTTAGCCTATATACAATCAATAATAATTGCGCAATTAACTTCAGTTCAATTCATTCGATTTCAATTATGTTATAGCGAAAAATAGTAGGAGTATGCAAAAATATCAATTCTAAAACTATATACAGAAGCTTCGAAACACAGCGCAATTCAAAAGAGTATCACTTATCGTTGTGTGTGACTCGGACCAGTAAGAGCAATGCAAATGTTCAAACAAACCTTAGCCAGTACCCACCAAGCCCTTTTCGATGACACCACTAGGAATTTTCTTACGATGAACCAACGAAAAGCTTTCGTAGGTTTCCCCGAGCAGGTGTAAAAATATTTGCAGATGGCAAATATTTTTTTAAAATTTACGTTGGATCGCCAATTGCGACAACCGGTGACGTCCGTACGTCTTGGTCGTGGACGTTCCACCGTCCTATGCTAGCTCACCTTCGGATGCCTTCTCAGGGTCGGCACTATACCTGCTTCAGGGACACCTTACCAAGCGACAAAGAGGTGGACATAACTACAAGGCCAACAAACTGTCATGCAACTCAAGGGTCTCGTGCTTTTAAATAAAAAAGATTAAATTTTACATTTAACTTATTTATTTGGCGGTACTCATTTTAGGGTTAGTTAGGTTAGTATCGGTGCGGCCGATCGGTGACGTTGGGGCCCATAGGGTACATGTACATGAGAGGGAGGTTGGTGGACATACCTGTGCCCTTTGGGCTATCGAGCACGACGGCTTGAATGGTCTTGGCTGGGACCATGGCTGGATCGGTTGACTGCTCCCGGCCTGGCTGGGCCAGGTGGCGATTGGTGGGACCGGTTGGTCCGGCGTGCGTTAAAGTTGGCTTCGAGCGCGGCTCGTGGTTTGGATGGGCCACAACCGACGGCTCGGACTTGGGTGCGCTATAGTTGGACCCGGGCTGGTCCCTCGACCTGAATGGGTCTCGGCTGGGGGTTCGTGGTTGGCTGGGGTCCGAAATGGGTTTGGGACCGCGACCGGAATGGGTCACGGTTGGAGGATAGTTGGACACGGGCTGGTCCCTCGACCTGAATGGGTCTCGGCTGTGGGTTCGTGGTTGGCTGGGGTCCGAAATGGGTTTGGGACCGCGACCGGAATGGGTCACGGTTGGAGGTTCTCCCTCGACGGCTTGGCCCGGACGGTTTGGGTGGGCACGCGGACAGTCGCGGCCCGAATGGACCCCGGGTAGCGTTTTGCTGGACGCTCGGGTTCGGAATGGTGGAGCACGTGGGCTTCTCGCTGCTTGAATGTGCCCCGGAGAGTGTTTCGCTGGCAGCCGGGGCCCGTAGGATTTGTGGTAGGACCCGGAGGCTTCCAGCGGCCGGAAAGGGCCGCTTTTGACGTTCTGCGGAGCCTTCGATTGAGCACGTGGCCTTCGAACTGCCTGGAAATGTCCCGGGGGACGTTTAACTGGGCGGATGGGTCCTGCGGAGTATTGGCTTGGACACGGAGGCTTCCAGCGGCCAGCCAGGGCCGCGATTGACGTTCTGCGGAGCCTACGGTTCGTCACGGGGAAGGTCCGCTGCCTGGAAGGAGCCAAATCGTTTTCCGCAAGGCACCTCGTCCTGAGTGGGTTTTTGGTTGGGCACGTTGGTTAATCCGGTGTTGGTGTCGTCGGGTGGTTAGGTTCGGCGTGGGTCAAAGTTCGCACACACAGACTATACTTTTAGGTTTCGAACGGTCGACTTATTTGTTCGGAGCTCGTACCACGACTGACTCCTCTTTCCACGATTCACCTCACTCCCCTTCAACCTCTCCTCCTCGCTCTCTCATCGTCCCACAGCTTCGTCGTTTCGCCCCGGATATTTAATTGCCATATCGTTGACTTCGCCCCAATGGGTAGAGTTATGAGCCAGGTAGCGTTAGTAATGACATTTTTTTTATGGCAGTACTCCATGCATAGTCTAACAATATTTGTATTTTTAATTTGAATTTGTTTTGCATGATAGCTGGTTGGCTATTGTTGACGATTTCGGTAACAACCTGTATTTTGGTTTTTAAGATTTTTACTCATATTTGATTCCCACGAGTTGCACGAGAAATAATGTCCACCACGCCAGAGCTCTGCATTAACGCGGTAAGGGACAGCTTACTGTGGGGGGTGCCCAGGTGCCCCACAGGCTCCGTTAAAGATCGAGCATCTTTTTCACCCCCTCGATCACTCATTCCTCGGCACGGGTCGCTTGACACCTTGAATTGGGGTTAGTAGTCCTATTCTTAGCCGGCAACTACGCGGCTGACTCGCAAGCGGGGGGGTGCGTCAGGCCCCAGGACATCCGTCCCTGCTGCCCCAGGTGATGTCTGTGTGTATGTATGTGTGTATGTGTGTGTACAAAAAAACTCACCATCACTTTTTGGTAGTAAACCTCAACCGATTTAAATTACGGACGATTCATTCGATGCGAAATCTGGTGCTATTGTTTCCTATTGAAAATGGTTACGATTGGTCCAGCCGTTCCGGAGTTATGGTCATTTATATAGGTGTTCCAGACCGGTACCCCAGAAAGGGGCCAGATACGAAAATGCTATAAACTCATGCATGCGATACATCAAACCGCGGCATTTTCGATAACCTGATGAACGGCAAGCAGGAAAATAGTCTCGGACCATATCTGAAAAAGTAGTGGTCTGGGACCGGTTCCGAGTGTCCCGCCGGAAGTGGTCAGATATAAAAACGATCCAAACCCGTCCATACGACACATCAACCTCTGCATTTTCTAAATCCTGATAAATGATAACTAGGAAAATAGGCTCAGATCATATCTGAACCGGTAATGCTCCGGAACTGGTTCCAGGCGATCCTCCGGAAGTGGCCAATTATGTAAGTGAACCAAACCCATCAGTGCGACACATCAAATAGAGGATTTTTCGATTACCTGATGAATGGTAAGCAGGAACATAGTCTCAGTCCTTATATGACCACAATTGCGGTGCGGTTCTGGATCCGGTTCTGAGTGTTCCGCCGTAAGTGGACAAAGTTAAAAATGAGTCAAACTTATGTATGCGGCTCATCAAATCGCGGCTTTTTCGATATCCTGAGACCAAGCCCACCCGTGGGCTTAATACTACACACGCAACAGCACGTCGTTAACGATTTTTAATTTCGTTATCAACCCATTTTCGCACCGGTCGTTCGTTTCCATGTGAGTAAAATAATGATCGGTCGCCTTTGCGCACCGGTGGTCTCTATTCTCTCCGTACCATCGTTTTTTTGCACTTCTGTAAATCATCGCAATATTTTGTGTATTTCTATGGGGTTATTGCAAATCTTATTCAGTATAATAATTTGTGCTCATATTATGAAAGATGGGGTTTTGGATAAGACTGAAAACTGTTAGAAAAAATTGAATTCAAATAAATAATTCCCTTGGAGATTTGTACCAGTTTTGGTGCGTTTAAAGATATCATTTTCTCAATAATTTATGATTGTATTTAATCCCGGAATTCAAGCAATCTTTTTTTAAATTATATGTTTGTTGCTTACTGTATGACTTGTAGGTTGAATTTTTATCTAAAATAATATCCATCTCTTCAATATTCATGTTGCCTTTCTCGCAAGAAATTTATCTGTATTTGAGATTATGAGTATCTTTTTTAATAATTAGGTTTATTGAATAATTACATCCCTTGCGTTTCCAACACAATTATAACTTAGTTGTCTCCTTCACAACTTCGCGTAGGTCAAGATTCTTGAATCCTGGTCATAGTAGAAGCTGTCTTCTAACAGTCTGCGATAAGTTTGCGCAACCTTTTTTCATTGACGTGTATTTTAACATCAGCTAATTCTATACTCAGTCACAACCTTTTAGTTACAAAGCATCACTCGCAAATCTTAATATATATTGCGATCTTTTGGATGCTGGTATATGAATATTTTGTTGGAAGCAGATTCTATGCGCTTGAAGTAGACTGCGTATTTGTCAAAGTACATAATGAGCCCACTCTCCTTTTTGGCACTTCATACAACAATTGTTGTATTTTAACATCCAACGCCTTGCTTTGTCTATAACGAGGAACCAACAATATGGCAGTCCTGCACACCGCCTATTTTAATTGGTGGAATTTGGCAGCTCGACTACATTTTTTAAGATTTTTATCGGTATGATTTAGTATTTACAAAAACAAATAACTGTAGTGTTCCTATGATATCTGAGTTGAGTTAGGTACAGTCAATGCATCTTTGAAAAATCGTAACTACTCTTATCTAATCTCATACATACGCGGAATCACCCTGGAAAGCAATCGTGTTACTTTTCTTGTCAATACTGATGCTTGCAGCATATCAGAGATATGACACATGCATCAAAGCGGCCTGGTCTACTGCGTTGTATTTACGCGCACAGATGATTCTTCGAAATACTTGGAGTACAGAATATTTTATTTCGGCAAGGTACTTCTCGAATTTACAGGGGAGGAAGGATGCGTGGACGGTGAAGTTACCCATTTCGCACACTTTCTTCCTAATGTCTAGTTTATTTAATTTATATTTTTAAATTTATATTTAATAAACCACCCACTGACGACCACCATTCTCAAAAACAGCAATCAAACCAAAACTCTTTTGCCTTTTTGAAATATACACGAAACGCGAGGCACAGCTCTTTCAAAGCGGAGGATCTCAGCCCGGAAAGAAAACCTTGTGGTCACTTATTACCGTCAAATAGTTTCTTTTCGGGTTAGAAAATACGCACATCTTCTCACCGGAATCTGCGTCGGATGACGATAATTTTGAAACTTGTCGGAACGAACTTTGCGAGTTATTTATTTGGACATTTTTCTAAATGTGCGAAACTAAGCTTTACTTGCTGCGTAGAAAACCCGGCTCAAACATGTACGTGTTAAAACAGCAAAACTCACTGAATCACTATACATTTCTTCAAATAGTATAATAGAAGCGAAAACTTTATTCATAACATACTTAAGCAAAGCTTGTCAATTTAAACCTATTATTTTTCTGCGTTTGTATTGTCACTCTATCATAATCCATACTCATGTTCTTTCGTCTCCTCTTTACGCTACCCAGAGAGCTAAACGCGAGAGAGCGCACGAGCCTACGGATAGAGACCGTACTTTGCGTGTCTCTATATTCTAAGCCCTGCACCGAACCGTACGTAAACTTTTCGCTTTCGAGCCCTACTTAGCAGCGACCGGTGCGGTTCGCTTCTTTGTTCGGGGCTCTACTTAACGTTAAAACGCTTGATTGAGCCCATGAGTGGGCTTGGTCTGATGAACGGTTAGCAAGAAAATAAGATCTAACCGCAGTAGAGACTACTAAGCCAAGAATTATACGTGTCTGGCCCCTTGAAGCCGTGGTGACCAAGTCAAATGAGTTGATGAAGATCAACGATCTCGAAAGATCTTAGAAGCTACAACTTTACGATGAGAGTCACTTTCCTGAAAGCTGTAAGGTGACAATCAGCAGATTTCAAGGGCTAGAGGTTAATGAGGTTGTTATGTGTGTTGTCCGTTGTCTTGTGTATGTAATGTTCAGTCTGTACAGCCTCTGGCTGAAGACGGTGTAGTGTCTTTTTTAGAGGAGAAACGCCTTTTCAGAGAGGCAGAGATGGTCATAAGTGTGAATGAGTAGATCGACAGTGATGAACAAAAAAAGTTCATCAGTGAAGGATCTGCCTTTTCTGTAAGAATCCTCATCGTGTCTGCTATTTACCTCTACAAGCAAATTAGGATAGTCTCTGACGTGTCTGCGAATCTGACGGAGTCTGTTTAAGGCCCGTATCTTATCGTATCGCGAATGAAAGTTCTGTTGGAGTTCAGACAAGGGAAAGTCGTTGTGTATTCTGATATCCGGGAAATGTTATTGTTCACCTTCATTCGAGAAGAAGACAAGTATTCAAGGATATTGAAACGCCTTTGAATAAGTGAACAGTATCCCAGGGCAGTAGAAGTAGCACATTGACGATTTCCTCGACAGCGTTGACACGGTAGAAGCCATAGGACTTGTCAAAGAAGTCAAAGACATACATGCGTGGTTAAAGATATGCATGCCGTGACGGGTTTCCAGTTAGGAAAAAAGCTGTCTAGCGAGCAGGAAGTACTTGACCGACCTATGAGAAACGAGCTCTGCTATCAGAAACCACTGTTTGTAGATGAAGATCGAGTGTATGAATATGGTCTGAGCGTAATGTAGCGTAAGTATGTTTCACAGCGTAAATGCGCAAGCGCGGTATGGAATTTCACCATCGGATTTAATGTTGCGCAATCGAATAGCACTTACACATAAGCATGATTTATAATTACGCAATATTGTGAAATTCATTAAACTAGAATACAAGCTACGCCATTTGTAATTGTTAGTTTCAGACATGCACCGATAGGATATAAAATTGTAATCAATTATCTATGCTCACAACTAACGTAAAGTCAAGAACACAACCCCAATGTATTGTAATGGTCAAAGTACCAGAAAAGGTTTTGATCAGGGATTAATTATTTGTTAGCAAAACTTGTTGGAAAGATTCACTGCAGGATTGTATGTATACAAGTTAGAATTTTGATGAATCATGAGTTAATTAATGATGTGAAGAGGGTGAGCATAGTTTCTGGACGATACACATATAATAATTATGCTTTACGTAGGAATCAGGAAAAGACATGTAAAAAGAGGGTGCGAATAATGTCTGGACGATAGTATAAAAGGCGATCGAACAATAAAGACGGTAGCAGTTTTGCCTTGTACGTCACAAGCTACAGAACGCTCATTCACTTGCTACTCGAAATCCTTCTTACCAAGCACTTTGAGAAGCTTAATCTTTTCTAATCCCTCCTATTACCCAAGCCTTCGAATGCGAAAGGAGTTGGCTGGAGCTTGATTGGAAAATTTAAGTCTTTGAAAATAGTTACTTAGTATTTAGAATCGAGGAGTCTAAATCATACTGAATCGATCAAACTTTTTCCACTCTGGCACGCTACGGTTCCGAATGCGAGTAACTTTGGCATGACTCTAGAAAAAATATAAATGCATTGCGATCAACTTTTCCTCATCCGACTAAGTCACGTCTTCGAATGCGAAAGAATTTGACCGGATCCAGGAAGGCCAGTTGATTGCTCCCATATTCGATTTGGACCAATCGATTTTAATTATCTACCACTCAATCCTCCGAGTATCAGTAAGTAGTTTCGGTCGTCGACAGTTTATTCAGTGCGTTTCTCTTGCCTGTTGATCGGCACACGCGGAATCGAATACCGTCTCCCTTCGCAACGGTACCGTGCATCTGATGTGGTGTGATTACCATCATCGTCGTCGTCGTCATCGCCAAGTGATCGTCGCGGCAGCTGACAGAAACACCACACGGAGTGTAAGTGCCCCGTCGTCAACATATGGTGGCTCCAGAGAGGAAGAGCTGCTGCCACCTTCCAGCGACAGTGCTTATCTCCAATATCACGTGCCTGATTTCAACATACCGTGGAGGGCCCATATTCTGCGCATCTAAGACTTTTTCAATTTCAATCAGCTGTAACAAATTCCAAATCGAACCGATTTGGCTGAATTTTTGACTGCACATAGTTATTAGCTTTATAAATGAGGGAAAAATATAATTCTTATACAAAACACTCAATTTATATGTTAAATCTTGAAAATTCTTAAGTGTGTCTCTGTTCCTAATTCTGCGCACCCATTTTTGGAATGTTCCTAATTCTGCGCACATGCGAAAAACTCTAAAAAGATAACTTATTGTAATGAGAACATGATTCATAGATGAAATTCAATTGAATTCTTCATTTTCAACTTTTATACGACATTACGACCATATTGGAACTTTGCATGTCCTCAACATTGATACTACCTACTTTGATTACTAAGCAAAGGGAATTTTAATCATAATACACAAAAGGATTTTGTAGCATTATCGAATACTACTACGTTAAGCTTTTTAGTTATTCGCATATACACATTTTAGTAAAATTTACTTTTATTTCTAAAGGCAATATAAACTTTTTCGCCATGATAAGGTGGCACAATTTTTGTTTGCAAACTGAGACTTCTTTCTTGTCTAACTCCAGGGTTTTCACTGTTTAAGAAAATTCCATGTAAACTCACATCATATCTTGCATTTGACGAATGCTTGCATGAATACATAAAATTTCCCACGAGGTTGATAGCAAATGTTTAAAACAAGTGGTTAGTCCGGTCGAACTATCAGATCAAAAATTCAAAATCGTAAATTAGCCTTCAATGTTCATAAACTAACTTGTTGAGCCGTAATTACATTCACCGGGTTGCTAGAAACATATAATATCCTAGTTATAACTATGGTGGCATTTATATGATGTTTGTTTATTAATTATATGTTCAAAACTTAGTGTTGAAATGTCTGCGCAGAATTAGGACCAACATTTAATACCGGTTCCTAATTCTGCGCACCTAAGAAGAACAAGAAGATTAAAAGAAGAAGAAAACTCAATTGTGTTTTTGCCGATTCTGATTCCTCGAAGACAGCAGTACAGGATGCGCATGGAAAAGCAGACATTCTCTTCATTATTTATTTCGCAAAATGCTTCAGCTCATGAAGCAACTTTTTAGCAGTTTCGCTAACGGACACGGATTTCAGGCAATTTACAGTACTTGCGACATCATTTTATTTTTTTACAAAATAATGATTGTTGATTTGAAAATTTTTTCTTCACAAACTTTTTCAATACTATTGAAGCAATATTCAAAAAATATATTTGAAGCTAATATTGAACTAGCGTCCGTGATTTTGAGGTATATTCGAGATAGTGCGCCGAATTAGGGACTGCGCAGAATTAGGGCCGGTCACGGTATGTCATGTAAACTTCTGCGATATCCCACGCTCCAATTACGTGACACTCTTTTTTCGATCTCTGCAGCGCAGTACGCAGTTGGAAAGAAATGATAGTTCAAATGGCAGTCATTATAAAAACAAATCTGCCAGGAATCGGTCAAGAAGGTTCCTGAGCGATTCCTTTAGAACACGAAACTGGACATAACTACGCAAAATCGAAAGAAATAAGTAGTATAACGCTTAAAAATAGAAGAATAGAGACAGTATGCCCTTAGGTTAACTACTTCTTCAAAATATAGCCCACGAAGTTCGCAGTACAACTCTCCCCGCAATTGAAACCCATTATGCTAATGATTCCAACAATTCCACTACAATGAGCAAGATGATGTTGCTAAACATCTCCCACGAGCAACATCGCATCGTCTTGATTCATGATAACGATCCACGCAACACTCATCGCAGTAGTCGTTACGCACGCACCTATAGGAAACTATGACAACACTTTCATTGGCACAATTGTCCTCAACGTCATATTTCGTCTGTTGTTATGCCAATATCTTCTAAAACGTCCGTTCCACAATGGTCTAAGATCTAGTATTACGAGGAAAGAATGATCTTTTTAGACAAATATGGTCCATATTATTGTCATTGAAGAGCTTGGAAAGTCAACCTCGTAAATCTTGGATCCTGGACCATTGTGCACTCGCTAAAGAAAGGAAACGTCGCGACGCCTTCTCCCTTTACCCTTCCGGATTCGACCGAGGAGGTGCGGACCTCACTTCGCCTGACCTCTTAGAAAACTGCGTCCACGTCCGGGGATCGTTTAACCGTGCCAAAGGTTCTATCCACGTCGTCGTCGTCACCACGTCATCATCAACGTCTCCTCAAATTGAATTAAATTGATAGCAATCAGATTCCATTTCTCGCGTTCGTTCGCGCGGTTGGTTGCTGAGAACGCCAACTTGGATGGATGGATGATAGCCCTGCCTTTCCAATTGAGCATCATCATGGGCGGCTGAGTTAGTTTGCTTGGGCGCTTCTCCAACGAACGGCGATTCCAAACATCATATCCGTCGTCTTGTTGATGTCTCTTGGTGCGATGACGCAAAAGCTTGTCGCCTACTGCGGTTTTAGGGGAAATGTTATCTATATGAGGCTGGTTGTTAGTCGATCATGCACGCGCATACGAAATGGGATGAAACTTTGGTGACCTTACCCTACATGAGGAATCCACCGGTGGTATCCGGTTGTCATCTGCCACTTGTCGTCGTGGCTGCGAGAGCATATTACACATAGTTGAAGGGAGGAATTATGATTATTTGCTCCCCGTGGAGCTGACGTCGAGAGTCTACTAATTCAATCGACCTAACGATCTGTGACGATTGGGTTGGAGATTTTGTCGAGACCGTGAATCATAGACCAGCGGATAACAAGAGATTTATACTCCCGAGGAAGTAGGGTGTGGACTAGGGTGGTCCACACTTAAATAAAAACAATTGAATTACATAATATTATCCCCTATATCTGTTGTAGACTTCCAAAAGCTACCTTGAAAGTTTCAGCAAAATCGATTAACTAAGATTTGAAATTATTATGGCAAGGCACATTGGTCGGGCTCCATACAAAGGGGCGGCCAAAACTCTCAAAAAACGAAATTGATATTTTTAAACTTTATTTCACCTTATAACAAAGTTAATGTATTGTAGTTTTGTGATTCCTAATTAAAAGCGTACCAGCTTTTGTATTTCAATGACATTTTCACTGCTAAAGTGGCCTAAGTCATAAAATTGAAAAATGAATTATTCGAAAAAAGAAAAATAATAATATTTTGAGAATGGAATATATGTTTTAAGTTATCCAGCACATGGAAGCTTGTTATTGGACTGTATGAATGCACGTATGGTGCTATTTTAATATGTTACAAAACTTTTCAAATTTTCATATATTGTACTTTAGAAATTTTGGTAATTTTTAAGTTAAAAAACAGTTCGTGTCGTCACGTGTCGCCGCAATTTCGAATAGTACATCCTAAACATCATGCTTAGAGCTGCCTAAAAACGTTTAAATATTTTGCAGAAATTTGCAGTTTTTCAAATTAGAGCTATTTGAAAAAGTCGTGTTTTTTCATATATTTTACGTTATATTTCCATTTTTGACTGAAATAAAATTTATCTTCCCACATCTTTCACACGTTTTGAACAAACTTGATTGGATTTGATCGAAAGATGACCATTTAGTTAAATTCGAATTGATTTTCTAACAAAAAACGCAAAAAATGTGCGGTTTACTAATTTTTACCGTTTTTAAAATTATTGTAGTTACGTAATTTTTGAATACCCCTTTTTAAACACTAAAAATACTATATAACATATCTAGACAACCTATAACTTTGATTAAACACATTAAAAGAGTTTTGGCCGAACTTTATCTTTTTCCGACCATTGTGCAAGGCAAATAAAGTTTTTGGTATTCTTGTAGCAGGGTATAACTTTTCTAATAAGCGTCGGATCACTTCACCGAAGTGTAGGCCACCCTAGTGTGGACGGTGTAACACAAGATGAATAAGATGTTCATTTATTATTTTGTAATCAAGTTGCTATTAGATTTCGCACGGTCGGATTAGACGACAACAGCTCAAACGCAACCCGTGTTAGTTCCAGTACGATTCCAGTGATTAGTGAGTCAGTTTATCGAAATCGTCGTTGATGTTGCCGCCCGCCAATTTGTGCGCCTGCAATCGTTAACACTAGCATTAGGTATAGTAAGTGGTCCAGATGCGTACCTACAAGCGCAGCGCTATGTAGAACGACATATCCCCAGCGAACCCTCCCTCAGAGATTTAATTACACGCCCATGCATTTAGCAATCTATTACAGGGTGCTATCAGTAGTAATTACAGAGCACTTATACGATTAGGAGGAGTAGCGGCGGTGCTGGGTTCACAACTGGCAATTTATACAATAGGCGCGAACATTAGTCATGTAGTAATAACCTGAAAATGAAACATTTACTTTCAGGTAATGGGGCACGTTCGGTGTAGTACTAGATTTGTAGTAATGAGCTGAATTTTTGTATGGTGAGAAGGTCAATTCTCCGTTTCTGCAATGAAATGGTGCAAAAAGCGTGGGTATTATGGTTCCTTGCCTAATTTGATGCTGTTTGAACAAAACTTTGGAATACTATGTTGTTTATGTTGCAAGAAATGGAGAAAACAACAACACTGTTGCCCAAACTTTTGCTCAAACAGCATTAAATTAGGCAAGGAATCATAATACCCACGCTTTTTGCACCATTTCATTGCAGAAACGGAGAATCGACCTTCTCACCATACAAAAATTCAGCTCATTACTACAAATCTAGTACTTCACCGATCTGTCCTATAGGACGCAATCAGTGAAGTACTAGATTGAAAGTAGTGAGCTGGATTTTTGTATGGTGAGATGATCAGTTCTTCATTTCTGCAATGAAATGGTGCAAACAGCGTGGGTTATATCACAGACAAACAGACGTAACACTCTTCAAAACGGCTTGGCACATGAATTTAACGATCAATTCAAATTTCATTTTATTTCCGCGATCGTTCCACCAGATGCGCTAGTGTTCGATCGCTTTGACGATTGCCAGTGTAGACGTTGCTGAATGATGCAAACGAAAATTACAGGCAATTTGTGTAGTAGTGTGCGTGTCAGCAAAACGTCAAATCGAAATACATCATGGCCGACAGTGTCGCGCGCGGTTCTACCAACAGGTGGCAGTGTGCTCATGAAAATGACACCGGACAAAAGTTTTTGTTGAATTTCCTCTAAGAGTTACGTCTGTTTGTCTGTGGTTATATGGTTTCTTTCCTAATTTAATGCTGTTTGAGCAAAAGTTTGGGTAACTGTGTTGTTGAAGTTGCAAGAAATAAAAATACAACAACACAGTTACCCAAACTTTTGCTCAAATAGCATCAAATTAGTCAAGAAATCATATAACCTACGCTGTTTGTACCATTTCATTACAGAAATGGATTGATCAGTTCTCACCAGTTCTCACCATACAAAAATCCAGCTCACTACTTTCAATCTAGTACTTCACTGATTGCTTCCTATTAAAAAAAACTTGCTGTGGAACTTTTATTCCAATCGGGATAAGTTAAATTTCACAGCTAACCCTCCTTTGGCATTGGGGTCATTTTTGACCTAAACCGTACACTACGTCAGCGAGCTGTTCCCCACGTGATGCAAAAGGAAGGTTAAACTGACTTCGTGAAAGATGATAAAATCGATGAAGATGTCAATAAATTCTGAATTCTCTAATTCTCATGAATCTTGAGCACTTTTAGGGATACACAGATATCCAACGTATATTATCTCCATTCTGGGCGGCTGTCGCTCTAGCCTTGACCTGGGCCGGCAGATCAGATCCGCATAGTGGTTTCTGATCGCATTGTCGATGGAACACAGTATTCTGGAAGTAGTTGTTTGGCCACCAGACCTAAATTACCGTAGACAACGGCTGATGAACACCTGCAGCTTCCGTGGGATCTCTGTTGATACGCACCACGTTTCGCTGGCATACAAGAGCACAGATTTCATAATGGAATTGAAAATTCGCATTTTAGTGCTTTGACCAACCTGAATGGTTCTCCACCATATGTTTCGTAAGCTCGCAAAAGCAGCTTTCTTGGTCCGTGCATAGACTGATATTATGACACTGATGACCCAGCCAGCTACTGTAAAGTAGAAGGGGTTATCCGTGTTGCCATCCAACGGTTTGATCTTATGGACGTTGATGGCTAAGATCTGCCGTAGACGAGCATTCGGCCAGGTTATTGAACTTACTCTGTCAATCAGACCGCCATTAAGCAAGCAGGGCAACTTCATCAACCAGATCGAAGTCATTCAGATGCTCCATTGTGATGAGCTTTCAGAGTAACAGTTGTCCACGATTCGGTAAGTAGTCAATCGCTCCCATTATGATCTCGTCGATTATGATGAGAAACAGTAGTGGTGATACATAGTATCTGTGGGAATTTGGCTGATGATTCTCGGCGAGAATCGTCCAGCGCAGCGACCCAACACACTACAGTGCGTCCGGCGTGGTCAAACGCTGACCGAGGAAAGAGTCGTGGCCTGCTATGATCTCGTCAGCAGCTGTCAGTCGACAGGATAAGCGTTATCCCGTGTGGGAAATGTGCGTGCGTTATCAATTGGCTTCTTTAACGGTGTTGAGATAATTCGATATTCTGAATCTGCATGTCAAACTGAGTCGAAATCCAAATTTTCATAAATTTTGGAGCCCGGGAACCTATTTAGAAATCAGTTTGAAGTTTGTATGGGAGCGATTTGTCGAATCACCCCTCGTCGTATTTTGTACTGGGCGGAGCTGTCAAACAGTTGCCCAGCTGTCAAAAGGTGATTTCAAAAAATTGCTTTGAAATTGATTTTAGGTACCAAAATAAGGTTCTAAAAATCTGAAAAAAATCATAGTGGCTCAGAAAAAGGTGCTCTTTCGTATAAAATCAAAATATCAATATATTTTTTCAAATTTAAAAACCCAATTGTCTATTGACATGTTGAGGGGCAAGATTCTAAACACAATGAGAAATGCTCATTGTCATTGTCAGACACATACCACTCAGTATCCTTGCATAACCCTAGCGATTATCCGGATTGAGTCGGAAAAGCTCCGAGCCAAGATCAAAGCCTCGTACTGCGCTTCGCTGAGGCTGCCGATTTTATCCGGAACTCTCCTGTGGAACTTCTCTCCCGAAACTTCTGTTGCGAACACTAAAAGCAACACCAACATTTTTGCTTGGGCACTTCCGACGACGCCCGACGTCGACCCAATCGTCGCGACCACGTGAACGGGTTGCCGTCGTGTCAACGAACGAACCACGCGAACCGCAATCGCAGCAAGCGGGTTCAAATTTGAGTTTGGACCAGAATCTGCCGTAATTCTGCAAAGTGACGTAAGCGACATTGATAGTATTGACCCTTTTTTTTCGATTAGTATGCATAAAACTCTTGCTCATCCTCTAAGTTTCTTTCCATAGATGATAGATTACGATTAGATCTTGCATTCTAATACAGCAGACATACCACATTGTTATTTTTACTTCAGATATTATATATAATATGTGGTAGCTGAAGTCTTATGAAACAGACCGACACGGAGGCCAACTGTACGTGGAGACGAATCGAACAAGACTGCCCGTCGGCTCTCTGTACGGAGTAGTATGTGTCGTATTCAAACATAGCCACTTTAAAACGGACACACATTATTTACTATTTCACGACTGACTTGAAGATCGAACACGATGTCGACCGTTCATCACAACAGTAGTCACAAAACTGAAGCATGATTTCCGACTCAATGACATTTAGCCGTTCCATTTTCTATTGTGTTCCTCGAAAAGTCACAGCCCTAGCTGTCATGTGTACACTGTAATTCAAATTTACTCAAAGTCTGCACAACCCAACTCTATTCACTACATTCGCCTTCTTCTCCACTCTTAACGTCGTGCAAAATTTTACATAAAAGACATCATCATCATCATCATCATCATCATCATCATCATCATCATCATCATCATCATCATCATCATCATCATCATCATCATCATCATCATCATCATCATCATCATCATCATCATCATCATCATCATCATCATCATCATCATCATCATCATCATCATCATCATCATCATCATCATCATCATCATCATCATCATCATCATCATCATCATCATCATCATCATCATCATCATCATCATCATCATCATCATCATCATCATCATCATCATCATCATCATCATCATCATCATCATCATCATCATCATCATCATCATCATCATCATCATCATCATCATCATCATCATCATCATCATCATCATCATCATCATCATCATCATCATCATCATCATCATCATCATCATCATCATCATCATCATCATCATCATCATCATCATCATCATCATCATCATCATCATCATCATCATCATCATCATCATCATCATCATCATCATCATCATCATCATCATCATCATCATCATCATCATCATCATCATCATCATCATCATCATCATCATCATCATCATCATCATCATCATCATCATCATCATCATCATCATCATCATCATCATCATCATCATCATCATCATCATCATCATCATCATCATCATCATCATCATCATCATCATCATCATCATCATCATCATCATCATCATCATCATCATCATCATCATCATCATCATCATCATCATCATCATCATCATCATCATCATCATCATCATCATCATCATCATCATCATCATCATCATCATCATCATCATCATCATCATCATCATCATCATCATCATCATCATCATCATCATCATCATCATCATCATCATCATCATCATCATCATCATCATCATCATCATCATCATCATCATCATCATCATCATCATCATCATCATCATCATCATCATCATCATCATCATCATCATCATCATCATCATCATCATCATCATCATCATCATCATCATCATCATCATCATCATCATCATCATCATCATCATCATCATCATCATCATCATCATCATCATCATCATCATCATCATCATCATCATCATCATCATCATCATCATCATCATCATCATCATCATCATCATCATCATCATCATCATCATCATCATCATCATCATCATCATCATCATCATCATCATCATCATCATCATCATCATCATCATCATCATCATCATCATCATCATCATCATCATCATCATCATCATCATCATCATCATCATCATCATCATCATCATCATCATCATCATCATCATCATCATCATCATCATCATCATCATCATCATCATCATCATCATCATCATCATCATCATCATCATCATCATCATCATCATCATCATCATCATCATCATCATCATCATCATCATCATCATCATCATCATCATCATCATCATCATCATCATCATCATCATCATCATCATCATCATCATCATCATCATCATCATCATCATCATCATCATCATCATCATCATCATCATCATCATCATCATCATCATCATCATCATCATCATCATCATCATCATCATCATCATCATCATCATCATCATCATCATCATCATCATCATCATCATCATCATCATCATCATCATCATCATCATCATCATCATCATCATCATCATCATCATCATCATCATCATCATCATCATCATCATCATCATCATCATCATCATCATCATCATCATCATCATCATCATCATCATCATCATCATCATCATCATCATCATCATCATCATCATCATCATCATCATCATCATCATCATCATCATCATCATCATCATCATCATCATCATCATCATCATCATCATCATCATCATCATCATCATCATCATCATCATCATCATCATCATCATCATCATCATCATCATCATCATCATCATCATCATCATCATCATCATCATCATCATCATCATCATCATCATCATCATCATCATCATCATCATCATCATCATCATCATCATCATCATCATCATCATCATCATCATCATCATCATCATCATCATCATCATCATCATCATCATCATCATCATCATCATCATCATCATCATCATCATCATCATCATCATCATCATCATCATCATCATCATCATCATCATCATCATCATCATCATCATCATCATCATCATCATCATCATCATCATCATCATCATCATCATCATCATCATCATCATCATCATCATCATCATCATCATCATCATCATCATCATCATCATCATCATCATCATCATCATCATCATCATCATCATCATCATCATCATCATCATCATCATCATCATCATCATCATCATCATCATCATCATCATCATCATCATCATCATCATCATCATCATCATCATCATCATCATCATCATCATCATCATCATCATCATCATCATCATCATCATCATCATCATCATCATCATCATCATCATCATCATCATCATCATCATCATCATCATCATCATCATCATCATCATCATCATCATCATCATCATCATCATCATCATCATCATCATCATCATCATCATCATCATCATCATCATCATCATCATCATCATCATCATCATCATCATCATCATCATCATCATCATCATCATCATCATCATCATCATCATCATCATCATCATCATCATCATCATCATCATCATCATCATCATCATCATCATCATCATCATCATCATCATCATCATCATCATCATCATCATCATCATCATCATCATCATCATCATCATCATCATCATCATCATCATCATCATCATCATCATCATCATCATCATCATCATCATCATCATCATCATCATCATCATCATCATCATCATCATCATCATCATCATCATCATCATCATCATCATCATCATCATCATCATCATCATCATCATCATCATCATCATCATCATCATCATCATCATCATCATCATCATCATCATCATCATCATCATCATCATCATCATCATCATCATCATCATCATCATCATCATCATCATCATCATCATCATCATCATCATCATCATCATCATCATCATCATCATCATCATCATCATCATCATCATCATCATCATCATCATCATCATCATCATCATCATCATCATCATCATCATCATCATCATCATCATCATCATCATCATCATCATCATCATCATCATCATCATCATCATCATCATCATCATCATCATCATCATCATCATCATCATCATCATCATCATCATCATCATCATCATCATCATCATCATCATCATCATCATCATCATCATCATCATCATCATCATCATCATCATCATCATCATCATCATCATCATCATCATCATCATCATCATCATCATCATCATCATCATCATCATCATCATCATCATCATCATCATCATCATCATCATCATCATCATCATCATCATCATCATCATCATCATCATCATCATCATCATCATCATCATCATCATCATCATCATCATCATCATCATCATCATCATCATCATCATCATCATCATCATCATCATCATCATCATCATCATCATCATCATCATCATCATCATCATCATCATCATCATCATCATCATCATCATCATCATCATCATCATCATCATCATCATCATCATCATCATCATCATCATCATCATCATCATCATCATCATCATCATCATCATCATCATCATCATCATCATCATCATCATCATCATCATCATCATCATCATCATCATCATCATCATCATCATCATCATCATCATCATCATCATCATCATCATCATCATCATCATCATCATCATCATCATCATCATCATCATCATCATCATCATCATCATCATCATCATCATCATCATCATCATCATCATCATCATCATCATCATCATCATCATCATCATCATCATCATCATCATCATCATCATCATCATCATCATCATCATCATCATCATCATCATCATCATCATCATCATCATCATCATCATCATCATCATCATCATCATCATCATCATCATCATCATCATCATCATCATCATCATCATCATCATCATCATCATCATCATCATCATCATCATCATCATCATCATCATCATCATCATCATCATCATCATCATCATCATCATCATCATCATCATCATCATCATCATCATCATCATCATCATCATCATCATCATCATCATCATCATCATCATCATCATCATCATCATCATCATCATCATCATCATCATCATCATCATCATCATCATCATCATCATCATCATCATCATCATCATCATCATCATCATCATCATCATCATCATCATCATCATCATCATCATCATCATCATCATCATCATCATCATCATCATCATCATCATCATCATCATCATCATCATCATCATCATCATCATCATCATCATCATCATCATCATCATCATCATCATCATCATCATCATCATCATCATCATCATCATCATCATCATCATCATCATCATCATCATCATCATCATCATCATCATCATCATCATCATCATCATCATCATCATCATCATCATCATCATCATCATCATCATCATCATCATCATCATCATCATCATCATCATCATCATCATCATCATCATCATCATCATCATCATCATCATCATCATCATCATCATCATCATCATCATCATCATCATCATCATCATCATCATCATCATCATCATCATCATCATCATCATCATCATCATCATCATCATCATCATCATCATCATCATCATCATCATCATCATCATCATCATCATCATCATCATCATCATCATCATCATCATCATCATCATCATCATCATCATCATCATCATCATCATCATCATCATCATCATCATCATCATCATCATCATCATCATCATCATCATCATCATCATCATCATCATCATCATCATCATCATCATCATCATCATCATCATCATCATCATCATCATCATCATCATCATCATCATCATCATCATCATCATCATCATCATCATCATCATCATCATCATCATCATCATCATCATCATCATCATCATCATCATCATCATCATCATCATCATCATCATCATCATCATCATCATCATCATCATCATCATCATCATCATCATCATCATCATCATCATCATCATCATCATCATCATCATCATCATCATCATCATCATCATCATCATCATCATCATCATCATCATCATCATCATCATCATCATCATCATCATCATCATCATCATCATCATCATCATCATCATCATCATCATCATCATCATCATCATCATCATCATCATCATCATCATCATCATCATCATCATCATCATCATCATCATCATCATCATCATCATCATCATCATCATCATCATCATCATCATCATCATCATCATCATCATCATCATCATCATCATCATCATCATCAAACCAAACACTTGCAGGGAAATCTCTCTCCCAGAAAACGGAAGCTCTCTCTCCGGTCCGGTAAACAAAAAAAATCCTGCAGGGATCTATCTCTTTTCGTCCGGCGGAATCACTATCCGCTGGGAAATCACACTCTCCCAACGGATACTCTCTGGTAACCCAACTCTTGTAGGGAAATCTCTCTCCCAGAAAACGGAAGTTCTTTCTCCCGTCCGGCCGAATCATCCGCTGGGAAATCACACTCCCCCAACGGTCCACTGATCTTGCGGGAAATCACTCTCTCCCGTCTAGCCGAATCATCATCCGCTGGGAAATCACACTCTCCCAACGGATACTCTCTGGTAAACAAAAAAAAATCCTGCAGGGATCTCTCTCTCTTCGTCCGGCGGAATCACTATCCGCTGGGAAATCACACTCTCCCAACGGATACTCTCTGGTAACCCAACTCTTGTAGGGAAATCTCTCTCCCAGAAAACGGAAGTTCTTTCTCCCGTCCGGCCGAATCATCCGCTGGGAAATCACACTCCCCCAACGGTCCACTGATCTTGCGGGAAATCACTCTCTCCCGTCTAGCCGAATCATCATCCGCTGGGAAATCACACTCTCCCAACGGATACTCTCTGGTAAACAAAAAAAAATCCTGCAGGGATCTCTCTCTCTTCGTCCGGCGGAATCACTATCCGCTGGGAAATCACACTCTCCCAACGGATACTCTCTGGTAACCCAACTCTTGTAGGGAAATCTCTCTCCCAGAAAACGGAAGTTCTTTCTCCCGTCCGGCCGAATCATCCGCTGGGAAATTACACTCCCCCAACGGTCCACTGATCTTGCGGGAAATCACTCTCTCCCGTCTGGCCGAATCATCATCCGCTGGGAAATCACACTCTCCCAACGGATACTCTCTGGTAAACCAACTCTTGCAGGGAAATCTCTCTCTCCCAGAAAACGGAAGTGCTTTCTCCCGTCCGGCCGAATCATCCGCTGGGAAATCACACTCCCCCAACGGTCCACTGATCTTGCGGGAAATCACTCTCTCCCGTCTGGCCGAATCATCATCCGCTGGGAAATCACACTCTCCCAACGGATACTCTCTGGTAACCAAACTCCTGCAGGGAAATCTCCCCTTCCAACGAATAGAATCACTTGCCGCTTTCTCGCGCTCTCCGTCGAAATATAACCGAAAATTTCACCACCGGCTGCGCCATGTCGTATTCAAACATAGCCACTTTAAAACGGACACACATTATTTACTATTTCACGACTGACTTGAAGATCGAACACGATGTCGACCGTTCATCACAACAGTAGTCACAAAACTGAAGCATGATTTCCGACTCAATGACATTTAGCCGTTCCATTTTCTATTGTGTTCCTCGAAAAGTCACAGCCCTAGCTGTCATGTGTACACTGTAATTCAAATTTACTCAAAGTCTGCACAACCCAACTCTATTCACTACAGTATGAACCCCCCTCGCATCACGCATACACACCTATACAAGTTATAGGGCACAATATCACATCCCCCTTTCTTTCAAGTTATAATTTTATTAACTTAATAACATTATTAGTACATTAGCGAATACAAATCTTGATCGAATACTTATCTTTACGGACTATATATCTCTTTGGGTTTAGGCATCCTCTTTGATCGTCTTGGTTGAAATGTTGGCTGGAACGTCTTACAGGGCTCTGGAACTTTATCTGGTACAGCAGTTGTCACCAATGGTTCATCGATTGTTTGATCGCCGAGGGCGTGGTCGAGGGCTGTTAGTGGTGGACTGCTGTCTGAATCGCCAAGTTGTTCATCAACTTCAACGGGTTCATGATCGGAAATGTTCTTCAAATGTGATGTGTTGCGATCATACGTTCTTCCGGTTTCTTTGGATTGAACAGTTACGTTTGCTCCTTGTCTGTCCACAACCGTGAATTTCTCCTTATGGAAATTGGTGGACAGCTTGTTAGTCGGGCAGAGATTTTTCATGAGGACTGTGTCACCAACCGAGATGGTACTCGGTTTCGCTCTACGCTGCACATCCTCCCGCTGCTTTCCAAGCAACTTTTTCTCCAGGTCTCGATCTCTGAAATCGCTACTGGGGGGAATAGTTGGAAGGTCGTCAACACAAGGCAGTTTGGTACGCAGCTTCCGGTTTAGCAAAAGCTCACTGGGAGCCTTACCGGTAACTGAATGCGGGGTATTGTTGTAGAGATCTAGGTAACTGTTCAACTCAGCTTTCCAATCATCGTAAAGGGCATTTGCAATTTTCATCCGTTTCAATAATGATCTGTTCTGGCGTTCAACCTCGCCATTTGCCTGAGGCCAGTAGGGCGACGTATGATTGAGATGAATGCCGTTTACTTTACAATAGTCTTCAAACTCACAAGAAACGAACTGCTTAGCGTTATCTAAAGTGATTGTTCTAGGAGGACCCCAGATGCGGAAAATACGTCTAAGCCGTTTAATAGTCTCCTGCGCAGTAATCTTGTTCATCACTTCCAGTTCCATATATCGGCTGTAATAGTCAATTACCACCAAGATATACTCGGCGGATGGCATTGGCCCGAGAAAATCTATTGCTATATCTACCCATGGACGATCGGGTAACTGTCTTCGCATCATGGGCTCGGGTGGATCCGGAATTTGAACCAGGCGACATCCTTCACACGATTCACATGTCTCAACTGCGTCTTGATCTATACCAGGCCACCAACATCTTTCTCACAAACGCCTCTTCATCAGGGACTGCCCAGGATGTCCTTCATGAGCTAACTGGAGCATTCTCGACCGTAATCCTTTCGGAATTACAAGTTTCGATCCTCGCAGGATCAGCGAGTTTACACATGTGTATTCATGGCGGAAGGGGACGTACTGCTTCAAATCCTCGTTGACCCAAGAATCACTTTCGATGCAAACCCTCAACTGTTTCATCTCTTCATCCGAGGTGGTGGCAAGAATAACTTTCTCGATGTCAATTGCAGCGGCTTCCTGAATAGTCCGAATGAAAATCTCGGCTTCAGGATCAAAATCTTCTTGAACTGAATCACTTGCCAGTGTCGCCAGTGATTCTACGGAAACACGTCGAATAAAAACATCACACTCATCTGACCACTTAGTATCGGAAACGTGTGCTCCTAGTCTTCAAAAAGTATCTGCCAAATTGGCTGATCCTTTCCGGTAAACTACCTAAAATAACCATTAGTGAAATATTATGCAACCATATTTGCTTAAATCTAATCCTACCTTTAACTTGAATGCCTGGATTCTTAGCATCCAGCGTTCAATTCTCGCTGTAGGTCGCGAGTTCACAGTAGACAGTGTTTCTAGTGGCCTATGATCTGTCTCCAGTTCAAAATGTATACCGAGAAGATATATCCTGAAACGTTCTACTCCCCACACAATTCCTAGGGCTTCCTTTTCTATTGGAGGATACTTCTTTTCGGTCTCCGAGAGGCTTTTAGAGGCATATCCGATGACTCTGGGTTGATTGTTCTTAAACTGCAGAAGCACCGCGCCTAAACCAACTCCTGATGCATCCGTGACTAGCAACGTACGATCTTTGGGATCGTAATACCCCAGGTGCTGTATGGATCCTATGGTACGCTTGAGCTGGTCAAAAGATTCCTGGTGCACTGGTTTCCAGTCAAACGGTGTGTCCAGCTTTAGCAGTTCTCGAAGAGGGTAGTTTACCGTGGCCAAATTCGGTATTAAGCGGGATACGTAGGTTACTAAGCCTAGAAAGCTTCGTAATTCCTCCTTGGATTGTGGTGCTCTGAACTGTTGGATCGACTTGACTTTATCCTTAGCTGGCGCTACTCCTTCTGACGATAGCTCATGACCCAAGAACGATATCTCTGACTGTTTGAACTTGCATTTGTGAATGTTCAATAGGATTCCATAGCGGTTCAACACACTCAACGTGTGTTTTACTGCCAAATCGTGTTCTTCTTCTGTTGCACCGAATATCATGATATCATCTATGAAAACCACTGTGTTTTCGCACTCGCAGAGAATACTTTCCATAATGTTCTGGAACAGCTCCGGCGCACAATTTACTCCAAATAGAAGCCGTTTATAACGGTATAGACCTCAGTTTGTAATAAACGTTGTCACGTCACGGCAGTCTTCCGCTAGCTCCACCTGGTGGAAGGCTTGTTTAATATCCAACGTCGTGAACAGTTTGGCATTCCGAAATCTTGGAAGCATGTCGTCAAATATCGGAAGCGGGTGGTTGAGTCTTTGGATGGCCTGATTTGCTTTCCTCATGTCTACGCACAGGCGTAGTTCACCGTTGTCTTTCAAAATCGGGACCAGGGGAGAAACCCAAGACGTTGGCTGAGTGACCTTCTCAATTATGTCTAACCGTAAAAGTTCTTTCAGTTTGGCTTCGACTTGCTGTAAAAGTGGGATGGGACAGCGGCGCAGAGGTTGAATAACAGGCGAGACTGTTCTATCGATGGGCAAGCTCAGGGTTATTCCTTTCATTTTGGGGAAAGGTTCTTTGATCGCGTCGATTCGGTTGATTGGGACACTTTGCGAACTAGGCAAGCCAACCTGTAGCACTCCAATTTTCTGTGCTGTAATCTTTCCGAGCAGCGGTTGCTGACCTTTCTCAATAACGTAGAAAGAGGAACTAGTTTTTAGTAGCTTTCCTCCGTCGTTAATCTCTAGATCAGCATCGAAGACCGTAATCAGCTTCAATGGGACGCGACCGTATGCCAAAAACCGTTTGTAATTATCGAACCGTTCGTTCCGTACTTGAACATCTTGCAGCTTCATAATTTCCCATGTTTTGTCGTCGATGAGGTTATGCTTTGATCCCGAGTCGACGAGCATCGTGATATCAACCCCCCCAATGCAACACGTGATCAATTCGTCAGATTCGCCCACATTGTATACTGGGAAATCTTCAGATTTTGATTCTCCATTATGATCTTCAATTTTGTAGACTGGTCTGGACGAGGGCCGAGAATACTTCGATGGTCGTGAGGGTCCTTCGTTTACGATAAGCGCTTTTCGTTTACGATCGAAAGAACCCTGATAAATACGCAATAGGCAACAAAATAACATTTGATTTAATTTTATTTGGTTTTAATACTTACAGCACTTGCGAAATTCTTGGATTTACATACAGTTTGGAAGTGACCAACATTTTTGCAACGAAGACACACTTTGTTTATGGCTGGACAGTGTTCGCCTTCTCGATGGCGATTGTAGCCACAACGCAGGCAGCGTGGATTAGTTCCGAACTTTTTAGAAGCACCCTCATATAGTCGATTAACGTTGCTATCAATTTGCTCGAATGGACGGTTGGCTGATCCACCGTTCGCTTTGGCGTTCATTTTTGATGACTGGTATTTTACCGATTGATACGCGTTTATAGTTTTGATTGCTTCATCGAGACTCAACTGCTCTTTCTCCAGTAGTTTTTGGCGTAGATCATCAGAAGCATATTGAATAATCTTATCGACTACCGCAATATGCCTGCTCTCATTTTCGGATTTCCCAAATGAACATTTTTCAGCCCTCTGCTGAACTCGAAGTGCAAATTTTTCGATAGGTTCACTATCGCTGGGTGCCATTGACCAAAATAGAAATCTTTCAAAGCTGTCGTGGTGCTTCGGTGAGAAATAAAGTGTTAATTTCTCCTTCAATGAAAGATAGGGATCTCTCGATGGGTCTTCTTCCTCGCACCCAGGAATCCCATAGAAAGCGCTCTGTAGTTCGATGCCACCCATAGCCAGTAATTGCATTTTACGGCTGCTGCCATCAGTGATGTTCGAAACTGCCATGATGGTTTCGAACCATCTAATCCAAGATCCCCACGCATTACGTACTTCAGATTGAGGCAGATGTTTGTACTTGAAATGTGGGAGGTTGTACGAAGCAGGACTGAATAGGGATACATGTTGAATCATCGGAGCGGTAACAATACCGTCCATGGTACTATTTTCTGCGTAATTGGGGTCAGGTACGTTGCCTTTCATGTTGCTGTTAACAATTTAAAATAACATTTTACGTCATTCGTTGGAGCGTCTTTCTTATACGATTACTAATGTCAGAATCTCAGGGAACCATAGGGCAACTTGTAGTACTCAACATGTATAAATAAATTTGGGTTTTACGTAACTTACTCATATCTATGCTTTGGCATCATTCACGCAACATATAAAACGATCCAAGATTCTCACTCTCAAGCCTTCGCAACATCCAAGAGCGACATTCAGAAAACTTTCGCAACATCCAAGAGCGACATTCACAGGGCCTTCGCAACATCCAAGAGCGTCATTCATAGAACTTTTTCAACATCCAAGAGTGACAATCACAAAATCTTCGCAACATCCAAGAGCGACATTCACAACTCCGCAACATTTAAGAGCGACACACATCAAACACTAGCAACATCTAACCTTCACATTCAGATAGGTTTCGCAACATTTAAGAGCGACAATCATCACAACATCTAAGAGTGACAAACTATGCATTTAAAACATCAGCTACATCGCGTGCACCTTTATAGTACCTTCAAATACAGTTTATAATGTTTGTTCCTTTTCCTTGACTTTCAACAATGCAATGGGTGATATTGGAAAGCAATTTCAGTCTCACTTGTGCATTACTCTTCAAAAAGTTACGAAGCAATATATGATTCAAAATTCTACATACCTGAAACATGCAGCTGGTTTGCACTCTATGCAGTATCCATCTTACACTCTTGATTAGACCCTACCGTCTTGCGGTAGTAATCCAAATATCGCACCACCTAAATAGCACACAGCGCTTGACACAGCGTCGATTTTTTTTTTCATGTGAATATAAATATCACCATTCACTCTGAACCCCATAGCTCTTTTTGTTTTTCAATGGGTATTGATTTTTCTCTCTGCTTTTTTTCCAATCACATGAAAATGTAAAAAGAAAAATTAACAAATCTGGAAACACTCCCCACTCACAACACCATTTTCTCCCGCGTGCATACCGCAATAATAGGAGGACGCCACCACAAACTTGTTTCTCCGTCCGAGCTGCTCAGTCTCTTTCGACCAACACACATATACACACACTCTGAAATGCCAGTATGCCTGGACTCGCTGTTTTCACATAACCGCATTCCCCTTACTTTTCTCATCCATTCATGCACAAACACAAAGTGTGCTGCCGGAGCGGTGATCAATAATACTTTTCAGCATGGCTAACGCGGCGTCACTTCGTTTTGAATGAATTCTATCTTCCGACCTATCACACACGCACACTGACAGCATGGCTGGATTCGCTTCTTCACACTACCATCATCTCCTCACTTTCCCGATTCCCGTATACACAAGCACTAAGAAATCTACCAGCGTTGCTCGAGGGCGGCTTTTTCCAATATGGCTGACACGGCGTCACTTAGTTTCGAATCAATTCCATCAATTTTTTTTTCAGCCACAGTTCCATCACTTTTTCTGTTTCCGTAGGTTATTTTTTTTTTCAATTTAATAATCTCATCCAATCACACTTTCTCGCTTACACCATAATGGCCGTTTTCGCATTTTTTTTTCAGATAGACATCTTTTTCAATCGACTTAATCGCACTGCATTTCAAGTTGCCCCATCATTCCAGATTCTGACATTACACTGTTATTTTTACATTTTTTTTTCTCACTTGCTTTCTTGATAACGATAAAATCACACAGTCGACGAATCAATCTAATAAAAGTTAACAATTCCCAAGATAATTCGGCTTTTTCACACTGCACTACGTGGATTTCACCATCCTAGACGCCATCTTGTGGTAGCTGAAGTCTTATGAAACAGACCGACACGGAGGCCAACTGTACGTGGAGACGAACCGAACAAGACTGCCCGTCGGCTCTCTGTACGGAGTAGTATGAACCCCCCTCGCATCACGCATACACACCTATACAAGTTATAGGGCACAGTATCACATAATATACCAAAAAAAATCGACATTTTGAATGGCGCTTTGCAGAATTACAGCAGAGAAGTGAAAATTTTCTCGCTCAAGCGCAGTTTCGAGTTCAAAAGGAATCGCTCAAGAAACTTATTTGACCTTCAGAACAGCTTCAGTCGTGGATATAGCTACTGTGGCTTGCTTCTTGCTATTCCATGACACTGTTGAACTTCTGTACCTACTTGGGAAACGCTTTCTAAAGGTGATTTTCGGTCTCCTCTGTAGTTACCGCAGTCAGCATCAACATAGCCCAACTAACAGAGTAGCACCTTCTCACCGTTGAAATACTAAACATTTCGACACTGATTTTTCATTTGGGCCTAACTGACATTTTCAAGTTCTCTTTCTCGATCCTCTCTTTGTGTTATCACAGAATGTGTATTGAGTTTTCCAAAGATTTTTTGGTTGAAATGCGAAGGAGACGACTACATGTTGCTATAGAAACAAAAATAATAATGATTTTGTTTGTTTTGATCAAGTTATTACCGAAAGAGAGAGTCGATGAAGAGAAATCGATCAAGTCAGTTAGGCCTTTATGAAAAATCATTGTCGATTTTAGGTTGATTCCAATGGTTGTTCATCTGAGCTTCTCTTGGAGCTGCTCAAATTCTTCTACGATAACTTACAGCTACGCTTATGCTCGATCTCGATGATAACGCAAGTTAGATTATGCACCCAACTAGCTCACGATACAACTGAGTTGTTCGGGTGTCGCTCTTATTAATTTCCAGCTTCACATTTGGGTCTATCGGGATACTCATAGGCTTGCAATCATTCATATCAAAACGTCACAGCGTGTCTTTCTTGTTCATTTCTGATTGACTAATCTTCATACTACCCTTCTCGATATTCATTCTATCGTCAATGCCAGATAATGCCTCAGTTCCTCCCAGGGCCGGATCTAAGGGGGGCCGGGGGGCCAGGGCCCCCACAAAATCATTTTTGGTTGCTGCACATTAACTTTATTGTTCATTTTGCTCAAGTACTGTTCAAAAACATGGAAAAACTTTTTTGCTCATCGCTCTGAGGGGCCTCCACATATGTTCTGGCCCCGGGCCCCCACAACCCTTAATCCGGGCCTGGTTCCTCCATGTCCGTCATTTCAACATCCTTTGATCTTCGCTACATAATCCAGTGAGTTTGATGTCGTCAACGTACAGTAAAACGTCAATCATGATTTCTCCCTATTGCTTTCAATGGTGCATGTAGATATCTTCTTTCAGGAGGCCCTTGAGGAATGCAATTTTCACGTCCATCTGATGTACATGGTACTGCTCTTGATTCGCCATTTCTAGCAATATCTAACCGTCGTAAACTTCGCCACAAGTGCGTATGTTTTGTCAAAGCCGAATCCTCTCCTCTTGGTAAACCCTTTTGCTACGAGACATGCCTTATAACAATCCACATGTCCGTATTCATCGCGTTTGAATTGGGAATTTATCATCTCACCATACAAAAATTTAGCTCATTATTTCAAATCTAGTTATCCCCGGAACGTGTCGTATTCTGTCGCACTACCTGGTTCTATATCACCTACAGAACTTTTTTACAAATTAAACTCATTCAAATCGATGATTTCCACTTCCCTGTTCCTACCTGGCACCTCTCATTCTCTTCCAATTCGACCAAAGAAGCTCATCAGCACCGTCGTCGTGTCGCCTTGAAACTTTCCGCCCGACAACAATCGAACCTAATTATAGACGAAATTGGCACCAAACCGAGTAGAAGCATCGCCAAGCACGCTAATCACGATCTGTAGAAGCGGCATCCGAATGGTGGTTGGATGGTGGGACTCTGTCATCACCTCAAATAAAAGCAAACAATCGGATTAGAATATCCTAGTAATGTTGGCGCCACACCATTGTTATTGTTAGAGAAATGCACACACGTCTAAGTTCCTAATCGATCTTACAGCAAACCCTGCTTTTGCAGATCCAGATAGACCTTCTTGCTGAGGATATTTCCCCGCGAATCTTCAAACTCCTCCTCGTTGGCCGGGACCCACATCTTGGAGAAGGTCTGCTCCTTGACCTTATCCCACAGCATCAGCGCGTCCTCGATCTTGGTAATGTTGGCAAAGTGAGCCGTGTTCGGGATGCCCAGACAGCGCATTCCGTGGGCATGTCGCCACTCCGAGAAGTGGTTCTGGAACGCCTTTGGACCGTTGTACTTGTAGTTGCCGCAGATTTCGCACTCGTACGTGAAGTGGAGCTGATGGAGCTTGTACAACCAGTACGGAATGGGCTTTCCATCGTATCCGAGCGGGAGATTTTTCGGATTGTACGGGATGCCATCGTCATCGTCGGATTCCTCCTCCTCCATGCTGTCCTCGTCGCTTTCTTCCAGGGTGTAGCGAGCCTGCTTACGCTGGAGGTTGATCTTGGTCTCGTAGATCTGATCATCGACCAGTTCGGCCAGTTTGGTGATTTTGTACTCCAACAGGGCAATGTCTTTGTCCTTCTGGTTGTACATCAGCCGTTTGTGCTCGTTCTCCTTGTTCTTGTCCTCCTTGCAGGCGAACAGACGCTGGGCGCGCTCCTCCAGTGTTCCACCACACTTCATTCCCATGGCCTACGGATAAAAATTTACGGATCAGCAGGCCACAGCCGGTTCACACAAATGTACTCACCTGAAGAGCCGATTTTAACCGGTCCAGCCCCAAGTAGGTCAAATCCTCCCACTTTCCGAACTCGTTCAAATTAATCAGCGCATCCTCCTCCACATCCTTCCCGCGCTCCCACCCAGGGGCTTCTCCATTCTTCCACAGATCCTCAAACTGTAGCTCGTTCCGCTTCACCGTATGTTCCAGCTCGAAGAACAACGGCCGACTCCGCGTTATGAACCCAAACAGATAGTCGTGCAGCAGTTCCAGATACTTTTTGTACTTAAGATTCTTCTGCTTCCGCGGAACGTCCGAGAACTTGTTAAACTCCGACAGATACGTAATGTAATCGATTTTGTCCACCCCCTTCAGATTGATATAGTTATCGAAGCACTCGTGCAGATCCAGATACTGCCCATAATTCTCCACATCGCTAAACTTGACCACCTCCGCCAGATAAGCCGGATCGTTCAACTGCTCCCGCAGCTTGGAAAACTCAATCGACGCCGGAACGGCCACATTATTCCCATGATTCTGATGGAACTCCACCAGCGAATTGAACTGACTGTAAAACTCCTTGAACTCATTCACACTCATATTCGTAATTTCCTGCTTGCGCTCCCCGTCCTTATCCTGATACAGCTCCAGCAGCGACTTGCTGCAACTTTGGTACCGCTCCAGGTAGATCTTGATCCGGTGATCGGCCAGCACTTTGTCCTTGGTCTGAAAACAAACATCAGCATCCGAGATTAGTTCCAATCGCGGAAGAGACAAAAAAAAATCCCCACCCAAATCTTACCGTTTTCTTCGGGGTCTGGAGCTCCTCGGACATGGCCATCACCAGCCGGTCGCACTCCTCATGCAGCCGGCGTTGAATTTCGAAAATTGTTTCCATTTTTTTCCGGGTAAAACTTGCAAAAATAAAATTTTGTTCTTCCTCACAATTTTCTTTCGCCAAACAAACACACCACCCGAGACCCGAAACGCGATGCGAACGATTTGACAGTCCAAACTCGAATGACAGAACAGAAGTGAACGAGCGGGCGAGCGAGTGATTCACTCGCAAGTCGCCTCCCGTCCGAGTGAGAAACGCCAGTGAAGTGAGAATGAGAGTTGCTCACTGACGGTGAGCGCACGCTAAGAATCGTTGTGGCAGAAATATTCCGCATAGTGGGATTCCATGAAAAAAATATGAATTTGAGCAAAATCAATTCAATGCGTTAAAAACATTTCTGTAATTGGCGATTAAAAGTTGAGGTTATGTCATGAAAATTTGGAGGTTTGAAAGGGAAATACAAGTTCCCCATCAGTTTAATCATCATTTTTTTTCGTAAATGTACCGATAAAACGATTTTTTCTACCCCGATCCTACACACTAAGATTCAGATGTTCCAGCTCAGTAAATTTTTCACTGAGTTCAGTATTTTTTCATCTTTTTATTGCGGATTTTGCCCCATAATAGACTCACGCGCGGAAAATTTTGTCCCACCAAAATATTCTCCCACCGCTTTTCCCATAGATTGGGTTTTGTTATTGCTAACGAAAACAACATTGAACGCACGCTCTTGGTTGGTGCAATAAATACACCAACCAAGCTGCTAACTGCCATGCAAACTGACGTGTGAGTATTTATTTTTTCTCTTCGAAGATTTGCTCGAAAGTCTATCAACGAATTAAATATGCAATACTGAGTTTTCAACAGCAGATTTTATCTCGGTACACTCAGTAATCGTATTGACTGGTCACCAGTAACGATATTTACCATGCATCAGTAACTTTTGACAGTTTATGAGCCATTTTACGAAGTGACAACAATGTTGATGATGATATTGATTTTCACGGGTTATTGGACGCTACCTCCTGTCAAAATTCATTCATAAAATCGGCTCGTAAAATGGACTATTAGCTGAGCTTGGTAACTCATTTACAGGATATCCGCAAAATAAACAACCGAGCGTACCGAGTCAAATCTGCTGTTGAGAACTCAGTTAAAAGATGGAGAAAATACCGAGCTGATCTTAGTGTGTACATTTTTTTATCTGGAACGACTCAAATCACTAAAATACGAAATGGGATTTCACAAAACTTTACCTCACTTTAGGAGACCAATCTGCTTGACCAGGGTGTTCATCCATCTGGGAAATACGAAGAAACCGGAAAAAATCAGGGAATTCGAAATCACCGGGAAAAATACGGAAAATACAGGGGAAATGTAACAAGCAAGTCTTGAACGAAATGTTAAATAGCAACATTGACAGAATTGCTGCCTCTCTGGAATTTCTGGTGGATCTCGATAAATTCATGTAAAAGAAATCTGAATACTTCTAAAGCGAAATCGCGAAATTTTCAGATTTCTGAAACATTTCCCGAAGGACTTTTTGAACGTTGTTATGAAAATCCTGATAGCAGGATTCTTGCTAAAATATCGAGAAGTCCTTGAAGGCCCTCATAAATAGATTTTTACGGTTAAAAAATGTGTCAGTTTCTGGAGGAATTCTGGTGCCACCCTTTGAAGAACTTAAATTTGATCTCTTTGCAGAAGTCAAGGAAAAAGTTCCTAGGAAATCTGTTCACAGCTTATTCACACCTATCCGCTTCAGTACTGAGTTTTGGGGTAGCTTAATGCAAAATTCAAATTAAAATCTGAAAAGTGTGTACAACACTGGAAATCATAGTAAATTTTCCAAAAAAAAATATTTTGAAGACTTTCTGTAGAATCCCTAAGAAACAGATTTTCAGAGTACAGTAGCAGAATCCACAGAAGAATAAAAAAAATAACAAAATTCCTTCTCCTTTCTATATTTTGGGTGATTTCAATGCCCATAATATAGCATGGGGTAGTCATAGAACTGATGGTAGAGGTTCTTTAATAATAGAATAGGACGCAAACAGTGAAGTACTAGATTGAAAGTAGTGAGCTGGATTTTTGTATGGTGAGATGATCAGTTCTCCATTTCTGCAATGAAATGGTGCAAACAGCGTGGGTTATATGGTTTCTTACCTAATTTGATGCTGATTGAGCAAAAGTTTAGGTAACTGTGATGTTATATTATTTATTTCTTGCAACTTCAACAACACAGTTACCCAAACTTTTGCTCAAACAGCATCAAATTAGGCCAGAAATCATATAACCCACGCTGTTTGCACCATTTCATTGCAGAAATGGAGAACTGATCATCTCACCATACAAAAATCCAGCTCACTACTTTCAATCTAGTACTTCACTGATTGCTTCCTATTCCATCCATTTAAATTTTAAAACCCATATCATATTTTTAGATCTCAAAAACATTTTATATGATCTATTCTGTCGAGGATTTTTAATCAAATTTGTATGGGTTCCAGCATATTGTAATATTTATGGAAATGAACAAGCTGACTCTTTAGCCAAACTGGGAGTGCATCGTGGAATAATTTTCAATCGCAAATTTCATGCATCAGAATTCTTTCCAAAGCTGTTCTGTTTGAATAACTGGCAAAATGTTTAGGATTCTAGTGATAAAGGACGTTGGTGTCATTCCATTTGTCCTAAAGTAAATAAAATTGCATGGTTCAAAAATTTTTCTATTAGTAGAAATATGATATGTACTTTTTCGAGAATAATTTCAAATCATTACATCTGTAATAGTCATTTATACCGCATCAATGTTAAGGTTACAAATTTATGTGATTGCGGAGAATTTTATGAAGACATTGATCGCATTGTATTTGTATGCCATAGGTTTGAATTACCTAGAAAAAGATTCTTTTGTAGTTTGAATCTTTTCAATCATTCCATTCCGGAATCTGTACGTGATATACTCGGTAGAAAATGTCTACCTATATAATGAAGTTGTTATTTGAATTTTTAAATGATATTTCATATGCTGTTTGAAATCTTTTGTTTCTTCTGTTTTTTTTTTGCTTTTTTCAGATATGATCCATTGATGACCCTTGATTACTCTTGAGCAAATGATGACCCTAGATCCAGTCGATAAAGCATCAAGACACTGGCTCTGCTATGGTTTTTGCCGTTTGAGCCTTTAGATTTTAATTTTATTATTATAATGTTTTTGAAAAGATGAAGAGGTTTTGTGCCTTTTTGAGAAGTATTTCAAATGGAAATCGCTCAAAGGGGGTTTTCCCTCTTCCAAATTTTTAGTTAAAAATAAATAAATAAATAAATCAAAAAATTTTAGATTTACATGGAGATTTTTACAAAATGTAGCAAATAATTGATACATGCTTACGGCCATGCATTCACCAGTCGACTATTAAACGTCCGTAATAATAGTTGTATGTATATCGTAAAGCTGACTGATTTACACGGTTTCCGCAAGTGCCACGGGTTATAGCTTTGTCCCCGCCGGTAGTGATGTTCGTGGCGATTCCGCGGCCCGAATCTGCATGTATATTTTCATATAGATTAAATTTCCTTGTTATAGAAAGAACCTTTACAACAGACTTTCATCCTTATAGACCAAGTTAAAGTTGTGTATAATATGCACTGAGTAGTGTCCTAGTACCTAGTAGAACAATAATTTGAGTTTGTTTATACCCGGAAAGTTTATCCATACCCGGGAAAAATCCGGGAATCGAAAAACTGAATTTGAATGGACACCCTTGCTTCACCGAATGTAGAGTATTAAATTTGGTTTTCTTTTTGACAAAACTATATCGAAAAGTGATTCACAACGTTCACAACAGCTTTAAAAATAATGCACCATTCACGAAACTGCTTTGTACAGATTTACACAGTCTTCACATTGTGATTTTGTAACAAAGTTCTTAGCACAAAGTCTAACACTTAGTATCGGAGCTCCTCGTCATCAATATTCTCTGTATAAATTGTATTAAAACAGACAAACAGACGTAACCTTGGACGTAACTCTTAGAGGAAATTTATCAAACATTTTTGCCCGGTGTCTTTTTTATGAGCACACTGCTCCCTTTTGCTAGAATCGCGCACGACACTGTCGGTCATGATGAATTTCGATTTGACGTTTGTCTAACACGTACACTACTACACAAATCGCCTGTAATTTTCGTTTGCATCATTCAGCAACATGTATCAAAGCGATCGAACACTAGCGCCTCTGGTGGAACGATCGCGGAAATCAAATGAAATTTGAATGGATCGTTAAATGCATGTGCCAAGCCGTTTTGGAGAGTGATGCGTCTGTTTGACTGTGCCCTAACTATCTCGAGACATTCACCCGAGATGAAGCTGTCTGCATGTTTCTCCAATTCTACAGAAAGTAGAAGTAATTCAGCAGAGGTAATTGTCGATCGTCTACTGTACATGTAGTACTACGCACCCTGGTGTCGAGGTGTTCAAACATTTCATTGACGAAACTGATCATGATGCGCAAGGCTTGATCATGAACTATGCAGACTCATAACTGGGGAGAGAGGTGGAGGTTCTGATATGACCAAAAATAAGTCTACATAGTTTATGGACAGCGCCTTGTAGGTTTTGACGAGATGCCAGTGTGAGGATAAACTTGCAGAGTCAGGACAGACAATTATCGTGTCCATCACATTACATTACAAAAAAACTTGGTCCTATTGTATAATATTGTTGAAGCCAGACGATATTGATAATGTTATGCTGATATTTCTACACAATTGATGTTTTCCAAAGCAGAGCTCACATATGTTACTTCTCTACATATCTAAATCTGTTCTACGATTTGAGTCGTCCAAGCATCTAATGGTGCCCTTATTATCTTTTCTTTCAGTCGTCTACGCCGATTATGCATCCTCAGGTCGTTCGCTGCAGTTCCTCGAAGACTACATCAACAAGGAAGTTCTACCGGCGTTCGGTGATACAAACTGCGTCTCCGCCGTCACAGGTCTCCAGTCACATCTATATGAGTAAGTATCTTCAAACCTTGATTTTTGAAGTAGATACCTCAAACCTATTTTCCTTCACAACGCGCAGTAACGAAGCGCGGGATTTGGTACGGGTAGCGGTTGGTGCGGCCACCGAAGATGAAGTCGTATTTTGTGATAATCCAGCCGAACGGCTGTGCTTCCTGCTGTCGAACTCCAGTCTTCATCATCAGAAAGCTACGCAGTCACTTCCACCGGTGCTGTTTGTCAGCACATCGGAGCCCATACGGAATCTGCGCCAGTGGATCGACGCCGGTTGGCACGTGGAACGGATAATCAAAAACCACGAAGGTTTTTTGGATTTGGTGGATCTGGAGAAGCGCCTGATGCAGTACTCGGAAGCCAAAAGGACCATGGTGGGTCTATTTTCGGGAGCATCGCGTTTAACGGGGATCTTGGCAGACGATGTGGCGACCACAATTCTACTCCATCAGTATGATGCTCTGTCGATATGGGATCACAGCATTGTGGCGTCGTGTGCACCAATTGTGACAAATCCGATTCTTCCAGGAGCGCAGAAAGATGCAATATTTTTTCACTGCAATAAAATGATAGGGGGTATACAGGCTCCAGGTGTTCTTGTGGTTAAACGTAAGTTGGTAGAGAATTCGGTTTCGTTTTTACACGATACCGTTGGGGTAGTGGAGGCTGTGAGGGCAGGGTTAGTCTTACAACTGAAGGAATCGCTGGGGGTTCAAGCGATCATGAGCCGAATGGAGAAAATCTGCAAACAAATACTGGCACATGTCAGGACGATACCAGAGATAGCACTGTTGGGTCCTCCCTGTACCACAGCGAAACGATTGACAACTCTGTGTTTTATGGTGCGTCATCCGAGAGGTGCTTTTCTACATCATCGTTTTGTGGTAGCCGTGCTGAACGATGTATTTGGGATTCAGGCAACGGCGGATAATATGATATCGGATTCTCTGGGGATAAATCCACAGCTAGCAGTAGAGTACGATAAGGTGTTAAACGACGAATCTCTGAAGGCAGCTAGCGTTCATCCGGGATATATCAGAATCACGTTTCCGTATTTCATGCCCGAGGCTGAGGTAGCATTCATTCTCGAAGCGCTCAAAATGGTGGCCACAGAGGCTTGGAAGCTGCTACCTCAGTACGACGTAGACGATCGCACCGGGGAATGGAGGCACCACTCAAACTCCCTGGCAAAAGAGCGCAAATGGTTGGGTGCCATTCGATACACCGATGGAAAGATGTTGTTTTCCGACAGGAGAATTTCTGGTCCCGGAACGTTTCCACAGAGCTACTCGGACTGTCTTCAAACTGCACGTAATTTGTTCAATCGTGCCCGGAAAATGGCACAAAAGTCAACTACGGACGAAGTTGTTCTCAAGTTGCCGAACGCCTCTTTGGAAAGTTTGCGATGGTACATGTTACCTGGAGAGGCTCACGAACTACTGCTGGGACATTCACACAGCGTCAAGAATACGGTGCCATTCGATCCCACTAAGAGTGAGTTTTCATAAGCGTTTTGAGGGAGGGATTATTTCACTGTCTTGTTTAGTTCCAGAGAATCCACTTTTGATGATTCATCGTCATCACAGTCTCTCGGCATTGGATATCAAGCGTTTCAAAAGTCGTAGTCTTCCAGCATCTCCGCTGCAGGTCTCCATCCGACGGCAACACTCCAGCTCACCGAGTCAATCACACAGTCCAACGCCAACGCCAACATCATCGCCTCCACTGGTACGGTTCTCGCTAGGAGGCGAAGTCAGCAACTACAGTCCACCGTCTCCACATCAACTGCAGGTAACGAGCCTAACAAACATGCGGGATATCAGCACTAGTCGCAACAGGTAAGTTAGGTCTGACGCAGAGCCGACCGCATGCGTGTGACTAAACAATTCGTTTTTCAACTTGCAACATCAAATGACTTTATATTTTCGCTCGAAACGCATTCTGCACAACCTGGTGCAGATGCAATAGCTGGGGATCTCCAACGAGCACGGCAACAATTGGCAGCCCTGTCGACCACGGTAGCCTAACTAATCTTGATTGCGCTGCTACTACTAATGCCGCTTCGAACGACGAGACTAACTGTGGTGGAGGAAATCTTGATTTCTTTGGCCCTCAGACGCGAAACAGTCTTGGTTTGGGCCAGCATCAGCGCCGTCGATCGCAGGCGATCGCGTTGACGTCAACGGCGGTTCCGAGAACTTCGGGTCGTACGGCGAGCCTCATCGAACGATCGCCAGCGATGCCGACGCCTTCGTCTGTTGGTCGACCAGCGAAGCAGCGCTCTTGTTCCTGCAGTAGCCAGACGGATCTGAGCATTGGATCCACCGAGAATCTAGCCACTGCAGTAGGAGCGTCGCTCGCACCGAGTCTACCGAATTTGCTGCAGTCGTTGCCAATGGGAAGGTTAGCTGGTTCTCTTGGTGTCTTTGAGTTTCTTTTGGCTTTTAGTTCACTGCCCATTAGATGCACCTTTAAAACATTTTACTGTCTGTACCAGAAATGACTCGTAGTTTTTAAATAGCGCATTTTTATGTTGTAGTGTTAGCATTTTAACTGCATTGCTTGATGTCTCTTGTCTGTGTGATTTAAAACGGTTTAGTATGATAAACTAGGACTAATTGATGCCATTTACTCTTACAGTAGCTGTAGTGAAACTGCCGAAGATATTCAGGCTTATGTCAAAGAAGTGACCAAAGAGTTAGCAACGGAAATCAAATCCGAAATCCGAGACGTCATTTCCAAGGTGGAAGATGCACTGGAGAGTACGGATAGCTTGGATATGACGGGGGCTACCATGAGTTCTCTTGGAAACATAAGGTTCGATAGCTATAAGGTTTTCATAGACTTCTGTAACAAATGCAAATATTGTTCTTTTCAGTTGCAATAACGATACCAAACGTGATTCGATCTCGGCAAGCGATGTCGTTGACTATCTGCGGGAGTTTAGCAAGGGAATGATGAACGATGTCAAGTCGGAGATCCGCGATGTTGTGAATGCCGTGGATGAGATCATCTCGCCCGAGGGTTGTCTAGGGTCGCGCAAAAACTCTCCACCGGACATCCTCAAGGGCAATTCGGCCGGCGGCGGCGGTGGTGGACATAGACTGTAATAACTACTGCTCATTTTATCCACCCTCATACGAACCCCAAGTCCTACACACAAAACACGTTTCTAGGCTAGTGCACTTCTAACCATGGTTCCAAAATTTTCTCCTCCCGTCCCTTTTTCGAACCCACCGTACAGCTTGATTAAGCAGCGCTTCAGTGATATCACACCCGACACCAGCCGGCCCAAGTCCGCCGACATTGACAAACATCGTTCGGAATCGTTCCCTCGGCCAAACTCATCAACCCAGGCTGCGACAGCGCCTAGTCCTGAACACTCGGGTCCGGGCTTCCCCTACACTGGTGCCATCGCCAAAAAGTCAGATCTCACCTCGTCCATGTCATCGCAGGACTCCGGCATCAACATGTGCTTCACCGAGCAGGACGACAAGATTCGCAGCGCGCTCTGCAAAGATAGGTATATTGCATCGACCTGGAAGATAGACCCCAAATTCTGACAACATCCTTTTTCCTGCTCATTTTCCAGAAATCGTACAATTTCAGCTCATCTGGAAGGAGATTCAGCGCGCCATCAAACTCCCCAGCGAAGAGTTCAGTCGGAATCAGCAGCTCCGGCGCTAGCAGCCCCCGAAAATCCGGAACCAACACGGCTTCCAACCACACCGGAAGTGGTGGACGTGTTCACTCCGAAAAGTGCCCTCATCCGTCAGTCGAACGTTCTGAAAAGTTCACCCTCGCAAGAGCTCGATTCGGATGCCATTCCGGAAGGTGCCCGGTGGCTCAACCTTCCGAAGGACGTTTGGAAACAGGCAGCCGAGGTTAATGATTAAATTTCTTTTTGATTTGGGCTTGCACGATCCGTACTAACGTTGCATTTCGTATTCTGCGCTAATTGGCGCGAAGATCAGTTACTAATTGGCTCATTAACAACCATTCTCTTGCTTGCCACATCTCACTAATCAGCTCACAGTTCTCCAAATTTGGGTAAAAATATGCACCTCACATCAGTTCTTCGGATTCATCTGTTTTGACGATGTTCAAATTGTTTGTTCTTCATTTACCACGGGAATCAAGTAGGCTGATGAATGCTTCTTTTCCCTTTCGTTTCTCTTCAACGCCTTCTTCCAACCTCCAAAGATGTGTCGCGTAGTGGTAGAATGGTTCAAGTTTTAATCGAAGCAAACCGCTTTCGAATTGCTCCACACGCTCTGTGCACCAGTCTTCAGGAAAAAAAACCTTGTTGATTCAACTAAACAATAAGCTGTTTAACGATTGTTTCATTGTGTTAGTAACGTTGTCAAGCCATAGACTTGCAAAAAGAGTTTTACTATTGTGATGTTTCTGCTTTTTATAAAGATAATAATGAATAATGAACGCGTTACTTTAAGATATATTACCTACATAACCAACAGAGATTTATACAAACAATAAAGTGATGTCCTATCGATGGTTTAAACGACTTGTTGTTTTCATTTTTTTTTCCTTCTGGCGGCGCAAAGCAATCGAGAATTGGTTTGGTTATAAACATCATTGAAACAGCATTGCTTTTCGCTCGACAATCGTCTTTAACCCGTTGCTCTTGCATATCTCAATACAATACACACACAGACTGGTATATTATCGATCTTGATCTTTCGTTGGTCTATCCTTGAGGCCAACAGTGGTTTAGAATGGGGCACGTTCGGTTAGTACTAGCTTTGTAGTAATGAGCTGAATTTTACTATGGTGAGAAGGCCAATCCTCCGTTTCTGCAAAAAAAATGGTGCAAAAAGCGTGGGTATTATTATTCCTTGCCTAATTTGATGCTGTTTGAGCAAAACTTTGAATAGCTAAGTTGTTTATGTTGCAAGAAATGGAGAAAACAACAACACTGTTGCCCAAAGTTTTGCTTAAACAGCATCAAATTAGGCAAGGAATCATAATACCCACGCTTTTAGCACCATTTCATTGCAGAAACGGAGAATTGACCTTCTCACCATACTAAAATTCAGCTCATTACTACAAATCTAGTTCTACACCGAACGTGCCCTATTGTATTTATAATAATACGTAGAAAAATCAGCACCCTCAAGAGACCACTTAATTCATCGGTGATTGGAAGTTGTATAATATCTATTAGAACTAAAACAGCATGAATGATCGGGTAGTGGTGGTTTTATATTGTCGGTCAAGAAGGAATTTTCTGGAAAATTGCGTCGATATCATCCTATGGCATAAACATAAAGAGAAACCTTAGTAAATACACTGCCTCATTGGCAATAAGATGTTCAATTTTTTACGGAACTTGAGTAAGAAAACAAAAGGTTAATCGTTTTCTGAGTAAGACCAACTCAGTGGCTGAGTAATTCTTCATTCTTCGTTCATTAGAAGCGATTTTTCAGTTGCGTAAAATGACAAATGGTACTAATTCTAGAAAGTTTCCACAAGAAATAGTATAAATAAATAGTTATTCATGTAACGAGTTGCTAAAAGTTGTTCTTCTCAGCATGAGTTGTACAAACGAGGATGAATATGAAGAGTGCTGAAAAAATCGAGTTCGGCAACGAGTTACTTTCAAATGTTATGCAATGATTTTTATCACTATACAGCTCATTTGAGTTGCATAATATTCATATTTCCACAGGAGTCCTAGGAATCGTTTGGTTTCTTCATATTTTTTTTCCAGCGATGAGATTCTTCCAAAGGTTTATTTAGGAAGATTCCTCTGGGGTTCTTCCTGTAGTTTCTTCTGTGATTCCTGAAGTGGTTCCGTGTGAGATTCCTTCGAGAGCTCTTGCCAGAAATCTTCCAGGAAGTACTCCCACGATTTCCAAAGATTTTTTCCTGGTTTGCTTGAGAGTTCATGATTTTTTTTCAAAATTTCTTCCGACTTCTGTCTAGAAACTAACTCTGAGATCCCTCCAGGATTACTCCTTCCAAGGTTACCCAAGATTACCGTGTTATTTTTTTTTCACAATTTTAGGACCTATCTAGGATTTAATTCTGTGTTTTCTCAGGGAGCTAGAGTTTATTTTCTTCTGAAATTCTCTCTGAGGTCCTTTCAGGAGTTTCTTCTGAGATTCCGAACAGATTCCATATCTAAAACGCCTTCCAGGATTTTTGTTTCTGGACTTCAAGGGATTTCTTTCGGGATTTTCCTAATAGGAAGCAATCAGTGAAGTACTAGATTGAAAGTAGTGAGCTGGATTTTTGTATGGTGAGATGATCAATTCTCCGTTTCTGCAATGAAATGGTGCACACAGCATGGGTTATATGATTTCTTGCCTAATTTGATGCTGTTTGAGCAAAAGTTTGGGTGAATGTGTTATTGTATTATTTATTTCTTGCAACTTGAACAACACAGTTACCCAAAGTTTGGCTCAAACAGCATCAAATTAGTCAATGAATCATATAACCCACGCTGTTTGCACCATTTCATTGCAGAAACGGAGAATTGATCATCTCACCATACAAAAATCCAGCTCACTACTTTCAATCTAGTACTTCACTGATTGCTTCCTATAGCGTCTGATGAAAACCAGAAGGAATTTGCTTGAGTATCTTCTCATGGAAATCCTGAAGGAATTTAATAAGGAATTCCATGAATAAAAACTGCTGGAAGAAATTCTTGAAATACTGCCTAATAAACTCCTGGAGAATTTCCATTAGAAATATCTGAAAGAATTCAAGAATGAACTTCCAGTGGAATTGCAGAAGGATCTGCAGAAATTCAAAATAGAACTCTTGGAGGAATCCAGAAAAGAGTTCCTAAATGAATCCTGGGTAGAGTTCCCGAAGAAATCATGGAATCAGTTTCTGAAAGAATTCTAGAAGAACTTCCAGTAATGCCGAAAGGAAGCTCGGGAGATGTTCCCGAAAAAAATCCACGAAGTAGTGCCTGAAGAAGTTCCAAAAGCAATTCCCGACAGAAGCCCGGAAAAATCCCGGAGGAATCCCTGATGAAGCTGCCGAAAGAATCCTGGAAGTAGTTCCTGAAGGAATCCCGGAAGAGGTTCTTGGAGGAATCCAGAAAGAATTTCCTGGTGGAATTGCCGTAGGAATCTCGGAAGGAATTCTTGAAGCAATCACTGTGAAGCAATTCCAAAAGTAGTTCATGAAAGGATCCCGGAAGGAGCTCCACCTGGAATGCATTAAGGAGTACCAGCAATCCTCCAGGAATTATTTTCTGAGATTTCTATATTGGTTCCGTAAGGGAATTAGATTGCTTTTGCAATGTCTTCAGAAGTAGTTTTGCCGGGATTTTCAGAAGGAATTCTCGGAGAAATGTAACTCCAGAAGGAGTTTGTGAAGGAAATCCAGAACGAACATTTGAAGGAATTCATTCAAAACTGCTGAAGGAATATCATACAGAATGCAGAATGGAAAAGAATTCCTTCTTAATCTTAAGCAATCCCGGAAAAAAATTCTGAAGGAAGCCTGGAAAAAAATCAGGGTGAAATTCCTGAAGGGATTCCATAAGGAACTTCTGGTGTAATCTTCGGAGAAAATCCTGAAGGAATCCCCTAGCTCGAGCCAATTCTTCAGCAATAGGAAGCAATCAGTGAAGTACTAGATTGAAAGTAGTGAGTTGGATTTTTGTATGGTGAGATGATCAGTTCTCCATTTCTGCAATGAAATGGTGCAAACAGTGTGGGTTATATGATTTCTTGCCTAATTTGATGCTGTTTGAGCAAAAGTTTGGGTAACCGTGTTGTTGTATTATTTATTTCTTGCAACTTCAACAACACAGTTACCCAAACTTTTGCTCAAACAGCATCAAATTAGGCAAGAAATCATATAACCCACACTGTTTGCACCATTTCATTGCAGAAATGGAGAACTGATCATCTCACCATACAAAAATCCAGCTCACTACTTTCAATCTACTACTTCACTGATTGCTTCCTATTCCTCTGGGAATTCTACCAAAAAATTCCTTCTGGGATTCCTCCAGTGATTTTTCAGGGGATTTCTCCAGCAATTTCCGGCGCTATTCCTACAGAATATCCTCCAACAATTCCTCCGAGGATTCTTCAAGGAATAGGACAGATCGGTGAAGTACTAGATTTGTAGTAATGAGCTGAATTTTAGTATGGTGAGAAGGTCAATTCTCCGTTTCTGCAATGAAATGGTGCAAAAAGCGTGGGTATTATGATTCCTTGCCTAATTTGATGATGTTTGAGCAAAACTTTGGGCAACAGTGTTGTTGTTTTCTCCATTTCTTGCAACATAAACAACATAGTGATCCAAAGTTTTGCTCAAACAGCATCAAATTAGGCAAGGAATCATAATACCCACGCTTTTTGCACCATTTCATTGCAGAAACGGAGAATTGACCTTCTCACCATACTAAAATTCAGCTCATTACTACAATTCTGGTACTACACCGAACGTGCCCCATTCCTCAAGAAATGTTTCAAGAAATTCCTCCAGATTTTTTTCCAGGAATTTTTCAAACATTTCCTCCAGGAATCCCTTTGGAGATTCTTTCTGGAATACCTACAAGGATTTCTCCAGTAGTTCGTCCGCAGATTTTTTCAGAAATTCCTTTAGGAAAAGCTCCACGAATTCCTCCGGAATTTACTCCAAGAATTCCTCCATCAATACTTCCAAGAATTCCTTCGGGAGGAAGAATTTTTTCCAGGAATTCCTCGAAGCATTCCTCCAGGAATTCCTCCGGGAATTCCACCAGTAATTCCACCGGGGATTCTTCCAGTAATTTCTTCGGAGATTCCATTAGCAATTTCTGGTGATTCCTTCAGAAAATTCTCCGGGAATTCTACCAAGAATTTTCCAAGGAAAGTTTCAAAGAATTACTCCAGAGTTTTTCCAAGTATATTTCAAGAAATTCCTCCGGGGATTCCTCCTGGGATTCCACTACGAGTTCCTTCAAGAGCATTTCCGGGAATAATTCCTGGAGGATTTCTTGAAGGAATTCCTACAGGATTTTTTTTAATTCCTGGAAGAATTTCTAGAAAATTCCTGGAAGAATTCATGGAGGAATTCCTGACAGAATTCTTGGAGGTATTTCTGAGAGAATTTCTGGAGGAATTACTAAAAGAATTCCTACAAGAATTCCTGGAGAAATTCCAGCAAGATTCCCTTGAAGAATTCCTGCAAGATTTCTTGTAAGAAATCGTGGAGAAATTCCTGTAAGTATTCCTGGAGAAAAAGGGATTTCTGAAAGAATTCCTGGAGGAATTCCTGGAAGATTCCTGGAAGAATTCCTTATGAAAATCCTGGAGGAATTCCTAATGGAAATTCTGGAGGAATTCCTAATTGAAATCCTGGAGGAATTTCTGAAAGATTTTTTTTTTTGTAAACTCCTGGATGAATTCCGTAAAGAATTCCCGGAGGTTTTTCTAGAATAAATCCTGGAATAATTCATGGAAAAATTCCTGGAAGATTTCCTGGAGGAATTCCTAAAACTTTCAGAAGAATTTCTGGATGAATTCCTGAAAGAGTTCCTGAAGAAATTGTTGAAAGAATTCCTAACACCTTTCATTACTTCAAAACATTGCATTTGTAGATTTGACAAATCGTATTTTCGTTTCGAAAAAAATATGCATTGGTTTTGACAGCAGATTGATTTCGGGCAATTTTAGAAACAAAAAACTTCCTTGTTGTTATGAATTTATGAATTTGTTGAATCAACAAAATTTGCAGGTAAGCACTGAGTCAACAATAAAATTTGTTGAATCTATGCAGAATTCCTTTGGTTTTACAATATATTTTTCTGCGTGTAGGGACGAGACAAAAGGCTAAAAAAATAAAAATTAAATATTTTCAACTACGGTTAATAAAAACGTCATAAAATGAGTAAATATGTACTCTTGAACCACATATTGTGGTTTAAAACAAGAATCCCGATAGGACTTTAGGAGCCTATTCCTGGAGGAAACCCGGGTGGAATTTCTGGAGAAATCTCCACATGAATTCCTGGAGAAATCCCCGATTGTATTCCTGTAAAATATCAAGAAAGATTTTCTTTCGGAATTAATTGGAATAAATCCTTGAAGAATTCCTAATGGAAATCCTTGAGGAATAGGAAGCAATCAGTGAAGTACTAGATTGAAAGTAGTGAGCTGGATTTTTGTATGGTGAGATGATCAATTCTCCGTTTCTGCAATGAAATGGTGCAAACAGCTTGGGTTATATGATTTCCTGCCTAATTTGATGCTGTTTGAGCAAAAGTTTGGGTAACTGTGTTGTTGTATTATTTATTTTTTGCAACTTCAACAACACAGTTACCCAAATTTTTGCTCAAACAGCATCAAATTAGGCAAGAAATCATATAACCCACGCTGTTTGCAGTATTTCTTTGCAGAAACGGAGAATTGATCATCTCACCATACAAAAATCCAGCTCACTACTTTCAATCTAGTACTTCACTGATTGCTTCCTATAGGACAGATCGGTGAAGTACTAGATTTGTAGTAATGAGCTGAATTTTAGTATGGTGAGAAGGTCAATTCTCCGTTTCTGCAATGAAACGGTGCAAAAAGCGTGGGTATTATTATTCCTTGCCTAATTTGATGCTGTTTGAGCAAAACTTTGGACAACAGTGTTGTTGTTTTCTCCATTTCTTGCAATATAAACAACATAGTTATCCAAAGTTTTGCTCAAACAGCATTAAATTAGGCAAGGAATCATAATACCCACGCTTTTTGCACCATTTCATGGCAGAAACGGAGAATTAACCTTCTCACCATACTAAAATTCAGCTCATTACTACAAATCTAGTACTACACCGAACGTGCCCCATTCCTGAAGGATTTTTTTAAATTCCCGGAGGAAGTCCGTTAAGAGCTAGGGGCAAGACAGATCTAACGAGTACAGTCGAACCTCCATGAGTCGATGTTCCTTGACTCGATATTGACTCATGGAGATAGATTTTTACATACTGAAAAATAATTCCTGGGCTACTATGATGGTCCCTTCATAAAGCTTCCCAAAGGTTATTTATTCCACTATTCGATATTTCTATGAGTCGATGGTCCATTCAATATCGACTCATGGAGGTTTTACTGTATAACTTTTTCTCTTGTTTAAAATATCAAGTGAAGTCAAATGTTTTTCAGAGTTCTTTATATAAGTCATAAATGGTCAAAATTTCATTGCATTCGGTTCATTGAATCCGTAAATATAACAGATCACCCAAGTAATCACGGTGCTGCCTTATTGCATGCAGATATACGGTGTACATTACTTTACATACAAACTCAAAGTTGATTTGAAGTGAAAATGGGCAATTATGCGACTGCTTCAAGATTATACTAGTATTATCCTAATTTGATTCTATAATTGCCCACTTCCACTTTAAATCAACCCTAAGTTTGCATGTAAAGTAATGATTGCACTAAATACACCGTATATCTGCATGTAATAAGGCTTCAGCACTGTGGTTACTTGGGCAAAGTTGGCCATCGGATAATTAGGCCGTTACAAATATTTATTTCACTTTTTGTCCCACCACTCTTTGGTTGATCGAGGAGGGGGATAAAAATAATTAAGCAGAAAATTATTAAAAACGCATCGGATTTGTTAAAGAATTTTTAGCAAGACCCGATATTTTGATAAATATTTTTTTGTCTGCCCCCTCAAAATGCAATATATAGCCAAAAATTTTTGAAGGAGGAGGAGACAAAAAGTCAAAATTAAATTTGTTTCAGCCTTATACCTTTTTCAAAAATCTTTATAACTTCGTGAAGAATAGTCCATAGATCTTTTCCAAATTTGGACCACTGATACACAATTAGTTGATAAACTTACAGTGAAAATTTGAGAATATTTGATGCACTTTTCGAAAAGTTACAGCTAGTTGAACATTTATTGAAAAGTGAAAATTTTGCCTGTCCCGATCATTTTGTCTATCCCCTGTATTACTCATTATCTGACACCTCTGGATACTACAGTGATCTGCTATTTTTTAGGCGACAATGACGCCTGCCACGCCAGGTTGCAGGTCAATGTTCACACATTGGTGCGTGGATGCCAGGTGTAAGGTGATAGATTAGCACGATTATTACTGAGAAGCTAAACGGCACAGTAAAGTGGATAGAAAAAACAAAGTAGAAGGAAAGAGACGGGCCGGGGATTGACCACAATGTTGTACCACAACGACTACTGACGGGCGTCAAAAGTCGTTTTGATCCAACATTGTGAAAATAAAGAAAAAAACTGATATAATGACCATTTTTACGTATTAAAGTTCACTATTTTTTTCGCGATGTATTTTTCTAAAATCTAGGACTAATAGCCTTTTCATTCGTAAAATAAGATTTAAAATCGGTCTATTGGTTGAAAAGTTATAATGGTTAAAAAAATTAAATGCCGTTTTGTGGACCACCCTATTTTCAGAATGACCACCCTAATGGTGAAACAAAAAAAAATGTCCAATTATTTTTGGAAAAGAACCATTCACACTTAATTTTGATTACAATTGAGATTATAATTGCTGAGCACCGAACTCGTTCAGCAAAAATGCATTGTTCACCTTTTCCATAGAGCTTGCTGACGTTTATTCACCTCTCTCTTTCAAACATGCAGGCGGGATAGGATTTGTTTTCATCGGGAAACCTTTACTGATGACAACAAATCCTATTCCGCCTGCATGTTTGAAAGAGAAAGGTGAATAAACGTCAGCAAGCTCTATACGTTTTTGACAGTTGTTTTACTGAACATCAGTAAAATCGATTACCGAAACTACCGAGATCGTACCGTCAAGTCGCCATTCACCGTGGGGGCTCCATTCACCGTGTGCCTTCGGATATTTTTTCATTATTTCCATATTATGATTGAATGATATGACCATTTCCCTTCAATTTCACCAATACAACACTAATGTATTGTTATCTTGTCAAAATGCTCATTAGAAACATTTAAAAGTATCATTTTGACACTAAAGTGTGTTTACATGAAGCGGGTTTCTGCTCGTTCACTGCATGCATAGTGAAAAAACGAAAACTACGCTAAGGTGATTTAAGCGATAAACTAAATGTAGTAACGTTTTTATTCCACCAAGAAGCAATTAAATTCACATATCAGGTATGTATTTTGCATTACCGAAGTAAGTTTAACAAGAAAGTACGATTACTCGTACTTTTTAATTGAAACAGAAAGGCACGGTAAATGGGTACCCTAAAAATCAATGGTCTCCATTCATCGTGCCCCATATTGTCCCATATATCTAGAAAAATCGGAAATTTCAACATTCGCTTTTCTAATAAAATCTTGCAAGTTATTACTTGAAATGAATTTAAACGAAGAAAATTCCCTTGGCTGGGTTGTTTTGATAATTTTTAAACAAATTAGAATAAAATTTCTCATACACGGTGAATGGGTCCCTACTACCACGGTGAATGGTGACCTACCACGGAATTAGGCGACCCTACTACCCTTTACTAATTGTACTATATCACCAAATTTTGTGAAAAATTTTCTACTTCTGTGGATATTGCTTTAATTTTAACCTATAATGAAGACAATTAAAAGCGGCACCAACAATGTTTATAAGACTGGTGTCAAATGACAGCCCTTATTTGCCCCGAATCCTCTTAGATCCACGGTGAATGGTGCCTTGACGGTAAGTGTGTTCTTACCAAATTTGAGTAATATGGAGTACTATAGCTGTTACATCTAGAAATAAATATTCAGAAAACCTGTCATTGTTATCCTACACTCAGCCAAATAACCTTAAGATTTCCATAAGGCCCAACTTATGAAACGGCCTTTAATTAATTCATAATGATTCGGATGAATTTCATAAGGTGACTCTATGACGTAAAATCGTCTCACAGCTTGGCTTTTATTGATGTTTAGCAACACGGTATTCTCAAGCGTTGGTAGCCGTGTGGATAAAACACAGGCTCGGTGATCCCGACGTTCATGGATCGAATCCAGTCTGCATCATTTTAAGATTTTTTTGTTCTTTTCATAAGCCTATCTTATGAAATTTGTCATAGCAAGCACGATCAATTTTTATAAGGTATTCTTATGTCATCCATAAGAATTAGTTATAGCAAATTTTCATAAGGTATTTCGATGAATTTCGCTAGTTTTTTTCGCTGAGTGTACTTTAGGATAAACTGTTTTTACAACAATTTGATATTTCAACCCAACTCTTGAAATCCGATTCAATTTTGACCGATATTTTTCGATAAATCTGCACTGTTCCGTTGATCCCAGCCAGTGTGAGAGTGTGAGAGAGGATTGCGAATGGCCGTGAGATGCATCTCACCTTGGTGAACACGGTAAAAATCACTCAGACTTACTTTGATTCGACGAGACGAGAATGAGGAGAACTATGTATTAGATGTAGATTTGGATTAAACTTAATGTAAAAAGCGCGATTGAGATTTTTCGGTTACACGGAAAGATCGATGTACACAGAGCAAGGAGTAACTTTCACGCAGTGATCGAAAAGACAAAAGATTTCATGCAAACTTGTGTGAAAATTCACGCAAATTTGTGTAAACCCGGATCAGCACATTTTTTGTGCTGATCCAGTCGTACGCAAATATGAGTGAAAAATCCTTTGTCTTTGTTACTCATTCGCTGTGTACTTTCGTTTTAGGGTGTAGCCTTTGATTCTCCAAAATAAGATGTTGACAACAATGCCTACACACTAAGATCAGCTCGTTATTTTCCCCATCTTTTTACTGAGTTCTCAACAGCAGATTTAACTCGGTACGCTCGATTATTATTTTGCGGATATTCTGTAAATGAGTTACCGAGCTCAGCTCACAAACTGTCAAAAGTTACTGAAGCACGGTAAATATCGTTACTGGTGAACGGTAAATACGATTACCGAGTGTACCGAAATAAATCTGCTGTTGAAAACTCAGTAAAAAGATGGAAAAAATACTGAACTCAGTGAAAAAATTACTGAGCTGGAACATCTGAATCTTAGTGTGTATGCGGTGCCGCACCATAGAAACTAAAATGATCGACTATCTAACGATTTGGTGGTATTAGCACGGTACTGGGAAACCAAATAATATTGTTCCATAGCAACTAGTGCCAATAATATGGAATATGCCAATTTAATATTAATTTTGTTCTGCTGTTTTTGTAAAAAAAAACTGAGTTGTGTCACAAACTAGTGTGAGCGACACTTAGCGTGTGCACGATCGGTGGTGAACGGTTGATGAGTGATGAACATTCACTTTTCTCACTAACGGCACCGATGCGCCATCTTCATGTGAATGTTCAAAACTGCGCGTGTGTTCATTCGGCACCCGATCAGAAATATAATTCAATTTTAATTAATGTTCAAATTCCATGATGTTTTTATGATAATCGTGATTAACTAACAAATGCCATTCATTTCATAAGCAGACACCGGAAGATGCCATTATGCTGCCCGACTTCTTGATTTCATCTACTCTCAATCAGTTTTCCAGATCTAAATCAGAAATTTTAACCAAACTTCTGTCCCTCTCGCATCCCCCAAGGCCCTGGATGACTTCGGCATGATCAAAGACGGTGACCGCATCCTGGTTTGCCTATCCGGTTCCAGTTCCTCGCTCTGTCTGCTCCACCTGCTGCGGCAATTCGTCCGCGCTCGGCATCTCAGCAACATCCAGCTGGCCACGGTTACCTTCGGCGACTGCGGCGTCGATCCCCGGGCCCTCATGCTGTACCTCCGGGAGCTGGGCGTCGAGTACTTCTACGAGCAGAGCGACTCCTCGGACAACCTGCAGGAAAGGCTCACCCAGGCGGCACAGCGCCGCGGTTACAACGTCCTAGCCATGGCCAACACCCTGGACAAGCTGGCCGATTGCTTCCTGGTGTCCCTGCTGTACAAAGGCAAATTGAACCCCTTGCAAGCCATCACAACCACACCGGCCACCGCCGGGGCCCAGCAGATCCGAATCATCCGACCGTTGCTCTACATCCGGGAACGGGCCCTGGAGGACTTTGCCGCGGCCAAGGCGCTCCCGACGAGGCCGTCACATCTCTTCACGCGTCCACCGGATGCCACCAACAGTATTCTGCGCACACAGGAGGCCACCAATCCGAACGTCTACGGTAACATCCGGAGCGCCCTGAAGCCCCTGATGGCGCTGAGGTATTATGAGTGATATTTTAACGGATCGTCAGGCTAAATACTTTCCATTACAGGCTGGAATCGACCAAGGCGACGTACGAAACGCTGAGGGCATCGCTCGACACGAGGAATTAACAGTAGAGGTTATAGTCACACCGAAGTACAACCACACAATCTTCCCCCTATAGCACAGTAAGACGCGGCAGCCGTTTGTTAGTGAATAGAAGATGCAGACGAAGAAGAAGCTAGTTAGAATAACTAATTTTTATCTTTAGGGACGAAAACAATGTCTAATCACTATAATTGTACGACGTGTGCGTGTCTTTGTGTTTGCGAATGTATTTAGTTGTAAGTTCATTCTAGCTCTATCCAAGTGATATAAAACGAGAAGATTATTTTATACAATATGTTCTATGTTTTACCAGGTAAATATACAAAATGTTATGAAACGAAAATTTTTAATTTTGAATTTTAGAGAATTACCTTGCAGCTTGCATGCTGGAATCAGCATCAAATATAATAGGTGCTTCAAAATTATATTTTTAAAGTTAAAATTGTATGTGATTTAAATGTAAATTCTGAGATTTCGGAATATTTCCATCCGGATTTACTCCCAGGATTTTTTCCCAAGATGTAACACCTTTTGTCAGAATCGTTTTCCAAAATTCTCTGATTTCTTGATTAGGTCTTTGCACAGTTTTTTTACAAGGTTTTATCTGGAATTCCTTTCAACTATTCGATGGATATGTGTCCCAGAAGGTACTCCAATAAAAAAAAACTCCTATAAAATCCCTGCAAAAGCTCCGGGAAACACCTCTGATAGAAATACCAAAAGAAAATCCTGGAAAAAAGCTCATTCTAGGAGCAATACCGAAAGGAATCTTCTAAGAGAAGTCCCGAGAGAAATTCCTAGAGAAATCTCAAGTGTAACGTCAAGAGAAATCCCGCGAGAACTTTTAAGACATAGCCTGAGAGACCGTAGAACGATGCTAATGAATTTTTTTTAGGAAATTACAGGAGCAGCTTCGAGAGAAATCTTTTGAGAAGCTGTAGTAGAAATTCCAGTAATAACTTCCGTAGAAACTTTGGGAGAAAAGTCCAGGAAGATCACCTACCACCAGGGATTACCCCAAGAAATTCTCCAGGACTTGCCTCGGGAATTCCTTCTGTGATTCTTTCTGGAACAACTTATTTTTAAAATTCCTCCAAAGAATCCCTAAGGAACACTTCTTAGGATTCCTTCAAGAATTCCTCCTTGTATTTTTTAAGAAACATTCAGTATTTCTTCTAGGAACAGTTTCGGGATTCCCTTAGAAATTCCCCTTGAAATTGCTTCTGAAATTCCCTTCAGGAGTTTCTTCAGTAATTCTTCTAGGAATTCCTCTACGAACTCTTCTACGAATAGGACAGATCGGTGAAGTACTAGATTTGTAGTAATGAGCTGAATTTTAGTATGGTGAGAAGGTCAATTCTCCGTTTCTGCAATGAAATGGTGCAAAAAGCGTGGGTATTATGATTCCTATCCTAGTTTGATGCTGTTTGAGCAAAACTTTGGGCAACAGTGTTGTTGTTTTCTCAATTTCTTGCAACATAAACAACATAGTTATCCAAAGTTTTGCTCAAACAGCATCAAATTAGGCAAGGAAGCATAATACCCACGCTTTTTGCACCATTTCATTGCAGAAACGGAGAATTGACCTTCTCACCATACAAAAATGGGGCACGTTCGGTGTAGTACTAGATTTGTAGTAATGAGCTGAATTTTAGTATGGTGAGAAGGTCTATTCTCCGTTTCTGCATTGAAATGGTGAATAAAGCGTGGGTATTATGATTCCTTGCCTAATTTGATGCTGTTTGAGCAAAACTTTGGATAACTATGTTGTTTATGTTGCAAGAAATGGAGAAAACAATAACACTGTTGCCCAAAGTTTTGCTCAAACAGCATCAAATTAGGCAAGAAATCATAATACCCACGCTTCTTGCACCATTTAAATGCAGAAACGGAGAATGGACCTTCTCACCATACTAAAATTCAGCTCATTACTACAAATCTAGTACTTCACCAATCTGCCCTATTCAGCTCATTACTTCAAATCTAGTACTACACCGAACGTGCCCCATTCCTTCACAATAGGAGGCAATCAGTGAAGTACTAGATTGAAAGTAGTGAGCTGGATTTTTGTATGGTGAGATGTTCAATTCTCCATTTCTGCAATGAAATGGTGCAAACAGCGTGGGTTATATGATTTCTTGACTAATTTGATGCTGTTTGAGCAAAAGTTTGGGTAACTGTGTTGTTGAAGTTGCATGAAATAAATAATACAACAACAAAGTTATCCAAACTTTTGCTCAAACAGCATCAAATTAGCCAAGAAATCATATAACCCACGCTGTTTGCACCATTTCATTGCAGAAATGCAGAATTGAACATCTCACCATACAAACATCCAGCTCACTACTTTCAATCTAGTACTTCACTGATTGCCTCCTATAGGGCACGTTCGGTGTAGTACTAGATTTGTAGTAATGAGCTGAATTTTCATATGGTGAGAAGGTCAGTTCTCTGTTTCTGCAATGAAATGGCACAAAAAGCGTGGGTATTATGATTCCTTGCTTAATTTGATGCTGTTTGAGTAAAACTTTGTATAACTATGTTGTTTATGTTGCAAGAAATGGAGAAAATAACAACACTGTTGCCCAAACTTTTGCTCAAACAGCATCAAATTAGGCAAGGAATCATAATACCCACGCTTTTTGCACCATTTTATTGCACAAACGAAGAATTGACCTTCTCACCATACAAAAATTCAGCTCATTACTACAAATCTAGTACTACACCGATCTGTCCTATTTCTCCATGAATTCCATCTGTAATTTCTTAAGAGATTCCTCCGAAAATTTCTTATGAAATTCCTCTAGGAATTCTTCCAGGGGTTCCTCTGGGAAATCCTACAGGGATTTTTTTTAAATCCTCCAGAAATTCACCAAGAGATTTCTCTAGAAAGTCCGCCAGAAATTAGTCTAGAAATTCCTCTAGAGATTTCTCCAGGAGTTCTTCTGTAGATTCCTTCTCACAAATTCCTACAGACATTCCTCTAGGATATCTTCCAATGATTCCTCCGAGAATTTCTCAAGGGATTCCTTTATGCATTCCTTCAGGATCTCCAGGCATTGCTCCAGAGTAAACCGGCCCACATTTGTATGCCGCGAAAAAAAAGTTTTTAAAATTCACGGGGTACCCTTTAGAATCGTGCCTTTGGATGAGAAGAACAATCTGTGAAAGATTCGGCTCAATCGGTGAAAACTGAGCTGGCGCAAATGAGTTGAAGGTTTGTATGGAATGTTCAGTCCAAATATATGGGAAATTGGATTACCTCCAGTGTCTCATACAACACGCTAGATTGGCGAGTCCGATTTGGCTCAGAATTGAAAGAATAGAAGTTGATACCCTAATGAACAACTTTGTAGAAGACCATATCATGATAAAACTTTAATTAGTTGTGAAGCTTAATCAGCTTCAGTTTCTTACCGGTTTGTGTCTCAACGAAAGCTTTGAAATCTTGAAAGGCAGCCAAAACTTCTTTCTTTGACTTCAAAAAATATACAAATGTCTTCCTGCTGGCATCATCAATGAAAGTAAGAAAGTATTTGCTTCATCCAAACGATATCGTCCCCATAGGGCCGCAAAGATCGGAGTGGACCAACTCCAATACTTCTGTCGCTCTTCTTCCTTTCGATTTGAATGGCAGACGCTGATGTTTTCCTTCAATAGGGTCCTAAAATTAAAGACGAAATCTCGCTTATATTGAATAATATGATCAAGCATGGTATTCTAATCGGAATTGTACTTTACTCGAACTTGAAAAACAAAGGAATAATGACAAAATTCGAAATCAGTAAAATGGTAAATAGTTCTACTTTGACATTTGAGGTCAACCTTGTGTGACTGAGCTCGAAGTTTTTTCGCACTGGGATTTCAAAAATGTTCCTATCTGACATACACGGTGAAAAAAATCACTCAAAGTATATGTTATAAGCTAGGGACGAGACAAAAGGCTAAAAAAATAAAAAATATATATTTTCAACTACGGTTAATAAAAACTTCAAAAAATGAGTAAATATGTACTCTTGAACCATATATTGTGGTTTAAAACAAGAATCCCGATAGGACTTTAGGAGCCTATACACGGAACGCACGGATTACTTAGAGGCTTTTCATTGGTGTAGTCCACGCCAGTCGCCATGGTTCGCAAACGCTTCATGTTGCCGAAGTTCATGTGACCAAGCCGCCTGTGCCATAAGTGCATCGCTTCTCCATTACTTGCCGCACACGCCGTTGCCACATTCACCATCTCCAGCTTGTAAAGTCCGTTTGTTTCCGATCCCACTGCAACCAACTCATTCGTCTGAACGTTGAACACCTTGCATTCATCGCTTGTGAAGACTAACTTCATGGCCCTTCTTGCAAATCTGGCTTACCGATAATAAATTTACGGCCAAATCCGGAACACAAAGAACATCCGAAAGCGAAACTTCACATGAATTACCTTCAACTGCAGCTTCCAGCATAACGTTTCCAACAGCAACTACAGGAACTTCAGCATTGTTGGCCACATTAGCCATTAGCTTGCGACGTGTTGAACGAATTTCTGATGATTAGGATCGGGATGTGCGCGTACGCACGTCCCGGCTACCAAAAATTGCGTATACGAGTTATCCACATGAGGGATAATCGCAGGGGTCAACCCGACCGAAGTGCAATGGAAGGGTCTCACCCTGGGGGAACCGCCTTTGTGATCACGGTAACCCCTATACCAGGTAAGTATGCTTGTTCGAGCGCTCGCTCGCCGACGGCACCACCGTCCGACTTGTTGCACCAGCGATGGTTCGTTGGGATGGAGACGGACGGACGATGTCGTACTCTGCATGCACGATTCGAAATATTATCAGTCGTATACGTTATCTGAACGGTGAGAGGGAGAGTGCGGACCGCGCATGCGCGTCAAAACGAAAAGAGAAAACACCGAGAAAAATTTCTACTCAATGACTGAGTTGGCCTTACTCAGAAATCGAAAAATCCTTTGTTTTCTTACTCAGTTTCGGCTAAAAGTGGGACAACCCATTGGCAATGGGTTGTCCCACTTTTAACGGAAACTGAGTAAGAAAACAAAGGATTTTTCGATTTCTGAGTAAGACCAACTCAGTCACTGAGTAGAAATTTATCCCTGTGAAGGAGAAGACAGTTGGAAAATAAATCCAATCGGAAACCACGGTGGGGCGGAGTAATGTAAATTATTCTTTTAAAACTTGAAAATAATTATTTTGGGTTACTTATAAGTTATAAGTTATCGTTTAGTATAACTTTGCATGAAAATATGATTAAAAAATTCAATTAAACTTATTAGCGGATGACATAACATGTACCTGGAAATCATGCACACATATACAAGTACGTTTTACAGATTTTACACATTTCTATATAAATACATTCTCGTCGAATAAATAAATATTTACCTACATCAACATTTTTATCCGTGCATGGGAATCGGGAAAACTGGCGCCTGGCAATAAATCACCAGACGAACTTGTTCTGCCACTCACATGGTCATATCCTCCTTTTTCTTATCGTTTTTCTCAATATTTTCTATTCTTGTCCAATGTGATGGACCTGCATTTTTTGACATCCTTCCGTTAAATCGGAAGGAATTTTCTGATTGCATCTTTCTAAGTTTTAATGTTCGTTAGAATTCTGTATAAAATAGGTAGGGTCTTGTTTCTTGTACCATTTGGGCAGGTGCATCCATTTTGGTCACCTGCCGCTATAAATAAGTCAATTTCAAACCGATTGATTTGAAATTTTGTATAGAGTTAGGCGCGTACAGTATCTAACTCTGTACAAAAATTCAAATCAATCGGTTTGAAATTCGCTTAGTTATAGCGGCAAGTGCCCAAAATAGGTACACCTGCCCAAATGGTACAATACCCTATGACAGATTTTTGGAAATTATACAGATTTTTCCAAAACCTAAATACAGAATTTCATACAGATTTTCCGCGAAAGTCTATTTTACGAGCCGATTTTATGAATGAATTTTGACAGGAGGCAGCGTCCAATAACCCGTGAAAATCAATATTTATTCTCCGTGCAGTTGAAACCCGGAATTTTCGACTAGCGAAGTTGGATTTTTCTCTAAATCCGTGCGTCGGGCCTAACTTCGGAAGTGGTGCGCTGTATAGCGGACCAGGTTTACTATACAGCGCACCACTTCCGAAGTTAGGTCCGACGCATGGATTTGGAGAAAAATCCAACTTCGCTAGTCAAAAACTCCGATTTTCAACTAAATTGAGAATATCATCATCAACATTGTTGTCACTTCGTAAAATGGCTCATTACAGATTTTTGGCAAAACATGCACACTACACGCTAAGAAAAAGTCACTCTAAAATGAGTAAGATTCACACAAAACTGAGCTAAACTGGAACAGCTCAAAAAATGAGTAAATTGCATTTCCAGCGATAGCGCTGGCCCAAGTGCAAAAATCCAAACAGTTTAAGCCGTATAATATTCTTCACATCAGCAAGAATATTATACGGCTTAAACTGATGAGATTTTCGCACTTGGGTCAGCGCTATCGCTGGAAAAAAAATTTACTCAATTTTGAGTTGTCCCACTTTAGCTTCAAAATGAGTGAATTTTCTGACCGTGTAGGCAACTGAACACGAGAATTGCAAAAGGCTAGCCTTATGAAACAACAAAACATATAAAAAAAAAATGATTTTCATAAGGACGGCATGCATTCCATAATGGTTGTGTAAACTTTCATAACCGTGGTCCACGATTTTTGTGAATCAGGAGCGCAAAATTCATAATGCACTACATGAACTGATCCAGCTTCGAAACTAAGGAACACTCAGGAAAACTGCCTCATACTTAATGGCAAATATTCATGTGCCAAACCACATCCAAAGTATATGCAACCAATACCCGATTGCGCAGGCAAATTAGCACATGAATAATATGTGCTCTAAATTGTATGAGTCGCTGCTGTATGGTGCCTCATCAAAAGTATGAGTCGCACTAATGGAAAACATTTGTTTACCCCCATTGCAAAAATCCATGTCCCGGACACATAGAAGGAATGAAGATTTACACTGTGTAGTTCACTGGGAAAAAAATCTTCATTCCTTCTATGTGTCCGGGACATGGATTTTTGCAATGGGGGTAAACAAATGTTTTCCATTAGTGCGACTCATACTTTTGATGAGACACCATACAGCAGCGACTCATACAATTTAGAGCACATACTATTCATGTGCTAATTTTCCTGCGCAATCGGGTATTGGTTGCATATACTTTGGATGTGGTTTGGCACATGAATATTTGCCATTAAGTATGAGGCAGTTTTCCTGAGTGTAGGTTCTCACAACTTCGAAAGTTTACCACATGCTTCCATCCCGCATAAATCCAAACCACAATAAAACATCACGCAATATGGTGTACATTCCCATTCCAACCATATCTAAAATGGTACATTCGACCATAGTCGCACCATTCCTGGATAAAGTTTCGAAAGTAGTGGCTAATGTTTTCAGAGATCCGACCATACCAGGAACGGGTCGTTAGGAATGTTTACCGTTCCAAAACCGATTTTTTCCCATATAAAATTTGCAAGACAAACATAACGAAACCATATCCAATGCGGTTGAGAAAATTGCTGCTGAATAACACCGAATGGTACAGGTATAGTTGTACCTTACCATAGTACAGTAGAGGGTATGGTTTCAGTTCAAATTTTTCTTGGGTTTCCATCATTTTCAATTAAATAATAAAATATATTCCTTTTCACTTATTAGTTTTGTTTATTGATAGTATCTGGGCACTAATCTAAAATATCGCATATTTATCTAATTTTTTATAAAATGTTTCTGAAATTGGACAAGACAGCCACTGCATATTCATTATTTTCACCAACGTCTTTCGGAGCTCTCAAGAGCGTGCTTGGAGTGGATTTGCGGGAAGGTGGCGTTACATCTAAATGTCATGTACACCTCAACGAGCTGACTCCAATCGGATGATTCTTTTCGGAGCAGTTCCGAATCCGGCTGCGGCTCGGGCTGCGGATATCAGAATCTGAAAAAAAAAACAAATTTAGCTACATCTCTTGGTCAGTAACAATATTTTCACCTACCATCCGGAACTGTGTGAGAGTACCGAAACGGTGTCTGTCTGTTGGAGCATTTCGTTTTCAGCCGGTTGAAGAATCCACATGCCCAATCTTCCGGTAGGCATTACAAACACTGATGTACGAATATGGACATCCAGCTGGCCGCTGCGGATACTTTTCTGGGATGCTGCTTCGCACTGCTGAAAAATACAAATTCCTCTGTTTATTCGAAAGCATCAAGTGAGAACAAGTGAAAAAACTTACCCTCGTCGAGTCCCTGGTCGACTCCATCTAACGAATTATATGAATATCAAGAAGTTTTGACCCGGAAAACAGTTTTCATGCTGGGAAACTTAGCCACATTTACATCATCCGCCATGTTTACTTTTTCGCAGCCAGCCAGATTGAGGTACAACAACTTTAATGGTTGGGCAATGTTTGCTTGTGGTGACATAGACGGCGAATGGTAGAAACTGTTTGTAGACCATAATAATTATAGTCACCATATTAACTAATAACCCTGTTACTGTTTTACCGCTTGCATTGGAATGTAATGCGAACTTAGCGATAATAGGGAACAATAGTAGCTATAATAGTATTATGGTGTGTACAGCATCAAGTACGGTTAATATTTATGCGGGATCAGCTCGTTCAAATTAGTTCTAGAAAACAAACCTGAGAAAGGTTACTTCGTGGGCCTTTATTAAATTCCCAGTAAGTTTTACTTCGGAGCGAAAGTGTTTTTCTTTTAATTATGAGCAATAAAACTAATGCCGACCTTAAAGCCGACTTGAATAGAGCAAATTTTTGTCAAACGCAATCGCTCAAATGTCAAATAAACACGAGGTTTGCTTCATTATGCTGACTATCGAATCTCATACAGAGCTCTAAATATTTCTTAACTTCCCGTTGCAAGAAAATAGAGAGCGAAAAAGCTGCAAAATCGCTAATAGACCTCCGCTGGTATGTTTAATCGTTATGGTGTCTTCTACAATAAGTGCGCGAATTGGCCAAGGAATACTGCGCCGAAAACACCGAAATGATTTTTCTTACAGGCGGAGATGTATGGGCGCTTGCGCGTACAAATTTTCGCGCAACGCATAATATTCTTAAATCGGCATACAGAATTTCATGAGATAATTTAATGAGCATCCGTAACGTCGATTATGGTTTCATAATGCAGTACTATGGATTCCTGCAATGGATCTTGGTTCGTTTCCACATGTTTCATAATGGGCAACTATGAATTTCTTATGGAAAATTTATAGCGAATTTTCATAATGCATTTTTATGAGTTTCTTATGTTCATTTGCCTGAGTGTGGTATTGTCGCGCTTCACTGAAAAAAATTGACACGATCGATTCATGTGTTTTGATTTATGGACTGATTTATGAACGCCAACGCTAGTTAGATGTGTTTTTCCAACGTATTCAATGGTTTATACACATTAGATTAATCTGATTCACAACAAGGATTTCACAGTAAAGCTTACAGCATCAAACCAACTGTAATCCACTCTAATGTGATATTTGTTACACTTGACATGGCTCTATCTTTGAATGGATTCAATAGTCCAAACATCACAACTTCATATGTGATACGATTGAAGTTGATGTATGTAATTTCATAAACGAATTTGCGCACCTGTTCGTTTCAAATGATTTTAATAACTGGCGACACATGACCCATGGAAAAAAGTCAAACGTGTTTCATCATGGCCAACAAGCAACAACAGTATACGTGAGCGGCCATCTAATTTTTTAATTAAGTAAATTTCTAGATTGAGTTTAAATAAGGACGAAAGTAACATGAGCGAGTTCTCTTCATCGACGCTCTCTTCTTCAAATTAAAGTAACAAGATGCAAGTATGGTTGGACTTTTCGGCCATTAATCGCTAGGTCGCGATGCAATCTAGCGTTCAAGTGCAAAAAAGTTCGATTAAATTTGCATCTTGTCACTTTAATTTGCAGAAGAGAGAGTCGATGAAGAGAACTCTCTCATGTTACTTTCGCCCTTATTTTAACTCAATCTAGATTTAAGATTAGAAATAATCTAATCCTCAGGAGGAAACATCGGCAGGTTAGTCCCCAGAGCTTGAACGGCTCAACTTTTTGATCAACATTTGGATCAGTCCATCACTCAGTTTCGCTTCGTTTTAGGCCTGCATCAAATTCAACCACTATTGGATTTCTGCTTGCGAATTAAGGTACACCGGGGCAAGTTGAAACGCGAAGTTTTGAAATAGTTTGCAATACATTCTAGAAATTTTTCATTCGTTAAAAGATTGTTTGAATCAAAAACTATGTATTATGGCATTCAAGCTGTTCATTACCCTTGGATAACATGATGTTAACCCGCTGTTTCAACTTGCCCCGGTGTACCTTATCATTTCTTCGAAGGAATTCCTCCAGGAGGAGAAGTACCAGCCTCATTTAGTCGACACATGGGGAATTGAATTTGCAATGGCTGTATCGCATCGGGGAGTGTTCCTGGAACCAGCGGAATGATAGGTGGCACGAGTGGTAAGAGTGCTCGCATTTTTGGTAAAAGCAGCTGGTGGCGGAGGTTGGTTCGGAAGTCTCAGTCTTCGCCACCGGGGAAGCGATACCGAGAGGTTTATTTGTGGATTTTATCCGGTTCTGTTAGCTGTTTCAGGACTGATGTACACTGAACGGAAACCCCCACCCAAAATCGACTGAAAGGCGATACGATCGCGCCCCTTAACGACATTTGGTCGGAAAACCGTATGGTCCACCGACCGAATGATGTCATCCTAAAACCGGATGACAGTGATATGAAAATTGAATGTCGACCATATGGTCGAGCAACCTTGTTTTTTAGCGATTGATAACACTCTAATATCCGCTACCCTTCTCAAAAATGATGTGCTTTAGTGCCGAGGGTGCCCTCGCGAGCAGTGTCGAAAAAATTCAGCACAATGATGTTCAATTTGTGTGAAAACGAGCACAAATAAACAAACACAGTTACCCATAGACACGAGGCCGAGAATGAACATGACAAAGAGAGACGAGACAATGAAAGCGGCGTCTTGTGGTGTCATCCACTATAATTGAAGTTCAGTTCAGCTGAACTTCAGCTCGATGAATTCGAATATGAATTGAAATTGATTTATTATGGTTTAGGCATACAAATACCGATATGTTACCTTAATTCAATGCATTATAGTTACTTTTGGTGAGTGATGCAAAACAACTGCATTTTTTGCTTCTGCATCGTGCTTAATTAAAAATAATCAGTTGAAATTGAAAATACTGGCTTTGAGTATCAGTAGGTGATTGAAGTTCAGCAGACAGCGGTCAAAAGAATTTCGAAAGCATACATTTCTGAGAATGGGCCTTTTCATTTGACGTCTTAAATCAGCTGATTGTTCGGGCGTTTGACAGTTCTTCTATGAAGATGACACGTTCTTGTTAGCAGCTGTTGTTCAAGCTTTGTGAACAAATGCATGCACGGATCTGTCACATGAAAAGGCCTATGCCGCTCGGGTTGTCAAGACGACTATCAAAACAAAAACAAATCAACGACGCTGGCCAGTGCAGACGACCGTATTTTGACAATTGTCGTCACTGCTCGCGAGCACCCTTTTTCAAAAATATGACATGTCAAGAAATAGGACATGCAACGCAAAATCGTCAATGTCGCGGGTATAACGAACAAGGAACTTGTTACGCTATCGATGAATAAATTTAGTGCATCTGTGTTGCCTTCGCTCTGCAACTAATATTCATTCACATAGCGTGCGTCGACTCATGCGCCAATAAGATGGTCGTCATCCGCTTTTTAGGAGGATTGCCGTATTACTGATTCGTCATTCGAAAACACGATTTTAGTAACTTGGACTGGATGGTCGGATAAATCAGTCGATTTCGGGATGGGGTTTTCGTTCAGTGTAACTGAACTTTGGAGGGTCATGCAAGCCGGAATCGCTAGCTGTAGGTAACAGGCCAGATAAACATCTATTTTTTTCCTTTGTCACAGTGCTTTTTGACTCGCCAAAGGGGGACATGATAGAATTGATTAGGTAGGAAAACATTCGAACATTCCGGTACACACACGCTAACGCCGCTCAGCACTAAAGTGCATAATTTCCAGACTACACCAAAAATGTGTAACCCTTGCACATTTACAAAATCAGCTCCAGTGTCCGCAAAATCGTTAAATTTGCAAAAATGTTTGTACGCCAATCTAGCTAGGTTTATTAGTGACCTTGGAAAACAAAAAAAAAATCAACTTTTTGCATCTAGACGAGTGTACGAGCTGTTTTTTGAGAATGTGTAACTGTCACACATTTTTGTGTGGTCTGGAAATTATGCACTTATGAGTAGGTCTTACACATTTTAGTGCTGAGCAGTTTTAGCGTGTAGTAAAACCGTTCAGCACTAAAATGTGTAAGGCACCCTACACACTACTCAAACCGTTTGACCAACATTGCCACCGCCCCCTGGTTGGTCGAACCAGCGAATGTTTCTGCAACCGTATGACGAACTGCCAAATCGTGTTGCACCAACATGTCACTTTGGTTGCACCAACATCTTCCCCCATTTGAAATCGCACTGTGTTTGTGCAACAACACTACACACGGTACGATTGGTTCGTCAAACATTGGCTCCGCCCACCGTTGGTTTGAGTAAAATCAAACTGGTTTGATTTTTGCCGACCAAACCGTCAACCGTCAAATCGGTTTGACGAACTGCCAAATCGGTTCGTCAAGCAGCATCACACACGGTCAAACGCAGCACCAACTCAACCACCAACCTGGGGGCGGAGTCAATGTTGGTCAAACCGTTTGAGTAGTGTGTAGGGTGCCTAAGCCCTACTCATAAGTGCATAATTTCCAGACCACACAAAAATGTGTTACAGTTACACATTCTCAAAAAACAGCTCGTACACTCATCTAGATGCGAAATGTCGATTTTTTTTGTTTTCCAAGGTCACTAGTAAACCTAGCTAGATTGCTGTACAAACATTTTTACGAATTTAACGATTTTGCGGACACAGGAGCTGATTTTGTGAATGTGCAAGGGTTACACATTTTTGGTGTAGTCTGGAAATTATGCACTTTTGTGCTGAGCGGCGTTAGCGTGTAGTTTTCGGAACTCAGCATTTATATCAAAATTTGGCACATGTATATTAAAACTAAACCAACAATGAAGATGCTTGATAAATTGTTAAAACAATTAAAAACATCGATTTTTAATTAATGTAGAGCATTGAATCAACCTATATAGTAAAGTGCACTTATTTCACGTGAACTCTTGATTTTGCTTTCACGATTTTAATTTGAACTTGAAAACTAAAATTGTAATAGTGAAGTTATCAGCTCGCGTGAAATAAGAGCACTTTACACTATGTTTTTATCCTGGAGGACTACTAGGGCACCATAACATGCACTGAAAATAATCGACACGCCTCATCCATGTTCTTTTACACGTTCGTTCAAAACAGCACGCTATATTAACGTGTAATTCCTTTGAATCAGATGTTGAATAGTTCCGGACCAACAATTGAAAAGGCCTCATCAACATTTTGTAAACAAACATGTTTCTGTCGACTTGAGGCCTTTTGAACTCCACCCACACACCTCACCACCACTAACAGAAAGCGCAAACATCAAGCTTTCTGTTAATGGTGGTGAGATGCGTGGGTGGATCCCAGAAGGCCCTAAGTCGACAGAAACGTGTTTGTTTACGCAATGTTGTTGCGGCCTTTTCAATTGTTGGTCCGGAGTTGAGGTTTTAAACCACTGTCTTTTACACATGATTTTATCGTGTTTGAAAGTATGTTTATGTATCGATAATGGAAATGGTTCGCCTATAATGTAATTAACATCATCAAACTCGCCCGCGGTAAATATGTCCTAGCATACTTTTTTTTTTGGTGAACAGGGACTCGCAGCTGGGTGCCTGGTACTGATATTCTAAGAAATTTGACATTTATGATGCCAAACTAACGTGTTTTACACATGATTTCGAAAAGTAGATTTATGACTGGTTTGACACGTTAAATTCAGATGTTTCCCAAGTGGTGAAAATTCATGTTTGAAACATGTGGCTCGAACGTGTAGAATATTTTCAGAGCAGGTTTGACCCAAACCAAATGAGAGTATATTACAGGTGAGGAAGAAGAAGAGATGGCTATGTATTAGTAAGCAAAGAAAAACGTAAACACAAATAGTGACGTCACTATTTGACACGCGTTCTTATGGGAGCTCGCTTTGCTTGTAGTAGTGACATTTTTTGCACCAGATACGGATCCCACGCACACGAAGTATCTTCTTCCCCACCTTTATTAGACTCATTGGGTTTGACCGAACTGTTGATTGACTGGTGTGTTGGCCCCTTATTACGCAGAAGCTAGATGAAGATATCAATCGCTAGTAATACATGCCGTAAAATGGTAACGACCCTTCCATGCTCTGCTGTATGTAACTACTGAGCCCAATAAGGCGGTCAACCCTTATTGATCAAGCGAAATTTTTGATGGTTGCCTGCATTGTAGCATGCAGGTGGCCGAAGTTCAACGTCCTATCTTATTTCCTCCTCAGCACAGGACGAGTTCCAGCTTACAGGATGTAAGCTGTGCTGGTGCCACGCACGCCCATGGTATGCATGCCACGTGGGTCTGGGTACCCCAAAACGCGATGAATCAATCCAATAAATAAAAGCGTTTTGTTTTCGCTCCACGTCGGTGCAAATATTCTTCAATTTTCCTCCGGTTTCAGGAGTAGCTGCCGAGTCCACATGGTCTCCCATGGTCATGGTCTCCCGGTGAACATTTACCGGTAGAAGCAGATTTGAGCGGGAAGTTTGAGAATAAATGCTAAGGGTCCACTATAGGTTGAGGGTCCACTATTGGCAAACATCCTAAATAAAAAGGATGCTCAACGTCAGGGATGCCAGGTGAAATTTTCAAATGTCTTCTCAAGGTACGCTAAAATGTCTTCACACGGGGTGTTTAGTAGTACATATAAAATTAATGTTCAAAATTTATATTGTGTTCACACTGAGCTTTCTCAGATCGTTGGAGATCCTCCAGGAAGTCCTCGGCAATTCTTACAGAAGTTCCTTGAGATTTTTTTCCGGAAGTTTATTGGGAGTTCCTCCAGAATCCCATCAGGAATCCCTTCATGAATTCCTCGAAAAGTTTGTCGGGAAATCCTCCTGTAGATCCTCGGTAATTCCTCCAAGAGTTCCTCGGGATTTCCTCTATAAGTTTTCCAAGTTTCCCGAGAATTCTTTCAGGAGCTCCTCGGCATTTTTTCCAGAAGCTCCTCGAAAATTTCTCCAGGAATTCCTTGGGAATTCTTCCACGAGTTCCTCGGAAATTCCTTCAGGACTTCATCGGGAATTCCTCTGGGAGATCGTCAGGAATTCCTGCAGGAGTTCCTCGGAAGTTCTTCCAGGAGTTTCGGGAATTCCTGCAGGAGAACCTCGGGAGTTCCTCCAGGAAATTCTCGTAAAATCCTCCAGGAGTTGCTCGAGAATTACTCCAGGTGAGAACTCTTTCAGTAGATCATCGAAAAACCCTACAGGAATTTCTCGGAAATTCTCTCAGGAGATTCATGGGGATCCTTCAGAAAATCGACGAGAATTTCTTAAAAGATCCTGAACAATTCCTTCAGGAGTACGTTTAGAATTCATCCAAGGATCCTCAGGAATTCTATCAAGAGATCTTCCGGAATTTCTACAGGTGATCCTCGGTAAATTTCTTCCAGGAGTTCTCCGGGAATTCTTCCAGGAGTTTCGGGAATTCCTGCAGGAGAACCTCGGGATTTTCTCCAGGAAATTCTCGTGTATTCCTCCAGGAGTAGCTTGAGAATCATTCCAGGAGTTCCTCGAAAATTCTTTCCGGGGCTCCTCGGTAACTCTTCCGGGTGTTCCACGAGAATTCCTCCATGAGATCCTCGAGAACTCCTTCAGTTGATCATCGAAAACCCCTACTGGAGTTTCTCGGAAATTCCCTCATGGGGATCCTTCAGGAAATCGACGATAATTTCTTAAAAGACTCAACAATTCCTCCAGGAGTTTTTTTTTAGAATTCCAAGGATCCTCGGGAATTCCTCCAGAAGTTCATCGAGAATTACTTCAGGAATTCCTTAAAAAGTTTCTCGGAAAACCCTCCAGGAATTCCTTGGGAATTCCTCGGGAATTTCCGAAGAGTTACATCGTTACATGTTTCTCAAGAATCTCTCCAAGAATTCCACGAGCACTTTTTCATAGTTTCTCGAGGTTCGTTTCGGGCAGTTCCTCGGAAATTCCTCTTGGTCCCCAGAAAACCTACTCCAGGAGTTTCCTGAGAATTCTCGATGATTTGCTGGAGGTATTCATAGGTATATCCAAAAAAAATCGGTTAAACTCCTTAAGCATTTCCCGAAAATCTTCTGGAAGAATTCCCAAGAAAATGCTAGAGGGATTCTCGACGAACTTCTGGAGGAATTTCCAAGGAGTACCAAGAGAAATTGGGCTGCAAAACGGTGAGTCGATAAGGAGAGCGTCCAATAGAGCTCTGGTCCTCACAAGTTCCTACCTCATGCTTCCACGGGTCAAACGATGACAAAGACCGCCAGCTAAGAGTTGTGTGCTTAGCTGGTAGTGCAGCCTGGGCACTGTTGTCCTTCTGCCTTCAGCTAGATTGAGGAGGTACGATCCGAGTGTCTGTTCACCAAGGAGGTGCGGCTCAAACAGCGTCTGTTCTGGCATCCAGCGGCTGAGTAAGAAACGCTGCACCACGCCCAGCTAGATCCAAGGTGGTAGCCCCATCAGCGTGGTCGTCCCAGTGTTGGTTGGGACGTTAAACAGAACTGGCACGATGGCCCTCCGGCGAGACAGGAGTGTTGGCGTAGGCCCAATAAGCCACCCGTAAAAATCCCCATTGCGAATAACATAGGAGAAAATACGACTCGATACAATCGGCAAAGACCCACGCGACGAAATAAGGACTACGATTGGAAACTTGGAACATGGAATTGCAAGTCACTAGGTTTCGCAGGATGTGACAGGATAATCTACGACGAACTACATCCCCGCAACTTTGACATCGTGGCGTTGCAGGAACTTTGTTGGACTGGACAGAAAGTGTGGAAAAGCGGGCATCGAGCGGCTACCTTCTACCAAAGCTGTGGCACCACCAATGAACTGGGAACAGGATTTATAGTGTTGGGCAAGATGCGACAACGTGTGATCGGGTGGCAGCCGATCAACGCAAGGATGTGCATGTTAAGAGTTAAGGGCCGTTTCTTCAACTACAGCATCATCAACGTCCACTGCCCACACGAAGGGAGACCCGATGACGAGAAAGAAGCGTTCTACGCGCAGTTAGAGCAAACATACGATGGTTGCTCGCCGCGTGACGTGAAAATCGTTGTCGGCGACATGAACGCGCAGGTAGGAAGGGAGGAAATGTACAGACCGGTAATCGGGCGAAACAGCCTGCACGCCGTATCGAATGATAACGGCCAGCGATGTGTAAACTTTGCAGCCTCCCGTGGTATGGTAGTCCGAAGCACCTTCTTCCCCCGCAAAGATATCCACAAAGCCACCTGGAGATCACCCGACCAACAAACAGAAAATCAAATCGACCACGTTCTAATCGACGGTAAATTCTTCTCGGATATAACCAACGTCCGCACATACCGCAGTGCGAATATAGATTCGGATCACTACTTAGTCGCTGTATGCATGCGCTCAAAACTTTCGACACTTATCACCACGCGTCGAAGTCGAACGCCGCGGCTCAACATCGAGCAACTTCGTAACGTAGAAGTGGCTCAAGACTACGCGCAGCAGTTAGCAGTGGCCCTACCAACGGAAGAGCAGCTTGGCGCAGCTACACTTGAAGATGGCTGGAGGGACATCCGATCCGCCATAGGTAGTACCTCGGCTACAGCACTAGGCTTCGCGACTCCGAATCACAGAAACGACTGGTACGACGGCGAATGTGAACAGTTGAAAAACGAGAAGAATGCAGCATGGGCGAGAATGCTGCAACACCGTACGAGAGCGAATGAGGCACGTTACAAACAGGCGCGGAACAGGCAGAACTCAGTCTTCCGGATGAAGAAGCGCCAGCAGGAAGAACGAGATCGCGAAGCGATGGAAGAGCTGTACCGCGCTAAGGACACACGAAAGTTCTACGAGAAACTGAACCGCTCGCGCAGAGGCTTTGTGCCACAAGCCGACATGTGCCGAGATAATCACGGGAATATTCTTACGAGCGAGCGTGAGGTGGTCGAGAGGTGGCGGCAGCATTACGATGAGCACCTCAATGGCGACGTTGCAAGTACCGAAGGTGGCGTGGTAACCGATCTAGGAGTATGTGCACAGGACGAAAGACTTCCAGCCCCTGACCTTCAAGAGATTGAGGAGGAGGTTGGCCGGTTGAAAAACAACAAAGCCGCTGGAGCAGATCAACTACCAAGCGAGCTTCTAAAATACGGTGGAGAAGCACTGATGAGAGCACTACACTGGGTCATTACCAAGATTTGGGAGGAGGAAGTATTACCGGAGGAATGGATGGAAGGTATCGTGTGTCCCATCTACAAAAAGGGCGACAAGTTGGATTGCGGGAACTACCGCGCGATCACACTACTGAGCGCTGCCTACAAAATACTCTCTCAAATTTTATGCCGCCGTCTATCACCGATTGCAAGAGAGTTCGTGGGGCAATATCAGGCTGGATTTATAGGTGAACGCGCTACAACGGACCAGATGTTCGCCATCCGCCAGGTGTTGCAGAAATGCCGCGAATACAACGTGCCCACACATCACTTGTTCATCGATTTCAAATCGGCGTATGATACAATCGATCGAGAACAGCTATGGCAGGTTATGCACGAATACGGATTCCCGGATAAACTGATACGGTTGATCAAGGCGACGATGGATCGAGTGATGTGCGTAGTTCGAGTATCAGGGACACTCTCGAGTCCCTTCGAATCTCGCAGAGGGTTACGGCAAGGTGATGGTCTTTCGTGCTTGCTGTTCAACATTGCTTTGGAGGGTGTAATAAGAAGAGCGGGGATAAACACGAGTGGGACGATTTTCACGAAGTCCGTTCAGCTGCTTGGTTTCGCCGATGATATTGATATTATTGCTCGTAAATTTGAGACGATGGTGGAAACGTACATCCGACTAAAGAGTGAAGCCAGGCGAATCGGATTAGTCATTAATGTGTCGAAGACAAAGTACATGATGGCAAAGGGCTCTAGGGAGGAATCACCGCGCCCGCCACCCCGAATTCATATCGACGGTGATGAAATCGAGGCGGTTGAAGAATTCGTGTACTTGGGCTCACTGGTGACCGCCGACAACGACACCAGCAGAGAAATTCAGAGGCGCATTGTGGCAGGAAATCGTTCGTACTTTGGACTCCGCAGAACTCTACGATCGAATAAAGTTCGCCGTAACACGAAGTTAACCATCTACAAAACGCTGATTAGACCGGTCGTCCTCTATGGGCACGAAACATGGACCCTACGTGCAGAGGACCAACGCGCCCTTGGAGTTTTCGAACGGAAGGTGTTGCGTACCATCTACGGCGGAGTGCAGATGGAAGACGGGACTTGGAGAAGGCGAATGAACCACGAGCTACATCAGCTGCTGGGAGAACCAACCATCGTCCATACCGCGAAAATCGGGAGGCTACGGTGGGCGGGTCACGTCATCAGGATGTCGGATACCAACCCGACTAAAATGGTTCTCGAGAGTCATCCGACTGGTACAAGAAGACGTGGAGCGCAGCGAGCTAGGTGGATCGACCAAGTGGAGGACGATCTGCGGACCCTACGCAGAGTGCGGAACTGGCGACAAACAGCCATGGACCGAGTGGAGTGGAGGCGGCTACTATGTACAGCAGAGGCCACCCCGGCCTTAGCCTGACCGGTAAGGTAAGTAACCAAGAGAAATTCCCAATAAAAATTTCTTAGGGAATTATAAAGAAACTCCTGGAGGATTTTCCGAAACTCCTAGAGGTGTTCTTCTAATGGCATACCCAAGAATCTCTTGGAGAATTTTTGAGGAACTCGAGGAGAAATTCCCGAGGAACTCTAAAAAACTCCTGGAAAAAAATCTGATGAACTTCAGAAGGAATTCCCGAGGAACTCCTAGAAGAATTCCGAGTAATACATGGCACAATTTTCCAATAAATTTTCTAGAAACTCTTATGGGAATTCTAGAGGATCTCACAGAAGAATTCTCAAGGAATTCCTGAGGAACTCCTGAAAAAAATGTTGGTAAACTCTTGGAGGAATTTCCGAGGAACTTTCGGAGGAAATTCCGAGGAATTCATGTAGAATTTCCCGAGGAACTCATGAAGAGTTTTCGAGGTTCTGAAGTAATTTCCGAGGAACTCTCGGAGAAATCACGTTGGAACTCCAGAATGAATTCCTGAGTAACTCCTAGCGGAATTCGTGAGGAATTTCTGGTGGAATTCCTGAGGAACTTCTGGGAGAATTTCCGAGGAACGGAATTCCCGAGGAACTCCTTGGAGGAATGCTCGAGGAACTTCTGGAAGAATTCCCGAGGAATTCTTGGAGAAATTCCCTTGGAACTCCAGAATAAACTCCCGAGGAACTCCTGGAAGAAATCCTAGATGAATTCCCGAGACGCTCCTGGTGGAATTCCTGAGAAACTTCTGGGAGAATTTCCGAGGAACTCTTGGAGGATTAACTGTGGAACTCTTAAAGGAATTCCCGAGAAACTTGTAGAGGAATTTCCAAGGAATTCCCGAGGAACTCCTTGAAAAAAATCTCGAGGTATTCTTAAGGGTACATACTTATTCTCTAGAAACTACTGGAGGAATTCCCGAGGAACGCCTGGAAGAATTTTTGAGGATCTGGCGAGGAACGCCTGGAGGAATTTCCATGGGAATTTCCGAGGAGCTCCTGAAACTCCTAAAGGAATTCTCGAGGAAATTCTGAAGGAATTCCCGAGAAACTCCCGGAGAAATTCCCTTGGATCTTATGGATGAATTCCCGAGGAACTACTGCAGGAATTTTCGAGAAAGGATTTCTCGAGGAAATTATGGAAGAATTCCCGAACAATGGGGCACGTTCGGTGTAGTACTAGATTTGTAGTAATGAGCTGAATTTTAGTATGGTGAGAAGGTCATTTCTCTGTTTCTGCCATGAAATGGTGCAAAAAGCGTAGGTATTATGATTCCTTGCCTAATTTGATGCTGTTTGAGCAAAACTTTGGAAACTATGTTGTTTATGTTGCAAGAAATGGAGAAAACAACAACACTGCTGCCCAAAGTTTTGCTCAAACAGCTTCAAATTAGGCAAGGAATCATCTGCCGTTCTACGCATAGTTGTCCCATGTTGAAAAACTTGAAACTGAGAAAATCGCGATTGAAGATTCAAACAGGTTTTTCATGTTTTTTGGCCAAATGGTGCAACAAATCGGATTTAAATTTTCATAGTATCATTAGAAATCGCTTATATTTTCATGCCTGAAGTATTTCCAATCAAATATTTTTAAAAAATATAGTGTTTTTAGCAAAAACATTATTAGTGGGACTGTTATGCCTAGAAATGTAGACCTGTTGGCGAAATTTCTACGCATATCAGTCCCACGATAATAAGTCGTCTCTTTTCACGCTCGATGTGGTCTGTTCTGTACTTTTTTGTTATATTTTTAAATAACAAACAGTATTAGCTTCTCTTATAACGTTATAAGACTCTCATGCATTAGGCTCAAATGTCTCGAGGCAAAACGGAGCCGAAAGACAACATAAGATTGACATCACATTTTAACACCTTCTTAATAATCGGGTAAGTAGGAACTAGGTGAGTGAGTTAATGAATAAGAAGTTGATTAGTGAATTGATGAGAGGATGAATGTGAGGTGCTCCAAGATTAAGTGAGTTGGTGAGTGGATCAGTTTTGAATTAGGTAAGTTACAGGGAGTGACCCCGTTAATTTTAATGTATTGGTAAGAGAATTGTTAAATTGGTGAGTGTGTGTGTGTGTGGGATAGTAAGTAAATGAATTAGTGAGTCAGTGAGTGACAGTGAGTAAGTGAGTTTGTTGGTTTATGAGTATGTGAGATCTGTTCCGTGGAGTGAGTGCATTAGTAAGTGAATTAGTGAGTTAGTAAGTGAGTTGGGTTTCGTGGCCGTGCGGTTAGCAGCGCCAGCCATTTAGGCGTTTTGATATCCACGTAGAGTGACTTCGATTCTTACTCCAGTCTGAGGAAACTTTCCATCAAACGAAAAATTCTTCATTGGGCCACTGGGTGTCGTACACTCAAATCTCCGTTAAAGAAATAAGTCGGGGATATTTAAATGCATTCATTACGCAAATAGATTCATTTTTTTTAAATAGCTCTTCCATCGCAGTTTACGTCGAAATATATACAGTATTATAGAAATAAGCGATTAGAACGTTAGGCCAAAAACGTTACAAAGTTGGAAAGGTCATTGGGCCGAAAATGTTGTTAGGTCGGAAAGGTCGCCAGGCCGAAAAGGTCTCTAGGCCGAAAAGGTCCCGAAAAGGTCTCTAGGCCGAAAAGGTCTCTAGGCCGAAAAGGTCTCTAGGCCGAAAAGGTCTCTAGGCCGAAAAGGTCTCTAGGCCGAAAAGGTCTCTAGGCCGAAAAGGTCTCTAGGCCGAAAAGGTCTCTAGGCCGAAAAGGTCTCTAGGCCGAAAAGGTCTCTAGGCCGAAAAGGTCTCTAGGCCGAAAAGGTCTCTAGGCCGAAAAGGTCTCTAGGCCGAAAAGGTCTCTAGGCCAAAAAGGTCTCTAGGCCGAAAAGGTCTCTAGGCCGAAATGGTCTCTAGGCCGAAAAGGTCTCTAGGCCGAAAAGGTCTCTAGGCCGAAAAGGTCTCTAGGCCGAAAAGGTCTCTAGGCCAAAAAGGTCTCTAGGCCGAAAAGGTCTCTAGGCCGAAAAGGTCTCTAGGCCGAAAAGGTCTCTAGGCCGAAAAGGTCTCTAGGCCGAAAAGGTCTCTAGGCCGAAAAGGTCTCTAGGCCGAAAAGGTCTCTAGGCCGAAAAGGTCTCTAGGCCGAAAAGGTCTCTAGGCCGAAAAGGTCTCTAGGCCGAAAAGGTCTCTAGGCCGAATAGGTCTTTAGGCCAGGTCTTGGCGAAATTACCTTGTTCTATACCTAGATTATTCGGCCCTAATGTCCTTTTCGGCTTAATTACCTATTCGGCTTAATGATTTTTTTGGCCTAATGACCTTTTCGGCCTAATGGCCTATTTTACCTAATCACCAACAAAGCATACATCTGATTAAGCTTTTGTATTAATTTTAAATGACAAGAAATATGTACATATCATTGAAAAAAATATGTTTAGAAATACAACAGATTATGTTTACAAAACATTCTGCACCATGCCTTCCTCTGCTTGTATAGGTGATATGAATAGGAACCCCAGCAAAGATTGGGAGTGATTTGCCATTAGAGGCTTCATGCTTCATGTATCTTTATTTGAATATTAAGGGTCAGAATGCCGCCGTTGGTAATGGCACGGTTCTATGTATATTCATCCTATTCGAAAACAAGCAGTTACGGTACTATGTTCACTTTTAATACAAATACAATAATAAGAATACATATAATGTTTTTGGGCTCTATCATTTATTTTACATATCCACAGAAAGTCGCTTATCTAAGACACAACTTACTAACAACAGTTTACTCAAGAATTCACTTACTCATCAAGTCTCTGGGCGTCTAGGTCACTAGTTTATCAAGTTACTCAATAACTCATTAACACAATCATTCAAAACTCACTCACCCTCCAACCCATTAATAAACCAACTTGCTTATCATCTTACTCATTTACTCATCAACCCACACACTTACAAAATCTCGCTCACCAATTCACTCACTTACTCTTCAATTCACTTATTCTCATCAATTGATATATTGATTGCTTGTTCAGTACCTCCAGCAGTTCGTCTTGGTTAAACCCGAAAGTGTTCTTTTTATTTTCTAAATAGGCGATAACTAAGCCACAGAGAACAGACATCCAAGCCTATAGAAAATTTTCTCGAATGTTGTGTAAGGATTAAATTTTTTTAGCGTTGACAACACTAGCGTTACCTATGCGGCAAATTGCCACAGTCAGTGGTGAGTACGCATATCTAGATAAGTTTTATATTCACCACCGACAACAGCGTGGGAACTTTGCAACAGCAGCGCCACCATGAAGTTGCCACTTGTGTTGCCATTTCAAATGACCGTTAAATTCCTTACACAGCTTTGGAACTGGACTTGGATGTCTGTTCTCTGTGACTAAGCCACTCACTTACCGACACAGTAATTCTATCAAATTATTGGGATAACATATTGAGAAAAAAAAGTGAAACTCATCAACTCACTTACCAACAATATTTCAAGCTTGCTTAAATTCTGAAAATTTTCACATATACCAGTCATTCAATTCAGCAACCTCTTTGTCATTATATTGGATCGGCTTCGTCATGCTTCACGACATTTGAGCCTCTTAATTAAGTTAAAATGTTTATGTTTGGTTTATGAGCTCAATGCGCATTGCAGCAATATTTGAATTTAGATTGAAACTGCAAGTTGCGAAGAAATAACAGGTTTTGTTTAACTGGAAAACAAGTTTCGTTCCAGCTGGAGCGTAATGCCATCTTAAAAGAAGAGTTTATACCATACAGTTTTGAAAAAGCCATGCTAGGTGAAGTAAGTTACTAAAAATGCTTAATGTATCGGTTTTACGTTGAAATTTTATAGTGGGACTGTTATGCGTAGAATTTCAGTTGTGGGACAATTTGACTTGACATGTTTTTCATTGAGTCTTCGAACAAAGTATGATATTTTTTATGTTATATGAAAATATATGTATAAATAGAGCGCCTGGTGCAAAAAAGTCAAAATCGTCAAAAAGTAACATGGGACAACTATGCTTATAACGGCAGCATAATACCCACGCTTTTTGCACCATTTCATTGCAGAAACGGAGAATTGACCTTCTCACCATACTAAAATTCAGCTCATTACTACAAATCTACTACTTCACCGATCTGTCCTATTCCTGGAGGAATTCCCGAGGAGCTACTCGTGGAATTCCCAAGGAACTCCCAAAGGAATGGATCACTAAAATAACTAAAACGGCCGCTATGAAATGAACAGATAGTGCCGCCGTAGCCTTGTGTGTTTGACGTAACTCGACTGATGTCACTGTGTTACCGTTCATATACACTGAACGAAACCCTCCGCCCAAGATCGACTGAGAGGCGATACGATCACGCCCCTTAGGGAACGTTCAAAAATTACGTCCGACATTTGGGGGAGGGGGGGTGTCTAGAAAAGTGTGACAGTACGTGTATTAGGTATAGGAAACTAGCGTGACAGAGGGGGGAGGGGGGGTCTAGAAATCCCAAAAAATGATGGACGTAATATTTGAATCTTCCCTTAACGATATTGGGTCGGAAACCGTACACGGAACTACAAATCAACCCAAATTTAAGTTGTTTTGACGCAATCCCGGTCTTCCGTGGAATAACTCAAATTTGCGTCAAACAGCGAAAGTGGTGAGTGAGTAGTTCTCGTTTGAGAGCGGCAAAAAAAATAACCCACTGGTAAGTTATTTTCACCCAACGGAGGCCTCAAATGACGCAAATTTGGGTTAACTCAAGAAAACCCAAATTTGGCTTCTTCCACGGAAGAGCAGCGGATGCGTCGGTGCTTCTCTCTTTGTTTTCGACAACATTGCGGTGGGGCGAGGGAGAAAACAACCCAACTTTGAGTTAAAACTAAAAGCAGTTAAGCCAAATTTGAGTTTTTAAAACTTATTCTTTGGGTTTTTATATTTTTCCGTGTATGGTCCGCCGACCAAATGATGTCATCTTAAAACCGGATGACAGCTATATGAAAATAGAATGTCGACCATATGGTCGAGCAACTTTGTATTTTAGCGATTGATAACAATAATGTCACCGCTATCTTTTTCAAATATGTGCTTAGTATGGCTTTCAAAAAATATGACATGTCCAGGATAGGACATGCGAAACAAAATCGTCAATGTCCCGGGTGTCACGATCAAGGAACTTGTTACGCTATCGATGAATAAATTCGGTGCATCTGTGTGGCCTTCGCTCTGCAACTAATATTCATTCACATAGCGTGCGTCGACTCATACGCGCATAAGATGATCGTCATCCGCTTTTTGGGATGATTGCCGTATGACTGATTCGTCATTCGAAAACACGATTTTGGTAACTTGGACTGGATGGTCGGACAAATCAGTCGATTTCGGGATGGGGTTTTCGTTCAGTGTACGGTGGCGCTTTTGATTTGATGCGGTATGAGTAGCGGAGAAGTCGGCTTCAATGATCCATTCTCGAGGAACACATAGTTCTCGAAGAACTCCAGGATGAATTCCCGAGGAACTACGGTAGGAATTTCCGAGGCTTTCCTGAAAAAAAAAAAATCTGCAAACTTCTGGAGGGATTCCCGAGGAACTGAAAGAATTCCTGAGGTACTCCATGTGGATTATCCGAGGAACACCTGGAAGAATTCCTGAGAAACTGACAGCAATTTTTCTTCCCGGTCATTGCACATGGCAGACACTGAAGCAATCTTGTGGCGCGCGCCTTTGATCTCCGCATATCGTTTCTATCCATGCTCTCCTGAGCTTCAGCAATCACACTCTCACACATTTTGTAGTCCAAACCGTCCTAATTGCTCTGAAATTTGATTAAAAATGTTTTATTGGTTTCTTGGACATCTATATATCTATCTATATCTATCTATATATATATAAAAATGTAGTGGCATACGTGGGACCGCGCATAACTTGCGAACGGAGGGTCCGATTTGGGTCGTCTTAGTTTTGATCTGTTGGTTTTCACTCAAGGAAGGTTTATGAGGCAAAAACATGGAAATATTGAGAGTTTTTGAAAATCGATCTTCCATACATTTTGTGACCGGGGTCTTGGATAGAAACTAGAAACGTCAAAAAACGCAGTAGGCAAGACAAAGTTTGCCGGGTACAGCTAGTATTTTTGTATTGTTTCGAAAATTTTCAAACGATGATGGGTAAATACGCGATGTACGTTGTTTACAAAGCATTCAAACTTTTTATACGATTGTTGATTGGAGGGCAGCGTCTTATAGGAGACCCAACTGTACTTATTTTTTTTTACTGATACACATCCAAAAGGCGCAAAACAGAGAAAGGCTCTCTCCTGCAACGTGATTGCCGCGTTCTCAAACACTCCCTCAAAAAAGAGAAAATCTCTCCTCATTCACGAGCAAACTCCTGCATGGACCTGGATGGAATGAATGAAAACATTTTGGCTTGCTTGGATGGACGATGCGAGCGAGTCGATTTTCCTCACTCCCGAACGGCTCGGAGTTGTCGGGGATAATTCAGTCTGTCCCAAGGCGCGGGCCTACTAGGACTTGTTTTATTTTCTTGGTTCTTTCTCCGTACGCGACGCGACGCCGTTTCGAATCGAAGGTATACATATTGTGACGTGTTGCGTTTTTTTCCTTCCCATCCAAAGTTTTCATTGAAGAGCAAAAGTTTCCGGCAGCTGCCGCGGTGAATATTTTGTGTTTGAATCTCAGTTGGCGCGTGTTTTCAGAAAGTTGATGACATCTTTGAATGTTTGATAATGGAAGTTTTGCGAGGGCAAAGTGCGGTTTTCGCCACGACACGGCATAATTTCACAACAGATTACAGCAATATATCAGGAAGAGATTGTTGTTTATTTTTGTTAAGTGAGCCACTCTGATTCATTGAGTTGACTTTTGACTCTTTCCGCAAGCTTATCGCCTTTCGAATGAGGCGGCAGATCCGCTTGAAAGAGCAACAATGGCAAATGGATTTGGATTGACATTTGAACTGATAAACATAATCTTTTATTCGAGTTCTAAGAAATGGGCCGTTGTATAGCTATGTAGCGAAAGCTTCGAAACTGAAGAAAATTGATCGATGAGTCACATTACTCCGCGTGTTTATACAAGTCGCGTATTGCTGCCGCGCCTGCTGCGGTTGATTGATGAATGCATGTTAGAGTGACTCGGATTATATGGAAAAAAGTTGACAGTCTGATACTTAAAAACACTTGCTTACTTGTTCTACATTATTTTGTAAAATCATATATTTAATTTCATAATTTTTTGCAAAATCATATATTTAATAAGTTCACATTAGGGTGCCAAATTTAAGTTTCATAATTCCACGCAGTATGGACTATTTGCATAATTTTCTTTTATTTGAATCTTAGATCAAGATTATGTTCGTAAGGGGCAGTTCATAAACCACGTAGACTTTCTGGCCAAAGTCTACGCTCCATACAAATTATAAAATTTTTGTATGGAAAAAAGTCTCCGCCACCCCACCCCCGGAGGGGTTTACGATGACCAAATTTTGGTCTACGTGGTTTATGAACAGCCCTAAGGGTGTTACTGTTATATAAAATCAAATAAAATTTTTGCACATTTACTGTTACAAACGACACCTTTCTAGTGGCAACAATTTGAAATTCTGTCCCGTGACGGTATAGTGCACAACCCAAAAACTCATAAAGTTCGGCATGCAAATGAAGCTCGAAAATTCAACGAACTAACCTCTTGGCCTATATTGTGCGATAAACCAAGTCATTTAGCTAACCGCGCGATCGGTCAATTCCCGTTACTTACACATCACCGCGACGAGTGGCGGAACGGAAATATCTTCTGCCTCCTCTCTATATGTCAACTTGAACCGGCTTTTTCCGTGTCCTCTTTCAACAGAAAACAAAAACACGCGGCATAAAAAAAAAGCAAAACCGACGTGAATCCATCAGTGAAGTGCGCGCATCAAGCCCGCACCGGTAACCGGTTATCGCCCCATCATCAAGGTAGCCATGACCTTGGTCAACAGCATCGGCAGCGGCGGCCCTTCGGCCGTCGTTTGGTTGCTTCTGCTCTGTTGTCTGGGCAACCACCAGCCTGCTGTGGCAGGTGAAAGCATCTTCGATAACATCATCAACCAGCTGATGTCGACGGCGGCTACGGCTCAGAACTACCTGGACACCACAGCTGGACCGCAGCAAAAGCAGCAACAATCATTGGTTGAAGAATCGTCGTTGTACTCGGTGGATATCTCTTCATCATTTTTGGGAAACGGACTACCGACTGTTGCCAGCTACGATGAGAATACGCCCTTTTGGAATCCGTTCACCTGGTTGAAACCACGGGCCGTTTCCATCCCGTACAATCCCGACACGGATTTGACTACGGTAAGTAATTACAATCTTTACAGATATAAGATGCAAACCTTATGAAATTTATTATGGTTCCGAGAAAGAGTACAGGTATGTACAGGGAATTCAGTCTTTTAGGAATCAGTTCCTTTATGGAACAAGAGTTTAGTATGGGATCCAGGAATTCGATAACGGAATTCCTCGAGGAACTTCTGGAAGATTTCCTGAAGAAATTCCCAAAGGAATCCTATCAATCCTAAAGATTTTTCACAACAAACTCTTAGAGGATTTCTTGGAAGAACTCCGGCAGGATTCCTAGAAGAAACTTCTGAAGGATTCTCATATGAAACACCTGTAGCATTTTCAGAAGGAACTTCTGGAGGATTTCCAGAAATAAATCCTGGAAGATAGGATTCCCAGAAGTAACTCCTGGAGGATTCATAGAATAAGCTTCTGGAGCACTCCTAGAAGGAACTCTTGAAGGAAATGCAGTGAGAAATCCTGGAGAAATTCTAAAGATGATTGAAGGAAGAATCCAGCAAAATTTCTTGGAAGTATTCAAATCTTAAGTTTCAGGAAGAACTTCTGCTGCACAATCACTAAAAAAAAGTACTGCAGGAATCCTGAAAAGGAGGAAATTTTTTTGTTTGATAAAAAAAAGCCAGAACCAACTCTTCGAAGAATCCCATGAGGAACTTCTGATAAAATCCTAAAAAAATGAGGAAATCCCACAACAAATTCTTGGGGAGCCCCAGAAAGCACTCCTGGCTGACAAGGATGGGAGCACTTACTTGCAAAGAGTTACACTCACTTGCTATTTTCTCAGCTCAGAAGCATGCCATCAAAAACAGTTGCAGTATATGTAGGACTTTTTTTATCTGAAAGTTTGCCGAATAAAATGAGTCTCGCAAACATATGCCGAAGTCGTGTGGAAGCCATGATTGCAGCTCTCCGTGAGATGAGCTCCATTGAAACTCCATCAAACAGCCGTCGTCTTGGATATTTGGCTGCCATCTTGGTTTTTCTGGCTGCTATTTCTGGACTCCGGAAATCTTCCCTATACAAAATATACCTACTTATGTTGAATGATTTATTAGCCTAAAATACCATTGAACAGCCGCCATCTTGAAATATATGACGCCATTTTAGATTACAGATCGCCATCTTGGGTATTCTGGCCGCTACTTTTGAACTCTGGATATATTCTCCATATTTTATACCCATATTGCGTGGTTTTAGAGCCAAACACTTCATTAAACAACCGCCAAATTGAATTTGGAGCCGCCATCTTGGATATTTTGGATGCCGTTTTTGGACTCCGGCTGTCTTCCCTATACCAAATATACCCATGTTGCATGGTTATGGGGCCTAAAACTTCATTAAACAGCCGCCATCTTGCATTTTGAGTAGCCATATTGTATTTTAGATCGCCATTTTGAATATTCTGGTCGCCATTTTGGACCCCTGTTATCTTCCCCATACAAAATCTACCCGTATTGCATGGTTTTAGAGCTTGAAATCAGGGATGTTTTCGATTACCTGGCAATCGTTTGACTCATTTGTCCATAACTCAGTTCAGAAACCTAATATTGAATTGTGGTATTCGGTAAAGCTGTAGATAAGTGATCTTCATACAATTATCACCAAGGACGCCATATTCTAACTTTTATATATATATGTACGGCACTAGAGCGCTAATACCATACCTAATCATACTAAACGATCGAAAAATCCGATCGATTAGTATGAGTATCTGGTACTAATACTTTTACGACGTAAATATTAGAGTTAGAATATGGCGTCCTTGGTGATAATTGTAGAAAAACACTAATCTACAACTTTGCCGAACACAACATTCTAATACATATAAGGATTCTGAACTGAGTTATGCACAAATGAGTCAAACGATTGCCAAGTGATCGAAAACATCCTTGCCTGAAATGCCATTATACAGCCGCCATCTTGAATTTGGATTAGCCATCTTGGATTTTAGATAGCCATCTTTGATATCCTAGTCGCCATTCCAGAGCAGGAATGAATAACTGACACTAAACTGCAGCATACCAAAGTCAGGTATCATACCAAGACAATGTCGGTTATCCAGGTATTGAAAATAATTCATTTTGGTATTTTGCAGGTACTGATAAAATACCTCAACGAGTTATTGGTTTGGTGTTGAGGACTGCTTGAGGTATTATTCAATTATGGAAAAATCGCTGATTATTATTTAGGTACAGTACAAATTTGCAGTTATCGCACCGCCAAACGTCAACATGGTGCGCCATGTTAGCCGAAATGAACAGTCGGATCACGTTCACGGTTATTTTTTGTCTTTTGACAACTTGTTGACATCTGTCAGTCGTTGCAGTTACCGAATTTCGTTCGCTAAGTGAAACGTAAACATGTTGCAGTTATCGAACGTCTACTGTACACAGAATACACATCAGTTATTATTTTACGTATTTTACCTCTTATGCAGGGCTGTTCAATACCTCATTGAGTGTGAAGATATTCGGTTTTCCATACCTGAGTTAGGTATTCTTCAGCTATTTTCTCCTGCTCGGGTTATTGAACTCCTGACATCTTTCCCATGTCAAATATACCCCATGAGCCATTTTACGAGTGACAACAATGTTGATGATGATATTGATTTTCACGGGTTATTGGACGCTACCTCCTGTCAAAATTCATTCATAAAATCGGCTCGTAAAATGGACTATATTGCATGGTTTTGGAGCCTACACAGAGAAAAATTTCTACTCAGTGGCTGAGTTAGTCTTACTCAGAAATCGAAAAATCCTTTGTTTTCTTACTCATTTTCCGTTAAAAGTGGGACAACCCATTGCCAATGGGTTGTCCCATTTTTAGCCGAAACTGAGTAAGAAAACAAAGGATTTATCGATTTCTGAGCAAGGCCAACTCAGTCATTGAGTAGAATTTTTTCTCGGTGTAAAGCTATATCAAACTGTCGCCATTTTGAATATTAAGCTGCTATCTAGAATTTTGGGCCGACGCGACAGCGTGGAATGTCTGATCTTCAGTGTTGATTTTCGCACAAAATTCGTCAACCATGCTGAAGGTTGCAAAAAATCGGCCAGCAAAAAAACCCATCAAGAAGAGAATAAAACTGCCAAGAATACTCAAAGACACGACGTTTACTCATTTTTGTCCGTATTCATAGGCTAGAGGAACTGGTTCACCTAGCGTGAATGAGGATGAAGCATCTGTCAAAGAAAAAGTAGATCTTCATATAAAAAAAATGCTAAAAGTGGCAGGTGCTTCATCCTCATTCACGCTAGGTGAACCAGTTCCTCTAGCCTATTTTTCCGTATTTTTCCTCGTTTCTAATCGTTTAGTTCAATATTTAACACCGAGCAGTGACAAAGGATTTTGTCGATTTCCTAGACCAACTCAGTCACTGAGTAGAAAATTTTCTCGGTGTATGGGATTATTTGTGACTTTACGAGTCATTCACCGCACAGCCAGCATCATTAAAGAAGTTCCTATAGGAAAAGAGAAGAGCGAACAATCTTTCTCTCATTGTACAACGTGCGTTGTGCGTATGCCGGCGGAGCATCGCTGTTTAAAAAAAAAAATGAAGAAGAAGCAGCCCTCTTTTTGGCTGTGGTGTTTTTGGCGCGTTTGCCGTGTGGTGTAAAAACAAAACGGGGAACACGAAACACGCCGGTCGGTCACCGCACCGCAGGCAGCGCAAAATGATAACGAGATGAAAAGAACGAAACGGCTAAAGCATCACTAGCGTAGAATGGCGCCGTGTGGTGCGGTTGGTGGTGATGAGTCCAGTTAAGTTAGCTTTGCGCAGTGGCGATATCGTAACCAATGAGGTACAACCGAGGTGCGATTATTGCTAGTTGAAAACTAATACCAATACCCCGCCTTGAGGACGTGAAATACCGTCCGCTATGGCAATTTTTGACAGCCCCGAAAGGGGACATAATTTGATTAAAAGTTAAGATCAACACAATCCGAATAACTTTGGCTAATGGACTAGCGACTAGTTTGGGTCATGTTCATGTATTCATATTATCGATCAAAACAATATTTCAGTAACAAATTTTGAAAACGACGTATAATCAATGGTGTAGCATTGATTATACGTCGTTTTCAAAATTTGTTACTGATTTGTTTTAGTTAAGTAAGAAAGTTATTGCACTACATATAATATCTATATTAATACTTGCCTCTTTGGTATCGTAACGGCCTACTTTTCTTCACTAAATCAAAGAATTGCATTATGGTTCATAATGCAACTCGTTTCGGTTGCATTATGAATCATAATGCGATTGTTTGATTGGAAACCAAATTTTCCACGGTAAGAGCTTGAAATATTGTGACAATTGTGACGGTTATAGCACAGAGAACAGACATTTAAGCTCGAACAAAAATACATCGAAATCGTGTGTAAAGGATTTAAGTGTACCTCAACGCCACCAACGGAGACTGCCCCACATATAAAGTCGATTTGACCAGACGATGGCAGTGTTCATCGTTAAAATACACTAGCCCACAAAGCGACACGAGTGCCAAACGGCCAAAAACGGCGAGCACTGGAAACAAAAATGACAACATAACAATGCAAGTGATGGGACGCTAGCGCCGCGCATCGGGAGCATAACCACATACTTTGATATGACCGTTACAAAGTTTTACACAAGGCAGAAAGCAAAGATAGACGTCTGTTCTCTGTGGTTATAGCACGGCTTGTTTGATTCAAATTTCGAAGGATGGAACACGTGGGCGCTCTCATTCAGCCATGGGGAAGCACGATGGTACTGTTTAAATAAATTATATTCTACCGCATTTTTTGTCATTGCAAAAAAATGTTGTATGCAACTCGTTGCAAAACTCTATTTTTGTAAAAATCTTTATTTTGCAACTCATTGCATCAATAACTATTACTTGGCTGACTTTGGGTAGTATCGGTAGGTTTGTTCTCTTCGTCATGGGGGTTTTTGCAGGCTAAATTGCTAGAAACTTGGTCATATAGTTCAGCATGGTTGGGAAAGATTTGAGGCCAATTTGAGATCGCCCCATTGAAGTTTTGCTCAAACAGTATCAAATCAGGCAAGGAATCATAATACAAACGCTTTTTGCACCATTTCTTTGCAGAAACGGAGAATTGACCTTCTCACCATACTAAAATTTAGCTCATTACTACAAATCTAGTACTACACCGAAACCGAACGTGCCCCATTGGGGACTGAAGGTTGATGAGCCGGGAAACACTCTTTCTTCCTACGGGGTTTATTATGGGAGTATGAGTGAAAAAAAAGCAACAAACCTTCCCTCCTTCACTTTCTCACAGAAAACCGCAAACAAAATCATCACCTTCGTAGTCCCCAATTACGAGTTCCAGTAGCCCAGAACTGTCTCATTCTGGTTGCTAACACCACAGAGAACAGACGTCCAAGCTCATGTAGTGCAGTTGTGTAAAGCATTACAACGGTTGTTTTGAAATAACTGGGAATGTGGCCATTACGCGGCGCTGTCAAATTTCGAACCGGGGTAGAAATTTGCCGTTGTTTTACTTTTTGGCGCTAGTGTCACCAAGTGTGCACCCTAGTATAGTTCCACCAAGAGAATGTGTTGATTCTACTTGGAAAACGTTAATTGAATTCTTGTTCAACTTGTTTCTTATTGATAATAATGAAACTAATTATCAATGGGTTCCTCAAATTTTGTTGCTGGATTAGTGAAATAATCTTAAACATCTTGTTATTTAAGCAAATACAGCTCAGAATCTGAGTAGGAAAATTTAATGGTGCGCTAGTGAAATATTTCTTCAGAAAGCGCCATCATGGTGTCGAAACAAGTTTTTGAGTGGGAAAGTCACCGTCGTTGTCGCTACTGAGCTTGTTTTTCCTTTACACAAGATTTTGAAGCAATTTTGTTCGAGCATGTTCGTCTGTTCTCTGTGATGTAGTGCAGTTGTGTAAAGCATTGCAACGGTTGTTTTGAAATAACTGGGTATGTGGCCATTACGCGGCGCTGTCAAATTTCGAATCGGGGTACAAATTTGCCGTTGTTTTACCCTTTGACGCTAGTATCACCAAGTGTGCACCCTAGTATAGTTCCATCAAGAGAATGTGGTGGTTTTACTTGGAAAACAAAAATTGAATTATTGTTCAACTTGTTTCTAATTGAAAATAATGAAACTGATTATCAACGGGTTGCTCAAATTTTGTAGCTGGATTAGTGAAATAATCATAAACATCTTGTTATTTGAGCAAATACAGCTCAGAATCTGGGTAGGAAAATTTAAAGGTGCGCTAGTGAAATATTTCTTTAGAAAACGCCATCATGGTGTCGAAGCAAGTTTTTGAGTGGGAAAGTCACCATCGTTGTCGCTACTGAGCTTGTTTTTCCTTTACACAAGATTTTGAAGCAATTTTGTTCGAGCATGTTCGTCTGTTCTCTGTGCCCCGATTCGAAATTTGACAGCGCCGCGTAATGGCCACATTCCCAGTTATTTCAAAACAACCGTTGCAATGTTTTACACAATAGCACTACATGAGCTTGGACGTCTGTTCTCTGTGGTTTTACACAATAGCACCACAGAGAACAGACGTTTAAGCTCGAACAAAAATACGTCGAAATCGTGTGTAAAGGATTTAAGTGTACCTCAACGCCACCAACGGAGACTGCCCCACATATAAAGTCGAATTGACCCCACGATGGCAGTGTTCGTCGTTAAAATACACTAGCCCACGAAGCGACACGAGCGCCAAACGGCCAAAAACGGCGAGCACTGGAAACAAAAATGACAACACAACAATGTAAGTGATGGAACGCTAGCGCCGCGCAACGGGAGCATAACCACATACTTCGATATGACCGTTACAAAGTTTTACACAAGCACAGAGAACAGACGTCTATCTTTGCTTTCTGCCTTGTGTAAAACTTTGTAACGGTCATATCAAAGTATGTGGTTATGCTCCCGATGCGCGGCGCTAGCGTCCCATCACTTGCATTGTTATGTTGTCATTTTTGTTTCCAGTGCTCGCCGTTTTTGGCCGTTTGGCACTCGTGTCGCTTTGTGGGCTAGTGTATTTTAACGATGAACACTGCCATCGTCTGGTCAAATCGACTTTATATGTGGGGCAGTCTCCGTTGGTGGCGTTGAGGTACACTTAAATCCTTTACACACGATTTCGATGTATTTTTGTTCGAGCTTAAATGTCTGTTCTCTGTGACACAAGGTAGAAAGCGAAGATAGACGTCTGTTCTCTGTGATAGCACTACATGAGCTTGGACGTCTGTTCTCTGTGATTCCATAGTGACAATAATCTTAATTTACTTACATTAAGGTTCCATGACTATCTCCCCGAAATACGATTCGTCTAACGTCGTATTACAATGTGGATAACTTCACATAATTAAGGAAAATGATAAACTTAATGGCATATGAACTGATGCGCTTTTCTCTATAATGGCTGCTCAGTTGACAAATCACCTCTTTTAGGCCTCTTATACGTCAACGACAAAGGTTATCCAAGGCATCGCTAGGGTAGATCGATGATACCTCAGTGAAAATAAGTAGTCTGACAGCTGCGGTAGCTTTTTGTTCTACCGTAAAACGGAAAGTTTTCTCTAAATTAGCAATAGTACGAGTTAGAACACGGGGCTGGTCGAACAACTTTCACGCTGCATCGGGATATAGCAGAATGAGTTTATCGGGTCGTTCGTTGATGGTTGTGTTGATTTGTGCATTGTTGGAGTCAGTGCATTGTGCCGAAGGAAGTTGGTTCGAAATTGACGAAGGAGATGGGAGTTTGTTAATTGTGAGAGCAGGTTCAGTTGACATAAATCAATCAATAAGAACATTATTTGAATTCTTGTAGCCTGATCTGATCAGCAAATATGGATACGAGGTGGAAAGCCATTTGGTTACCACGGAAGATGGTTATGAACTGACGATGTTCCGTATTCTACCGCGGCAGCCTTCTGAGACTAAAAAACTTCCCGTTCTAATGGTGCATGGCCTAATGAGTAGTTCAGTTGATTTCATCATCATTGGCCCCAACAACAGCCTCGCCTACTTACTCGCCGACAACGGTTACGATGTGTGGCTGGCAAATGCACGAGGAACTCGATATTCCAGAAAACATTCCACACTTTCGGTGGATTCTGAAGAATATTGGAACTTTTCGTTTCACGAGATCGGCTACTACGATCTACCGGCCAAGATCGATTACATCCTAAACACTACCAACAACAATAAACTCCAGTACGTTGGATTTTCTCAAGGTACCACCGTCTTCTTTGTGATGGGGTCCACACGTCCGGAATACAACGACAAGATAGCGCTGATGATCGCTCTCTCGCCTGCCGTACTGATCACGCGGGTTCGCAGCCCGATTGTATGGCTGATTGTAGAGGCATTGAAGGAGATCAAAAGACGGAAAATTCCATACGGTGACTTCGAAATTATTCCTCATTCATACCTGTCCTATTATATAGCGCAGGGTCTATGCGCTGAAGACGATCCCGAAAACGTTTGTTACAAATTAATATCGCTCCTCACCGGGTTCGATCCGGATGGGTACGATCAAGTAAGTTTTAAGTGTTGCACACCAACCGCTCAAGTTCTAACTCCGTTTCATGTGCTCCGTAGAAATTGATAACGGAATACATTGGACACACCCCGGCCGGTGCTTCGATCAACCAAATCATCCACTTCGCTCAAGTCTATATGAAAAACGGTTTCCAGCAGTACGACTACGGACGGAAAGGAAACATTCAACGGTACGGTACGAAGAAACCTCCCGTCTACAATCTGAAACTGGTGACGGCATCGATCCTGGTGTACTACGGCCTTAATGACTGGCTGGTGCATCCGCAGGACGTTCTAGATCTGGTGAAGGTGCTTCCACGGGTGATCGCTGCCAAACAGGTGGCAGATGAACGGTTCAACCATATCGATTTCGTTGTGGCGAAGAACGTCCGATCGCTGTTGTACGATCAGGTGATCGAGGCGATGGAGGAATACAGTCAAAACTGAGTCGTTGAAGGTCGCACTTTTTTTCCGTGACTCGGAAGTGAGGTGGCCCCGCGGGTTGCATGTATGTATGGACACAGAGAACAGACGTCCAAGCTCATGTAGTGCTATTGTGTAAAGCATTGCAACGGTTGTTTTGAAATGACTGGGAATGTGGCCATTACGCGGCGCTGTCAAATTTCGAATCAGGGTACAAATTTGCCGTTGTTTTACCTTTTGGCGCTAGTGTCGCCAAGTGTGCACCCTAGTATAGTTCCACCAAGAGAATGTGTTGATTTTACTTGGAAAACAATAATTGAATTCTTGTTCAACTTGTTTCTTATTGAAAATAGTGAAACTAATTATCAATGGGTTGCTCAAATTTTGTTGCTGGATTATTGAAATAATCATAAACATCTTGTTATGTAAGCTCAGAATCTGAGTAGCAAAATTTAAAGGTGCGCTAGTGAAATATTTCTTCAGAAAGCGCCATCATGGTGTCGAAACAAGTTTTTGAGTGGGAAAGTCACCGTCGATGTCGCTACTGAGCTTGTTTTTTCTTTACACAAGATTTTCAAACAATTTTGTTCGAGCATGTTCGTCTGTTCTCTGTGCCCAGATTCTGGGCTGTATTTGTTTAAATAACAAGATGTTTATTATTGTTTCATTAATCCAGCAACAATATTTGAGCAACCCATTGATAATTAGTTTCATTATTTTCAATAAGAAAGAAGTTGAACAAGAATTCATTTTTTGTTTTCCAAGTAAAACCACCACATTCTCTTAGTGGAACTATACTAGGGTGCACATTTGGTGACACTAGCGCCAAAAGGTAAAGCAACGGCAAATTTGTACCCCGATTCGAAATGTGACAGCGCCGCGTAATGGCCACATTCCCAGTTATTTCAAAACAACCGTTGCAATGCTTTACACAATAGCACTACATGAGCTTGGACGTCTGTTCTCTGTGACTACATGAGCTTGGACGTCTGTTCTCTGTGATCGGGGTACAAATTTGCCGTTGCTTTACCTTTTGGCGCTAGTGTCACCAAATGTGCACCCTAGTATAGTTCCACTAAGAGAATGTGGTGGTTTTACTTGGAAAACAAAAAATGAATTCTTGTTCAACTTCTTTCTTATTGAAAATAATGAAACTAATTATCAATGGGTTGCTCAAATATTGTTGCTGGATTAATGAAACAATAATAAACATCTTGTTATTTAAGCAAATACAGCCCAGAATCTGGGTAGGAAAATTTAAAGGTGCGCTAGAGAAATATTTCTTTAGAAAGCGCCGTCATGGTGTCGAAACAAGTTTTAGAGTGGGAAAGTCACCGTCGATGTCGCTACTGGGCTTGTTTTTTCTTTACACAAGATTTTCAAGCAATTTTGTTCGAGCATGTTCGTCTGTTCTCTGTGCGTATGGACTTATCTTTATATCCATCTCTAACCCTTTGCTCCTTGCAATTTTTCGGTATACGTACAAGCACAGAGAACAGACGTCTATCTTTGCTTTCTGCCTTGTGTAAAACTTTGTAACGGTCATTTCAGAGTATGTGGTTATGCTCCCGTTGCGCGGCGCTAGCGTCCTATCACTTACATTGTTGTGTTGTCATATTTGTTTCCAGTGCTCGCCGTTTTTGGCCGTTTGGCGCTTGTGTCGCTTTGTGGGCTAGTGTATTTTAACGATGAACAATGCCATCGTGGGGTCAAATCGACTTTATATGTGGGGCAGTCTCCGTTGGTGGCGTTGAGGTACACTTAAATCCTTTACACACGATTTCGCCGTATTTTTGTTCGAGCTTAAATGTCTGTTCTCTGTGCTTAAATGTCTGTTCTCTGTGGTACAGGGTCGTTGGAATACAATAGATTTAGGATATGAAACGCAAGAGCAATTTTGTTATGTGTCTTGTTGTTTTTGTGGGGTTACAAGCTTATATTTTGTTTTTATGACCGTGTATTTTAACAATAGCCATTTCATTTGAACTGTCAAATATGAGTTGAGAAGTTTCTGAAAGAACTCCTAAAGATTATCTAGCTAGTTAATAATCATTCTTCAAGCAGACGATTATTTTTTGTAAAGTTTGATCTAGAATAGGTTCCCAAACTTTCAGGTGCGCGACCCCCTTTTTCCAGCAGACATACTTTTCATGACCCACCATAGAAATTCCCTCATTTGTTGTCTGTTACAGTAAAATCACAGAGAACAGACGAACATGCTCGAACAAAATTGCTTGAAAATCTTGTGTAAAGAAAAAACAAGCTCAGTAGCGACATCGACGGTGACTTTCCCACTCAAAAACTTGTTTCGACACCATGATGGCGCTTTCTGAAGAAATATTTCACTAGCGCACCTTTAAATTTTTCTACTCAGATTCTGAGCTGTATTTGCTTAAATAACAAGTAGTTTATGATTATTTCACTAATCCAGCAACAAAATTTGAGCAACCCATTGATAATTAGTTTCATTATTTTCAATAAGAAACAAGTTGAACAGGAATTCAATTAATGTTTTCCAAGTAAAACCAACACATTCTCTCGGTGGAACTATACTAGGGTGCACACTTGGTGACACTAGCGCCAAAAGGTAAAACAACGGCAAATTTGTACCCCGATTCGAAATTTGACAGCGCCGCGTAATGGCCACATTCCCAGTTATTTCAAAACAACCGTTGCAATGCTTTACACAACTGCACTACATGAGCTTGGACGTCTGTTCTCTGTGGTAAAATATTCGACTGTCCCTTGCCACTCCCTGGATGAAGGCCGACGACCCCCCCTGGGGGTCGCGACCCACAGTTTGGGAAACCATGATCTAGAGGTATTCTTGAAGAAATCATTGGGGAAAAATCCTGGATGAGTGTCAGGAGTAATTCCTACATGAATTCCAAGGGAAATTCGTTGAAGAATTCCTGAAGAAATCTGTGGAGGGGGAATATCTGAAAGATTTCCTGATTCAATCTCACGAAAATTTTCTATAGCGATACCTGGAGAAACTGCTGGGAGGAGTTCGTACAAGAATCTCTTGAGAAATGTCAAATAGTTTCTCTAGAGGTATTTTAGGGAAATTTCATAAAGGAATACCTGATGGAACTCCTGGAGAATTTCCCGCAAAAACCAGTGGACCTCTGGAGGATCTTCTGATTAAACTTATGCAAAAATCTTTACATCAATTACTGAAAATGTATCTACTTGAAATTCCAGAGAGATGACTTGATGATTTCTCTTGTTGATCTTTCTCTTCAAGAAGGGTCGTCGCGCTTCTTGGTCTTGGTTCTTTCAAAACCTAGAAAGGCGTTAAACATCACAATTTATCATTCTTCACCATTCGTATATTTCTCCGAAACTGTCTTCCCATACCGATCCATCAAATCGATAACCCTATTATACAGCAAACTCTTCGCTCCGGTAGCGTAAATGAAATCTAAATGGTTCCACTGCTTTTCCGGCACCCGAAGCAACCTGGCCGTATTGCCGAGCTGCCGGTGAAGTAGTTGAACATCCGGTACCGCCGCCAACCAATCATTATCCCCGTAATGGAGAAATACCGGTGCCGTGATCTTCTTCAGCGGATAGCTCGGTGGCGTAGCGGATCCGTAATTCATCACATTGCCCAGCACGCCATGGTCGAACTGCCGGAAACGCCCGCTGTTGATCCCTTGGGCGTAGTGCGCCAGCTGTTTCACGGAAGCCCCGGCCGGAGTATGCTGCACAATGACCGGAAGCAAGGTGCGATTCAGCTGAGCCGTATCGTACCCGCAGATCAGGAAGATCACATTGACGCAGACTTCCTGAAGGGCCGACGAATCTTCGCACGCCTTCTGACCGCCGGCTATCATCATCTTGTGGCTGGGCAGGAACTCGTTGACACCCAACATGCGCATCGTCCACTGAAATGGAAGACGGTTGAATACGGGAAGATCTTACCTGCGGGTGAACTCACCTCAAGCTGGGTGGAAATCGGAGCTACCGCTCGTATGAACGGGGACTTCATTTGACCCATGAATGCAACAGGAGCCAACGCCTGCATTGACAGGATCTTGGAGTTGTACTCCGGTTTCAGTGATGCCATCACGAAGAATGCCGTTGTACCCTGGGAATGTCCCACGTAGTGAAGGGATTGCTGATCGGTCTTCTTCAGCACATAGTCTATCATGGCCGGGAGATCGTAAAGGCCAATTTCGTGCCAGCTGAAGTCCCAGAACTCCGGCTTCGCTGGATCCAGTGAAATGTGCTTCCGCGAATTGACGTTGCCGCGGACGTTTCCCATCCAAACGTCGTAGCCTGCGGTGACCAGAGAGTGGGCTAGGGATTTCCCGGGACCCAGAATTACCCAATCCGCAGACGAGGCTATGATACCATGCTGGAGGAACGCTACTGGAGCGCCGGACACGTTTGCAGGAATGCGGAACATTGTGAGGACGTATCCATCGGAAGTCACTGCGCGATGCTTCTCAACCGGTAAACCCATCCGGGTTATGAGTTGTCCCGTTCCGGCTAGGGAAAGGCGGATGACCGCCGATGTGATCAACAGAGTTGGTAGGGAGACGATCAGCATCGGTGGAACAAATGTCCTGTGAGTAAAGTTGGAAACACTTATGTGAAGTATGTGACTATAAATTCCGTGCAACCAAAACATACGTTGTCGTGACTCTTCAGTGACATGTGTGTTGCTTGGAAGAATTCCTGGAGGAATTCCTGAGGGAATCCCTAAGTAAACTCCTGAAGAAACATATCTGAAGAAATTACTACAAAACAATCGGAAGGAGATCCCTGGCCAAATTTCTGATGCCAGGGTAAGTCCTAAAACCATCATTGGAGGAAACCCTTGAGGCATTCCCGGGGGAATTTCTGAAGGAGTCCCTAAACAAATTTTTGGAAGAATCCTTGAAGAACTTTCCAAAAGAACCCCCTCAAAACATCCCTGAAAAACTTCTAGTGGAATCTCTGAAGGAGTTCGTGAATAAAGCAATGGATGACTTCTTGAAAAAAATCCTGTATGCATACCTCTAAATTTATCTTAAATAATTCCAATACAAATCGCTGGAGAAATACATCTTGAAATCCTTGAAGTAATTAAACAAATCTTCAGTTAATCCTGGAAAAATTCTTGGGTTCATCTCTCGAAAATATGGTGGGAGAATTTCTGAAATTTCTGAAGAAACACCTGAATATTTTTTTAGAGAAATCGTTGAGAAAATTTTCTTAAGGAATCACATGAGGAATTCCTGGAAGACGTCCCGAGGCAATCCCTAAATTCCTGGAGGAATCTTTAGATATATTCTTGAAGGATTCTCAGGAAGAATTCATGGAGGAATCCCTGTATGAACTCTTTGAGGAATTCCAGAAGAAATGCCTAGAGGAATTCTGAGACGACAGGAGAAATTTTTAAAGAAATTCCTGGAGGAATTTCTAGATAAATTTCTGGAGGAATCCTTGGAGGAGTCACTTATGGAATTATTGGAGAAATTCCTGGAGGAAACCATGAAGCAACTCCTGGAGGAATCTCTGGAGGATTTCCTGGAGGAATCTCTAGAGGAATTCTCTTGATGAAATTCTGGAGGAATTCCTGGAGAATTTCAGAATAAATGCCTTGAGCATTTCCTAGAGAAATTTGTAGAGGAATTCCTGGAGAAATTCCTGGAGAAGTCCTTTGTGAAAATTCTGGAGAAATTTCTGGAAGAAATTCTGGGGAAATCCATGGAGAAATTTGTGAAGATCTCTTTGGAAGAATTCCTGGCAAAAATCTTCACACTTAATCTAGACTGCCGGGATCTCAGCATTTTCTCAAACTTTCCCGAGATCCGCACAGCTGAGTGCTCGGCAAACAAGAACAATTCCGAGATCTCAGTAACTTGGACAGTTCATTACTGAGATTCGGCAACTGTTTTGCCGCGAACCAGTTAACAAACGTAATTTATACTGAGATATCAGTTCTTGAGTTTGCTGAGAAGTCAGCTGTGAGCGAAAAGCCGAGCCCGCGCATATTTTTTAAGTGTGTGGGAGAACCCCTGGTGGCATTCCTGGAGGAATTCCTGAAGAAATTCCTGGAGGCCTGGATACCTTGAGGAATGCCTAGAGGAATCCTTGAGGGAATCCATTGAGAAATCCCTTGAGGGACCGCTGTGAGAACTCCTGGAGGAATGCCTGGAGAAAAACCTGGAGGGATTCCCATAAAGGAATCCAGGAATTCTTACATGAATAGCCGTAGGAACTCTTGGAGGAATCCCTGAAGGAATTTTGGGAGGAATCTCTGGAGGAATTTCTGGAAGAATTCCTGGATAAAATCCAGGAAGAATTACCGAATTTTTGAAGGAATTCCTGGTGGATTTCCTGGAGAAATTTCTATAGGAATTTCTGAAGGAATTCCTGAAGGAGTCCTTGGAAGAATTCCTGGTTGAAATCCTGGAAAAATACCTGTAGAAATATCTGTAGAAATACCTGGAGGAATTTCTCCAAGAATTCCTTCAGGAATTCCTCCAGGAATACCCACAGGAGTAGCTGTAGTGAGTCAATGAGCGAGTGTGTAAATGAGGGAGTTTATGACTGAATGGTTGAGCTGATAAATGAGGGAGGCAATGAGTGAGTTATTAACTCAGTGAGTGAGTAAGGAAGTGAGTGAGTGTAAGAAAATGAGTGAGCTAGTAAATTAGTGAGTCAGTTAATGATTGAGTTTGTGAGATAGTGAGTTTGAGAGTTAATGAGTAAGAACTTAGTAAATTAGTGAGTTGATAAGTTAAAAAGCAAGTAAGTGATTGAGTGAGTTAGTAAGTGAAATAGTTAATCATTAAGTGTATGAGTGTATGTACAAGTGAGCTAGTAAGTTAGTGAATTACCGAATGAGTGAGCTTGCTAATGTTTGAATGTGTGAGTAAATGAGTAAATTAGTGAGTAAGTGAGGGATATAGTGAGTTAATGAGTAACGTAGTGAAATGACAAAAAATAAGTGAGTAAGCAAGTGAGTCATGTATTGAGTTAGTAAATTAGTGAATTAACAAATGAATGTATGAGCATTAGCATAGATGACCGGACAATTCGTATATGCTACTCCGTGATTGACTAGAATAATCGAAATTGCACAAGGAACCAACAAACAAACAAACAAAGTTTGAGACTAGTTCGCCGCTCTCTATGTGCACCTTCCCCGAATAACACACTTGTAATAGAAGAGTCACGGCGGCGCAGGTTTTTGTTGCGCAGAAGTCACTGTTACCTACTTCTAACAAATAAATACCTACTTGCTAGAAGTAAGTCACATCGACTTATGCGCAACAAAAACCTGCGCCGCCGTTACTCTTCTGTGACAAGTGTGTTACTTGGGTCGAAAATTTCAAACAATATCAAGTCAATAACGGCGTCGGCCACGTCCTTACGGTCGTCTAGGAAGGGAAAGGAATGTTAGTATGATCACAGAGAACAGACGTCTATCTTCGCTTTCTACCTTGTGTAAAACTTTGTAACGGTCATATCAGAGTATGTGGTTATGCTCCCGTTGCGCGGCGCTAGCGTCCCATCATTTACATTGTTGTGTTGTCATATTTGTTTCCAGTGCTCGCCGTTTTTGGACGTTTGGCGCTCGTGTCGCTTTGTGGGCTAGTGTATTTCAACGATGAACACTGCCATCGTGGGGTAAAATCGACTTTATATGTGGGGCAGTCTCCGTTGGTGGCGTTGAGGTACACTTAAATCTTTTACACACGATTTCGACGTATTTTTGTTCGATCTTAAATGTCTGTTCTCTGTGGATGTAGTGATTTGAAATATTAATTAGTGTAGTGAGTGAGTTGGTAAGTGAGTGAGTAGACGAGTGAATGTGTAAGTGAGCTGCACGGTCAGTTGCCTGCCTGACAATAAGTGAATGAATGTGTGAGTAAATGAGTGAGCTAGTAAGTGTTGTGGTAAGGAAATAATTTGATGAGTGATGTAAATACTCAATAACTCATAGAAGGAATCACCCAACGGGGAACTTTGAAACTCTTACCCGCTTGCGACTCCACCGTTGGAACTGATGTTTGCTCCGGCCGAGTGTTTCCACCGAACTGGCGCCAACCACTGAGATGTGTTGCAAACATAATCAACTTGTCTGTCTGGCCTGACAGGCAGCAAAGATAAGGCGGGTATGCACCATATAATAAAGGACAAGCTTGGTACACACCTCACATTCTCCTTCTTCTCTAAAAAAAAGCATTCTACACTAAAATGTGGTTTTCTCGGTAAATATTTACTCAGATTTCCAGCTTTGTTAAAAACACCATCAAAAATAACGATACATAACGCCGTTGTCAAAGTAAACAACGCTATAAAAACTGGTGTTCTGAAATTTCTTCGAATTGCGATACACAGAATTGTTCTAAGTTATTTATGATTGTTCTAAACATCTCAATGTGTTGTACTGGATTCAGAAAACGCATTTTATTGTTCCATTATTCTGCAAATACATATAATACTTTTTCAATATCTTTCAAATAGCATCGTCTTTGCTCTTTGCAGCATCGATTATCCTTTCCATCGGCCTTCTTACTCATCCATCTAATAAAACAGTTGCATCCAAGGTTGCATCCTATTTCCCCTAATTTACTTCAAATCCGAAACATTCAAACCATGGTTGCAACTATCTTCACAGCTAGTCGCGTTCGGTAATTTTTACCGAAATCTCAACAGCTGAAAGTTCGGTAATGGTTTTTTACCGAAATTCTGCAAAAAATACCAAATTTCGGTAAAATGTTTTCGTTTATCTGTCAAATTTTAACGAAGTTCGGTAAACGTCACCGAATTTCTCCGGTAAAAAACTTAACGGTTGAGATTTCGGTAAAATATTACCGAATTCGGTGATTTTTTCTAAGTGTGTTTTTTATGTATACCGTCTTACCCCTCTGGTTCGACACGTTTTAATGCGACACTTTTTAATTCGTACCCCGCTCATACGACACATGTCGAATTAAAAGCGATGTACACTGTAAATGCAAAACAGTTTGATATTGCGCTTATACTCGCACCCGCAGCAACTCCTCTTGCAGCCGCAAATTTCGGAAGTTCTGAATTGGTGCTATTCAACACCCAAACCGCCTGAAGACCAACCGGAACCAACTGAGGATGGCAACAATCGTAGAAAGAACGAGCTTTTCATTCGTGCCACAGCAATATTTGATGAAATTATGTTTCATAACAAATCCGGAAATCAAAACAAAAACAAAAATAGAATTGCCAAATTTCAATGAGCATGGTGGTGTAGGGTGACCAGTTTGTCGAATTAAAAGTATACCCCGGTTATACGACAACAGTCGGTGTCGTATTAGCGGGGTAATACGGTAGGAAGCATATCGAGTGGAAGCAAAAAGACATTTTCAATGTTATATTAACATGGGCACTTTCATCCAAGTTGTGATCTTTCCGTCTCTATGCAAAAATGTACGAATTCAAATCGACAGCCTTGTATGGAAATCGAAAAAAAACCGCTCTACTGTATTTTTCCCTTCACGTTTTCCAACTCAGAGCATGATTCAACATTAAAAATTATCATCTACTGACCGAGTTCAAAAAATACTGTTAACTAGTGTAATCTTTACAAGCATTCATTACTCGATCGATTAACAGAGACTAGAGTAAGGTTTCGCCTTAACCACCAAAACCACATGCTCACTCTCGCAGATTTTGACGCGCTTGCACTTACGGATTTCCTGGCAGCATAAAACCGTGATCGTCTGCACGACGCGATGTCGAGCTTCTTCTTATTTCTGGCCTGCCGACACCGTTCGGCAGCAGTTGTAGTTTAACGTTCTATTTCTAGCACTAACCCTAAACACGGACGGTCAGGGAGACATCTACATACACTTGGCACCCTACATCTCGAACCCATCAACACATGGGCATGACGCCGCTGTTTGAACTGTCAAATATACTGTTTAACCTTTTTCTGACAGCTCTGGATGTTACATATAGGTCTTCACATCTATAGGCATATCAAGCTATCACATTCAGTTCAATATCATGCACAAACGTATGTTTAGAGTTTCATACTGATCGGACACCCTCGTTTATTCAATAAATTTTCAGAAGTCATGCCGTCAGCTCGGATCTACAGTAATCATTAACCCTTTATAAGGCCGAGAAAACTAGAAGAGCTGTCATCGCATACTATTATGCAAATGATTATATACATGATTACATGTACAAAACAATTTTTGTTTGAAAGAAACTCTCAAAAATCTAGGTGGCAATATAGTTGCCACTGCCCGTTTAGGCCAAAAACGCTGGTGGCAATATAGTTGCCACTGCCCGTTAACCCCAAAAACGAGCTTTTGAGGAGGCAATATAGTTGCCACTGCCCGTTTAGGCCACCAGCGCTGGTGGCAATATTCTTGCCACTGCCCGTTTAGGGTACTTTTCTTCTTTTGACTTCGACAAAAAGCCGGAAAAGAGATTTTAAAGTGGATTGGGGCTTAACCCATAATATAAACTGTGTAGTTCAGCTCATGTCAACCCAGAATTTGATTATTTCTTAAAATATTTACCAAATCTATAATTTGACAATAAGTTTGAGCTAATTTTCTTCACGCGGTCAAAATTAGCCATTTTTGAGACTACAAATGGCTCCTAAATTGTTTTTAAAGCTTTGTTTAGTACCAAAAAAATACCAGGCGTTGTTAGTAGTCCCAATTTTGCGTAACCAAAAAAAAAGTTCAAAATTAATTGTTATAAAACAGAAAAAAATACAAACAGTAGGTGGCAATATAGTTGCCACTGCCTTATAAAGGGTTAAAGCTAATATAATAACAATTTTTGGCATCATCTGTTTTTTTTGTGATCATCATCATCATCATCTGTTTGCCTGTGATCAACATCACATCATCTGTTTGTCTGTGATTTACATCACACATCTGTTTGTCTGTGGTCATCATCACTTCGATCATTGTGATCATCATCATTTCGAACATCAGTCACTGCTACATACTACGATTACCGGCCTCTACCGGCACAAATGCAGCTGCTATCTTGCCATTCAGGATGGTTTTCATTACCTGCCCTGTGTTTACGTTCTACCGACCGAGCCTTCACAACGGGCTCCAGCAGTTTCCGTTACTGCTCAGTTATTTTGAAAGCTTAATTTTCAATTGAGATGGTTTTCCTTACTCATCTCTGAAGTGGTCTTCTTTACACACTTCATGGAGTAGTTTTCTTTACTACTCTGAGACGGTTTCCATTACACGTCTGTGGAAAGCGGTTTTCACTACACACTTCCCGCAAGCAGTCTTCATTACATACTTGCTAACTGGTGGTTTACATTACGCACCTCACCAAAAAAAACTTTTTGTTGTGATTTCCCACGGTGAGTGATTCCTCCTATTTCTTCTGATTTGTTTATGACCAGCAGCTGGTCAAAAATGCTCCTGGCAGGATCGCCAATATAAATACTCAATAACTCATAGAAGGAATCACCCAACGGGGAACTTTGAAACTCTTACCCGCTTGCGACTCCACCGTTGGAACTGATGTTTGCTCCGGCCGAGTGTTTCCACCGAACTGGCGCCAACCACTGAGATGTGTTGCAAACATAATCAACTTGTCTGTCTGGCCTGACAGGCAGCAAAGATAAGGCGGGTATGCACCATATAATAAAGGACAAGCTTGGTACACACCTCACAAGTGAGTGATCACGTGAGCATGTGAGTAAATGAATAAGTGAGTGAGCTCATTAGTGAATGAGTCAGTGAGCGAATTAGTAACTAAGCGTTTGTGTGCGTAAATGACAATAAATAAGGATGGCATTTGAGGTAATTGAAAAAAGTTTACGAATAAAAAATATAGGTAGGAGATGCTGTAACAGAGTAAATATCCCCACCCATGCCAACTAATGCATAGCATAGCATTAGTATAGCCTGGTTCAAAGCGTTCAAACCTCGTACTAGTGTTCTTTCCGTAGACATCAATGAAACGAAGAAGCATGAAACAATGTCTGCTGAGATCGGTTGACAGAGAGTGGATCTCATCCGTTCAAACTCTCTGATCCCAGTTGCTGCCAACGACAGCATTGTGCTCATTGGTATAGTGAAAAAAAACGACTTCACTTACGACATCACTTTCTTGCCAACTCACTCACTTTTGAACCCTCTCACTTACCAATACACTTTATCGCCAACGTGCCTCTTGAGCCGACCTACTGATAACCGCTAATTCACTCACTCACAAACTCACCTAACAAAATTCACTCATCAAGTCACTTGGTGTTTAATTATCTAATTCATCAGATTATTCTTCATCTTACTAAGCCACTTATTCAAAAACTACTCACCTACCTGTTCACAAACCAGCTCACTTTTGCTTGAACTCATTTTCTCACCAACTTTACCACTAGGTAAGGAGGTAAGAGGGTAAGCTTACAACATTTACTCGCTTATCAACTAGCTCACTTAGTGATCAACCTACTCACTCCACTTCTCAAACTACTTATTCACCAACTCATCTTCATATCAATTCACTCACTCACTCACTAATTTACACGCCAACCCAACTCAGACGTTTTTCCACTCTCTAACTTATCTACTCACTCACTCATCAACTCAATAACTCACTCCACTCACAGAAAAACTATCTTATTCATCAACAGCTCTCTCATGAACTGGGGTTTGTTGAAAAGTCTCAGCGTCTTCAAATACGTGTAATCAGTTTTGTACCTATTTAGCGTCTGTCTTTCCTATTTTTTTTGTTACTTTCGTAAGACAATTGAATGAATATGTGAGTAAAAATCTATTCACTCACCCACCAACTCACGGTATTGTTTGAATTTGCACAATAAAAAATAGCTACTTTAAAACCGAAAAGATTTATCATGGGCACTTTTAACACACAATTTCGGGTAGTTTATTCGATGAAAAAAAATGAAAAGTTTTGTAACACAACTTTTCCATGCGAGAAAATGTTTTCTTATGTTCTGCACATCTCAAGAGTTTATTTTAAATTTGGTCTTATTTGTCATTTTGTCATTTTTGCATCGGCCTCGTCATTTGAGCTACATGGTTATCGGGCCCATATAGCCGAGGCGGTAAACGCACGGGTATTCAGGCATGACCATGCTGAGGGTGACGGGTTCGATTCCCGGTCGGTCCAGGATCTTTTCGTAAAGGAAATTTCCTTGACTTCCTTGGGCATAGAGTATCTTCGTGCCTGCCGCACAATATACACATGCAAAAATGGTCATTGGCAGAGGAAGCTCTCAGTTAAAAACTGTGGAAGTGCTCATAGAACACTAAGCTGAGAAGCAGGCTTTGTCCCAGTGAGGACGTTACGCCAAGAAGAGAGAGAGAGAGAGAGAGAGAGAGAGAGAGAGAGAGAGAGAGAGAGAGAGAGAGAGAGAGAGAGAGAGAGAGAGAGAGAGAGAGAGAGAGAGAGAGAGAGAGAGAGAGAGAGAGAGAGAGAGAGAGAGAGAGAGAGAGAGAGAGAGAGAGAGAGAGAGAGAGAGGTTTTTCGGGAGCATGTCCTTATACCATATTAAATCCCACATTGTTGAGCCTACGATACCGTATAGTGGCCATTGCCAGCCATGGCCCCACGGGAAGCCTGATCCGAAATCACAGTTACAAAGTCAATTGGTGATTTGTTGTTGCATGAAGAAGAAAAAGAAGAAGAATGATGGTGTTTTGAAAAAATCCTATCCCTATAACACAGGGGAAGATTTTAAAATGCCTCTATAAAATCTAAAACAAAATCTAATCAAAAACGGTTTGATGTACGGTGTTAGACTTTGGACGGACTACATATTGAACGTAATTTAAATTTATCATTTTTTTCTTGATAAGGTACTTAATTTGTAGTTCGTTCAAAGTCTAACACCGTACATCAAACCGTTTTTAATTAGATTTTGTTTTAGATTTTATAGAGGCATTTTAAAATCTTCCCCTGTGTTATAGGGATAGGATTTTTTCAAAACACCATCATTCTTCTTCTTCTTCTTCTTCTTCTTCATGCAACAACAAATCACCAATACGTTTTATGATCGCAGGCTGGTCAGATACTATTTGCTGAAGCAATTTTAGAATGATTGATACCGTAAACCGGGGTGAAATTGATCATTTGGGTACTACATTGTAATTGCATACCAGGAACTTCTAAGCGTCGCAATGATCTTAAACTTCTTACCTCATCTAGTTCATAGATGTCTAGAGATGAGTTTAGACTTTTATTTGTTTAGAAAAAAGTTAGTTTTGCCTTATTTTTTTTAGGAATTTGCAATGTATTTCTCACTTAGCTGAAATCATTACTTCTAAACAATTGATTGCCACTAGGACTTCCCGTATTTTTTTTTTGTTTTAACATTTTTGTGGAGCCTTGGTTAAAAAGTTATGAAGCTATTCTGAATATGAATAAGTTAAAAAAAGTTCTTATTTGACGAAAAGTCATTTATTTTAACAAAAATCACTTATTTCAAAGGCAATTGCCTACCTGTAGGCGTTAAGGGGGAAATTTTAAAATTCAATTTTGCATTTTAAGTGTCAAATACACTAGTTGTAAGAGTTTTGACGCGTTATTCGGGTTTACAAAAGCAAAACTAAGTGGGTAAGGATTTTTATCTTTTTACCGATGCTTAATTGTATACTGATAAATTTCGCCCCAAAGTGGCATCCTCAAATTTTTGATTTTTGAATTAATTTAACTAAAAGTTTAAACTTGTTGAACAAAATTTTGTCACATGGTTTCATGGAGATCCACTGGGTACTGATTTTACAGCAATTCTTTTGGCAATATTTGAATTGTCACTAATGTTATCTGCAAAAGTTGTTTAATTGAAGGAGTTTATGAGTGAATAGTTTAGTTGATAAATGAGGGAGGTAATGAGTGAGTTATTGACTTAGTGAGTAAGTGAGTGAGGTAAGAAAATAAGTGAGCTAGTAAATTAGTGAATAAGTGAGTTAATGAGTGAGTTTGTGTGATTTTGAGAGTTGTGAGTAAATAAATTAGCATATGAGTGAGTGAGCGAGAGAGCTATAGCTCATAGTTAGTGAACTAGTGAGCTTGTTAGTGAATAAGTGAGTAAAAGTGTGAACTAGTGTGCAAGTGACTGAATCTGTTAATGAGTGAGCCTGTAAGTTGGTAAATGAGTGAGTTAATAAGTAAGTGAGGGACGTTGTGAGTTAGTGAGTAGACAAGTAAATTAGTGGATTAGTAAGGGAATGTATGGATAAAAAAATAAGTGAATGAGTGAGTTGGTGAGTGATGTAGTGCATTGTAATATTGATTAGCTAATGAGTTAATAAGTAAGTGAGCAGATGAGTTAATGAGTGAGTTAGTGAGTGCTGTGATGAGTTAATAATTTAATGAGTGAGTGAGTTGGTAAGTGAGTGAGCACGTGAGCGATTGAGTTAATTAGTTTAGTTTAGTGATTGAGTTAGTCAGTGAGTTAATTAGTGACTAAGCCTTTGTGTGCGTAAATGATAATTAATGAGGATGGCATTTGTAATTGAAAAAAGTTTACGAATAAAAACATATGGATGCTGTAACAGGGTAAAGATCCCCATGTCATCCAACGCAATTTTGCAATGCGTTAGCTGGCATAACTTGAATCAAAGCTTTCAAACCTCGGATCTGACGAGTAGTTGTTCTTTCCGTAGACATTAATGAAACGGTGCAGCATAAAACAATGTCTGTTGAGATCGGTTGACAGAGAGTGGGTACCATCTATTTAAACGTTCTGACACCAGTTGCTGAAAACGACGACATTGTGCTTGTTGGTACGGTGAAAAGAAGGTTTCATCAGTGTGATGTATATCACCCTTAAAACTATCAACTGCACTAGCAGATTCAAATGTGTATTCATTGTAGGACCTATTGTTAAGTTTAGAACAAACACTCTTTTCATGACTATGAATAAATAGCTTCACGAGCAAAGACTTGTCCTTGTATTAGCATCTACTGCTAAACCAGACACACCAAATCTTATCCTTTACCAACTTGAAAGTTCTTTCAAGTTTGAACCGTAAGATCTTTCAAAGTTCAAAACACAATATATAAAAATTAGGAATGTTGTAAGCTAACTTCTTTTATACATATGAAGTAGATTATATACAGCAAGCCGCTCACTTACGACATTATTTACTTGCCAACTCATTCACTTTTGAACCTCCTCACTTACTAATCAGAACACCTAACCGCCAAACCGTTAACTCACAAACACAACTAACAAAATTCACTCATTCACTTATTAAGTCATTTGGTGGTTAATTATCTAATTCAACAGCTTACTGACTTTCTTACTAAGACACTCATTCAAAAACTTACTCACCAACTCACTTACTCATCAACCTGTTCACAAAGCAGCTCACTTTTCCTTAAACTCATTTACCCAACAACTTTGTCACTAACATACAACCACAGACAAACAGATGTAACACTCTGAACATTTTCTTATTCAAATCATAGTCACGGAAACATGTTCGCCCAATGCTAAAACAACTAAGTTTGGCTGACTATTAACTAGGTGGCGATAGTAGGCAAACGTCAAACTCAAACAAAAAAGATGCGAGCGCCAGGGGTTACCACTTGGCCAAATATCATTTTTTTAAAAATAGACTGTTAAATCGTTGTACGATGGGAATTATTCACCAACTCACCCTTATATCAACTCACTCACTAATTCACACGACAACTCACATGTGTTTTCACTCACTAACTTACCAACTCAATCGCTATCAACTTAATAACTTATTCCACTCACAGATAAACTAGTTCCAACTCACTATCTTATTCATAGACAGCTTTCTCACGATCTGGCTTTTGTCGAAAAGTGTCGGCGTTTGTTTTTCGTTGTGATATTAAAACAAATGTGTTTCCAAAAAAGTTGCCGAAGAGATTTCCTAGAAATCTCTATGGGAATTGACAAAGCATGTCCTAAAAATGGTATGCAAGCATAAGATTTCCAAGCATAAGAAATCGAAAAAAGATTCCATAGCATGTCAATTTCTTGATTTTGCTTTGGCTGACCAAGCAAGCCATGTAGGAAATTACACTGTTGAAAATGCTTTGACATCCATGTGCACAACAGAACATGTGTTCGATGAACAAATTGAGATTTGAATTATGAAAAGAAATCCACGTACTCCGGTGAGACTCGAACTCACGACTCCCAATTCGCTAGACGGGCGCTTCTATTCCTTCAAGCTACGGAGTCACTCGACTATCTCCGTCGCCAGCAGGCCTAGAACTGAACTCGATTCCACAGTCGCTCATGGTTATTTTCTTTTCACAATCCAAACCAGAAGATAACCATGTGCGACTGAGGAATCGAGTTCAGTTCTAGGCCTGCTGAGGAATCCAGGTCCACAGGAATTACAGAACGATTTTCAAAAGACAATTCCAGAGAATTTCCGAAGGAATTCCAAAGAAACAATTCATTTAAACAACTTTCAAAGAATTTTGTCGAAGTAGTTCGCAAACAAACTGTCAAAAGAATTACGCAAGAAGTTTTCAAAGTAATTACCATGTGATTTTCCAAAGACATTCCCGAAAAAGTATCAAAAGTGGTAAACGAAGAAATTTTTCAAAGGGTTGAAGAAGAAATTCCTCGCAAAAAATCGAAACAAGTTGCAAAGAATTTCCAAAAATATTCCCAAACTCCCAACTGTCACAGGAATACTTTAGACATTCTTAAAGATGTCATGACAATTGATGAAAGAATTTACAAAAAAATAGCTGAAAGCTGAAGAATTTGGAAGGGTTTTTCCGAAAGAATCCTCGAAGAAATTAACGAAAGAATTCCAAACGAAGAAATTCCCGAATAAATTTCCTGAAGGAATTCCTGGAGAAATTTCAGGAAGAATTCTTGGAGGAATCCCTGGATGAATTCCTTGAGGAATTCCGGGAAAAATCCCTAGAGAAATCACTGGAGAAATATCTGAAGAAATCTCTTAAGGACAAACGTCTTGAAATCCCGCAACAAAAGTGCATCAGAACTTCAGACGCACAAATCTCAAGGAGCAAGCTTTAAACAACAGTGCATTTTATTATTCTGTTCTTGCTCACTTGCAATAAGCTTAAAATGAGAAGCTCAGGTGCGCTGATTTTGTTTACGAAGAGATTTGTGCCCTCGAAATCGTGAGTAGGTGCCAAAGTCGGCCATTGTGGCGGCCATTTTGGGATTCTAACAAGTCTGTCCTTAAGGAATTTCCGGAAGAATTCCTGGATAAATCGTTGGAGAAATTTCTGGAGGAATTCCTGGTAGAGCCACTGGAGGAATCTTGGAGGAATACCTGGAGGAATTCCCAGAGGAATCCCTGAAACAATTTCTGGAGAAATCGCAGGAGGATTTACTGAAGGAATTGCTGGAGCAATTCCTGGAAGAATTCCTTGTTGAATTCCTTGGGCCTTGAGAAATTCCTGGAGAAATAGCTGTAGGAATATCTGGGGGAATTCTTGTATAAATTATTGGAGGAATTCCTGGAGGAGTCCCTGGAGGAGTCCTGGATGAAATCCTGGAGGAACTGCCTGACGGAATCCCTGAAGTAATTCCTCAGAATATATTTGGAAGAATTGCTGGAAAAAATCCCAGGGGAATCCCTGGTGGAATTCCTGAAGGAATTTTTGGATGCATTCTAGGAAGTCTCCCTGGAGGAATTTCTGAAGGAATTCATGAAAAGCTGAGAAGCAGGCTTTGTCCCAGTGAGGACGTTACGCCAAGAAGAGAGAGAGAGAGAGAGAGGAATTGCTGCATAAAGACTTGGAGGAATAACTGAAGGAGTACCAGGGGAAGTCCTTGGAGGAATTCCTGAATAACATCCTGGATGGAATGCCTGGAGGAATGCCTGGAGGAATGCCTGTAGAAATCCCTAGAGGAATTTCTGGAGAACTCCTGAAGGAATGCCTATAGATATTACAAAAGAAATTCCTGAAGGAATTCCTTCATCAATCACTAGCCTGTAGGAATTCTTGTAGGAATCTCTAGAGAAATACTTGGAGGAAATTTTGGATGAATTTCTGGAGGAGTCCCTGGAGAAATTGTTGTATCAATATCTGGAAAATTTCTGCATTAATTCTTGTAGGATTTTCCCAATGAGTCCCTGAAGGAGGCCTTGGAGGAATTTCTGGATGAAATCCAGAAATGCCAGGAATCCCTAGAGGAATTTATGGAGGAACTTCTGGACAAATGCCTGAAAAAATACCTGTAGGTATTTCTAGAGAAATTCCTGGAGGAATCCCTTCAGCAATTTCTAGAGGATTCTCTAGGAATTCTTGTAGAAAACTCTAGAAGAATTCATGACGAAATCTGTAGAGAAATCTCTAGAGAAATCCCTGCAGGGATTCCTTATGGAATTCCTGGAGGAATCTCTGGAGAAATTCCAAGAAAAATCTCTAGAGGAATTCCTGGAAGAATCCCTGCAGAAACTCCCAGAGGAATCCATAGAAGAATTCTTGAAGAAAACACTGGAGGAATTCCTGAGGGAATCCCAGCAAGATTTACTGAAGAAATATCAGGAGGAAGTACTGAAGAAACCGTAGAAGGAATTCTTGGAGAAATCCTGGAACTTCTGGAGGAATCCTTGTAGCAGTTCCTGAAGGAATCCTTGAAAGAATTACTGAAGAAACGCCAGAGAAATCCCGGGAGCAATCCTAAAAGGAATTCCTAAGAAATCGCAGAAAACAGTTCCTGGAGGAGTTCTTAAAAAAAAATCCAGGAGGAATCCTGCAGGAATCCCAAAACGAGTTCCTGGAGGAATGCTTGGAGGAATTTTTAGAATAATCTTTGGAGTTGTTCCTGGAAGAACCATAAAAGGAATTCTTGTAAGAATATCTGGAAGAATTCATGAAGAAACCCCATGAAGAATCCTGGAAACAATGTCATGAGGAATTCCCTAAGAAACCAGAAGATTTTTTTTAACTAGTTCTTGGAAGAATTTATGTAGGAATCCTTGGAAAAAAATCTGAATGAATCTGCAGTAATTTCTGGACGAAGAAATTGGAGGAATTGAAGGAATCCTTGGATGGAAAGGAGTTTTTGTACAAAATGTTAAAGGAATTCCTGGATTAGTTTTTGAATAATCTGTGGTAAAATTTAAAATTGTCTGAAAGAATTCCTGGAAGAAATTCCTACAGAAATACTGCGAATAATTCCAGAAGCAATTATTAGAGCAATCCCTAGCAGAATTCTTGAAGGAATTCATGGAGAAATTCCTAAAGAAATCTCTGAAGGAATACCTGAAGAAATACTTAAAAGGATCTCTGGTGAAATTCCTATCGGAATCATTGGAAAATTTCCTGAAACAAATGTCGGAAAAAGCACTTGGACAATCACTGGAGGAACCTCTAAAGATATCTCAAGAGAAATTCCCGGAGGAATGTCTGGTGAAAGCTCTAGATGAACTATTTAATGAAGTAACCTCTGGATGAATCCATGCTGGAATCACTGAAAGAAGATATGGGGAAAATCCTGAAGGAATTCGTCGATGCATCATTGCAAAACTTTCTGTGAAAATTTCTGAAGGTCGTCGGAAGTATTATTGGAACAAGCTCTGAAACATATAAGTTGAAATGTTATACTTACGATATTAAAAGTTCTACTGAATGAAAACTTCGGCTAGGTCTATAGATCAGCACGTACCGCACGTACTCATTCCACGTGGATGGATAAAACTCATCTAAAACTTTTCATCGCGTTGAAAATGACCTCTGCTTTATCCAAACATCATTCATGTCACATTACCGTTGTCGCTCGCGATTAATTAGCAGCTAACGTTGCGTGACTGACTGACCATCAACCTTCCCCTAAACCTATTTCCCTATTTCGACCATCAACAGCAATAACACGTGAACTTTTCTCTTGCAGCCGGAAATCGCAGTACGCCATGGCTATTGGGCCGAGTCGCACACGATCAAAACAGCCGACGGCTATCTGCTCACGTTGCATCGGATTCCATGCGGTCGGGTTGGCTGCGCTGGTTCTACCGGTGGCAAGGGTGCCGGCCAACCGGTGTTCCTCCAGCATGGGCTGCTGTCCAGTTCGGCCGATTGGTTGTTGAGCGGTCCGGAGAAGGCGTTGGCTTTCATCTTGGCTGACGCCGGGTATGATGTATGGCTGGGGAATGCCCGCGGTAACACCTACTCGAGGAAGCACGTGTCGATGAGCAGCGATGAGACGGCTTTCTGGGACTTTAGTTGGCACGAGATGGCCCTGTATGACATTCCGGCGGAGATTGACTTCGTGTATGGGATGAGAGGTGTGTGTTAACTCCTCGCGTAGATATGTATACTTCTTAATAGTGGACATTCCTTCTCATCCACAGAACTTGAGCAAAACGACACCCGGCGGAATCTGCTGTACGTCGGACACTCGATGGGTACGACAATGGCGTTCGTAATGCTGGCCAGCAAACCGGAGTACAACGACAAAATCCAGGCGGTGTTTGCCATGGCGCCGGTGGCTTTCATGGGCCACGTGAAGAGTCCCATCCGACTGCTGGCCCCCTTCTCGCACGACATTGAGGTAAGTTCGCTGATGCGTTGAAGGTCACATCCCTCAGGAAACTCATCTTCTCGCTCATTGTCGCCCATTGCAAACGCCGCTCGCCCAGATGGCGCTAAACCAGTTCCCCACTCTTCATGTTCCCAATTGGGTAGACGGGGTCGCGACCGACATCCTCAAGCGATGGTCGTTGCGTCTGTTGGTGAGTTTTGTCCAAGTTCCGTTGTCGCTCCAGCGACACCCTTCGTTTAACACAACCCTGTACATAGAACAACCGCTGTCGATACGCTCTAATCAACGCTGCTTCACCTCTTCTCCTCAATTGGGATCAGGAAGACTTTTCGGTTATTGGAAGGAAACCCCCCTTCATCACATCTCTCAATAACACACCTCCACTCTCCTAGATGATCCTGAAGTTCTTCGGAGGCAACGAGTTCATGCCGCAGAACAAAATCATCCGCTACCTGGCCAAATACGGCTGTGAGCTGACGGAAGCCGAGAAGTATATCTGCGAGAATACCGTATTCGTGCTGTGCGGGTTCGACAAGGAGCAATACAACGCCACGCTGATGCCGGTGATATTCGGACATACCCCGGCGGGAACTTCGACCAAGACGGTGGTCCACTACGCCCAGGAGATCCACGACAGCGGGAATTTCCAGCAGTTCGACTACGGTGAGACGGAGAATCAACGACGCTACGGTCAGGCACTCCCCCCGAGCTACAATCTGGACCAGATCACCACTCCGGTTGCGCTGTTCTACGCCAACAACGATTGGCTGGCGGGACCGGTGGATGTGGCCAATCTGTTCAACCGGCTGACGAAGACGTCGATCGGTATGTTCAAGGTGCCGAACGACAACTTCAATCACGTGGATTTCCTGTGGGGCAACGACGCTCCGGAAGTGGTCTACAAGCAGCTGCTGATGCTGATGAAGAGGTACAAATAGGGTAGTAGAAGTAATATATGCTGGTAAGAAGGTTTGAGGATCGAGAACCGCATTTAAATTCCTAGTGGCATTTATACTCCTTAACATGACAAATTCGATGCTTTAATATTTTGTTACATTTTTTTAGGCGATAGAGTAGTTGAACTCCAGATGACAAGGAGTTTTATACATGCTTATTATATACATACACTTATTTGTAGACACCGAAGACTAGTTATTTCATCCGAATGTCCTTGTCGAAATATTTATAGTTATGTTTTGTTGTAATCCTCAGTTAGCATTAGCATTAGCATTAAGCAAGTCGTACAAATTCGTAGCTGGTACAGCCCTAGATCACTATAATGAGAATTGTTCAATACACCAACAAAGCTAGCCATGAAAATGTTTGCCATTTTGACAGACCACACACATGTACACAAAAGACGGATCATGTATTCCTATGTATTCTACTCTATCGTTCTTGTTGCGCGCTTTTCATGCTTATGTTACATCTGTCAAAATGACCTGAGAGTTGTCAGTGATTTTGAGGTTAGGTCCGTTGGTGTAATAAAGAATTGCCTCCTTCCCGTCCGTTACCAAAGTACAGAGATTTGGGGCTAAGCACTAACTATATGACAAGATTGACGCAATTCTCCAATTGTTAAATGCTGTCATGGCCACGTCCTTGCGACAGCTGTGGGATGGGAAAAAAAGACTAGTTGGACACCTAAGAAAGGTATGCAGATACCTCTATGTCCTCTCAGGCCTTGGTGTCACGAGAATTTTGGTGTTGTTAGTGGAATGGTCAAGTCCAAAGGATACGTTTGGTCAAAGTTTATGTGCCAAAACGATATATAGGAACAAACTCACCAAATTATATGAATTTCAGGATTTATCAATTTTTCCAAAATTTTCCTAGAAAGAATATTTTTACAGGATTTTTTAAGAATGGCCGCAGCAAGAATGTCACCGAATGCATTCCTGACCATTAGGGTAAATCGCCAATTGTTGCACGGCTAAAAACTCGCCTATTGTTGCACACTCGAAGCTTTTCTTATGAGGTGTGCAACAATTGGCAATTTTCTCTATTATTCCTCTAATGATTCTTGCAAAAAATTTTTCCAGGAAGTTTTTAAGAAAAAAATCTCAACAGATTCATCGTGAAATTTTTAGAAATTCCTCGTGAGATTGTTTTAAGGTTTCTTGAGAAAATTCCCCTAAGAATTACTGCAGAAGTTCGTACATGTATTTTTTCAAATACTTCTGAAGTAATGTCTCCAGGAATTTTTTATGGGATTTTTCCATGTTTTCTTCTAAAAAAATCTCAAAAAATCTACAGTAAATTCTTTCAGAAATTCTTTTATGGGTTTCTTTAGAAATTTAGGACATTTACTTGGAAGCCTATTAAGAACCCAAGCAACACACATGTCATATAAGAGTTACGGCAGCGCAAGTTTTGGTTGTATAGAAGTTATTTTAACGCGATTCTAACATAATGTGAAAATAACGTCAAATTTACTTCTATATAACCAAAATTTGTGCTACCGTAACTCCTATATGACATGTGTGTTGCTTGAAAAAATATTGTTGGAACTCCTTCAGTTAATACTTTATATCAGGGGTTTTCAGACATTTCGGCTCGCGGTGCACTTTTTGAAAATAAATCACTCCGCGGTGCACATATCCAATATTGTTAAAAAAAAACAATTCCAAATTATTTGAAAAAGCTGTCGTAATTTTCATAGCTATTCCAAGGTGCATACACTCGTCATTAGTGTTTCCCCCACTAATTATGACACGGTTTTATGTTTTTTCATCACTTATCGGAGCATAATAAAGTGACACAATTATTCGACTTGGAATATTCCTCGCTCAGAATGTTTCTGGAAACTTTCAGACAAGATCTTTATAAATGCTGAATGAAATCTTGAGCCATATTAGTGTTTTGTTTTTAAGTAACTCGGTGAAGTCCTTTCAAGACTACTGAATTATTTTTAACAGTAGCGTCTCGTAATCTCACTTTTTACCTGTTCAACGACTCTGAAACTGGAGTTTGCGAAGAATTCAGTATCAGAATCAAATTGAAAATGGATGGAAATTTGATGACAAAATTCAAGAATTAACGTTCGTTGGACATGTAGGTTTGAGGTTAGGGAATTGCCACTAAAATTTTTTTGATGGACGTTTTTCCAAGACTTTTACTGGATTTCTAAAAAATTTCTAGCAAGACACTTGGCAGCTTTATTTTTAGAACTTTGGAATATATTGACAATATTTTAAAAAATTTCTTCCTGGCACTCTTGTTAATTCGGAAGGAATTGTGTGTTCATTGATTTCGAGATCAATGATAGATTCATTCTCTGGTATTGAGCAAAGCAACAGGAATATTAGTAAGATTTCTTCTGAGATTTTTTAGCGCATTCATTGAAGATACACTGCGAATGCTTTGTAGGGTAGGTAGGTACATGTGAACATCCATTACGAGCTCTTTAAAAAATATGATATTTATTAGGAGAGTTTCGGTAGACTTGTTCCATGATTCTTCGCGAATATCTGAGACGGATTTTGCTGGATTCAAGGTTAACTCGCCGGCTGGAATAATGGAAAATTTACTCTCAATCCCTTGGAGCACGTTACAATAGTGCAGTTGTACTAATTAATTCGAATTATTTTTCATGAAATCAGTAATGCATTTAAATTTAAACTTAAATATTTAAGACTTTTCTGAAGTGCCGCGGTGCACATGTCATGGCTTCGCGGTGCACCAAGTGCACCCCGGTGCACGATCTGAAAACCGCTGCTTTATATAATCAGTGATTTTTTTCAGGAATATCTTTAGAAACGCTTCTAGTTTCTAAGAGATTATTCTGGTACTTTCTCCAGGTGTTTCCCCAGAAATGACTCCATGGATCGCTTAGGATTTATTACGACCTTTCATCAGGATTTTTATCAAAGATTTTTTTGATGATATTTCAGAAACTTCTACAAAGATTCTCTCAATGATTCCTGCAAAAGTTACTCTATTCTTTATCCTTTGTCAAGAAATTTGTTCATAAGTACCTTCGTTCGGGGTAACATTGATCCATCGATCCCACGCATTCGAAGTAAGAGAATCCGACGGTAGATGCAGAATTATGTATTCTAATAGCCTAGCACACAATATGCATTCCCGTCGTATTCTAAACGTGCGGAATAGTGGCCCAATGCCACCCCGTACGACGGTACCTATAAAGGGTATTTCAGTTCTTCTGAGCATTCTTTCAAAACTTCCTTCAAAAATTTCATTTTCTGGTGGATCTATAAACAAATTGCCAGGATGTTTTTGTTTCTCCATGATTTCTTTCAGCAATTTTGTGTACCACACCATTCAAAAATTGTACAAGTAATTTTACTATGAATTCCTCCAGAGATAATCAAGGAGTTCACCAAATATTCCTTCAGAAATTGCTCCAGAGATTGCTCAGAATTTAATTGATAAGAATTTATTAATTATTTCTCCAGAAATTCTTCCGGAAACTTCTTCATCATTTTTTCCTTGCAACTATTTTTTTTAAAGAATTAAGGAAGTATCTTCAGAAATTGCTTCTGGAATTGTGTTCAGGAATCACCCCACAAAATGTAAAAGAATTTTCTTTGGCAATCTCCAAGAGTATCATCAGAATTCAGAACCTATTCAAAGAGCTAATTCAGAATATACTCCAGGAATTTCTCTGGAAATTCCTTTAAAGATTCTTTGAAGAATTCTTCTACCAATGTTGCAATTTTTGGTAGAACTTCTAAAAATCCTAGATGAAAATCTGACACTATTCCAGCAGAGTTCTCTCAAGGAATAGCAGGACGTATTTCCAACGGAGTCATGAAAGCAATTCCCAAAAAACCCTTGTAAGATTGTCTGTATCTCCCTCCGCAGGAATTTTTCAAGCATTGGTAAAATTGCCGTCAGAATCTCTTTACGAATTTTGAGAAGTTTTTGAAGGAGTTTCTGGAAAACTCCAAGAAAAACAACTTGTGAAGAAATACCTTGTTAAAATTCTTGAAAAAAAAAATCCCTAAAGTTATGAAGAAGTTCATGGAGATATTTCTGAAGGAATTTCAGAAGGAATCCTAGTAGAATTTTCCGAAGGAAATTTCAGTAGAATTCCTATGGAATTTCAGGAAGTATCTTGCATGAATCTCTAGAGAAAGATCTGCAGAAATTCAAGGTAACTTCATGAAAAAATCCCATGAGAAAATTTTCTGATAATGTGTAGAGTTTTTTGAAGAAATCACTCGAAGATTTCCTGAAAACACTGGAAGAAATCATCAAAGAGTCTTTAAAAGATTTTCGGAAAAAATCTCCGTAGACAATTCCTAAGGAATTACTCAGTAAGTAACATGGAGTAACCTCGACGACACCACTGTTACGTATGTTCAGAGGGCTTTAAGGCTGTTTCATGGGGCTTAAGGAAAACAACCGTGTCTCAGGCAGTTTCAGCAGCATATCAGAGAGTTTGAAGAGGTTTTTTTTTGAAGCGTTTCAGGGCTTTCAAGAGATTTTTGAGGGCTTTGGAAAGTTCCAGAGGAGGATTCCAGGGTTTGTAGATATTTTAAATGCGCTCCAAGGCCAGAGAGCGTAACAACAACCGAAAAAAAAAACATTTCTTAAACACTTGCCTTGAAACCACTTGAAAGCTTCTAATACATCTGTCCTGAAACCAGTTGAAACGCTCTGAAATATCTATGAAACATTCTAGTCTAGTCTAGTCTAGTCAACACATACACAGCCATTCATTGAAAGAATCCTGGAAAATGATAAATTCGACTACTTCTATAATTTTTCATGTCATTATTAATGCGTGCAGCACATCGGAAATGTATTACACGCATTAAAGCGGCCAGGCCTACTGTACAACGTCATTGAATGCAATTAAAGTATATCGTGGAACGGCGACATCTCGTCAGCCGCTCCATATAGAATCTTTATAACAATTTCAGAAACAACGTTGGGAGTGACGGTGCTAAGTAAGCTAATGTCACTCCATTGGATCTTCTCTTCCTGGGATGGGACATTGGAATTTGACCCTTCTGTCCTGGCTCGAAAGCCTAGGCTTAAGGCGAAACTGGAAGCATTTCCTCACTTTTTGGTTTTTGATTTTTTATTAAATAACGAAGCAATATTTTTAAAATCGGTTTTCGTGCATATGTAGAGTATAGATCAAGGTATATTCTGATTTTTTTTGTAGTGGAAAATGTTTTTCGTTTTTGCAGAAACCATTTTTGAACTAAATTTCACAAATAAATGGTTTCTGCAAAAATGGGAAACATTTTCCAACTCAAAAAAAAAATACAGAAGATACCTTGATCCATACTCTACATATGCACGAAAACCGATTTTGAAAATATTGCTTCGTTATTTAATAAAAAATCAAAAACCGAAAAAATGAGAAAATGCTTCCAGTTTCGCCTTAAGTGCCATTGCTCGCTCTCTGAAACGAGAAGAAAATATGATGACCCCTTCCCGGCTGAACTATATAACCTATACCAAAGTAAGCAATGAGATTTCATTCACACTTTAGGACTTCACTCCAACACTTGTGGCGATAAACTGTACAATGCCATAATTATACAAAAACCCACGGTTGTCGCAACAAGGCGTTGAAGTCGTTCTACTTAGCCTTCACAATAAAACAAAAGCATGAAACGAACACACCAATTGAATCATGCATTCCACTATTGCTCCATTTAAGGTGCTGCGCCAGACGGTTTACTGACCGGAAAAAAAACACCTCCCTGAATAGACATGCGAGTAGCTTTTTCAGAAATTATTGTTGGTATTCCTCCAGTTTTTACTCCATATAATTAGGGATTCTTTCAGGCATTTCTTTAGAAGCGCTTCTAGAAAATTCCGAAGAAATTATTCTGGTACTTTCTCCAGGGGTTTCTCCAGAAGTTTCTCCAGGGATTGCTATGAGTCCTAAGACCTTTAAGAATTTCGTTCAGAAACTTATCCTATGATGCTTCAGGGACTTCTGCAAAGTTTATTTCAGTGATTCCTGAAAAAGTTACTCTATTCATTATCATTCGACAAGATTTTTTTTCATAAGGACTACAAGGGGTACTCCAGGTCTTCAAAGTATTCTTTCGAAGCTTCCTGAACGATATAGCCATAAAATAATTAAGCTTTAACATAAATTTCTAGAAAAAATCATAAAATAATCTCATGAGGAATTTCTGAAGAACTTCTTGGATAATTAGCTGGGACAACTTCTAGAGAAACTCTTTGTGGAATTCCTAAAAAGAAACGAGGATTTTTTAATAAAATTCCTGGAGAAATACTTTAATAACAATTTTGTAGGATTTTCTGGAAGCATTCCTGGAGCAATCTCGAGGTGGACATTATTCTGAATAAATAATAAATAAAATTCTAAATTTTTTTAGAAGAAACTCTTGAGATATTTCTTATGACATTCTTGAAATATTTCCTTGGAAATATTATGAACGACTTCCTTAGAGATATTTTTAGAGTTATTCTTAAAAGAACTGCTGAAATCACTGAAACTAATTACGCAAAAATCTCCGGAGGGAATCTGGGAGGTTTTTTTTGGATCAATCCCTGAAGAAATTTCTGAACATATGCCTGTGGGAACTTTCAATGGAATCTCTAGAGCAATTCCTTAACTAATCTCCGATGACGTGTAAACAATTCTGAAGAAATCTCTCGAAGACTTGCTGAAGAAAGTACTGGAAAAATTTATCAAAATGGAAGAATTTCTGAAGAAATGCCCCTAGAAATTTCCGAAGGATTTTTCAAACGAACCCCTAGATGTTTCGAAAGACGAAGTTTCAGAAGAAAGCCATGGCAATCAACCTAATAATATTCTTGGAGAAATTTCTGTAAAAGAATTATCTGGAGAAGGATCCGGTGAAATTTCCTTAAGAATTCTTGGAAGTACAAATTTCGAAAAATAAAACTGGAGGGGTTTCCAAAAGAAACCTCCGTAGATTTTCAGATTGAATTCCTGGAGAAATATCTGAAGGAACACATGGATACATTTTGGAAGGAATCCATTGAAGATTTCTAAAAAGGATCTGGAAAAAATTATGGAGGAATCATATAAAGAATTGCTGATGGGATCTCTAGGGAAATATCTAAAAAGTCCATGGCGAAAAGTAAAGATTAAGCTTTGTAGAAATTCTGAAGATGTCTGGAAGATTGTCTAAAGGATCCTTGAGGGAATTTTCAGAAGAATTATAACCTTTTGATTTTCTGAATGAATCGCTGAAAGCATTCTTAAAGGAATCCGTGGATGATTTCCTGAATGCAGTCTTGCACTGAATTCTGAATTAATTTATGGAGGAATTTCTGAAGATGTCATGGGAGCTTTTCTTGAGATTTTTGTCTTTAGAATTTTCTAAAGGATCTTCTAGAGAAATTCTAAATCAATTTCTGAAGGACCAATCAAGATGTTTTAAAAGAACTTCCCAAAGGAACCCAAGGAACGCTTTCTTAAAAGGAATTCCTGGGTGAAACGAATCGAGGACTCAATTTTGGAAGGGGTTTAAAAGGAGTTCTTAAATTAATTAATTTAGTAATTAAAAAAAAATGAAAATATTCAAAAGAAAACAATGAATTTTCTAAAATAATCCCTGGAAGTATTCCCAAACGAATTCAAATGGAAATCCGCGATCTCATTCCAGGCAGAGTTTCTTGAAAATCCCATAAAAGATTTTCATGAGAAATTCTTGAAAAAAAAATTCCTGGAAGAATTAAAAAAAGTTCATGGAGGAATTTCTGATGATATCTATGGATGGATGGTTTTCAAAATAAATTCTTTGGTAAACTTCTGGAGGTATCTCTCAATGCTTTCTGAAAAAATACATGGAGGAGCGGGTTAATCAGTAAGTAACTTGGAGTAACCTCGATGACACCACTGTTGCCCATGTTCATCTTTGGTATCCCAGATTCAGTTTCAGGTTGTTTCAGATGACTTCAAGGGTGTTTCGTGGATTTTTATGGAAATTAAAGCGTGCCCCAGGGGGTTTCAGCAGCATGTCGGACAGTTTGAAGAGGTTTTAAGGGGCGTTCCAGGGATTTCAAGAGATTTTTGGAAGATTTGAGGAATCTCAGGGACGTCCCAGAGGGTCCCAAGGACGGTTTTAAGAGGATTCAAGGGGATTCCAGGATCTGCAGTGAGTTCGAATGGGCTCCTAGGTCAGAGAGCGTAACAATAGCCCCAAGAAACTTTGCTAAAACACTTGACTAAAATCAATAGAAACTTCTTCAAACCAGGAGAAACGCCCTGAAATATCTCTGATACTTTCTATCACATTTGTAAGCCCATCCTGAAATGCTCACTCCAAATCCCTTGAAATTGTAAACGCTTTGCAACCCCTGAAGTGCCCCCTGAACCATTCGGAATACCCTAAAACATCTCTAAACCCCATTAAAGCGCCAAACTCCAAGAAATGCACCTTAAACGCCTTCAAATGCCTTAAAATCATTCAATGTCCCGAAACCTATTAAAAACCCTTGACACACTCGGAGACCTCCTAAAACTTCCATTAAACTCACTGAAACGCTTCTGAATTCGTACCAAAACCCTACTAAAGCCCCTTGAAATGCCCCTGAAATCCCCTGAAAATCCTGAAATGCGGTTGAAACCCTTCAATGCCCCCTGGAACGTCACTAAACTATCTTAAACGCCTTAAAACTCCCTAAAATCCCCTTATCCTTCCTACTGCATCACGTTGGGAACAGCTTGCAGACTCAATGTGAGGTTTGGATCAAAAATGACCCTTATGCAGAAAGAGGGTTAAAACGCTCGGGCCTCTGAAACGCTTCTGAATATCATCAGGTTATCTCAAAAGCCGTGTATTGAAATTGTCGCATGCATGGGTTTGGTTCACTAGTTGGCCACTTTTGCCGGAAAATCTGGATCCGTTTTCGGAACACTACCGATAGTTTTTAATGTTTCTTGGGCCAATTTTCTGCTAATCGTTCATCAGATTATTGAAAAAGCAGTGATTTTATGTTTTTTTGCTTTGCCAAATGGCTAAAAGTGATTTTTTCGTGTGTTATTTTGTTTGAGAGACCCCCGCTGAACCTGTTCCAAGTGTTCCGGAGCGGCCATATCAGTGGGTACATACTTCAGGCATTGTTTTCTGCCCCATTCTCTCGAAAAAATGAAGATTGATACGTCGCACGGCATGTTTTGGTTGCAAACCAGAAATGTCCTCGATGACACCCCCGTGGAACCTGTGCTAGATTTCCGGAGTGGCCATATTTGTTGATACAGACTTCAGGGTATCGTTTCTGACTCAGTCATTCGAAATCATGAAGTCTGATATGTCGCATGACATGTTTTGGATGCAAACTAGAAATGTCCCCAATGAGGCCCTCGCGGAACCTGTCATGATGATCCGGATGGGCCAACTTATTTAAATCTGGTTATCGAAGTTGTGTTTTATTGCTCGCAATACAAATTCCGCTGAAAATCAATGATTCAAACACAATAACACAGGAAATAATCACTTTTGGCCATTTCGGTACCCTCCTGACCCCAGTTTAATCTGGGATATCTCCGGAATGGTTCCGGATATTGCATGGCCACTTGGGTGTAATAAACTTACACCAATTTATGATCGATTGAGGGCAACTTCAAAAACAAAAATGGATGGAAATAGACGAAATGCCAGCATTTTGAAAATGAGATGTTGGGGGTCGGGACGTGAAGGTTAAACACTCCTGAAACTCTCTTTTGGCCTTCACGCTCTTAGATTTCCCGTGAGGCCTCCAGAAACGCTTCTGAAACACCTTTAGATGGTGATGATGATGAAAGTGTACCCACCATCAGCGCAAGGATTACCTATGGCTGCAGAGCCACTCCGGAAGGGAATGATCTACTCGCTTAATCCCTTCGGAATCCAACAAAAAGTTGCTATCTCATGACATAAGTCTGGCTACTCCACGAACTTGAGTCCGGTTATCAGTTCATAAATTCTGATACCTACTTATTACTTACGGAACAGATATCGCCACATTTCTGGCGACATCTCTCTCTTCTTGCGTAACGTCCTCATTGGGACAAAGCCTGCTTCTCAGCTTAGTGTTCTATAAGCACTTCCACAGTTATTAACTGAGAGCTTCCTCTGCCAATGACCATTTTGCATGTGTATATCGTGTGGCAGGCACGAAGATACTCTATGCCCAAGGAAGTCAAGGAAATTTCCTTTACGAAAAGATCCTGGACCGACCGGGAATCGAACCCGTCTGGCGACATGTTCCTTCAATTGATTGGACTTCCCAGCGACGAGCGAGGACCTCTGAAACACCCTTAGACCCTTTAAACCCCTAGATTCACCAGAGACTCTCTGAGACACCCTGAAGCCCCCTGGAAACTAAAGATCCCGCAAAACGCGCCTGAAATATCCTTCAATCCTCCTCTTTTTGACCCACTGAATTTTCTGAGATCCCTGAAACTCCACCTACATATGTCAACCATGTTCTTTGTTATCATTCTACAAATCTGGAATAACATTTAAAAAGTTCCCAAGAGGTATGGTGCCTTTTCACTAAAATATGTCAGCAGCTGCCACGAGCAAACTATCTGAAAGTTCAATGGTTGCTTCTGATTTTCTGATACATAGTGATATTAGCTTGTGTGGATAAGTTGCTGAGTGCTCAGTATTTTTGTCAATGCTGATTGACTCTTTTCGAAATTTGGTCCTGGAATCCTCAAAGTACCCCTTAAGCCTGACTGCCTATTGGCAGATTTTTCTAGCAGTTGCTGTTTACTACAGTGGGCATAGTACACAGTCTTGTGCCGCGCACCATTGACAGCTGCATAAATCTTCCGCATATCATTTCGTCGATACACACTTCCTTCGTACTGCCTTTTCACGTTGTGGATTTCTTTCTCTTCTGCCTCTTAGTCCACTCTGTACCGTTCTCTATTAAGCCGGTTGCCAGCCAGTAGCATATGCATATTCATCTCCAGATGGCATTCTTAATGGTCGTCACTGGTTTACAGTCAATATTCGAAACTCGTCATCTATGCTGACCTGACTTTCGAAAAATATCGCACAATTGTTGAAACGGTCTCATATGTATTTACCTGAACAGGATTACCAAAATGGATTTGAGGGGCCCAGATGCACCCATTACACCCCAGTGACAATTTTGTCGATTTTGAGCTGAGCATACCAAAACAATCTTCAATTTCCAAGCTTTCAGGAACTTTTTGAGGAATATTTTTACGATGCTTAGAAAAATTACAATAAATCGGTGAAAAATGGGTCGATTTTGAAACTCCATACATTTTATATGGGATGAAAAATTGGTAAAAAACTTTAAACCTCATTTACTCGAAAGTGGATTTTTGTCACTTACACCCCTTTGCTTCTAACCCATTCATTTCAATGTTGCAGAGGCGTTTCAGGAGCTGTCCGGCCATGTGGACGAATGCCGTCTGGCTGAATGTCGTTTGGCTGAATAATGTTCGAATGAATTAAAAAAAAATCGCTTTGAAATTCTTCTCCAAGGACTTTCGGTTTTTACGCAATTGGAATGGTTCGTGACCACAGCTTGGGAACCACTGAGCTTTGCTATAGAGGCGCTGCAATAATGTAGTAATAATGAGACGCACAATCTGAAAACAATTATCACTTTCATATAGCACTTGAAATTCTTGAGAAATTTGCATGGACCGTAACCTCAAATTGGAAACCCCTGAGGATTACAGCACCACTTTATTGGTATAAATGCTCCTCGAGACCCAGAATTCTAAAAAAACATTCACACTTTCTCCACAGAGAACAGACGTATATCTTTGCTTTCTACCTTGTGTAAAACATTGTAACGGTCATATCAGAGTATGTGGTTCAGCTCCCGTTGCGTGGCGCTAGCGTTCTATCACTTACATTGTTGTGTTGTCATTTCTGTCTCCAGTGCTCATCGTTTTTAGCCGTTTGGCGCTCGTGTCGCTTTATGGGCTAGTGTGTTTCAACGATGAAAACTGCCATCGTGGGGTCAAATCAACTTTATAAGTGGGGCAGTCTCCGTTGGTGGCGTTGAGATACACTTAAATCGTTTACACACGATTTCGACGTATTTTTGTTCGAGCTTAAACGTCTGTTAATCTGTGCTTTCTCCTAGGACTTTCGATTTTTGCAAAATCAGCGTGGCCCGTGAACCCAGTTTGGGAACCGCTAAGCTTTGCAACGCTACTATATTGTAATAAAGACGCAGAATTAAAAAAACTTACTTTCTTATCACACTTTGGGGTGCTTTGGGTTCTCGAGAAATTACCATGGCCTCTGCTTGGGAATTATTGTGCTATGCAACACAGAGCTGTTTTGTAATACATGTAATTCCTACTAACAAAAGTAGCTGCATAACAGCTTATAGAGCAAACGCTTTTGGAAGAAAGCTCTTTTAAGCTCTTATACAGCTAAAATGTAATGTACATGCACATCCGAAAAAAAAATCTCACTGTCTTGTAGAAAGCACGCGGGACCTTCAGCCAAGCTTGGGAATCAACGTTGCTGGTGGTAGTGCTTCTTAAGATTGACAATTTAAGGAACACCTTCAATTTAAGGATCGCAGCAGGCTGTACGTGTTTTCTTTGCTCCGCGCATTGATTTAGCGGAACACGTGGTGTAGAGTAGGATAATTCGTGCTTGATGTGAGAGTTTTGCCTTATTTCCAACGGTGTGCCAGAATTCGTCTACATTTTCGCGTGATTTCTGGAATTCATATAATTTGATGAGTTTGTTCCTGTTTATCGAGTGGGTGTCTAAACGATGACTAGACATACATTGCGCTTTGGTGCAATTAAAATTAGCGTAAATTAGGGTTTTAGTATATTCAAGCGTTTTGTCGTAGACTCGTTCATAATCCCATTGGCATTTAGCTATCTCATCCAACGAACCACGTGACTTTGTATGTGCTCCATGAGAGTCCTAGTCACAACACGAAATACACATGATTGTCTGAAGAAATGTTCTTTATGTAAACACTCAACGAACGGATGAAAACGGATAGAAGCAGTAACTGTATGCACAATCGTTCAAACTCGAGGAAGGTATATAGCAAAAGTAAATGAACTTAATTAATTTGGGGTGGGGGTGTCACGTTCGTCAGCATTGGACCTTCATTTTTCCCCGTTCAGTTCGATGCTGCTCGCATGGTATCTTTTGGTACGACACTTTCTCCCCCACAGGAAAGTAGAAGAGCAACTAACTGCCAGTACGATACATACGAAGCAACCAAGTAAAGACAGGACCCCCTTCCACTACGTGTTCGAACTGTTAGACAAACAATTAGGCACTCTGTCTCCTTTCGGTTGGGTGTCTTTGATCCTTTGATGATTTCTGGGAGAGAACCTACCTTTTGCCTCCTGGCCTGCTTTGTCTCCTGACACAATGTCATCCTAATGAGTGAATTTCTTCTAAATGGTGGGTGGAGCAGTCAGTTTCTTTCTCTTTGACACGTGGAGGCCACTGCTATCGATTAATTGTTTTTAGTGAAGCGTGTTTGCTCCGTTTGGTTCATTTCCTCCTGGTAGAACACGACACTAATGAGCCGAATCATCCTCTTTAGATCATCTCTGGTGTCCGATTCCGTTTTAATTACTCTGAGACGTCCCTTCTTAATTGTTCAGTTAAGCAAGCCATAAACACTTTCGCATGCGATGCATCCTCAGCCTCTTTATCGAAGGGATTCTTTCAGTTGGGAAAGCCTTCACAGACAAACCGACGTGTCATTCCACAGTTGGTTTAATGTTTCTTCTTTTATGTGTTTTATGTGTTCGTCTCTGGGGACGTTCAATGTACTATACTTCTCTATTTTATTTTGATAAACTCTACTCTACTCTACTCTACTCTACTCTACTCTACTCTACTCTACTCTACTCTACTCTACTCTACTCTACTCTACTCTACTCTACTCTACTCTACTCTACTCTACTCTACTCTACTCTACTCTACTCTACTCTACTCTACTCTACTCTACTCTACTCTACTCTACTCTACTCTACTCTACTCTACTCTACTCTACTCTACTCTACTCTACTCTACTCTACTCTACTCTACTCTACTCTACTCTACTCTACTCTACTCTACTCTACTCTACTCTACTCTACTCTACTCTACTCTACTCTAATTGATTGATTGATTTATCTTTATTTGAGAGACTTAGGTACTCTACTCTACTCTACTCTACTCTACTCTACTCTACTCTACTCTACTCTACTCTACTCTACTCTACTCTACTCTACTCTACTCTACTCTACTCTACTCTACTCTACTCTACTCTACTCTACTCTACTCTACTCTACTCTACTCTACTCTACTCTACTCTACTCTACTCTACTCTACTCTATTCTACTCTACTCTACTCTATTCTACTCTATTCTACTCTACTCTACTCTATTCTACTCTACTCTAATTGATTGATTGATTTATCTTTATTTGAGAGACTTAGGTACTCTACTCTACTCTACTCTACTCTGCTCTACTCTACTCTACTCTACTCTACTCTACTCTACTCTACTCTACTCTACTCTACTCTACTCTACTCTACTCTACTCTACTCTACTCTACTCTACTCTACTCTACTCTACTCTACTCTACTCTACTCTACTCTACTCTACTCTACTCTACTCTACTCTACTCTACTCTACTCTACTCTACTCTACTCTACTCTACTCTACTCTACTCTACTCTACTCTACTCTACTCTACTCTACTCTACTCTACTCTACTCTACTCTACTCTACTCTACTCTACTCTACTCTACTCTACTCTACTCTACTCTACTCTACTCTACTCTACTCTACTCTACTCTACTCTACTCTACTCTACTCTACTCTACTCTACTCTACTCTACTCTACTCTACTCTACTCTACTCTACTCTACTCTACTCTACTCTACTCTACTCTACTCTACTCTACTCTACTCTACTCTACTCTACTCTACTCTACTCTACTCTACTCTACTCTACTCTACTCTACTCTACTCTACTCTACTCTACTCTACTCTACTCTACTCTACTCTACTCTACTCTACTCTACTCTACTCTACTCTACTCTACTCTACTCTACTCTACTCTACTCTACTCTACTCTACTCTACTCTACTCTACTCTACTCTACTCTACTCTACTCTACTCTACTCTACTCTACTCTACTCTACTCTACTCTACTCTACTCTACTCTACTCTACTCTACTCTACTCTACTCTACTCTACTCTACTCTACTCTACTCTACTCTACTCTACTCTACTCTACTCTACTCTACTCTACTCTACTCTACTCTACTCTACTCTACTCTACTCTACTCTAATTGATTGATTGATTTATCTTTATTTGAGAGACTTAGGTACTCTACTCTACTCTACTCTACTCTACTCTACTCTACTCTACTCTACTCTACTCTACTCTACTCTACTCTACTCTACTCTACTCTACTCTACTCTACTCTACTCTACTCTACTCTACTCTACTCTACTCTACTCTACTCTACTCTACTCTACTCTACTCTACTCTACTCTACTCTACTCTACTCTACTCTACTCTACTCTACTCTACTCTACTCTACTCTACTCTACTCTACTCTACTCTACTCTACTCTACTCTACTCTACTCTACTCTACTCTACTCTACTCTACTCTACTCTACTCTACTCTACTCTACTCTACTCTACTCTACTCTACTCTACTCTACTCTACTCTACTCTACTCTACTCTACTCTACTCTACTCTACTCTACTCTACTCTACTCTACTCTACTCTACTCTACTCTACTCTACTCTACTCTACTCTACTCTACTCTACTCTACTCTACTCTACTCTACTCTACTCTACTCTACTCTACTCTACTCTACTCTACTCTACTCTACTCTACTCTACTCTACTCTACTCTACTCTACTCTACTCTACTCTACTCTACTCTACTCTACTCTACTCTACTCTACTCTACTCTACTCTACTCTACTCTACTCTACTCTACTCTACTCTACTCTACTCTACTCTACTCTACTCTACTCTACTCTACTCTACTCTACTCTACTCTACTCTACTCTACTCTACTCTACTCTACTCTACTCTACTCTACTCTACTCTACTCTACTCTACTCTACTCTACTCTACTCTACTCTACTCTACTCTACTCTACTCTACTCTACTCTACTCTACTCTACTCTACTCTACTCTACTCTACTCTACTCTACTCTACTCTACTCTACTCTACTCTACTCTACTCTACTCTACTCTACTCTACTCTACTCTACTCTACTCTACTCTACTCTACTCTACTCTACTCTACTCTACTCTACTCTACTCTACTCTACTCTACTCTACTCTACTCTACTCTACTCTACTCTACTCTACTCTACTCTACTCTACTCTACTCTACTCTACTCTACTCTACTCTACTCTACTCTACTCTACTCTACTCTACTCTACTCTACTCTACTCTACTTTTCTCTAGTCTCTGATAGATGTCTTCTGCCACTCTGTAAATCCTTCATTGGCTGTGTAAGAATTCTACTCTCGACTGGCAGGCTGCTGCTATTCGTCATCATTCACCAGATCGGTGGATGCGGCACCCAAAAACCTCAAAGGGGTATACGAGAAATCAGTCATTGCATTGTGAGTGCACGGTTGCTTCTCTCAAGAACAATGCGCTGCGGCGATAATTAAAAATGTTAAACAATCCCCCTCACTCTATCACAAAAGTCTGTCTCGTTGATTACCACTGCTTGTAGCTATCCATGCTATGGTATTCTCTTCCATAGGACAAAAACCATTCCGAAAAAATAAGGGAAGATTAGGCGAAATGCATCAGTTGTTTACTTTTCACCGCTGTGAACATAGGAAATAAGGATTACGGAATTTTCTTTCAAAATGTTTTATTCTGAAGATCACAACAGGATGTAGTAGGCTACGAAATAGGTCTGAAAAGGTAAGCGTCTCCATGTAGTATTTGAAAACAACAACAAATGAACAAATCTTCTTTTGAATTGTTAGATTGTTCGTCGATTAGAATCGCCAAGTTGACAGTTTTATTGAATTATTTTCTTACATTTCAGTAATAGAATTTTCAGTCTAATCTTCTCGGGAACAATCGACTAATGGAAGCATCGAGTAATGACGCATACATTTTATAAGCAATTTGCTGAAATAAAATATGTACTGCACTGCCGTGTGCAGCATAGTTGTCCCATGTTACATTTTGTCGATTTTGACTTTTTTTCGCCAAACGGTCTATTTTTACGTATTCTTTTAGAAACTGCCCTCGGTTAGTACACTTTTTTCGGAAAATCTATAAAAACAACATCAAGTCAATTTGTCCCATGTTCATTTTTGTCATCATAAGCTGTCCCATGTTCCAATTTTCAGCATAAGCTGTCCCATGTTCAATTTTTCAGCATAAGCTGTCCCATGTTTTTTTTCTCAGCTTTTAAAGCTAAATTGGAGTAAGCTATGAGTAACCAGTGGAGGGTGTAATCATTAACCAGTCCAAAGATGGCGACCAGAATATCCAAGATGGCGGTCTACAATCCAAGATGGCGGCTCAAAATTCAAGATGGCGACTGGTTAATGGAGTTTTAGGCTCTAAACCATGCAATCTATATATATATATATATAAAAGTCAATGTATGTATGTTTGTATGTTAAATTGTATGTTAATGTGTATGTAAATTTGTATGTTTGTTTATTTGTTTGTTAAAGAGGTGGTTATAAGGGTATTGGAATTCAAGATGGCGGCTTAGGTTCCAAGATGGCGGGCAAAACGTCAGAGTGCTTGCTATTTAACGGTGAATCTGTTACGGATACTATGCAATATGGGTATCTATCGATCGGGTTTGATGAGTAGAAGTCAAAAATCAATATCCGACCCCATTTTGAAATCCAAGATGGCGGACCATAATCTAAGATAGCGGTCACGGAATGGTGTTTTGAGCAATGTTTCCATGAAATATGGGTATCTATCGATCGGACTTGATAAGTAGAACTCAAAAATGGATATTTGACACCATTTTGAAATCCAAGATGGCGGACCATAATCCAAGATGGCGGCCACGGATTGGTGTTTTGAGCTATGATACCATGCAATATGGGTATCTATCGATCGGACTTGATGAGTAGAACTTAATCGATATTTAACGCCATTTTGAAACCCAAGATGGCGGACCATAATCCAATATGGCGGCCATGTAATGGTGGTATGAGCTATGATACCATGCAATATGGGTATCTATCGATCGGACTTGATGAGTAGAACTCAGAAATCGATATTTGACGCCATTTTGAAATCCAAGATGATGGACCATAATCCAAGATGGCGGCCACGGAATGGTGTTTTGAGCTATGATACCATGCAATATGAGGATCTATCGATTGGACTTGATGAGTATATGTTAAAAATCGATATTTGACGCCATTTTGAAACCCAAGATGGCGGACCATAATCCAATATGGCGGCCATGTAATGGTGGTATGAGCTATGATACCATGCAATATGGGTATCTATCGATCGGACTTGATGAGTAGTACTCAAAAATCCATATTGCGTAGGTTTCCATTTATTTCCAGAAACTGGAAGCCGCCATCTTGGATTTCAAAATGGCGTCGGACATCGATTTTCAACATCTGCTTGTCGTGCCCGTTCCGGAAATATCCATATTGCGTGGGTTTCCATTTTTTTCCAGAAACCGGAAGCCGCCATCTTGGATTTCAAAATGGCGTCGGACATCGATTTTCAACATCTGCTTGTCGAACCCGTTCCGGAAATATCCATATTGCGTGGGTTTCCATGGATTTCCAGAATCCGGAAGCCGCCATCTTGGATTTCAAAATGGCGTCGGACATCGATTTTCAACATCTGCTCGGCGAGCCCGTTCTGGAAATATCCATATTGGTGGGATTCCATGGATTTGCAGAAACCGGAAGCCGCCATCTTGGATTTCAAAATGGCGTCGGACATCGATTTTCAACATCTGCTCGGCGAACCCGTTCTGGAAATATCCATATTGCGTGGGTTTCCATGGATTTCCAGAAACCGGAAGCCGCCATCTTGGATTTCAAAATGGCGTCGGACATCGATTTTCAACATCTGCTCGGCGAGCCCGTTCTGGAAATATCCATATTGCGTGGGATTCCATGGATTTGCAGAAACCGGAAGCCGCCATCTTGGATTTCAAAATGGCGTCGGACATCGATTTTCAACATCTGCTTGTCGAACCCGTTCCGGAAATATCCATATTGCGTGGGATTCCATGGATTTCCAGAAACCGGAAGCCGCCATCTTGGATTTCAATATGGCGTCGGACATCGATTTTCAACATCTGCTTGTCGTGCCCGTTCCGGAAATATCCATATTGCGTGGGATTCCATGCATTTGCAGAAACCGGAAGCCGCCATCTTGGATTTCAAAATGGCGTCGGACATCGATTTTCAACGGGGCCGGATCACAACGTCCGAGGCCATACTGTCCCGGTCGTTAAGTCGCGTTTTTTTGCGAAATAACGTCCAAAAGTTTAGGTGCGTCACAATATCCTATGTGCCTTCTTTCCTTGGACTTCGTGGCATACTTGTATGTTTGGACGTTATGCCCCGAAAAAATGCGCCATAAAGCCCTGGGACATTATGGCCTCGGACGTTATGATACTGCGCCATTTTCAACATCTGCTTGTCGTGCCCGTTCCGGAAATATCCATATTGCGTGGGATTCCATGGATCTCCAGAAACCGGAAGCCGCCATCTTGGATTTCAAAATGGCGTCGGACATCGATTTTCAACATCTGCTTGTCGTGCCCGTTCCGGAAATATCCATATTGCGTGGGATTCCATGGATTTGCAGAAACCGGAAGCCGCCATCTTGGATTTCAAAATTGCGTCGGACATCGATTTACAACATCAACTCGTCGAGCCCGGTTCGATAATACTCACATGGATTTTTAAAAATTATTTTGGCAATTTCATGAAATGGTACGTTTCACCCCTCCCTCCCCAAAGTCCTCCAGAAATCCTAACAATACTACATGAATTCCAAAAATTCGCCGGGAATGCCGAGAATGTCTGTGTGAATCCTGGACATTCTCCGGGAATCCTGATAACATCCAACATGGGACAGCTTATGCTGAAAACTGAAACATGGGACAGCTTATGCTGAAAATCTCGCATGACATGGGACAGCTTATGCCGATAAAATCCCGAAATTTGCTAGATTTATCGGCATTACAGTCCCACCAGAGTTTTTATTTAAAAAGTTAAAGTAAATTTAATACCTATGAAATTTTTGGTTCATACTTCAATGATAAATACCAATTCTAACGCTCTCCTGATGAATTCACTTTGATTTTTTATTACACTTGTTCGTAGAGAGGGAAACAAGGCTGGAACTTAAAACGCGTTTTTCTCGGTTTGCTGTTTTGTAACATGGGACAACTATGCTGCACACGGCAGTGCAATTTGTACTGATAATCATCAAGGTTGCTCTGGAGTGTTAAGTAGGCTTTGGGAGCGAGCGGTTGTGTTTTCGAAATCACCTGTTATGAAAAGTACATCTATCAATTCGCGATTGTATGAGTTTGTTTTGTTCCTATCGAGGCGCCAGAATTTGTCTTTAGTGCACCGGAAATCGTACAAATTGGTGAGTTCATTCCTGTTTATCGTTGTTAAACTTAGGTACTTAAACATAGCCCTAACGTATCCTGTGGCCTTTAGCATACATACGACTAATAACCATCCTGTAATGTCTATACATATAGGAGGCAGAGGTCTCTGGTATTCTTTTATGTTGACATCCAACTAACCATCGTTCCCCGTTTCCAACTGTCACAAGGACGTGGCCAGGGCAGCTTTCGACCATTGTAGGATTCCGTCAATCTTAATCATCAAGGGTGCACTGAAATTCAGTAAACTTTGACAGCATGTAAGACATTCATTTTACAGATTGTTAACATTGTTGAAAACGTAAAGCGTGTACTAGTTTGTGTTTTCTTTTAATCAATGTATACAACAAAAAATATGAATATTTTACGATTTTACTTTAAAAATTATCTTACTATATATGAAATATTATCGTTGAAAAAAGACCGTTCAAACATTTACATTTTTTACTCATAAATCGTTAAGTAAAATATTGAAAAAATGCTAAAACATTTCCCCCATAAAACCATAGAAACACCCAGTACAATTCTCCACAGCCTACTGTTTTAATTAATTCTACTTTCCCCTTCTGTATCTACACCAAAATGAGGAGTAGGGGAGCGCTCGTACAACGTCAGAACAACACCACGCTCGCTCTCGGTTAGTTTTCACTCATTAAGCGACCGTTCGACCAGGCGAGCAGCATCAGCCAGCAGCAAGTCCAGCAGCAGCGCCAATCCATCCCAAGTTCCGGGGAGTCGGGGAATCTCCCGAAACCCATCATCCATCCATACCACCCCACCCCACCGAGGGAAAGCGAGCGAGATGTGTCTGGCCGACGAGCGGCTAAATGAGTGTTTCTGTGTACAGTACAACACGTACAGACATCGCCGGCCGCCATGCCGATGCGATGCCAGACGGTCTACCGAAGCGTAACACAACAGCAAGATGCCCCCTGCCCTCATCGACGACGACGACGTCGTCATCTGGATCCGCCTGGAATCGGCAACGACTAAAGGAGATATACTGGGAAGGCCATGACCGGGGAAGGGTGGCCAGAAGCGGGGTATGCTCTCACACAACTCTTTTAATTACTCCCCCGTTCGATCGAAGGCGGCGACGGAGCTCTGTTCTCGGTTTCATTTGGTTTCATGCCATGGAAACGGAAGCACGTGCTTCGTACATATATAACTGATACTAACCTAACCGGCGGCGTCGATTGCGATTGCGATGGGGGAGAAAACAAACTGGGTCAGCAGACGTCCAGAATCATCTTGGCAAGCCACTAAACAAACTAAACCCAAACGTAACCATACCAACCAGTTTGGGTGCGGCACGAGAACAGGCGATATGGGGAGACGATATTGAAAAGTGAAAGCACATAGCAGGCTGTGGGAAATCTAACAGGTGCAGATATATCACGGCTTGCTTGGTTTCCGAAACTTTTTACGACGGCACGAACACAATAAATTTGGGGGTTCTATCAAGATTGGTTCTGTTCCCTATAAATGTAGGTGTTTGACGTCTATTGCGTCTATTCTACCTAGAGCTAGAAGAATAACGATTAAAGAAAATAGGGTTTCGGTACAAGCAGGTCAAAGCTTGGGTGAAAGTAACGCTGCATGAAGAAAAAGAATAATAATAATACTGAAAAGAATAAAAATAATTGAAGAAGAAGACCTAAGAAGACCTAAGAAGATCTAAGAAGACCTAAGAAGACCTAAGAAGACCTAAGAAGACCTAAGAAGACCTAAGAAGACCTAAGAAGACCTAAGAAGACCTAAGAAGACCTAAGAAGACCTAAGAAGACCTAAGAAGACCTAAGAAGACCTAAGAAGACCTAAGAAGACCTAAGAAGACCTAAGAAGACCTAAGAAGACCTAAGAAGACCTAAGAAGACCTAAGAAGACCTAAGAAGACCTAAGAAGACCTAAGAAGACCTAAGAAGACCTAAGAAGACCTAAGAAGACCTAAGAAGACCTAAGAAGACCTAAGAAGACCTAAGAAGACCTAAGAAGACCTAAGAAGACCTAAGAAGACCTAAGAAGACCTAAGAAGACCTAAGAAGACCTAAGAAGACCTAAGAAGACCTAAGAAGAATCCGAAGAATCCGAAGAATCCAAAGAATCCGAAGAATCCAAAAAATCCGAAGAATCCGAAGAATCCGAAGAATCCGAAGAATCCGAAGAATCCGAAGAATCCGAAGAATCCGAAGAATCCGAAGAATCCGAAGAATCCGAAAAATCCGAAGAATCCGAAGAATCCGAAGAATCCGAAGAATCCGAAGAATCCGAAGAATCCGAAGAATCCGAAGAATCCGAAGAATCCGAAGAATCCGAAGAATCCGAAGAATCCGAAGAATCCGAAGAATCCGAAGAATCCGAAGAATCCGAAGAATCCGAAGAATCCGAAGAGCTAGAAGAGCTTGAAGAGTCAGAACAATCGGAACAGAGTCAGAGCCAGACCTAGTCAGACAGACAGGACAGACAGGACAGACAGGACAGACAGGACAGACAGGACAGACAGGACAGACAGGACAGACAGGACAGACAGGACAGACAGGACAGACAGGACAGACAGGACAGACAGGACAGACAGACAGTGAGGGAGGACCCGGAATTGAAAGAGTTGGAAAAAGGAGAGATGCTGTTCGAGCCTAGGAAGGATCCGCGTTCCGAGAGCTTGTTGCAAAGTCCTTGGGTGCCGAGGCCAACGTAAGAGCCTTATCACAGGAGGCGGTGCTTGAAGTCAAGGATCTGAATGAATTCACGACCGATGAAGAGCTGAGGCGCGCATTGACCGCGCAGTGCAACGTCGAAGGACCGATGGCAATTCCGATGGCACCCAGACGGCGGCAATCCGAAAATGGAGCGATGCATTAAATGCATGGAGTTTGGTCATCAGGCAAGAAACTGCAGGGGCCGCGAAAGGTCCGGACGATGCTGGAAACGGCCACGTTGCTCGGGACTGCGACGCTTGGGTCGTGGGATGAGGTAGTAGGCTTATCAATACAAAAAGGGGTAGCCTACTGAAAGCCCTGACGAAGCTGAATGCGAGCCTTTGCAGCACATTCCACAGAGACGGCCGTGACGCTCGATGTTACGTTCTGCAGTCCGTCCCTAACGGAAAACATGAACTAAAGAGTCAGTTAGGAGTACTCTCACAGCGATCACCAGGCAAGCCTTTACAGCTTTGATTGGCGAGCCTCTATAGCTCAACGAAAAGAACGCTGACATGGCGAGCGAAGGTGGAAGACAAAAGACTTCCACAAGGAGACACGGCATCACTGCAATTTGCAGTGAAACATAGTAGCCATGATTTCTGTGCGCTATCTTTGGCGCCATATGCAGAAATGTTGCCTGCTGGTAAGCTAAAGGATCACTGTTACAGTTTCTCCAGTTGAAGCTGATAGTGTAGTCTAGATGTACCAAGGGCCAACTAACCCACAAGGACGCTTGAGGAAATACTACGGTCTATTGAATGAAGAACATCGTTTTCCCATAGTAATTCCGCAGACAGACGTTCTAGCTCGAACAAATTTATTCAAATTTTCTATGTAAATTTTCACTAGCGACACCTAGGCAACCGATTGCCACAGTGCAGTCGCGAGCAGTTGACAGTTTGAGAAACCACGTGCTTCCAGCCGCTTACTTACCATCCAATTCACCACCCACCGAAAAATAAAATCAAAACAAACACTGTCAAAATCATTCCTACATTTGCGTCACATTCACAAAGATTTTCCAATGCGAGTGAAGCTCATCCAAATGCAGTTTTATTCAAGCAAATCTATGTAACATAAAAGTAATAAAGTGTAAAATATTTTACAAGAGTCCTGCGCTAATTTGTGCAAAAGATTTTAGACATTAAGGTGCAATTCAGCTTTAGTATGTATTAGTGAGCTTCCATGATGAGTACGTATGTATTAGTAAAGGATGGAAGACACTAATACATATACTTCGTTTAAGATTATTTTTAGAGGTATGGGAAGTATTGTAATCGTTCAAAATACGTAAATGTTTCTAAATATTCGATTTTGTGTTAATTTTGCTGTAATTACATTCAACATAAATATGTACAGTATTCGCATTATTTATACTATTTACATTATTTACATTATTGATCGCATCTACACCCCAAATACACTATATACATTTTTCATCTTATATACACTAAATCCTAATGAGTCATATCACTTATACTATGTACATAATTTATACTATTTACAGAATTTCTAATATTTACAGAATTATACTATTATACTATTTACAGAATTAAAACTATTTACAGAATCAGCTCTATGTACACTTCACATTGTTATGATTTTTACATTACTTCATCGGGATTGTTTATGTTATGTTACATTACGTTCTTTTATGTCTTATTTAGTGTTTAAAACATTTTAAATATGTTAAAAATATAATTAAAGCCATATCCAAATTAAAAAAATATGTCACTTTAAAATGGTGTAAGAACGTTTCATATTCGATTGATCTTAACATTTAATAAAAGTATCATCTTCAACTACTTTCCGAGACAAAAACGTATCGAAGAATTCCAAAATTTTTTTCTCTACTTTTTCTGTAAAATACGATTCGTCCCTCAGCACTTCCTTAATGAAATAATCTTGAGGATTATTTGAATTAAGAAAAACGCATACGGCTTTTTCACGCTTACAAATATGCAATGACGTTTGCACCTCGCAAAGCGTTTTTCTATCCAAAACTATCGCTCCTTCTTTTACTGTACATCCGATTCCTGCTTTTGAGTTACTGGCATGCTCCCTTATCAATCCCTGTACTGCTTTCTTTTTGATCAAAAGAATTCCACCAGAAGACTCCGAAACGGCTGTAAAATATAATAAATAAGTTATTTTTAGGTATTTAGGTATGTATTTCAATCATACGATTTGTAGTTCATACCATCTGGAATGCAACACAAGAAACTGTGGCAGTTATCAATGAATATTCGACTGCCTCCCATTTCATATCCATGATCTTTTTTCAAATATTCTGTAATCGGTCCAATTATTGATCGGTTCTGTTTGATGTAGTTCCAGGTATTTGTGGTCAACAGAATGTTTTCACATTTCTGGGGCAAAGTCTTGGGCGTCGAAAACACGATGTCAGCCACAAAAGCCGACAGTATGCGCCCTTTGGCAAACTCCTCCAATTCGGGAATTGACAAATTTTCATTAAGCTTTATGAGAGATTCCGAACTAACCTATGGTGCACATCAAATTTTAATTAATTTTATAAATAGTTAATAAATAACTAAATGTACCTGATACTTTTGAACCAAGTTAGTCTCCATTTTTTCATACTCCTCAACCCTCTCAGCTGCTTCGATTGCTTGAATGCCGTAATCTCGCTCCACTTCATTTAGTCTGCTTGATTTCCTGCAGTAATCTGGACGGCTTTTTGATTTCATTGTTGCCTCTTTATGTCTGTGTTTCTCATCAATCATATCCTTTAGCAATTTTCCCGGTTTGCAGCCAGCGAACTTCCTCAAACCTTCATGATGCCACTCATAATCATCGTTATGCTGCAACACAGTAATCATGACTCTTCTTTGATACGAGCCTCTACTCATGATGTTTAATCTTTTTCCCATATTGAACTTGCATAGTCTGCTGAAAACATTCTCAGGACTACAGAAAATAAATTTAAAACTTGAACATTTCATGATACCACATGATGTTTGTATACTTACAGATTGCTCGTTTTGTTGAGATTAAGAAACTCCGCTTTTGCTGCCACTGAATCAACAATTTTTTGAATTTTTGTATACACGCCGTATTTGTTCAACTGGGGCAGATAGTTGTCGTCTACTTGCGTCTTCTTGGAACAAAAATATTCACGACATTTGTCGTGATTGCCGAAGACGTGTGATGGTACGTTTCGTATATCAAATCGTAAACCTTCCACATCTTTGCCACCAGTCTCTTCAGCACAATGTTTGATAGCAGAACGAATACCAAATGTGATTCGGTCCAATTTTCTTGAGACGATATCGTGCACTTCCTTAGGACATTTTATCTGTAAAATATTTAAAACACATGTAAAAATAACTTCAAAATAGCTTTTCATAAGCGAAATCTATTTCAATAGAAAGATCGTACCTCTCGCAGCTTTTTTCCACAATTTTTAATGACGTGATTGCAACATAACTGGTGTTGAATAGATGCACCGTATTTGATTGCATTTTTTAGTTTGGCTACAGTGGTTGAATCGCCATCTGTTGTTATGGTTGTCAACCAAACTCCATCCATCATCAGCTTTTGGAAACCGTCAATCATTATATCTGATTCCATGCCACCAGAGGATCCCACATAGTTTTTGAAGCAACGATGTTGGGGAGGTTCGGTTTTATTCATACGGGCTGCGCGACTGCATACGGAACATCGTTTGTTTCTACATCCCACGAATAAAATCTTTTTGGATTTCTCACCGACAATCACACCACAGCCAGAAGCCGAGCTAAACCGTTTTCCGTAGCTCCGAGTACTCCAACTACCATCCAACGCAACGCTTAACTTAACCGGTGCCTGTTCATCAGTCGTTGAAATTTCAGGATTTTCAGTTCTACACGTTGCACGCTTTTCGTTCTGAACGGCCTCGTCAAGTGATTTTTCCAATGACTCTTCCAAGATGGCATCCATATTCATTTCATCGGTGATAAACGTTTGAAAAGGCATAAATGGGATATTGCAAAGCGTTAATAGTTCCTTCGTTGAATTGAATGTACCACCGGAGCATAGAGTTGCCCAAACCATGCTTCGTCTAAGTTGTGGTAAATCTGTTGGTTCTTCGGTTCGTACTTTGTAGGTGGCTACACAAGAATCACATTTGAATAGCATAACCGATACCATCGACCTGTATTTTTCATCAGACATGCATAATAAACCTGGACATTCCCTAGAATGTAAGCGTTGAGCTTGCAACAAACACTTGCTGACGTAAGTCCAGTCGACAATTCGTCTACCTTCCACAATATACCATTCTGAATTAATTTCCTTGCTGTATTGATGAGTATCTATGACAATCTGTTCTGTTCTCGATAAGCGAGGTTTCTTTGCATTTGTGGGATAGTCGAGCTGCACCCTTGAAATAAGTTCATCTTGCACAGGTTCCACAATATCACATTCAGCATTCCGCACGAATCCAGATGAACCCTCCAAAGGATCAACATTGTCGAAATGAGGAGCATATGATTTGTGAGCAGGAGGCTCATCATGATCGCTTGTCTAAATATAAAAAATGAATTATTTCAATAATTTAATTTCAATAAAACAACATACCAAGCTTTCAAGAGAGGCACAGCATCCGTCCGTGCAAATCAAATTGTTATCCCATTTTGTAAAGTCACCATACTTGTGACCAAGACCTAAATACAGCGTGGAACGGTTATATTAGAGAAGAGTAATGGAAATTGAAATCTTGGTCAAATCTAGAATTTATGATAGTTGTTTATGTGAAGTCGCGATTCTTATTATGCGAAATTAATTATGTGCACATCAAATACATTTGCTGACGGTTTCAATTGCCGGTCGGTCCAGGATCTTATCGTAAAGAAGATTTCCTTGAATTCCTTGAATTAGCATTACTTCATTTTATTCATTTAATTCATTTTGTAATTTCACTTATGCTGATAAATCTTCGGCATTCAGATTTACGAAAACGATATATTCTTGTTTTACTGTGGTAAGGAACCATTCATAAACAACGTAGACTTTTTGGGGGGAGGGGGGAGGTCTGGCCAAAGTCTACGCTTCATACAAATTTCAAAATTTTTGTATGGACGAAAGTCTACGAGGGGGGAGGGGGGTGTTTGAGATGGCCAAAATTTGGTCAACGTGGTTTATGAACAGACCCTAAAGAGATTAAAAAAAAACTAGCTTTTCAAAAAATGTTACAAATGTAAACAAAGTTTATAATAAAGTTAAAAAAAATCAATAATAGAATCTGTAGTAGCAAATGAGATTGTTAGGAAAGTAACTTTCAGCTACTTTTTAAGTCGTGCGACAAATCTTGAAGAAATAATATAATATAAATAATATAATTTTGTATGAATCGTTCTTCCATAATCGTCTAATGATGTCTAGAAATCTTTCGTCATATAATTTGTTATACAAGTAAGACATATGATGAAACTTATTTGTAACATACCTTCATCAGCATCAATTGTAGGCACATTATGTACCGAACTTTGTACAGGCTGCATAAGAACTAATTCTTCATAATCCTCGGCCGTTTTGTCACAACACAAACTACTCTCCATTGAAACCATATTTTCAAATAACTGCCCACCATCGAAATTACCAACTGATAAGTCTTGAAGCTCACTAAACGTTGAGGCAGTGAACGTTTTCCACACATTTTCCGACTTCATTGACGTGCTTGTATCACATTCCTCTAGGCAAACATCATCTTCTTTCTCGGCACCAGAGTCACTATACACATTACTGCACTCTAACTCACAACCGTCGTCGTTTCCAGAAGAATACTCTGAATCTGATTCAGAACCTACTGATATACAATCGAGAAATTCCTCAAAATTCTCGTCGTCTTCCGGTTCGAGATCTGAGTCACAAAAATCAAGCAATTTAACATATTCGCCTTCGTTCGCACTCTCTGTGTTTTTTTTCTCCCGCTTCAATCTTTCGCGTTTCAACGCTGCCTTTTTCGCCTTCTTCAAATTTGGCATTTTGATTTTTTAAAACAAAAGTTGTTTAACCACGGAAATTACCTTTCATAGAAGTCACGCACAACTAGAACAGATTTTTGGTGATCATGTTTACATATGCCAGCTGATTAACCGTGCTGCCAAATGACAATTGCATAAACAACTTGATAATCAGGCAATATTCTTTGCAACACATTATTCCATCGTTTTTGAGGATGTGACTAATAAGAAGGAGTCATAGTGCATTATCATATTATAAATTAATAAATCATACTACATTATAATAAAACGCCGCTGTGAAACTCGCCTGGTTTGTGAAGTATTTATTTTCACGCTGCAGAAATGATCCTGGCAACCGAACAGATCAGCTGAATGGATACAAAAACCACACACTTTCGCAGCTCAAGCCAATTTGGCCAGGCGTGTAGTGTTTTTATGTTGTCTCTCTCTATCTTGCTCGTCATCATCTGTCCTCTGTGATGACGTCGCAAAATTGCAAACCCGCCTCAGGCTTGAGGATGAAAGAGAAAACAAATCTTATTTGACACACCTAATGTTTTGATTCATTGCACAACAAGAAAGTAGTGGTAACGCACCCGGCGGGGAGCAAGTGCCATCTCCGTGGTGCTGCATTAGATTTTGATGCAGTTTTAACGAATTCGAAGCTGTCGCCGCGAGTTTTTTAGTGTTTCGAAGATAGATTCACCTAAGAGATTACTTGTGAAATAGTGCAAAAAGCATTAGAAGTGATTATTACTGCACTAGCAGAGGTGAAAAAAAAGTTCCTGCTGATCCAAATTGTGTTAGTGAAGTGTTGTGAGACCGTATGTGTTAGCAAACCGTAGGCTCTCTGTGCGGTAAACTGCAATCGCAAAGTGAAACCACCAGTTTCTGGATTAATTATTATAGAAAGCCGACCAAATTTAAGCTGTAGATTAAGGTAAGTTATGTTCAATTTGGCTAAAAGTATTTTAAATGCTTCCGGAAGTGTGAATACAGCAGAAAATATGATTATTGCCGCAGTGATTCCTAATCACCAACACACTCGCAGGTGCAACTAAAAAAAAACTTCGAAAATCCATTTTGAGTCCCCCCTTAAATAATAGTCATTTACTCTGCACAAATTATGTGGAAACATTATTAGCGTGCAACACGTGCGGTCTTTTCCCGCCATCCGGCTGGAAGACGACCGTGGTGACAGTAACTGTTGTTGGTCGCAACGCACATGTGAGGCAGCGATTGAATATGATCGCCGCTAACGCCATCTGTTCGCTGATTGCCACTTGGCAGTTTGTGGCGGCCATGTTTTTTACACAAGCTGCTGAGTCAAACTTGAACGTCTGTCGGCGGTAATTCCCTTTTACAGACTTTGAAGCGCTTGTGCACTCTCAATGTTCAACCAAAATCAGCACAAATTTTGCGAGAAGGCATAGAATCTAATTACGAATCGAGTAAGCGATGGGAAGCAAGCACAATTTTTTCAACCACGTCAATACTGTACTTGGCTGGCGAGCTCGAAAAAATAGACGCCTGCTTCGTTACTTCATGGACTCTCGATCCACCATGGGGAACTGAAAATTTATTGTGTCCCCTTGATTCTCACTGTGATGATAGCCGCGTCAAAATGCTCCTCACCAACCACTATGAATGATGATAACACGACGAAAGACGTCATCGACACTGCATGACGACGACGCGCAAACGATCTAAGTAGCCTGCGCTTTTCGCTTGATTTGGTATAAGCGCGCGCATCCGATAGTCGCCGATGAGCGAATAGATCTCGCATGCGCTCCTGAATTAGAAAACACATTGTGGATGTTAAAAAACAGGTGTTTTTGGATGAAAGTCGTCGCGTCGCGTCGCCACTTTCGTCAAGTGTTTATGTGATTATGGTTTCCTAGTGCGAGATGAACGGTAAAATCACTTTGTTGCCGAAACTCGCCAATAGGAAGCAATCAGTGAAGTACTAGATTGAAAGTAGTGAGCTGGATTTTTGTATGGTGAGATGATCAATTCTCCGTTTCTGCAATGAAATGGTGTAAACAGCGTGGGTTATATGATTTCTTGCCTAATTTGATGCTGTTTGAGCAAAACTTTGAATAACTGTGTTGTTGTATTATTTATTTCATGCAACTTCAAGAGCACAGTTATCCAAACTTTTGCTCAAACAGCATCAAATTAGTCAATAAATCATATAACCCACGCTGTTTGCACCATTTCATTGCAGAAATGGAGAATTGATCATCTCGCCATACAAAAATCCAGCTCACTACTTTCAATCTAGTACTTCACTGATTGCCTCCTATTTCATCAACCGTTACGTGAGAAACAATCATTATATTAAGCAAGAAGAATTCGTTAGGAAGGAAATTGGTTCCCGTGAGTTTCGTTCAAGGAATTCATAGATTCCGGAGGAAGCGCAGAACTTGAGTGCAGTAGCACCACTCACGGCTACCGTGGCTGAGAGCGAAGGCATCCAAGGAGGCTATCTCGCAAAGCTGCGGACCGCAGCGGTTCACTTTATCGTCATAGTGTCGCCGCCTTCTTTGCGGAACGTCTTTTCGTATTCGAACAAGGGGCAGTGTGAGTGGCCTAGGTCCACTAAATTAATTAGTGCTCTTTTACGGTGCAGCTCGCTTCCATGTTTTCACTCATTGCGCTTCGAATTTCAGCGGTTAGCAGAATGCCGTTGGAGGTCCTTTCTTTGCTAAATATTGTTTCCTAGCATCGGAAACGTGTTTTCCACACTGTTAATCTCATCTCACATATCTCGAAGCATTTCTTTCAATTTCAGACTGTTACAGTTTTTAATCACGTTTAAGTGTTAAAAACTTTATTAAATACATACAGATTCATATCGCGGTTGGTTCATCTTTAACTTGCTATATCGGCCTACTTTGCTCTTCACACGTGGCCACGTGCGAATTTCGCCGCCTGCTGCTATGGCCGTTCAGTCGTTGACCTGACTCGAATCGGAGCAGCAGCGCTGCACTGTGGAAGTGGAATGGATCAACCAACGATGCCCCGTCGGCTTGGAGGCCGGTCGACATGTGCGTGAACTGATTCATTAGCGAATCTGGATGGATCGAAGTGACCTTGAATTCATTACTAGACTACTGCCTGAGTAAATTGATAATGGTATCGAAAAACAAGTTTTTTTAATAGCTTGTTAAAAGCTGGAAGGAATCGGTGCAATTATTACATCAGCCGGTGCGCTATTAGTTTGGATGAGTTTCTTCTCTTATCCCGGTGAACTGTTGTTCGATAAGTCACACGCAGCCAAAACTTTGGAGTGTTCCGTTTGGTAAATTTGCAAGGTTACGTCCATGAGTATATTTTACGAATAATTTTAGCATGACTTTGGGAAACGGCTATTTGAAGTATAATGTACAATTAACAATACAAAAGCACACAACGATGAAACAAAAAATACCCTTGGCGTTTATTGGCGCAAAATAAAATTAAAATACATCGTTCTTTCAAGATTGTTCATTTGGTATCGACCTCGACATGTGGAAATATGGCTGATTAAAAGTACTCGCTGAGAACAACTTCGTTTGTTTCTATGTCAAGGTCATTAGTTTGAATAACTTTGAAAATGAATCATCATTACTCTGAATTCTGTACGTCATAAATGATTCCTATGTATTATTACTTACCACATAAAACATACCAAATACATTCGTTCGTTCTCAAATCAGATTGAGATCAGATTTCTAATTATTTTTATGAACATCATTTCCTTGTTCTGTATAAATTTGGGTTTGTAAGAAGTTTTTAAGTTTTTAATAATTTGTAAGTTAAGCTAAATATTTCCTATAGCAGGTTACCAACAATCCAAGGATGCCATGCCTTGAGATTTGAGATAATAGGGAACTGCATTGTTTTGATTTTGTATGGAATTTTGACGTTTCTTGGCCTTGTTGTTTACAAAATTTCTGTAAGAGTGAAAGAGAGGGAGAGAATTTCATGCAGTGCCCTATAATGTGAAATGATCCATTATTATATGACCTCGTATCAACTTGCTAAATCGAACACAACGAGAATAATTCGACACTGATTTTTCATTTGGGCCTAACTGACATTTTCGAGTTCTCTTCATCGATCCTCTTCATCGATCCTCCCCCATAACGGACTCGAGATGTCAGCGAAATTTTTCAGGTACGGGCTGAGGTATGATGCCAGCCCTAGGAAGCTTCGGAGCTCTGACAATGACGCTGGTTCTCTAAAATTTCGCACGCTCTTAACTTTTTCGTTGTCGATATGAAACCCTTTTTCATCGAGCTCATGGCCGATGAACTGTAGCTTGGTCCTGTCGAACTCGCACTTCGCTGTGTTGAGAGTCAAGTTATTCGCCCTTAAGATTTTCAATACTTTGGTGACCGTTCTGTGCAGGCCTTCCAACGTGTCCGAGAAGATCAAGAAATCGTCGATATACACGATTATGCTATCGCCAACATCCTTCAGAATTCGGACCATTTCACGCTGGAATATTTCTGGCGCACAGTTTACGCCAAACATGAGTCTGGTGAATCTGTACATCCCATCTTCCGTCATAAAAGTGGTCAAATCGCGCGACTGTTCGGACAATTCCAGGTGATAGAAAGCATTTTGCAAGTCAAGCTTTGTGAAATATTTTGCTCCGTGAAGCTTGACTCGCATTTCTTCGAGTAGGGGCAATCTGAAGTATTCACGGTTAATTGCACGATTCGGGGCGCGCATGTTAACCACGAGGCGGAAATCGTTTCTCCCTTTGGCCACGACTGACATACCGCTTATCCAGTTGGGGGCGGAGGTAACCTTCTCTATTACTCCTTGAGCTTCCATATCTAGTAGTCTTTGCCGGGCTGCTTCCCTATAAACCACATAATTGTCGTAATATCAGTGTACAGTGAACAGATCGTCTTAAGAATGCGTGAATTCTAGTTAAATTTGATTAACTCTTTCTTTCTTTTGACTTCAAAAATGGTTCGTGTGCCAAACAAGCGTTTCTCTAAGGAATACGCCTTCACATAAGTTGTCCTAAATGAGCTATGATTTCCTGTGTCACTAAGATTATTCTTTCTGTTGTAGGTCAATAGTAATTTGATTGCAAATCTATAGTCATTATTTTTAATTTAATAATAAAATGTATAGGTTTATTGATGATTATGAATCAGAATGCATTGAGTTCTTCTAAGAACGTAAGTGGCTGAGAAAATTTAATTTGAAAGAAAGAGGTTAAGCATGTTCTAGGTCAACGACTTTCAATTATATGGAATGTGCCTTATCTTACTTGTACGCCGCTGGTACATTGTAATAAGCGCTCTTGGTTGCCGGCACAGATGGGTCAATGCTAAATTTGACCTTCACCCCGGGCATTTTTGGGAATTTTGCCTTGTTTTGCAGCTTGCAGTTGTCGATTTTGCTTCCGATATGCAACAACCCCATATCACTCGATGTAGAGCGCCCGAGGAGTGACCTTTTCCCCCTCGGAACCACATGGAATAGGGCGGTTATGTCGGGTATTGTGGAGTCTGTAGTTGTGATTTTGGCTTTGATGCTGCACTCAACGATCATAGGTTCTAGGGATCCGTAGGCATGTAACTTCTCACGAAGTACTCCGACGATTTCTAGCTTTGCTTTACCCATACGAAACTCTTGTTCTAGTTGCTTCCAGTCAGTCCCACCAATAACATTGACGTCTGCTCCCGAGTCAATTAGGAAGCGTATGGGGGAGGATGAACCGATGGAACAAGTAACCATGACGTCTTCGAGTGTAAGAGCATTCACCAGCTAGATTGGACGACAATGTGACAAATGAACAGTAAACGGATTCAGTCATTAAATTCAACCAATATTACTTTATTTGTGCTAGTTCAATTATAGTATGTCATGATGAAAAAACAATGAACAAATCAGTTCTCATGTATTACCTGCTTGCTGTCCTGCTTAACACCGCCTGCACTGTCCGATCTGTTCGGCTGTCCATCAAAATTTGATCCGTTCTGCATGATGTTGACCTGTTTTTGTCGACAGGCCGCCGCATAGTGACCACGCTTGCCACATACGTTACAGTTTCGAGTTAGTGCTGGGCATTGACCGTTTCTGTGGTTGAATAGAAAACAACGAGTGCATCGCGAATGTTGCCCCTGTGATGCTTGGTAGTTTTCTCCTCTACGCTGCTGCTTGGGTGGTGGTCCACTCGCTCTGATGCTGCTGCTCGGTCGCTTTCGGTGCAACTGATCGTATGAACGAACTCCGCGATTAATTCCAACTGCGAGGACGCTGGGTTCGTCCTGCTGCCTAGTTTCGGACTCATATGTTTCATCCCGAGTGGCCGATTGGACGATGAAATTTGTGTCGTGGCCGTATATTCTGGCCTGTTTCACTAGTTCGCGATTCCTGAGACCTGTCAGGAGCTGCGCTCGTACGAATCTGTCTTCGTCGACGTAGTTGCATGACCGCACCTTGCCCATTAATCGTGAATGGAAAGAAACTGCCGATTCGCCAATCTCCTGCTTCATTCTCGAAAACGCTTCGTGTTCGGCGGAGGTGTCAGTCATCGTTCGTAGGTAGTTTTGGATGTTCGACACAAATAAGCTGTAGCAATTAGAGTTCGAGAGGCTGGGGCGCAGTTTAGCAGCCTTAACGATCCCTTGTAACTCGTCGCCCATGGACAGGAACAAAAGCTGGGTCCTTTTGACCGGGTCATTCACGTTATTGAGGGAAACCGCTACTTCGAACTTCTCAACGTAGCGGTTCCACTCCTCCCACATCTTGCTTGACGCAATACCGCTTGGGAATGGCTTCAGGTGGTCCCACCGAATGTTTGAGGGCGTACTTTCGCTACTTCCACAATGGTCAACGTCGTTCGATAATTTCCAGCTTTTATCCACGTCGTCATTAGGTATCGGTCCAACATTCGATTGGAAGCGTGTCAGGGCGTTGCTCATATCCGCAATCATCCTCTCCATCAGGGATGGGAACACTCACTTGCGAAGAGTTACACTCACTTGCTGTTTTCTCAGCTCAGAAGCGTGCAATCAAGAAACGATGTATGGACGACTTTTGGCTTGTGGTTTTGTCTAAAAGTTTGTCGAATAGAGTAGGTGTCGCAAACCCATACCTAAGTCGTGACAGAGCTGTGAAAGCGACTCTCCACGAGGTGAGTGTAATTTACACTCACCTCGTGGAGAGTTGCCTTCGCAGCTCTCTCACGCCTTCGATATGCGTGTGCGACCCATACTTTGTTCGGCAAACTTTTAGACAAAACCAAAAGACAAAAGTCGTCCATATATCGTTTCTGGATTGCACGCTTCTGAGCTGAGAAAACAGCAAGTGAATGTAATTCTTCGCAAGTGAGTGTTCCCATCCCTGCTCTCCATGCGGTCAAATCTCTCGGCATTGGCGCGTTCGGATGATGTTTGGGTCAAATCTTTTTTCGGTGTTGACGGTGGGGTCGATGGAGATTCAGACGGGGATCTTGTTGAATACGACGACGAGCTCGTTGCTTCGTTGTCGGAGTCGGAGTCGTTTCTGTCACTACTAGCGCTATCTGTTTTCGGGACACTATCAATGCTGGCCGGTTGATCATCAGAGTCACTGTTCGATGCTTCGTGGTTCTCCTTATCGCTGGTATCCGTCATATTGCCGCTTCTATCGTTCGGGCTGTCGTCTTCATCGTCGTCCGACTCGTAGTCGACGATGCGGCGGACATATTTTCCTTTTTCGGTCATGTTTCACTTCCGTTATGTTCTGCAGGGAACTTGCCTTGTTTTAGCCTGTTGGGAATAAATGCATACAATCGTAGTTAGTTTGCTGCTACTTTCATGGAGCGCGATTTGGAATCCGCTTCACTTAATAGAGCGCAACTCTGAAGTTCGCTTCAATTTCATGGAGCGCGACTCTGAAATCCGCTGCACTTTATTTTTTCGTTTTCTTAGCGCGATCTTTCCGATCCGCTTAGCAAAATTCAGTGAGCGCGGTTCTTGCCACCCGCTACATGCAACTTATTTATCTAGTTTAGCGCAGTCTTTACGACTCGCTCGTGCGCGGTTCTTAAATCCGCTCAGCACGGTTTGTTTAACCTGCTCGATCAACGTTTACAAGTAACTTTCCGCCATTTGTTAAATTCAATCACATTTTCAATGGAATGTTTTACACTTCAACTAATTAATTTCACTCCTCCAACGCGGCTTCACGGTTTCCCGCATCAGGCCCACAAATTTCTGAGCTTTGCTTGATCTCAAATTCACTTTTTCCCTGCTGTTACCTCGAGTGGTCCCTTTTCCCGAGTAGTTGTATTCTGATTTTGGTAAAATTCTGGTTGGTTCGCTGTTTGCGTTGCACTTGCATTTGAAAAAATTGTGCAACACCTGGCTGGATCCGCCATTGTGAAATGGTCGAACTGCCACGGGAAAAGGGATCACTCTCCAGAGCACGTTTCCACACGTCTTACCTGCTCGCTGGTCCAAACCTGAAAGAGGTCGATGCAATGGCGGTTGCTGGTAAGAGCGCGTGACGGGGGCACTCACGGTGAGTGTTAACGCAGGGTTGTCATATTATATTCAGCACACGTTACACTACTATATGAGTGCCTGAGCCATGCAGCACACAATTAGTAATAGTGTATGACTTAGTTCTGGAGAGTTGTTTTCATTTTAATGATATTTACCGCACCATAAGAACGTAGAATTGCTAGAACACTAGAGCATTCGAATGTGTTCGATAGAGCTAGGATAAAAGGAACAATTTCTGGAGATGTTTTTTTTTGTGTTGTACGCTCCCAAATGATTGCAACTTAAATTGTTCCTCGAAACAATTTTCCAAAGGATTGTCATAAAAACATATAGATAGATTTTTGTTTTCACATTTGTGCTGGAAATGTCATTTTGACTTGAGGGACTTACGTATTTTCGGCCGTTTTGTTCTATTCGTTATGAGGGATTTTTTTTTAATTTTTTGAACTCAATATTGGCCTCAAATCTTTCCCAAACAAGCTGAGCTACACGTAGTGTTTGTTTGGTTTGTTTATGTTTTGCTTCTGTAAACTTGAGCGTCTGTTCTCCAGGAGGTGCAGCTCGCAACAGTGTCTGATCTTGGTCTGATCCTTATGTTAGGAGCGGCTGATTGACGTCCAAGTGCTAGGGAAGGATTTTTTGGGAGCTTACTATGGTAACACAGAGAAACAGACCTCGGACCCCAGCCAAGCGTCCCGGAAAGCTGGGAAGACTGGGCACAGAGAAAAGGCCAGCCCGTTAAGGGCCGGCAAGAGCGCCATCTACAAAAGTCTGGCGGAAGAGGTCCTTGACAAAGGGGTAGAGGTGAGGGCTCTTACAGCGGAGGCGATTCTGAAGAAGAAGAACCTAGATGATACGGAAGAGCTCGTCACGGCACTGCGGCAACAGTGCGAGGATTAGGTGGCCACTGCAGCCGTGCAGCTACGGAAGGGGCCGGCAGGGACACAGGTAGCCTTGGTACAGCTACCTGTGGCAGACGTAAATAAGTCCGTTAAAGTAAGGAAGCTGAAGGTGGGCTGGCCAGTATGTCAACTGACCTTGCACGAGCCACCGGAGGTTTGCTTCAGGTGTCTGGAACCAGGACTCAAGTCATAGGACTGTTAAAGCCTTGACAGGGGTAAGCTGTGCAGGCGATGATGCGCCAAAGGCCATAAGGCACAAGGCTGAACGAGTCCACACACGTGCTTGATTTATTCTGGGAAATCCGTGAACAAAAGACACCCAACCTTGGTTGTCCAAGGTGCCCGGCCTTCAAGAAAGCCGTAGTGAACAAATCACAGTGCAGGTAACGCAGATCAACCTGAACCACTGTGACCCAGCTACATAGCTCAGCAGCTATGCTTTGTCAGGCGGTTTCTGAGTGGGAGACGGATATCGCCATCATAGCGGACCCATACCGAGTACCCGCCAGCATCGGCAAATGGGTCTCGAATGGGTCCAGAAAAATGGCGGCGATAGGGACGATGGGTAAATACCACGTCCAGGAATGGGTGTCTACTACTACCTATGAAGGCTTCGTGGTCGCCAAAGTAAACGAGGTCTCCTTCTGTAGCTGTTATGCGCCTCCGGGTTGGCCGATCGAGAAGTTCACGCAGATGCTGGACTCTATGATGACCGTGCTGACAGGGCGAAGGCCGGTTGTAATAGCCGTTTCACGAACCAGCGGGGTCAGACCCGGCTAGAGACACTGGCCACGCTAGATGTCAACCTGGTCAATGTCGGTACCAAGAGTACCTTTAGTCGGAACGGTGCGGAGTCGATTATTGACGTTACTTTTTGTAGTTCTGGCCAAACATGTGGTTTGGACTGGTGAGTAGACGATGGCTTAACTCACAGCGATCACCTGGCAGTTCGCTACAGTATCGACTACAACCACTGCAGGCAACGGATAGAGGGAGAGGGGGCTAGGCTAGGCTAAGCCCTCGAAAGTGGGCTAAGCCCGCCGTGAGCGAAGCCGACTTGGTTTAGACGGCAACGAGCTGGTAGCGGTTCTCTCGTGTGCGTGCGATGCGACCATGGACCATGCCTAGGCAAGTCCACCCTAGAAATGGGAGAGCACCGGTTTACTAGTGAAATCAAGCGATTGCGGACCTGCGCCGCGCCTGTCTATGAGCTAGGCGGCGGCTGCAACGAGCACGATCTGAGGAAGAGCGAAACGAATGACGGGTGGTGTTCGCCACTACTAAAGCCGCACTGAAGACCGAGATAAGGGCAAGCAAAAAGGCCTGATTTGAGGGTCTCTGTCAGAGTGCCAATGCGAATCTGTGGGATGATGCTTACAGGATCCTGATGGCCACGAGAAGAGGTTTCATAACCCTGACAGAGCAGCGGTTTTTCCGCGCTATCCTAGTATTTGGCTTCCTTTCGTAGGACAGCTGGGGACTGGGGCTGGCGAGTCAACGATGAGGAACTTGCGGGGATAGCAAAGTCTCTTAGCGTATTTAAGGCCCCAGGCACGGACGGAGTTTCGAACCTGTCCTTAAAAGTAGCTGTTGCAAAGGCTCCCGAGAGTTCAGGTCTGATATGCAGAAATTCCTCGACGAGGGAGTTTTCCCAGAAGTATGGAAGAGGCAGACCTTGGTTCTATTGCCAAAGGCGGGGAACCCACCCGGAGACCGGTCGGCTCATAGACCAATATGCTTGATCGACACGGTGGAGAAGGTGCCCGAAAAGATCATACTCAACAGACTTTTGAGGCACACCAAGAGTGTGAGTGGTTTTTTAAGCAACGAGTTCGGCTTCCGGAAGGGGAGGTCAACCGTAGAAGCTATCTTGTCGGTTACCAAGAACAGCCAAGATAGCGCTCCAGCTTAAGAGGAGGAGAATTCGCAACTGTGACTCTGGATGTAAGG